>NC_092772.1:5586734-6186734 GCF_047496795.1 Chiloscyllium punctatum
GTCCAACCTACCACTCTCACCTCTTCTCTCTCAGTCTTGCTCTATCTCTCTCTCTCTGTCTGTCGCTCTCTCTCTCTCTCCCTCTCACTGTCCTCTCTCTTTCAGCCCATCTTTCTCAACCCTTCTCTCTCCCCTCTCTCTCTAACCCCTCTCTCTCACACCCCCTCTCTCTCTCACCACCCCCTCTCAACCCCTGTCTCTCTCTCACACATCCATCCCTCTCTCACACCCTCTGTCTCTCCCCTCTCTCTCCGTCACCCCTCTCTCTCCCACCCTAATCTCTTTCACATCCCCTCTCTCACACACACTCTCACACATACTCTCACACACCCTCGCTCTCTCAGCCCCTCCCTCTCTCCCACCAACTCTCTGCCTCTTTCTCATCCCCTTTCTCTCCTTCTCGCTCCCTCTCTCATCCCCTCTCTCTATCACCCCTCTCTCTCGCACCCCTTCTCTGTCACTCACTCCCACCTCTCCCTCTCACTACCCTCTCACCCAGCTCTCTCCCCCCCCTCTCTCCCACACCCCCTCTCTTCCACCGTCTCTCTCTCTCACCCCCCTCTCTCTCACTCCCCTCTCTCTCACCCCCCTTCTCTCTCTCACCCCTTCTCTCTTTCAACCTTCTCTCTCAACCACTCTCTATCACCCCTCCGTCTCTCACCCCTCTCTCTTACACTCCCTCTCTCTTACTCTCTCTCTCGTAGCCCTCTCTTACACCCCCTCTCACTCCCATCTCACTCTCTCTCTCACCACAGTCTCTCTCTCTGTCCCAACCCCTCTGTCTCTCACCCCTTCTCTCTCACCCCCCTCTCACCCCACCCCCCTCTCTCACCCCCTCTCACCCGCTCTCTCTTTCTCACCCCCTCTCTCTCTCACCCCCGCTCTCTCAACTCCTTTCTCTCTCCCACTCTTTCCCTCCCCTCTCTCTCCCCTCTCTCTACCCTCTCTCTTGCCCACCACTCTTTACCCCCTCTCTCCCCCTGTCTCTCACACCCCCTCTCTCACACCCCACTCTCACTCTCTCACCCCACTCTCTCTCTCTCAGCCATCGTCTCTCTCTCTCTCCCACCCCCTCTGTCTCTCACGCATTCTCTCTTACACCCCTTCTCTCACTCACACCCCTGTTTCTCACCCCCCTCTCTCACCCTCTCGCTCTTCGGCTCTCTCATACTCCCTCTCTCCCCCATCTCCTTCACTCTCTCCCCCTCTCCTCCCCATCTCACTCCCCCACTCTCCCCCTCCTTTCCCCCTCTCTCTTCCCTATCTGTCTCCCCCCTCTCTGTGCCGTCTCTCTGCCCCAATCCCGCCCCTCTCCCTCCCGCTCCCTCGCCCCCTCTCTCCCCTCCTCTCTCGCCTGCCTCTCTCGCACCACTCTCTCACCCCCTCTCTCTCTCGCGCATCCTCTCTCTCTCACTCTTCCACTCGCTCTCTTCCTCGTGCTCTCTCTCTCTCACTCTCTCATCCTCTTCTCACGCTCTCTCTCTCTCCCTGCCTCTCTCCCTTCCTCTTGCCTTCCTCCCTCTCTTATCTCACGCTCTCTCGCTCACTCTCTCTCGCTCGTGCTCGCTCTCTCTCTCTGTTGCTCATGCTCTTTCTGTCTGTCTCTTTCCCTCCATCTCTCTCAGTCCACCGTACCTCTCATACCTCTTCTCTCTCACTCTTGCTCTATATCTCTCTCTGTCTGTCGCTCTCTCTCCGTCTCTCTCTCTCTTAGTCCCTCCCCCTCACCTCCTCTCTGTTTCAACCCATCTTTCTCAACCCCTCTCTCTCTCATCCTCTCTCCCCCCTCTAATTCAAACCCTTTCTCTCGTCAACTCTCTCTCACCCCTCTCTCTCTCACCCCCGTCTCTCTCACTCCCCTCTCTCTCACCTTCCTTCTCTCTCTCACACCCCTTCTCTCTCTCAACCCTTCTCTCTCAACCACTCTCTCTCACCCCTCTCTCTCTCACCCCCCTCTCTCTCACATCCATCTCTCTCTCACCTCCTCTTTCTCTCTCCTTTCTCTCTCCATCACCCCTCTCTCCCCCACCCCAATCTCTTTCACATCACCCTCTCTCTCACACACACTCTTACACATCCTCGCTCTCTCACCCCCTCCCTCTCTCCCACCATCTCTCTGCCTCTTTCTCTTCCCTTCTCTCTCCTTCTCGCTCCCTCTCTCTCACCCCCCTCTCTCAACCCCTCTCTCAACCCCTCTCTCTCATTCCTCGCTCTTTCACCTCTATCTCTCACACTCCATCTCTCTCACTCCCTCTCTCTCTTAGCCCTCTCTCACACCCCCGTCACTCCCATCTCACTCTCTCACCTCTCTCTCTCACCACAGTCTCTCTCTCTCTCAGTCCCACTCCCTCTGTTTCACACCCCTTCTCTCTCATACCCCGCTCACCCCACCCCCCTCTCTCACCCCCTCTCTCTCACCCACTCTCTCTTTCTCATTCACGCTCTCTCTTTCTCACTTACACTCTCTCTGTTTTTCATTCACTCTCTCTTTCTCACCCCCTCTTTCTCACCCCCTCTCTCTCAACTCCTCTCTCTCCCACTCTCTCCCTCCCCTCCCTCTCTTGCACCCCACTCTTTACTCCCTCTCTCCCCCTGTGTCTCACACCCCCACTCTCTCACCCCCACTCTCTCTCTCACTTAACCGTCATCTCTCTCTCTCTCCCACCCCCTCTGTCTCACACCCCTTATCTCTCACACCCCTTCTCTCTCCCACACCCCTGTTTCTCACCCCCCTTTCTCACAACCCTCTCTCTCAACAAATCTCTCTCACCAACTCTCTCTCACCAACTCTCTCTCACCCCCCTCTCTCCCCCTCTCCCTACCCCTCTCTCCCCCCTCTCTCTCACCCCCTCTCTCCCCATCTCCTTCACTCTCTTTCACATCCCCGTCTCTCTCACACCCACTGTCTCTCACCCCCTCTCTCTCTCACACCCCCTTCTATCTCACACCCCCTCCCTTCCACCTTCTCACCCTCTCACCCCTCTCTCTCTCACACCCCACTCTCTCCCACCTCCCTCTCACTCAATCCTCTCTCTCTCATCCCTCTCTCTCTCTCTCACCCCTCGCTCTCTCACCCCGCTCTCTCACACTCCCTGTCTCTCACTCCCTCTCTCTCTTAGCCCTATCTCTCATCCCCTCTAACTCCCATCTCACTCTCTCACCCTCTCTCTCTCACCACAGTTTCTCTCTCTCTGTCCAACCCCCTCTGTCTCTCACCCCCTCTCACACCCACACCCCTCTCTCACCCCCTCTCTCTCACCTGCTCTCTCTTTCTCACTCACACTCTCTCTTTCTCAACACTCTCTCTCTTTTTCTCTCACTCTCTCTCTTTTTCTCTCACTCTCTCTCTTTCACCCCCTCACCCACCCTTCTCTCTCAACACCTCTCTCTCTCCCACTCTCTCTTTTTCACATTCTCTCTCTTTCTCACCCACTCTCTCTCACCCCCTCTCTCTCACCCCCTCTCTCTCCCTTCTCTCTCTCCCCTCTCTCTACCCCCTCTCTTGACCCCACTCTCTACACCCTCTCTCCCCCTGTTTTTCACACCCTCTTTCTATCACTCCCATCTCACTCTCTCACCCCACTCTCTCTCTCTCTTAGCCGACATCTCCCTATCTCTCCCACTCCCTCTGTCTCACACCCCTTCTCTCTCACACCCCTTCTCTCTCTCACACCCCTGTTTCTCACCCGCTCTTTCTGACTTCCTCTCTCTCACACCCTCTCTCTCAACAACTCTCTCTCACCCCCTCTCTCCCCCTCTCTCTCCCTCTCCCCATCTCCTCCATTCTCTCCTCCTCTTCTCCCCATCTCTCTCCCCCTCTCTCCCCCTCTCTCTCCCCCTCTCTCTCACCCTTCTCTCCCCCTCTCTCTTCCCCATCTCTCTCCCCCCTCTCTCTCTGCCCCCAATCCTGCCCCCTCTCACTCCCTCTGCCCCCTCTCCCGCTCTCTCCCCTCCTCTCTCCCCTCCTTTCTCGGTCCCCTCTCTCACACCACTCTCTCAACCCCTCACTCTCTCTCACCCCCTTCTCTCTCTCTCAACCCCTCCCTCTCGACCCCGCTCTCTCTCACCCCTCTCTCTCTCACCCCCCACCCTCTCGCTCAACCCCCCTCACTCTCTCATCCCCTCACTCTCTCACTCCCTCACCAATCCCTCTCTCTCTCTTCCCCTCTCTCTCTCACTCCTCTCTTTCTCTCTCAACCCCCCTCACTCTCATCACTCTCTCTCACACTCTCTCTCACCCCTCTCTTTCTCTCTCAACCCCTCTCTGTCAAGCCTCTCTCTCTCTCACACCCCTCTCTCTCACCACCTGCTCTCTCAACCCCCTCAATCTCTCATCCCCTCACTCTCTCACCCCCTCAGTCTCTTCCCTTCTCTCTCAACCCCTCGCTCTCTCTCACATCCATCTCTCTCTCTCACCCTCCCTCTCTCTCCCCCTCTCTCTCCCCCACCTCCTCGCTGTCACTCACTCCCACCTCTCCCTCTCACCGACCTCTCACCCAGCTCTCTCTCTCTCATTCCCTCTCTCCCACCACCCCTCTCTTCCACCCTGTCACTCTCTCACCCCTTCTTCTCTCTCACCGCTCTCTCCCACCCCTCTCTCTCAACCTTCTCTCTCTCTCATCCCTCTCTCTCTCACCCCCACCCTCCCTCTCTCTCAACCCACCTCTGTCTCTCACCCCCTCTCTCTCTCAACCTCTCTCTCACCCTTCACTCTCACACCCCTCTCTCTCACACTCCCTCTCTCTCACTGCCTCTCTCTCTTTCACCACCCCTTCTCTCAAACCCCCTCACTCTCTCAGCCCCTCACTCTCTCACACCCTCAGTCTCTCACGCCCTCACACTCACCCCTCTCTCTCATCGCCTCTCACACCCTTTCTCTCTTACCCCGCGCTCTCTAACTCCTCCCCCTCTCACCCCTCTCGCTCACCCCTCTCGCTCACCCCCACTCTCTCTCACACCCTCTCCTTCTCACTCCACTCTCCCTATTCCCCCTCCCCACTTTCACTCTCTCCATCGCCCATTATCTCTCATCCCCGTCTCATCCCCACCCCCCCCTCTCTCAAACTCCTCTCTCTCATATGCTCTCTCTTTCTCACTCACGCTCTTTCTGTCTCACTTAAACTCTCTCTGTTTCACTCACTCTCCCTCTTTCTCACCCCTCTCTCTCTCTTACCTTCTCTTTCTCTCTCTCTCACCCTCTCTGGTTCCCATGTCACTCTCTCACCACACTGTCTCTCTCTCACTCTCTGTCCCACCCCCTCTGTCTCTCACCCCTTCTCTCTCAAACCCCTCTCACCCCAACCCCTCTCTAACCCTCCTCTCTCTCACCCACGCTCTCTTTCTCACTCACTCTCTCTCTTTCTCACCCTCGCTCTCTCACGCCTATCTCTCTCCTCCCCTCTCTCTCTCCCACTCTCTCCCTGTCGCTCCCCCACTCTCTCCCCAAACTCTCACTCCCTCTCTCCACCCTTTCTCTCCCCTCTCTCTCCCCTTCCCTCTCCCCGTCTCTCTCTCCCCCTCTCTTTCACCCCTCTCTCCCCTTCTCTCTCCCCCTTCTACTCCCCTCTCTCTCGCCCCTCTATTTCCTTGTCTCTCCCACCCTCTCCCCAAAATCTCACTCCCGCTCTACACCCGTTCTCTCCCCTCTCTCTCACCCTCTCTCTCCCCCTCTCTTCCCCACTCTCTCTACCCTCTCTCCCCCTCTTTCTTTCCCCTCTCTCTCCCCTCTCTCTCCCCCTCTCTCTCCCCCACTCTCTCTGCCCTCTCTCTCTGCCATCTTGCTTGCCCCCTTCCCGCTCCCTCCCCCTCTCCATCCCCCTCTTGCCTCCCCCCCCCCCCCCCCACCGCCCCTCTTTCTCTCTCACTTTGTCTCTTTGTCTCCCGGACTCTCTTGCTCTCTCAGCTCTCCCTTCCTCTCTTGCTGCCTCTGTCTCTGTCTTTTGCCCCTCTCTCCCTCTCTCTCATCCCTCTATCTCTCTCTCGCCCCCTCTATCTCTCTCACACCGTCTGTCTCTCTGTCTCTCTCAGCTCTCTCAGCTCTCCCTCCCTTTCTCACTGCCTCTGTCTCGCTCTTGTGCCCTCTCTCTCTCTCATCCCTCTGTCCCTCGCTCGCATCCTCTCTCTCTTGTTCTTCCTCTCTCTCTCTCCCGCTCTATCTCTATCCCTCTCTTTGCCCCCTCTCTCTCTCTCACTCTTCCTCTCGCTCTCTTCATCTCGCTCGCGCTTTCTCACCCTCTCACCCTCCCTTACGCTCTCACGGTCTCTCTCTCCCTCCTTCTCTCCCTCTCTCTTGCCTCCCTCTCTGTCTCATCTCACTCTCTCTCTTGCTCGCTCTCTCTCACTCGTGCTCTCTCTCTCTATTGCTTGTGCTCTGTCTGTCTGTCTGTGTCTCTGTCTCCCTCTCTCTGCCCTCCCTCCCTCTTTCAACTCTTCTCTCTCACTCTTGCTCTTTCTCTCTCTCTCTCTCTGTCTGTCTGTTGCTCTCTCTCTCCGTCTCTCTCTCTCTCTCTCTCTCAGTCCTCCCCCCCCCCCCAGCTCCTCTCTCTCTTGCACCCCTCTCTCTCATTACTCTGTCTCTCGCTTGTCCCCATCTCTCTCTCTCTCTGTCCTCCTCTCTCTCGCTCTCCCCGTCTCTCTTTCACTCGCTTGGTCTCCCTCGCTCGCTTGTGCTCTCTCTCTATCCCTCTCTCTATTCCCCCTCGCAGTTTCTGTCCCTCTCTATCCCCCTCTCTCCTCTTTCACTCTCTCTCTCTCACTCCTCTCTCTCCCCTTTCTCTCTCTGTCGCACCTCTCTCGCCCCTCTGTCGTCCCTCTCTTGCTCTCTCTCACTCATTCTCTCCCTCTCTCCCTCACCCTCTCTTCCATATACACTCTCCCTCTCTCCCACCCTTGCTTTGTCCTTTCTCTTGCTCTCTCACTCTCACCTCTCTCCCTCTCTGTCTCGTTTTCTCTCTCTCTCTTTTTCACTCTTTCTTACCCTTGTCTCACCCCACTCTCAGTCACTCTCTCCCTCTCTCTCTCTATCCCTCCCTCTATCACCCGCCTCTCTCTCCTCTCTCAATCTGTCTCGCTCTTGTCTTTCTCCCATCAGTTTCGCTCTCTCTCTCGCCCCTCTCTCTTGCTTCTCTCTCTTGCCTCTCTCTTTCTCTCTCGCCACCTCTCTCCCCCGTTCGCTCTTGCCTCATCGCTCTCGCACCCTCTCTTCATCTCTCACCCCTCTGTCTCGGTCTGTCTTTGTCTCTCTCGGCCTTCCCTCCGTCTCTTGCGACCTCTCTCTCTTTCGCCCCTCTCTCAACTCTCTACCTCTCACTTGGCCCGTCTCTCTATCTTGCTCTCCCTTCTCTCACTCTCTCTCTCTCTCACAGCCTCTCTCTCTCACTCTCCCACCTCTCTTTCTCTGCAGTCCTCTCTCTCTCTCTCTCTCTCTACCCCGCCCCTTCTCTATCTCTCTCTCTCTCTCTCTCTCTCTCTCTCTCTCTCTCTCAACCATCTCTCTTGCTCGCTCACTGTCTCTCTTTCTCTCTCTCTGTCAGACACTCTCTCTCGTATCTGTCCCCTCTCTCCCTCTCTCTATCCCCCTCCCTCTCTCTCTCTACTCCCCTCTCTCTATCTCTCTCTACACCCCTCTCTCTCCCACCCCACCTCTCTCTGTCTCTCTGTCTCTTGTCTCTGTCACTCAATTATCCCCTCCCTCTCTCTCAGTCTTCCCCCTTGCTCCCCCATCTCTCTCGTAAACTCTCTCCCTCATTCGATCTCTCATACCCTCTCAATCACGCTCTTGCACCCTTTTCTCTCTCATCTCTCTCCCTGTCGCCTTCTCTCGCCCTCCCCTCTCTCTCTCCCTGTCGCTCTCTCTTGCCCTCACCTCTCTCTCGCACTCCCATCTCTCTCTCGCCCTCCCCTCTCTCTCACCCCCTCTCTCGTTCACCCCTCTGTCTCGCCCTCCCCTCTCTCATCCTCCGCGTTCTCACACTCCGCTCTCTCGCACTCCGCACTCTCACTCTCCCCTCTCTCTTTCACCCTCCCCTCTCGCTCACCCTCCCCTCTCTCTTTCCCCCTTCCCCTTCTCTCACCCTCCCCTCTCTCTCTCGCCCTCCCCTCTCTCTCGCCTTCCCCTCTCTCTCGCCTTCCCCTCTCTCTCGCCCTCCAATCTCTCTCCCTCCCCTGTCACTCTCCCTCCACTCTCATTCTACCTCCCCTCTCTCTCCCTGCCCTCTTTCGCCCTCCCCTCTCTATTCACTCCCATCTCTCTCGCCCGCCCCTCTCTCGCCCTCCCTTCTCACTCTCCATCCCCCTCTCTAACCCTCCCCCTCTCTCTCCCTCCCTCTCTCTCACCCTCCCATCTCTTGCCCTCCCCTCTCCCACCCTCCCCTCTCTCTCACCCTCCCCTCGCTCTGGCCCTCCCCTCTCACTCTCCCTCCCCTCTCACTCTCCCTCCCCTCTCACTCTCCCTCCTCTCTCTCTCCCTCCCGTCTCCCTCCCTCCCTTCTCTCATTCTCCCCTCTCACTATCCCTCCCGTGTCACTCGCCCTCCCCCCTCACTCACCCTCCCTCTCTCTCACCCTCCCCTCTCTTTCAACCGCCTCTCTCGCTCACCTCTCTCTCTCTCACCCTCCCCTCTCTCGCCCTCCCCTCTCTCACCCTCCCCTCGCTCTGGCCCTCCCCTCTCGCTCTCCCTTCCCTCTCACTCTACCTCCTCTCTCTCTCCCTCCCGTCTCCCTCCCTCCCTTCTCTCACTCTCCCCTCTCACTATCCCTCCCGTGTCACTCGCCCTCCCCTCTCATTCTCCCTCCCCTCTCACTCTCCCTCCCATCGCTCTTGCCCTCCCCTCTCTCTCGCCCTCCCCTCTCTCACCCTCCCCTCACTCTTCCTCCCCTCTCTCTCCCTCCCGTCTCCATCCCTCCCCTCTCTCCCTCCCCTCTCACTCTCCCTACCCTCTCTCTCACCCTCCCCTCTCTTTCAACCCCCTCTCTCGCTCACCTCTCTCTCTCTCGCCCTCCCTTCTCTCCCCCTCCCATCTCTTGCCCTTCCCTCTCTCACCCTTCCCTCTCTCACCCTCCCCTCTCTCACCCTCCCCTCTCTCTGCCTCCACTCTCATTCTCCTTCCTCACTCACTCTCCCTCCCCTCTCTCTCGCCCTCCCCTCCACTCACTCTCCCTCCCCTCTCACTCTCCTTCCCCTCTCACTGTCCCTCCCCCTTACTCTCCCTCCCCTTGCTCTCGCCCTCCCCCTCACTCTCCCTCCCCTCTCACTCTCCCTCCCCCTTACTCTCCCTCCCCTTACTCTCTCTCCCTCCCCTCTCACTCTCCTTCCCCTCTCAGTGTCCCTCCCCTCTCTCGCTCTCCCCTTGCTCGCGCCCTCCCCTCTCACTTTCCCTCCCCTCTCACTCTCCCTACCCTCTCTCTTACCCTCTCCTCTCTCGCCCTCCCCTCACTCTCCCTCCTCTCTCTGTCCTTCCCGTCTCCATCCCTACCCTCTCTCCCTCCCCTCTCACTCTCCCTCCCCTCTCTCTCGCCCTCCCCTCTCTCTCGCCCTCCCCTCTCACTCTTCCTCCCCTCTCACTCTCCTTCCCCTCACACTCTCCCTCCCCTCTCTCTCGCGCTTCCCACTCTCTCTCCCTCCCCCAACTCTCGCCCTCCCCTCTTTTCGCCCTCCACTCTCACTCTTCCTCCCCTCTCACTCTCCTTCCCCTCTCACTCTCCGTCCCCTCTCTCTCGCGCTCCCCACACTCTCTCCCACCCCTCTTTCACCCTCCCCTCTCACTCCCTCCCCTCGCTCTGGCCCTCCCCTCCCCCACTCACTCTCCCTCCCCTCTCTCACCCTCCCTCCTCACTCTCCTTCCCCTCTCACTCTCCCTCCCCTCGCCCTTGCCCTCCCATCTCACCCTCCCTCCCCTCTGTCTCCCTTCCCTCTCACTCTCCATCCCTCTCTCTCACCCTCTCATTTCTCACCCTCCCCTCACTCCTCCTCCCCTCTCTCTCCCTCCCTACCATCTCCATCCCTCCCCTCTCTCCCTCCCCTCTCTCTCCCTCCCCTCTCTCTCCCTCCCCTCTCTCTCTCCCTCCCCTCTCACTCTCCTTCCCCTCTCACTCTCCCTCTCCTCTCTCTCCTTCGCCTCTCTCTCTCCCTCCCCTCGCTCTGGCCCTCCCCTCTCACTGTCCTTCCCCTCTCAAGCTCCCTCCCCTCTCTCCTTCCCCTCTCTCTCCCTCCCCTCTCTCTTTCCCTCCATCTCTCACTCTCCTTCCACTCTCACTCTCCCTCCCCTCTCTCTCCTTCGCCTCTCTCTCTCCCTCCCCTCGCTCTGGCCCTTCCCTCTCACTGTCCTTCCCCTCTCAATCTCCCTCCCCTCACACTCTCTCTCCCCTCGCTCTTGCCCTCCCATCTCACCCTCCCTCCCCTCTGTCTCCCTTCCCTCTCACTCTCCATCCCTCTCTCTCACCCTCTCATTGATCACTCTCCCCTCTCTCTCCCTCCCCTCTCACTCCCTCCCTACCGTCTCCATTCCTCCCCTCTCTCCCTCCCCTCTCTCTCCCTCCCCTCTCTCTCTCCCTCCATCTCTCTCGCCCTCCCCTCTCTCTTTCCCTCCATCTCTCACTCTCCTTCCCCTCTCACTCTCCCTCTCCTCTCTCTCCTTCGCCTCTCTCTCTCCCTCCCCTCGCTCTGGCCCTCCCCTCTCACTGTCCTTCCCCTCTCACTCTCCCTCCCTCTCTCTCACCCTCTCATCTCTCACCCTCCCCTCACTCTTCCTCCCCTCTCTCTCACTCCTGTCTCCATCCCTACCCTCTCTCCCTCCCCTCTCACTTTCCCTCCCCTCTGTCTCCCACCCGTCTCCCTCCCACCCATCTCTCACTCTCCCGCTCATTATCCCTCCCCTCTCTCGCCCTCCCTTCTCACTCTCCTTCCCCTCTCACTCTCCCTCCCCTCTCTTGCCCTCCCCTCTCACTCTCTCTCCCCTCGCTCTTGCCCTCCCATCTCACCCTCCCTCCCCTCTCTCTCCCTTCCCTCTCACTCTCCCTCCATCTCTCTCACCCTCTCATTGATCACCCTCCCCTCACTCCTCCTCCCCTCTCTCTCCCGCCCGTCTCCATCCCTCCCCTCTCTCCCTCCCCTCTCACTCTCCCTCCCCTCTCACTCTCCCTCCCCTCTTACTCTGCCTCACCCTCACTCTCCCTCTCCTCTCACTCTCTCATCCCTCTCTTTCTCCCTCCGCTCTGTCGACCTCCCCTCTCTCTCTCCCTCCCCTCTCTCTCTCCTTGCATCTCTCTCGCCCTCCCCTCTCACTCTCCCTCCCCTCTCACTCTCCCTCCCCTCTCACTCTTCTTCCCCTCTCACTCTCCCTCTCCCTCTCCCTCTCCTCTCTCTCCTTCCCCTCTCTCTCCCTCCCCTCTCACTCTCCCTCCCCTCTCACTCTCCCTCCCCTCTTACTCTGCCTCCCCCTCACTCTCCCTCTCCTCTCACTCTCTCATCCCTCTCTTTCTCCCTCCGCTCTCTCGACCTCCCCTCTCTCTCTCCCTCCCCTCTCTCTCTCCTTGCATCTCTCTCGCCCTCCCCTCTCACTCTCCCTCCCCTCTCACTCTTCTTCCCCTCTCACTCTCCCTCCCCTCTCTCTCCCTCCCCTCTCTCTCTCCCTCCCCTCTCTCTCTCCCTCCCCCTCACTCTCCTTCCCCTCTCACTCTCCCTCTCCTCTCTCTCCTTCGCCTCTCTCTCTCCCTCCCTACCGTCTCCATCCCTCCCCTCTCTCCCTCCCCTCTCTCTCTCTCTCCCCTCTCTCTCTCCCTCCATCTCTCTCTCCCTCCCCTCTCTCTCTCCCTCCCCTCTCACTCTCCTTCCCCTCTCACTCTCCCTCTCCTCTCTCTCCCTCCCCTCTCTCTCCCTCCCCTCTCTCTCCCTCCCCTCTCTCGCCCTCCCCACTCTCACCATCCGCTCTACCACCCTCCCCTCTCTGGCCCTCACCTCTCTCCCTCCCCTCTCACTCTCCCTCCAATCTCTCTCACCCTCCCCTCCATTCTCTCGCTCTCCCCTCTCACTCTCCCTCCCCTCTCTCACCCTCCTCTCACTCTCCCCCCTCTCCTTCCCGTCTCCATCCCACCCCCTCTCTCCCCTCTCACTCTCGCTCTCCACTCTCTACCTCCCTCCTCCCTCCCTCCTGTCTCTCACCCTCTCCTCTCACTCTCCCTCCCTCTCTCCCTCCCCTCTCACTCTCCCTCCACTCTCTCTCCCTCGCCTCTCTCGCCCTCCCCACTCTTGCCATCTGCTCTATCGCCCTCCCCTCTCTCCCTCCCCTCTCACTCTCCCTCCCCCTCACTCACCCTCCCCCTCACTGTCCTTCCCCTTTCTCTCGCCCTCTCCTCACCTCTCTCGCCCTCCCCCGACCTCCCCCCTCGCTCTCCCCCTCTCTCTCTATCGCCTCTCCCTCACGCTCCCCTCTCACTCTCCCTCCCCTCTTACTCACCCTCCCCTCTCATTCTCCCTCCCCTCTCTCACCCTCCCCCCTCGCTCTCCCCCTCTCTCTCTATCGCCTCTCCCTCTCCCTCCCCTCTCACTCTCCCTCCCCTCTTACTCACCCTCCCCTCTCATTCTCCCTCCCCTCTCACTCTCCCTCCCCTCTCACTCTCCCTCCCCTCTCTCTCCCTCCCCCTCACTGTCCTTCCCCTCTCTCTCGCCCTCCCCTCCCCCCTCTCGCCCTCCCCCTCTCTCGCCCTCCCCTCTCACTCCCTCTCCCCTCTCACACTCCCTTCCCTCTTACTCACCCTCCCCTCTCTTTCTCCATCCCCTCTCACTCTCCCTACCCTGTCACTCTCCCTCCACTCTCTCCCACTCCCCTCTCTCTCCATCCCCTCTCTCGCCCTCCCCTCTTACTCTCCCTCCCCTCTTACTCTCCCTCCCCCTCCCCCTCCCTCTCCTCTCACTCTCTCTCCCCTCTCTTTCTCGCTCTTCTCTCACTCTCCCTCCCCTCTCTCACCCTCCCCTCTCACTCTCCCTCCCCTCTCACTCTCCCTTCCCTTACTCTCCCTTCCCTCTTACTCTCCCTCCCCTCTCTCTCACCCTCCGCTCTCTTTCTCCCTCCCCCTCGCTCGCCCTCCCCCTCTCACCCTCACCCCTGCCTTCCCCTCTATCTCGCCCTCCCCTCTCTCTTTCGCCTCCCCTCACTCTCGCCTTCCCCTCCACTCTCTCTCCCTCCTTTCTCTCTCCCTCTCCTCTCTCCTGCCCTCCCCTCTCACTCTCTCTCCCCTCTCACTCTTCCTCCCCTCTCACTCTTCCTCCCCTCTCACCCACTCCCCTCTCTCTCCCTCCCCTCTTTCGCCCTCCCCTCTCACTCTCCATCCCCTCTCACTCTCCCTCCCCTTAATCTCCCTCCCCTCTCCCTGTCCCTCCCCTCTCCCTGTCCCTCCCCTCTCTCTCCATCCCCTCTCTCGCCCTCCCCTCTTACTCTCCCTCCCATCTTACTCTCCATCCTCCTCTCTCTCCCGCCCCCTCTCTCACCCTCCACTCCCTCGGCCTCCCCTCTCTCTCTCCCACCCTCTCTCTCTCCCCCATCCTCTCCCTCCCCTGTCTCTCTCCCCAGCCCTCTCTCTGCCCAACTCACTCTCTCCCCCCGTCTTCTCCCTTCTCTCTACCCCCTCTCTCTATGCCCCTCCCTCTATGCCCCTTTCTATACCCCACTCTCTCCTCACCCTCTCTCTAACCCCCTCTCTCTACCCTCTTCTCTCTACCCCCCTCCTCTCTCACGCCCTCCTGTCCCCTCCACTCTCCCCCTCCTCTCTCCTTCCTCCTCTCTTTCTTCCTCTCTGTCCCCCCTCTCTCTCCCCTCCTCTTTCTTCCCTCCTCTCTCTCCCACTCTCTCTCCCCTCTCGCTCATTTCCCTCTCCCTTTATCTGCTCTCTCTTCCCTCTCTCTCTCCGCGCTCTCTCCCCTTTCTCTCTCCCCTCTCTCTCCTTCCCCTCTTTCTCTCCCCCACTTTCTCTCTCCGCACTCTCTCTACCCACTCTCTCTGGCCACTCTCTCTCCCCTGCTCTCTCTCCCCTCTCTCCCCCTCTGTTCCACCCTTTTCCCCTCTCTCTCACCCTCACTCTCTCGCCCCTCTCTCTCGCCCCTCTTTATTATCTCTTCCCCTGTCTCTCTCTCTCTCTCTCTCTCCCCCTCTCACCCTATTTCTCTCTTGCTCTCTCTCTCCCTGTTCCTTCACTCTCTCTCTCCACCTTCTCTGACTCTCGATCCCCTGAATTCCGTTTCTCTCTCTCTCTCCCCACCTCCCATCGTTTCTCTTTGACTGAATCTCTCTCCCACCCTTCCTCTAGATCTGACATAGTCCGATCTCCCTGGTCCTTCCCTCTTACTCTGACCCAGAGACTGGGGGTGGTGTTGAGGTTGCGTGTGGGGGGTGGGGGTGAGACGATAGAGAGATGCGGGATGTAGGAGTTCGGGGAAAATGGGGGTAGAGACGGAATTGCAGGAGGGAGACAGAGACGGCAGGAGAGAGAGAGAGTGAGGGTGAGGGGGAGAGAGAAGAATGGAGGCAGGTGGAGAAATTCATGTTGGGGTGTGAGAGAGAGAGGGGGAGAGTGAGGCAGAAAGAATAGTGGAGGCAGGTGGAGAAACCGGGGTTGGGGGGGATGTCTGAGAGGGGACCAGGGAGAGTGAAAGGGAGAGGTGGTGAGAAAGAGAGAGTGTGCAGAAAGAGAGGGAGAGAATTGAGGAGGAAAAGTGGGGGTGAGGAAATGGGGAGACCAGGCTGCAGTGGGGGGGGACAGAGGGAGTTAAACCCAGCTCCTGAGCTCAGGGCGCGGTGCCCTCCCCTTCCCTGAGGACCAGGACTTGGGGCTGAGTCTGTCTCTCTCCAGCTCAGCTTCTCCAACACAAAGACACACAACAACATCGGTCACTCTGCTGCTCGGCACGATTTAATCAACATTGTTATTGGTTACAAATGGAAGTGATGGATACAGTCAGTGGGATGGTGCCTTTTCTCACTGGCCTCTGAGTTGTGAGAAACATTGAAATGTTTCCCTGTAAGCCCCCTGGGGGATAAGGATGGACTAACCAGCTCTACCCTCAGTCTGTTACCATAGCGACAGGCTGCACCATCGCTGAAACACTGAACTGAAATGAGAAAATCCCGGATGGTATGATGAATGAGGGAATTTGATGGATGGATGGATTTGGGTGAAGGGATATTTCAGCACATTCTTCAGCTGCTGCCTGAACTTAGTCTGGATCACGGCGTAAATCGCGGTGTTTGTGCAGCAACTGAGGAGCTGCAGCATGAAGCCCAATTCCCCCACAAAGGCATCGAGATACACAGAGTAATACCCAATATCATACATCCGGTACCATATAGAATACAGCATTAACATTGACCATAACAGGATGAAATTGGCCGAGATCACAAACAGTAAAATGATGGATTTTTTTCGGTTTCTCATTTCAGTGTCAGACTGAGCGTCCCCATTGGTGTGAGCGCGGAGTCTCCTGCGGGCTCTGCTGGTCACTAAAATGTGTCTGACGGTGAGAACATTGAGCAGCAGAATCAGGAGAAATGGGACACACGGGGTTAGAATGTGGTGGAGGAACTCGATTGTGACCCAGACACTGGAGGATCGAACAGCGTCTGTTACCTCACAAAACCAGGGGCGGTTCACCAGCCAATACCGAGCCGTGAGCATAAAATACCAGAAAATGTTCTTTAAACAGCTCAGCACAGTCACTGCTCCCAGAACCACAGCCGCCGTTTTCTCACTGCAATATTTACTTTTCAGCTTCTGGCAACAAATGGCCACAAACCGATCAAAGGTGAAAGTGACGGTGAACCAGACAGAGCAGTCAGTGGCTGCATAAAGCAGGACGGCATGGATATTACACACGGGGACGGAGTACAGAAAATAAAACTGTTCCAGATAAACAATGGGAATGTGTCTCAGGATCAGGTCGAGGATAATGACCAGGAGATCCGCCGCTGCCATGGCCCCCAGGTAACGTCTGACACATGGAGACAATCCACAATCTTTATAAAGCAGGACGTAGATGGTCACTACGTTAACTGTGAGGAAGGAAAACAAACCCATTATCCATCAGCCTGGAGGCAAAGGGACCCGTTTGATTGTGGACCCAGTGAGATTTACAAATGTGTCCCTGTATTCAGGGATTTATTAAAATAATTGGAGCTGGAATAACAAATGGGAAGGTGGGAATTACTGACAAAAATGTGACATAAATCTCAAGAAACCCTCCCTTCCCCAAACACACAGAGACACATCCATAAGGACAGATGGTTTCCAGAACATTCCCACACACTCGATCCCTCGAGAGCAAACACAGGTCACTCCTTCCCAGTTCCTAATACGGAGGGTGGGAATGTTGCTGTCCTGAAGGATTCTCTCCCAGTTTCCTGAAGACAAACGGAGTTTGGGAATTTCTGTATTTTGGTCTAAATTGTGGTCGATCCTGTGTCGTGAAGAAATGTAAACACAGGGAAAACGTATTCACCCCTTTAACTGCCTGAGGGGCCTTCGGAACAGAGTCTCCTTCTCCCTGGAACGGGATCTCTTCCCTCGGGATCTTATCGTTTGTTCAATTCACTGACGTCCGGCCGTTCACAAACAATGTCAGGGACAGAACGTTCCGGGGAATGTCAGTTATAGAATGTCAGGGTCAGAACGTTCTGGGGAATGTCAGTTATAGAATGTTGGGGACAGAACGTTCCGGAGAATGTCAGTTATAGAATGTCAGGGACAGAACGTTCCGGGGAATGTCAGTTATAGAATGTCGGGGACAGAACGTTCTGGGGAATGTCAGTTATAGAGTGTCAGGGACAGAACGTTCTGGGGAATGTCAGTTATAGAATGTCAGGGACAGAACGTTCCGGGGAATGTCAGTTATAGAATGTCAGGGACAGAACGTTCTGGGGAATGTCAGATATAGAATGTTGGGGACAGAACGTTCCGGGGAATGTCAGTTATAGAATGTCAGGGACAGAACGTTCCGGGGAATGTCAGTTATAGAATGTTGGGGACAGAACGTTCCGGGGAATGTCAGTTATAGAATGTCAGGGACAGAACGTTCCGGGGAATGTCAGTTATAGAATGTCGGGGACAGAACGTTCCGAGGAATGTCAGTTATAGAATGTCGGGGACAGAACGTTCAGGGGAATGTCAGTTATAGAATGTTGGGGACAGAACATTCCAGGGAACCCCTTGACCTGTCCATGACCTTTCCCCCCAACCCCCCCCCCCCCCCCCCACCCACCAACATGATGTCCTGTGCCTGGACACACTGTAACATTCATGAGGTGAGAGACGGAGGGTCCAATCACAGTTTAGATATCACCACATGGGAGGGGTTTGGGGTATGGACAGAGAGGGGGAGACTGAGAGATACTATCATGGAAGGATGTGTTCCCAGGTTGCAGAATACTGAAATGTCGACACTTCGATAACATCCTGTAACATGAGCCTGTCTTCCCAGGAAAGATGGGAAAAAGGGATATTGGTGTGAGGTCAGATGATGGAGAGTTTTGGATGAGCATTTGTTCTACAGCTTTGTAAATGGAGTACACACCATCACCCAGTTTACCCCGAGCCTGGCAGATAAGGGACAATTACACCACGGTTTGTCAACAGGGGCACAGAGGTCCTGGTGGATGGGCTAGTATAGAGGGGGACCATTCTCTTCCCAGAGGGGGCAACACCACCAGACCCACCGAGTATGGTCTGAGCTCCCCACCCAGCTCAGTGCAGTATCTGGGGTCTGAAGAAATGCCCAGCAATACAGGACAAGCATCAATAACCTTCCCCACTCTGTCAGGATAATGGTCACTGTATTCTCTCTGCTCCCTCAGTCTCACTGTATATCTGTTATAGCACCTACCCCCGAACAAGGCGCATGGTCCACCACTCTCACTGTCGCATGCAGTACCTTCTCTCTCTCTCTCTGTCTTTCTGTCTCTCTCTCTCTCTCCCTCTCTCTCTCCCCCTCCCTCCACTTCACCCCCACACTAATAACACTGCATGGATACAACACTGTGGACTGACTCCCTCCGGACCCCTCACCATGACTCCCTCCCCATCTACACTAACACTAACAGCAGGACCACCCACTCCCACCCTCACTCACTCCCTCCCTTTGTCCTATTTCAGGAGAAACAGCCGGGAATAGGACAGGGAGGGCCAAGCCATGTGGTGGAGTGCCCGATATCCGTTCCCTCACCCCCCACCCCCCGCCATGTGGGGAGGATCCTGGTACGAGCTGGAGAGGACCGGGACGCCTCGTGTGGAGATTCTGAGACATCCACGTCCCACCGACCGAGTAAGGAGCAAGGTTCAGTGAAGGGCAATTCTCACTTTAAACCCACTGGCAGCTCTGTTTCCCCTCGGCACAACTTCGAAGCCGTGGCCCTGATGCCATCTCCCTTTTGTGTCGAGCTGGTACAAATGGAATCCCCACGGTCTCGGTGGGAAGGAGGGTGGGCTCACATCACATCGTCACCACCACCTCCCAGGAAGGGAGCACCGAGACTGCCTCCTACACCTCCCCCAATAAACAGCTCAGATACTGAAACTAATCTGTCATAGTTACTGCTCTCCCCACTTGTCCTGATATCTTCAACAATCTGTGCTCATATACACCCAGCTCCCTCTGCTCCTGCAACCCCTTTATAACGGTACAGGCTGTTTTAAACTGTCTTTCATTGTCTTTCCTACCAAACTGTATCACCTCACACTGCTCTGCATTGATCCCCATCTGCCATAAACCTGAACACTACACCAAGGTGTCACTGTCCTGTTAGAGTTCCACACTCTCCTCCATCGACTTCAGAGTTCTTCCAGGTTCGGTGCCACCGACAAACATTGAGATTGTTATAGTGTCACAGTCGCCATGAAACAACTGAAATCCTGCCCCACATACACGAGTGTGAGCAAGTGAAATACTGCTATATTCCCAATACTGCTATGTTTAATTTAAATTACCTATGAGCTTCACGCAGTGCCCTAACCATCCCCGTGTGTGTATCTGTGTGTCTCTGTGTGGGGCAGGTCTGGCAGTCTCCGTGGTGCTAAAAGTGATGCAATGCCACCCTCTGCTGGCCTCCACACGCCACTGCACAGACATTGGCAGAGGGTGAAAACAAACAGGGATTCATTCAGAGAGGAGGGGGGGAGAGGGCAGCTGCTCACAGCACCATCCAAACTGATGTCTTATCCATGTACTGATGTAAATGTCCTTTAAATGTTGTAACTGTCCCTGCTATCACCACTTCCTCTGGAAGTTCATTCCACACCCAAGCCAGCTTCTGTCTAAAATAATTACTTCTCATGACTTTTCTAAATCTTTTTCCTCACACCTTAAAATATCCCTCAGTTTTGAATCCTCAACTCTAGGGAAAAGACATCAGCCCTTCAGCTTATCTGTACCCCTCAATATTTTATAAACCTCTGTAAAGTTACCCCTTAACCTCATCCTCCCCAGTGAAAAAAGTCCCAGCATACCCAGCCTCTCCTTATCGCTCACTCCCTGCATTCCCAACAACATCCAGGTTCATCTGTTCTCAATCCTCTCCAGCTTAATAATATCAAGGTCAATAATATCAAAGTGAATAGTCAAGGTGTTTTCTAAGGGTAGGGGAGACCAAAACTAGAGGGCAGAGGTTTAAGGTGAGAGGGGAAACATTAAAGCGACCTAAAGGGCAGCTTTTTCACACAGAGGGTGGTGTGCCTATGGAGTGAGCGGGCAGGATGACCAGACTGGACACTGTATTCCAGAAGAGGTCTCACCAATATCCTGTACAACCACAACATGACATCCCCATTCCGATACTGAAAGGTCTGATCAATGAAGACACTTTCTGTATGAGATGCAAATTTTAAAGAATTATGCCTGACGGCCTCAGTCTCTGTTCTACAACACTGACAAAGGCCCTGCTTTTAATTGTGTAGGTCCTGCTGTTGTTTGATTTACCAAATCCAATACCTCGCATTAATCCAAACTAAACTTCATCCGCCACCCCTCAGCCCAGTGAGTGATATTACTGTCACCTCACCCTCCCCCTTCAATTTTAAAATACCCATCCCCCTCTCCAGGAGGCCTGCACACTCCGGCCTTGATTTTCACAAAGACCCTGAGTTTGGGTAGCCTTGTGTGGTTAGGGGGAGGAGGGACGGATTGCTGACACAGTCAGTGGGGAGGAGAGGCTGGACAGTAATCAGCGGCCGCACGTGAGAGTTGGGTAAGAGTGATCAGTGTTTTGGTGTCAGAAATTAAGCTCTTCCTTCGACTCTGGTGTTCAGTAATAAATATCCATTTGAGACCCTTCTTTGGGCAGATTGTGAGTGCAGGATTTCTTTCCCTAATATTGCAGGCTTCAGATAATAGTGATTAAAGATGTTCATAGATAATTAGGATAGCACAGCACATACACTCAATATCCTACAGCTGAGACAAATATCTTGCATTTGTTTAATAATAAAAGTGTTTGTAATTCAATCATGGGAACCTGATTATAATAAATCCACACCGAGCTGAAAGTGGGCACTAAAATATGACCCAAAATCTGGGTATGGTAGTGTAGTGGGTAGTGTCCCTGCCTCTGAGCCAGAACTCAGGATTTGATTCCAATTCCTGAACTTGTTTGGTAGTGTTCCTAGCTCTGGACTAGAAGGCGTGGATTCAAGTCCTGCCTGTTGCAGAGGTATGTCCCAGCATGTCAGCACAGTCTGATGAACAAACACACAGGAGAATAATGTTACAGTTTTATAGATATTGCCGAGCGATGCCAGTGTCCCTGCCTCCGGGCACAAAGGTCTAGGTGTAAAGCCCACAGACGTGTCTCAGGATACATCAGAACAAACTGATTAAAATGGATTTAGAATTGTGACCTGTTGGAGAAGGAAGAGGTGTCAGTATTGAATTTCAGAATTTAGGCCCAGGATGACTGAAAGTACAGCCATTCGTGTTGATTGGGGTCACATTTCGCCACAGTCGCGGCTTGTAAAAGCAGAATGGTCATGGATAAGGTGAGTAGTCAGGGGTTTTTCCCCAGGTTAGGGGCATTCAAAACTAGAGGGCATTGATGGAAAGTGAGAGGGGAAAAGTTTTGAGGAGGCCTGAAGGGCACCATTTCACACAGAGGGTGGTGTGTGTATGGAATGAGCTGCCAGAGGAAGTGGTGGAAGATGGTACAACTACAGCATCTGGGTACTGAGAGACCTGGCGAGCTTTTCCAGCAATTTCTGTATTTCTTTTAAAAATACATTCAGTTTAACACAGGTATTCTGAATAAATTAAACATTTTTATTTTTTTCATGACGCAGGGACATATAAACATATCTTCAAATTGACCGAGACCATTTTCTGTGAAGGGTATGGCTCTGTGTATGACAGCAGCAATGATGCACCTACATGGAGCAGGGAATGTGATGGAGACATAGTTTGGACAATGTACAAGGAGACCTCACATGGTCCAGTTTGGGAGAGGATGACATTACTGTGTGATTCAGCTCAGAGAGGGAGAAAATGTAATCTGCCTGAGAAGGAATGGTCTATTGCACTCTCTCTCCTTCATTGTTCCTCATCACAGCAATGTGTGCGAGCTAAAAAAAAAACCTCTACAAGACATCGTTACCTTTCTTATTTTTATGGAATCCCTGCAGTGTGGAAACAGGCCCTTCGACCCAACAAGTCCATACCAACCTTCCCAACCCATTTCCCTGTATTTACCCCTGACTATTGCACATAACCTCGAAATCCCTGAACACTCCGGACAATTTAGCAAGACCAATCCAACGAACCTACACAGTTTGTGGTAGGAAACTGGATCACCCATTAGAAGCTCACACAGATAAGGGGAGAATGTGCAAACTGCACACAGACAGTCACCCAAGGCTGGAATCGAACCCAAGTCCCTGGTGCTGTGAGGTAGCAGTGCTAACCACCGTGCTACCCTTTGGATGATCCCTAACCAGAATTCACTGGAATCTACTCACTGCCTAAAGCAAAGGGAATTCAGCCAAATCCAAACTCTCCCAGGATGAAATCCCATTGCTAGCAGCTTGTGTGAGTACAATATCTTCAGAAGCAGAATAACGTTTTGGACAATCTCACAATTTATCCTTTGTCATGAGTTCCAATAATATTTGGACCAAGTTCTTTCAAGTTAAATTTGCAGAGTTAAATTTGCAGAGTGTGTTTGTGTGTGTGTGTGTGTCTGTGTGTGTCTGTGTGTGTGTGTGTGTGTGTGTGCGTGTGTGTGTGTATGTCAGCATTTTTATAAAGGGAAATATTGATTATATTATTGCAATACCCAAACAGTTTGCCATTCATCTTTCCATCATAGTTTGAGTAACATTGCTCTGGATCATAAACGTGTTGTTTTAGCAGATTAACGAAACTAGTCTGACTTGTTGCTAAAACTGACCCTGACCCAGTCTGAGACCGATATCATGGGCCATATCACTAACCTGGTTACATTTAACATTTGTTGTGAGCAGTGGAGGAGTGGGGCAGGAAAAGGAAACAGTGACCCAAAAAGCTGGGGAACTATAGACCGGTGAGCCTGATGTCAGTGTTGGGTAAGTTGTTGGAGGGGATTCTGAGGAATAGCATTTACATACATTTGGGAAGGCAAGGGCTGATCGGGGTAGACAACGTGGCTTTCTGCACGACCTCTCGTTATTGAATCCTTCAACCTGGGAAAAAGCTTGTCTCTGTCCACCCTGTCTATGCTCTTCATGATTTTGCAAACCTTTATCAGGTCCCCCCCTCAATCTCCTTTTATCTAGTGAAAATAAACCTAACATACTCAGCCTGTCTTCATAGCTAGTATTTCATTCTACTTGGTAGACAGATTAGTAAGTTTCAGTCACATAAGATACAGAGGAAGTTAGTCACAATTGGCTTGAAGGAAGAGGGATATTTTTCAGCCTGGAGGCTTGTGAGCAGCAGTGTGCTGTAAGAATCAGTACTGAGTTCACTGCATTTCATCATTTATGTAAAGATTTAGATGTGAATATAGGGGCAATAGTTAGTAAGTATACAGATGACATCAGAAAGGTGGTGTAGTAGATTATCTCAGAGTACAACAAGACCGCAATTAGATGGGTCAAAGGGACAAGGAGTAACAGATGAAGTTTAATTTAGAGAAATATGAAGCTTTGCATTTTGGGAAGGCAAATCAGGGCAGACATTATATACTTCATGGTCAGGTCCTGGGGCGTGTTGTGAAACAAAGGGACATAGGACTGCAGGTACATTGTTCCTTGAAAGTGGAGTTGCAGGTAGACAGAGTGGTGCAGAACACATTTGGCACATTTGCCTTAATTAGTCAGAGCATTGAGTATCGGAGTTGTGGTGGCATATTACATCTTTATAGGATGTTGGTGCGGCCACTTTAAGAATAATGCATACAACTCGGTTTTCTGCAGAAATGATTTAGACACAGATATTCCAGGACTGGAAGTTTGAGGTTTAGGCAGAGGTTGATTAGGTTGAGGCGTTTCCCCCTGGAGTGCCAGAGGCTGAAGGGTGAAATTATAGAGGTTTATAAAACCATCAGGGGCATGGATATTCTGAACAGCCACGTTCTGCTCTCCAGGATTGGGGAGTCCAGAACAAGAGGGCAGAGGTTGGAGGGGACAGGACGAATGATTTAGAAGGGACCTGAAGGTAAATGTTTCACACAGAGAGTGGTGTGTGTACAGAAAGTGCTGTCAGAGGAAGTGGTGAAGGCGGGTACAATCGCACATTTAAAAAGTATCTGAAAGAGGAGGGATATTTACCAAATACTGGCAAATGGGACTGGATCAGATTTGATATCTGATCGGAGTGAACAGATTGGATTAATGGGTCTGTTCCCATTCTGCATGACTCTCTGATTCTATAAGTGGGATGATGAAAAATTCTGAAAGGACCTTACAAGTGGGAATTCTCTTCACTGGAAGTTTATTGTGCCTCTATGTTCACATTGATTGAAAGCTGCATTACAAAATATTTAACAGAGAAGTGAGTCACGGATTATGGGATACAGACAGGAAAGAGGGGCTGAGTCCACAACCTGATCAGCCACAATCTTACTTCCTGGTGGAGAAGGATCAAAATATCTAATGACTCCTCAGTCCCATGTTCCTGTGTTCCATTCAGCCCCTCATACCTGCTAGACAGGAGCAGTTGGAGGCCACTTACTCCTATGACCTGGTGCACAGAAACAGAGGGGACCATTCAGCCTCTCAAGACTGTCACACACGCTTTGAAATGATTTGGGAAATGTAATTGGAAAATCCAGGCACGGGTATGAAAGAGGACCCTCATCTCTCTTCACAGAGCTTCCCCTCTCTGCAACTTGTGCTTCAATTGTTGGTCATGTTGTACACCCAAATTCACTGTGAATACAGCCCATATACCTCACCCAGAGATGGCTCACAAAATCATCTGCTCTTCCTGACTGCAATATTCAAAAACATAACAGTCATTAAAATAACACCCACTAACTTTCCAATAACAGAATGTGAGAACATCAGAAACAGGGGCAGGTTGTTTACTCCCCAAACCTGCCTTGCCCTTCACTAAGATCATGGCTGATCTGCTCTTGGTCTCAAATCCTCTTTCATACCCAATTCCTCATAGCCCACACCACTCTGACAGGTCAATATCCATCTACCTCCTCTTCAAATACTTTCAAAAATCTTGCTCCCCGAACACTCTTGAGAAGAGAAATCCTGACATTCAATCCCACCTGTTTGAAGAAAACACTTGCTGCTCCTATATCATGGCCTATTGATGTGAACAAAGGAGAATGAGACAAGGGTTCAGGTAAAAATGACTGGCCCTGATATCAAGGCAGTGGTTTCCTTCTGTTGACATCAAGGAGCTTAACTAAACTGGACTTAATGGGAATCAGAGTAACCTCTCCAGTGTTTGGGGTCAAACATGGCACAAAGGAAGATGGTCATCATCTCAGTCCTGGGTCAGCTCTGTGGGAGATCTTCAGGGGACCATCCTCTTCACAAACATCTTCAGCTCCTTCATCAATGTCTCCCCGCCCCCACCCTCACCAACATAAGATCAGAAGTGGGGATGGTCACCGAACATTCCACAATGTTCAGAACATTTTGTCCCCCGTCAGCTCCTGAACTAGTCTGTGTCCATGTGCAGCAAGACCCAGACTCCATTGAGACTTGTGCTGTTAAAGTGTCGGTAACATTCATCTACCAGCACTGCCTGACACTGCACATTGCCACAGCAAAACAAGGGTTCATTCAGCACCTCACGCTGGTTTCACAGGAATGTGAGGAAGTCGGTCAGCCCATTGACACTAATTGGAGAAGAACAGGGACAGCCCACTCAGTGCCTCCAGCCTATTACTCAGGACGAGATGGAGTCTAGTGTGATGGGCCACACCAGAGCCCCTCGAAAATATTTGAAGGCGGTAGCCTAGACTGTTTTTTTAATTTTAATGGAAATGTAAAGTGTCTGTTCTAGACGCAATGTGTTGGTCAAAGTACTGGGTGTGAAGCAAAACACCATTTATTGAAACACGAAAGATAAAATGAAACCAAAGAAAGAGGAATCTAGAATAACTTAATTCTACTGGACAAGTTAACAGAATAATAGACCTCGGAACTATTACTAATGAACTGTTCCAATACAGGAAAATCACATAAACACAGCCGTTGGCAGAAAGGAATATTCAGACACAGATTGTCACAAATAATTCTCTAATCCAGGAATTAAAAACAGCACCAAGAGAAAACTCAGGGGAAGTAGCAGGAGGCATTCACTGAAGCTTCCAACTCTATGGAGACCCCAATAGTTTCTGATGTTGCTGAGAAACCAAAACACAGAGATCCTAATCTGTGAGAGCTGGCCATACCCACTCAGAATGCATTAAAATAAACACAAAGCCTCCCTCGTTGTTTACTCGAGTGGTCTTAACTAGCCAGCTTGGTAACGATCGTTCAATCTCTCTCTTAAAAGAAACCCGGACAAAATCACCTCTTAAAGCTGCAGCATCATCACACTTGTCAGTACATCGAGCTTTCAAAAAGAACCAGGGGTAACCCAATCCGGCCCTTGACCATGTCCAATCGGACGAGGAAGAAGCCATTCAGACCTTTGGGTCACTTACACAGCAATGGGATGAGGCCATTCAGCTCCTTGAGTCACTTTCACAGGAACAGTAAGAGGCCATTCCCCCCTCAACGTACTTACACAGGGGCAGAATGAGGCAATTGATGCTGATTCCTGATGAATGGCTTATGCCGAAACATCGATTCTCCAGCTCCTCGGATGCTGCCTGACCTGCTGTGCTTTTCCAGCAATCGACGCTGTACTCTGATCTCCAGCATCGGCAGTCCTCACTGTCTCCTGAATGATGCTCTAACATGATGAACAAGTGGAGCAGAGGCTGCACAGACAGACTGCTCCACGTTGTTCCTCCTGGCTCCGTTGCTCATGATACACACGTGGGACTTTAACGTGGTTTCCTCGTGGTGAGGAGGAAAGCCATATGTCTTGCGTGAAGTCTAATGAAGGCATCTTTCATCTCTGAGATGCCTTCTCTGTGTAGGGCGGAAGCTGGTGGGAATGGCTACCTGTTTCCGATGGAAGGTATTGTGGCTGCTGTTGGGGATTGTGAGCAACCTGACGTTCAGTACAGGGTTCACTCACCGACTGCACAATAACATGGGGAGAGTTAATTTAGGCAAATAAACTATTAGGAAAGTCACGTTAGACTGATGGATGGATGCTCTCAGTTCAAATAATGCTGATCTTGTTCATGTTGACCTTGTCTAGTGCATGTCCTGTTCAGTGTAACCTGTATGCCTTACTCTGTCCTAGTCTATTTCCACCCTATGATACTGTCTGGCCATGCTTACTATGATCTGCCTCCACTGCTCATAAATAAAGTGTTTCCCTGTACTGAGGTACACGTGACAATAAATCAAACCGATTAATCCTGGGTAAAGTATGGAACTACTCTCCCTGTCAATGTCTGTTTTGGAAATAAGTGATCGCTGCCACTCCTCGTGTTTCACCGTCACCATTTCTTCATCTCTCACAGCTCTACAGATTAAACACTCAGCTTATTCACTCTATCCTCATGTTACCATCACCCGTGCCTGTGGTAAGGAGATCATTCCTTACAAAGGACATCAAATCTGTAGAGAGTGCATCAAATGCTCTCTCAGGAAGGCTCTACAACAGCAGGAAGATGGCTTTATTTATGTCCTCGAATCATCTTACAATGAAGGACAGCATACCATTGACTGCACCCATTACTTACACAGGGTTTGATTCGGAGCAGTCAGCATAGACTTGTGAGTGGGAGATCATGCTTCCCAAATTTGTTAGAGTTCTTTGATGAAGTGACCAGGAAGTTTGACAAGGACAGAGTGGTAGACGTAGTCTCTATGGATTTCAGTAAGGCATTTGATAAGCTTCCATATGGTAGGCTGCTCAGGAAGGTTACATCGCGTGGAATGCTGGGGGAACTGGCCAATTGGATACACAGTTGGCTTGATGGTAGGAAGCAGAGTGTTTAGTGGAAGGATGTCTGTCAGACTGGAGTCTGGGTCCATTGCTGTTTGTTGTCTATGATTATCTATGATTATCTATGACTACAGACACATAGACATGGGATAAAACTTTTCAATGATCTCTGAATCGGCCAAGCAAGACACTCTATTGTATCAAACTGCTCCGAGGTCTTAAATGATAAACCCGAACAGAACACCCGGCCCCAGCCTCCGTATCGGAAAAAGGGAACGGGAAAAACAGTCCTGTTGACACTGCAGGGACCTCCTTCCTAACATCTGAGAGCTTGTGACAACATTTACAGAGCTTTCCCACAAACTGCACGGAAACATCGGGAAAGGAGTAGGCCATACAACACATTGAGCCTTCCTCATTGTCATTCATGTTCAAACATCTCCACAATGCACTTATCCCACACAATGAATATATCCGTTAATGTGATTAACCGTGGGAAGCTATAAAATAGGAAGTGCAGTAGTCCCTTTGGTCCATCGAGTTTGCTCCCAATTCAATACAATGATACCTTGCCCTTTATTTCCTCACCGTACTCCTGCTCTCCCACCATCCCTTTCCTGTCTCTAAATCCGTATTTATATTCAGTGTCTTGGTTTCCTTGTGCGAGCGCATTCCCCAGGTTCTCCAGTCTCTGAGAGCAGACATTTATTGTCATCTCAGTGCAGAATGGCCTGTCTGTATCTAATACTGCGGCCACTTGTTTTAGACATCACAGCCTGGGGAATTATCATCCCTGCTTCCATTCTGTCTCAACCTGTCTGAGTTTTATATATCTCACTGAGATCTTCACACATTTTCCTAAACCCCATGGAATACAGGCCCAGTCGCCCCAAACTCTGCTCTCACAACAAGCCTGTCATCCTAGAGATCGGTCTGGTCATCTTTCGCTGCTCTCCCTCAATGTCAGGGTTGTCCTTTGTTAGGTACAGAGACCAAATCTGCACACAATATTGCACAATGTTCGAGATAGGGTCTCAAAAAGGCTTTGTACAGCTGCAGTAAGACACCCTTATTCCTGGACTCAAATCCCCCTGAAATGAAGGTCAACACCCAATTTACCTTCCTAACTGCTTTCTGCTCCTGCAATATTGCTTTCAGTGACTGGTCTGCAGGGAGATCTAGATTCTTTGCAATGTTACAGCTCCCCACTTGGTGGGACTATGTACACTGGGCAGCGTGTGAATGCCATTCCCAGTATTGTCTTCTGGGTTCAGACCTCACTGCGCTGCAGGGACCTCGGAGGCTGCGCAGAAGGAAACAACAAACAGGAGCATTCGTCCCTTTGTAGATCAACATGTTTCAAATGATAGGCTGCCAGTCTATTGTTCCCACCAAAGGGCACACTGTCACCTCTACCCACCTTGCTCTCCATCTGCCACGTATTTGCCCATTCACTCCTCTTGTCTTAGTCACCTTGAAGCTTTTTTACAACCTCCTCACCCACTCACAATCCAACATCCTTTAGTTCTGTCAGCAGGTTGGGATATATTGTATTTGATTCCTGCAACCAAATGTTTAATGGGTATTGTGAACAACTGGGACCTGAGCACCGATCTCTGTGATATCCTAGCAACCTTCCTCTGTTATTTTTTAAAAATAATATTTATTTCGTGAATCTGGGTGTGACTGGCTGGGCCAGCATTTATTGCCTGTCCCTCGTTGCCCTTGAAAAGGTGGCAGTGAGCTGCCTTGTTGAACCGCTGCAGTCCACTGTGGATTCAGTGACAGTAACACCATCAAGGGGCAGGTTAGATTGTATTTTATTGGTGATGGTCACGGTCTGGAATTTGTGTGGCCTGAATATTACTTGCCATTTGTCAGCCTGGATACTGTCCAGATCTTGTCGCATTTGGACATGGCCTGCTTCCGCATCTGAAGAACCACAAATGTTGCTGAACATGGTGCAATCATTGGCGAACATCCCCACTTCTGACCTTAGAATAGAGGCAAGGTCATTGATCAAGCAGCCCTGAAGATGTTTGGGCCTAGGCCACTGCCCGAGGGACTCCTACAGATTTATCCTGGAGCTGGATTGACTGGCCTTTATCAACCATGACCATCTTCCTACGTGTCAGGTATGATTCTAACCAGCGGGGAGTTTGCCCCCTGATACCCACTGATTCCAGTTTTGCTAACGCCCCTTGATACCACACTTGGGCGAAGACAGCCTTGTTTTAAAGGGCTATCGCTCTCACCCCACCTCTGGAATTCAGCTCTTTTGTCCATGTTTGAACCAAGGTAATGAGATCAGGAGCTGAGTGGCCCTGGTGGAGCCCAAACTGGGCGTCATTGACCAGATTATTGCTGAGCAGGTGCTGCTTAAAAGCACTGAGACCTTCCACCACTTTACTGATGATCGAGAGGAGACTGATGGGGTGGTAATTGGCCGGATTGGATTTGTTCTGCTTTTTAGCATTGGAGATACTTGGGGTAATTTTTGACGTAAACAGGGAAATGTCATTGTTGTAACTGTATTGGAACAGCTTAGCTAGGGCATTGACAAGGCCTGGAGCACAACTTTTCAGTACTATTGCCAGAATGTTGTCAGGGTATGTACCTTCTGGAGTATCCAGTGTCTCCAACTGAATCTGGATATCGCGTGGACTGAACCAAATTGGCTGATGACTGGTAACTGAATTGCTGAGGACGACTGGAGGAGGCTGAGGTGCATCATCCACTCAGCACTTCTGACTGAAGATTATTGCGAATGCATAAACGTTATCTTTTGCACTGAAGTGCTGGGCTCTTCCATCATTCAGGATGGAGATACTTGTGGAATGTCCTCCTCCGATGACTTGTTTAATTGTCCATAACTATCCTCAACTAGAAGTGGAAGGACTGCAGAGACCTGAACCGTTCCTTGTGGAATCACTTAGCCTGTCTGTCACTTACTGCTTATGCTGTTTGGTGCACAAACAGTCCTGGTTGGTGGCTTCATCAGGCTGACACCTCATTTTCAGGTATGCCCGGTGCTGCTCCAGCCCTCCTGCACACTCCATTGAATCAAGGTTGATCCTCTGTCTTGATGGTAATTGTTGTGAGGGGGATATGCCAGGCCATGAGGTTGTGCTGGAGTACAGTTCTGCTGCTATTGATGCCCCACAACACGTTATGGAAACCCAGATTTGAGCTGCTAGATTTGTTTGAAGTCTGTTCTATTTAGCACGGTGATAGTGCCACCCAGAATTATGGAGGTTATTCTCAATGTGAAGGCGTGACTTTATCTCCACAATGACTATGCAGTGGTCACTCTTACCCGATACTGTCATGGACAGATACTTGTGCAACTGGCAGATTAGTAAGGCTGTGGTCGAATATGGCTTTTCCCTCTTGTGGGTTCCTTCACCACCTGCCATCGACCCAGTATATCATTTATATCCTTTAGGACCCGGCCAGCTCAATCAGTACTGCTGCAGCTGAGTTACTCTTGATGGTGGACATTGAAATCCCTCACCCAAAGTACGTTTTGTGCCCTTGCCACCCTCAGTGCTTCCTCCAAGTGTTGGTCAGCATGGAGGAGTACTGACTCATCAGTTGGGAGAGGCTGCTACATGGTAATCAGCAGGAGGTTGCCCTTCCCATGTGTAAACTAACACTATGAGTCATCATGGGATACAGAGACACTGTTGAGGACTCCCAGAGCAATTCCCTTCCAACTGTATCCCACTGTGCCGCCATTTCTGTTGTGTCTGTCCTGCTGGTGAGACAGTAGATATCCAGGGAAGGTGATGGGGTGTCAGGGACATAGTCATACTCACAGATTCATACCTTAAATACAATGTCGGCTGTTGCTTCACAAGTCTGTTTATTTTTATTCACTGTTACCTGCCAGCTGTCCCATTCTAGACACATGGCCATACATTAGCCCCAATCCACTAAGATTTGATTTTGTAAACTGGACTTGGAGCTTTACCAAAACATTTCTAAAAATCCACGTGTTCTACATCCATTGCTTCTCTTTCATTTGTCTCCCAGTCTGTTTCTCAAACATATTTCCCATTTCATAAATCTATGTTAGTGTTGTCTATGAACATTATTTTCAGTCTCAATAATTTCTCCGAAGCCATTTACTTACTATGTTCGATGTTCCATATACTATTTCATTTTCCATACCGGACTTGCTTTTCCTGGTATTGTCAGAAAGTTCTATGAAGACAGAACTGAAGTAGTGGATTCATAGTTTTGCCATTTCCCTGTTCCCCATTCTCTATTCTCTGGTTTCAAACTAGAAGGAACCCGTACTGTTTTTTCATACTTCTCACATTGACATAATTTGACAAGCTATAACAGTTCACTCTTATAACCTTTGTGAACATTATCTTCAGAAACCCATCAATTCCTGTCTTAAGCTGCTCAGCTCCACATCATACACGCACAGGAGATAGTCTCTGTACCAACAGAAATACAGCACAATCTATATTAGTCCCACTTTCCAACACCACGCACATAGCCTGGAATGTTATGACACTTCCAAGTGCTCGACCAAGTACTTTTAACGGTTGAGAGGTTAGCCGTGATAACTCCCCTCTCAGGAAGTACATTCCAGACCTCAACACGCTCTGGGTGAAAAAAAAGTAATCTTTAAATCCTCTCTGAACCTCAAACCCTTCCCTTTAAAAGTGTGCTCCCTTGTTCTTGACCCTCTGTCTAAAGGGAACAGCTACTGTCTGTCCACCCTGTCCATGCCCCTTGTTAACATATCCTTCTGAATCACATCCCCCTCAGCCTCTCTGTCCAAAGTAAACAACCCGAGCTTATCCAGCCTCTCTCCATCGCTGATATGCTCCATCCCAGGGAACAACCTGGTGAATCTCCTCTGCAACCACTCCAGTACAATCACATCCTTCCTTTTAATGAGGCTCCCAGAACGACGTACAGTACTCCATCATGGACAAAACCAAGCCCTGTATAGCACTTATAATCTACTCCCTGATTAATAAACGCTCCACCCAAGGTTCAATTCTTAACTAGTCCATTACCCTGTTCAGTCACATTCAGGGATGTGTGGAGAAACACCCTGTGAGCTCCCTAGTGTTCTGCCAATCATTTTGTACACCCCATGACTGGTTCCTCCTTCCAAAGTACATCACTTCATATTTATCAGGATCACATTCCATCTGCCATTGATCTGCCCATATGATCATTCCACTTGTATCTTCGTGTAAAATCAGAACTTCCTCCTCACTGCCAACCACCCGGCCAATCTTTGTGTCAAACACAAACTTACTTATCACAACTCCCACCCCTCCACCCACCCCCCACCCCCCCCCCGCCCTCCAGATTCACATCTATACCATTTATGAATGCTACAAACAATAAGGGACACAGCACTGATCCCTGTGGTACACCAGGGGACACTGGTCTCCAGTCACACAAACAGCCTTCTCTCACCACCCCCTGACTCCTGACACTAAGACAATTTTCATTGTAACTTTTCAAGTTACCCTCGATACTGTGAGATTTTACTTTATGTTTTTCAATTTCCCATGCGGAACTTTGTCAAAGGCCTTGCTGCAAAACTAAATAAGCGACCTCCTCAAACTAATTCAATCAAATTCATTAGATACGACTTCACTCTGATAAAGTCATGATGATTATCCCTGATCAAACCTTGCGACTCTGATTGGAGTTCGATTTTCTCCTTCTCTATTTTCTCCAGTAGTTTCCTGAACTGTGATCTAATACTCGCTCATCTATAGTTAACTTGGAAAATCTCTACCACCCTTCCTGTGAATCTGGAATCATATTAGCTGCTCTCAAGTCCTCTAGCACCTTCTCATGGTCAGATTCTAATTAAAATTTCCAGTCAGGGCCTTTCCTCCCTTGACTCCAACAGTATCCAGACCTGCGCATTGGTCGAATTTTATACCAGACAAAGCCTCAAACTCCTGCCCGTATTTTACATCAATCTCTTCAAGAGCTTTCCAGTCCATCTTCTCGAATTCTGTACCTGCATCCTCCTTCTCCCAAGTAAAACAGCTGTGATGTTTACATGGAACAATCTATCAATGTTCTCCGAGTTGATGCACAGATTGTCCCCCTTTGGTTTCTAATGGATACGAACTGTTTGCTGATTATTCTGTTCTACTTGACCGTGTAGAATACCGTGGGATTCTCCCTAATCTTGACTGCTTGCACTTCTCCATGTCCCTCTGTCATTCAGTCCCCTCTATGTTCCTAAGTTTCTAAGTTTCACTACAATTACCTCTCATCTTTTGAAACTCGAGATCACAGGCTGAGTTTCCCCATCAGAAAATCTTGCCATTTTATTGATTAGTCTGGAAAATACCTTTTGCAGTTCCTCTGTAGTCAGTATATTCTATCTTATATTGGGACTCCAAACGGTACACAATACTCTAGCTGTAGTCTCAGCAACACTATATGCAGCTGGTGCACGACATCTTCTATATTGCAATTACATAAATATGAATGTAAACCTAATTTTTCGTTTCCTATTTGCACGTGTTCTTCCCAATTCCTTTCACTTTAACTTTCCTTATGATGTTAGTGGGAGAGTTCTTAAAAAAAAGATCCTCCTGAATATCGAACGATACGTTATCCATTAGCTCCTCATTGCCTACGTCCACAAGAATCATCTTCAAACCATTCCAAACAATGTTTACCACTTATGGTTTTCGTTTCATCGATGCATTATCATCCTCCCCAGTTTTCCCATTACCTTCTATATATCCAGGAACACGTTCTTTGTAATTCAGCCCAACAGACACCCGACCGTGGATTACAAGTTACTGATCTGTAGTTCACCACTCTCCATCTTCATTCTTTCTTAAACTGTTGGATAATATTTATAACTTTTGCCATAACCAGATTGGATAAATATCTTTTCGGAATTTATTGGAAAATAACATGAAAATCTGCGATGCAATCAATACATCTATTGTTGCTTCCTCTGAAATTCTTGTATGAAGTACATCTGATCTGTCAGATTTATAAATACTCAATCCAGCTTTCTTTTCAAAGATGACCTCAACACTGATAAGAATGATCTTCGACTTTACTAACACAAGTCCCATGGTCACTTGGTATTTCTGGGAGAATTTCTAGATATTCTGACTTGAAGATAGACCCAAAGGAACTGTTTCTTTCCCCTGTGATTTCTGTGTTCTCTACAATAAGTTACCCTGTCTGCACACCTACTGTTCCACATTTGATCTTGTTTTTACTTTTGTTTCATACACTGATGCACGTTTTTTTTTAGCAGTCTTTATGTTTCTCTTTAGCAGTCTTTATGGTTTTCTTTAGTAGTCTTTATGGTTTTCTTTTGTTTGCATGCTGTTTCGCTTTTTGATTTTCTTCTCAGTTTCTTGGTCATCCGTTGCTGGGTCTTACATTTCTCCGAATCCACTGGCTTACAACAACACTTGGCATTTCTCTAAGCTGCTTCCTTTGACCTAATAGGTAGTTAAAGGTGAGGCTGAAAGGGTTAGTTCGGAGAGGAGGGTGGACCAGATTGATGTGAAGGAAGATGAACACATACAAACGTTCAAAAGGGGGGAGTGTGCTGAGTTGGAATATTGGACTGAGATAAGGTGGAGTTATGGGAAATGGGGAAACTGGTGAAATCTACATTAATTCCCTGTGGTTGGAGGGTCCCAAGGTAGAAAAGGAACCTTTCTTCATCCATGCTTCGGGTGGTTAGGGTTTGGCGATGGAGGAGGCCCAGGAATCTCACGTCCTTGCCAGAGTGGAAAGGGGAGTTAAAGTGTTCAACCACAAGGTGGTGGAGTTGGTCAATGTGGCTGTTCCAGCGATGTTCTCTGAAATGATCCACGTATGTCTCGCCAATGTAGAGAAGACCACAGTGCGTTTAAAGGATGCAGTAGATGAGGCGTTCTGTCTCCCTTCATCACCTTTCACTTTCAACACCACCTTCATCTACCTATCGCATTCCGAGCTACCTCCCTCCTGCCACACCCCCTTCTCATTTATCCCTCAGCTGCCTTGACCCAGAAGCCTCATTCCTGATCAAGGGTTGTGCCCGAAACGTCAATGCTCCTGCTCCGAGTACGCTGCCCGACTGTGCTTTACCAGCGCCACTGATCTCCAGCAGCTGCAGTGCCCACTTTCTCCTCACACCTTCAGGGCTTGCATGATTCAGATTTATAACAGTTACTTCAAATAAAATAAACACTATCGTGTACTCAAACAGCATAAAAGAAAACCAATACATTGTGGTCACTGTTCCCAAAAGGCTCTTTACAGGAAAGTTTCCAATTAGCTTTTCTGATCATCCAACACCAATTCCTAAATCACCTGATCTCTAGCTCAGTGCTCGACAAAATGTTAATGCCACCATCTAACACATGCTCATGAAATCCATTTTTCCCAGCATTAGCATTCAGTTGGGTTAACACAGTTTCGATATAATGTAAACAGGACATTATTACCGCAGTACCCACAAATGTGTATATCTCATTTCCCGTTTTATAACATGTCCAACATTTGTATTGCAGCTTTCACTTTGATATCGAACTCCCATCGATGTTTCCTTCTCCTTGCTGTTTTTACACTCCACCTTACTAGATTCTGGAGAATCTGAGCGATGTGGGATTTGGGGAGATTAATGGTAGAGATCATCTCGCCACATCATTTATGATCTTCTTAAGCATCATTGTGACATTTTCTCCAGATCTCCCGTTATGCTAGTGGAGAAGGACAATGATCGTTCATAAATGCTCTGTATTTCCCCAGAGAGCTGAGACTGCTCTAACCTGGGTGGGAACCTTACAGCAGGCTGGTAAAGTATTGCTGCTGCTGTACAGGGTCTTAGTGAGATCACATCTGGAGTAGTGTGTACAGATTTAGTCTCTTCAATGAAGAAAGGATGTTGTTATATTGGAAGGAGCTCAGAGATGGTTCCCTCAACTGATCCCTGCAATGAAGGTGCTAGCTTATAACGAAACGATGATTAGGTTGATCCAATAGCCATTGGAGTTTACAAAAATGAAAGAAGATCTTATTTCAACATAGATGATAGGAAGGAGTCAACAACTGAAGCGAATTACACAGATAATGGAGGAATCCATTCCGTTCTCCAGCCTGTTACACAGGAACAACAGAAGGATATTCAGGCCTTTGACCCTGTTACACCAGAATAGGACGAGGCTGTTCAGCTCCTGGAGCCGAATGTATATTTACAGGAGGAGGCCAATCAGCCCCTTGAATCTATAACACTGGCCCCAGAGTAGTCCATGCTGCACCAGTATCCTGTTACACAGCAACAGGATCAGTCCATTCAGCCAACTCAAGTCTGTAACATAGGAACTGGAAGTGGTCACACAGTGACTGGAGATTTGTTACACTGGGATAACAGGAGGCCATTCAGACCCACCGAGTCGGTTGCAAGGGAAATGTGTTAGGATAAAAACTATCTGAGACTTTTTTCATGAGAAAGGAGGAGGTAATTCACACACGTGTCTGTTGTACGGGAACAAGAGAAGTCCAATCGCTCCCTTGGTCCCATCTCTGGGATACATGTGGAGACTGTTCAGTGTCTCCACCGATTATGGAGGAATATGAGAAGACCCATCAGACCCTCAAAATGTTACACAGGAACGGGAAGATTCCATAATCCCCCACCCCTCTAACGCATCAACAGGAGGTGGTCATTCTGGCCTTGGAGATGACAACATGGGAACCCCAGAAAGACTTCATCCCATCGATTTTGTATACCAGCAGGATGATGAGTCCAGTCAGCCACACATACCGCTTATACAGCAATTGGAGCACATCTCTTAAAACCCTTTTGCCCATCAAATAGGAATTCAAAGAAAACGTAAAGGTTTTAGAAAGGGAAGAACTTATAATAACTGAATACATTAGGGAGTAAAATGTCACAATAAAGTATTGTAATTTAAGGCAAATTATTAGAATCCAATGTTGTGGACATTTGCAAACGTAAACCACCATTCATCGGAGTCAACATGGTTCTACAAAAGATAAAACGTGATTGAAGTATTTTCTTGAGTTATTTAAAGATGTGAACAAACAAGGTGAATAGTGGGAATCCTGGAAATGGAATATATCTGGTCTTCGTGAAGGATTCAGATACGTCCCTTCTCCAAAGAGTGAGTGGTAAGATCAGAGAGCATCGGTTTAGGAGTAATTTATTGGCTTGGATGGAGGCTTGGTTAACTAACAAAATGCAGTCAGATGAATTAACTGTGTCATTTTTTATTGGAAAATGCAATTTGTTGGGTGCCATAGATTTCAGTTCTCATTCTTCAACCATTTGTGATCGACATTAATACTCGGTTGACGGGATAGAAAATACTATAGCGAGGAGAAAGTGAGGACTGCAGATGTTGGAGATCAGAGCTGAAAACGTGTTGCTGGAAAAGCGCAGCAGGTCAGGCAACATCCAAGGAACAGACAATAGACAATAGACAATAGATGCAGGAGTAGGCTATTCAGCCCTTCGAGCCTGCACCGCCATTCAATATGATCATGGCTGATCATTCCCAATCAGTATCCTGTTCCAACCTTATCTCCATAACCCTTGACTCCACTATCTTTAAGAGCGCTATCCAATTCTTTCTTAAATGAATCCAGAGACTGGGCCTCCACTGCCCTCTGGGGCAGAGCATTCCACACAGCCACCACTCTCTGGGTGAAGTAGTTTCTCCTCATCTCTGTCCTAAATGGTCTACCCCGTATTTTTAAGTTGTGTCCTCTGGTTCGGCACTCCCCCATCAGCGAAATATGTTTCCTCCTGCCAGAGTGTCCAATCCTTTCATAATCCTATACGTTTCAATCAGATCCCCTCTCAGTCTTCTAAACTCAAGGGTATACAAGACCAGTCGCTTCAGTCTTTCAGTGTAAGGTAATCCTGCCATTCCAGGAAAGTGACCTCGTGAACCTACGCTGCACTCCCTCAATAGCCAGAATGTCTTTCCTCAAATTTGGAGACCAGAACTGTACACAGTACTCCAGATGTGGTCTCACCAGGGCCCTGTACAGCTGCAGAAGCACCTCTTTGCTTCTATACTCAATTCCTCTTGTGATGAAGGCCAGCATGCTATTAGCCTTCTTCACGACCTGCTGTACCTGCATGCTTGCCTTCATTGACTGGTGGACAAGAACACCCAGATCTCTCTGAACAGCTCCTTTACCTAATTTGATACCATTGAGGTAGTAATCTGCCTTCCTGTTCTTGCCACCAAAGTGGATAACCAGACATTTATCCACATTAAACTGCATCTGCCATGCATCTGCCCACTCACCTAACTTGTCCAGGTCACCCTGTAATCTCCTAACATCCTCAAGGAGGGCTGATGCCCGAAACGTCGATTCTCCTGTTCCTTGGATACTGCCTGACCTGCTGCGCTTTTCCAGCAACACATTTTCAGCTCTAGGAAATACTATAGCCCCATTTTCAGATGACACGAACATTGGTGGGAAATTATGTCAGAATGATGATGCAAGAGATTTAAAAAACTATATGGATAGGCTGGGTGAATGGGCCAACATTTGGCAATGAAAATTAAAGTGGATAAATATGGGGTTATTCAAGTTGGCCAGCCTAATAAAAAGGCAAATTATTATCTAAATGGAGAGAAACTTCAAAGTGCTTAAGTGCAGAGGGGTCTGGGTGCCTGCTTGCATATCACAGAAAACCTGCTTGCGGGTACTTGAAGTAATGAGAAATGCAAACATAACTTCAGCAATTATTTGTAAAAGGATAGAGTAGAAAGGTAGGGGGTGTTGCTGTAGCTATGCAAGGCATTAGTGAGGCTGCAACTGGAGTACAGTATGGGTGTCTTGCAGAATGAGCTATTTCTCTTGGAGGCAATTCAGAAGAGCTTCATTAGAATGATTCCATATTTGAAGTGTTTGTCTTATGAAGAGAAATTGAGCAGTTTAGTCCTATACTGTCGAGTTTATAAGAATAAAAGGAGAGCTCATTGAGGTCTGTAAAATGCTAAACGTAATTTAAAGTGTAGGTGTGGAATGGGTTTTTTTTCATGTGGCGCAATCTACAATGAGGATTGAGAGATGGCAGGAAAATGGAACAGAGGCCGCGATGACATCAGCCATGATTGTATTCCATGGCGGAGCAGGTTCGAAGGGTTGGATTCCTGACTGATGCTCCTTGTTCATATTCAGCTTTACGACTGTGTTACACAATAATGGGGGAGGATTGTGTATCAAACAGGAAGCAGGCACTCCGGATAAATCAGTCTAAATCAGTTTGACAGAACGTCACCAGTGGAGTCACACAGTGACCAGTGCTGGGTCCTCCACTATTTACAATCTATATCAATGATCAGGAGGAGGCAACAGATATAGAGATACTGAGTTTGGTCATGTTGCTGTGATAAGCAAGAGATTAAATTATCAAGAGAGGGTGGAGGGTCTACAGATAGATACAGAGAGGTAAAGGCAATGGAGAATAATTTGGCAGCTGCAATATAACATGATATAACCTGTCATTTCATTTACAGGAATAAGGGAAGGCAGTATGTTACTGAAATGGAGAGGGATTACAGGGATTAATGATACTGTGTACTGGGGGGGTCACTCAGACCCGTTCAGACATGGGAGGTTTTGCTCCATCCCTGATCGTCTGCTCCCAGACACTCCAAGTGACCCCATTGCTCTCCGTACACATGGAATGTTTTGAAGTGTTTGGTTGGTGATGGGGGATGCTGTTATCAAACGTGTATCAAGGGGATGGCCTTTATCCAAGACACATTCATTCCTTTCTACATGGAGATCTGAAGACGATGGGAATGGCTGCCTGCTTGTGAATGAAGAGGCTGTGGCTGCTGTCAGGACAGGGGTATTCACCAACATGATGTACTGTGATGGGCACGCTGCAAGATTAATACAGAGAGTGCTCCTTCAGTTCCTCTACCTCTCACCATTGACATGGCTACTCCGCAGATGCCATGTACAACATCAGGAATCCCACTATAATGGATACACCCGGCAGCTCCCTGCTGAGGGTGAAACAATGTATTTACCTCATCCACCATATATATCCTCTGTCACTGAATGGTTACATTGATGGCAACATACTGGGAGATGATGGATATGTCACCCAGTCCTGTTTGAAAAGTTCCAGAACATAGAAGCGGAATGAAACTGTGACCCTAACAGCGACTGGCAGTACCATCCTTCCCCCGGGTGTTAAGCTGCAGGACGTGTTAAAGAAGGTGACACCGCTCTGTGACCAGCTCCTTGTTCAATCAGTGTCCTCTCACACCCTGCTCCTGGATTAAGTGGAGCTTGGGAAGCTGTTCCTGGAAAATCCGTGGTGGACACAGCAGATCCCTTTCCCCACAAACACTCACTGTGTGGTTTCAAAGCTTCCCCTCTCTACAGCCTCTGCTCCATTTGTTGTTCATGTTGCAGATCCAGATGTTGTAATTACAGTCCCCAGGCTCCATTCAAAGTTGGGTCACCAAATCCTCAGGTCTCCCTGAATGTCTGAGGCAGCTCAGAGCACAACCTCCAGCAAACCATCCCCAGCTGCTGCACTAACTTTTCAATAACAGGAGTCAGTTAGAAACCCCTCGTCTATAAGTGTTGTGGACCAGACCAGATTCCTGCAAAATATAATAAGAAGGCTGCATAGACCCAAACCTTTCCCTATTTTGAATATTGATGTGAAGTGTGCTTTCCAGATATGTTGTGACTGGTCAAACCACTCGACGTTAAGCAAAACATAATCTATTTAAATGCTTTAGTTAAAATACAATCAAAGAAAAGAACATTTCCAGATGGCTTATATGTTGGAACAGTTACACAAACAATAGATACCGTACCTTCTTGGTATACACCGCTTGGCACAACGATATATTCAAATACAGATTCCTACATGCAGTTTTCTGATCCAGGAGAAATCAACATCAACAGAGATCTCAGAGAGAAAAGCAGCTGGGGATCATGTATTGAAACTTCCAACCCTTTCCGGGATCCCCAACAGCTTCTGAATGCTGCAGCTAAAAACAAAACGAGGAAACCTGGTCTGGGAGAGCTGGCCACTGCCCTTCCATTGTTACCACCGTTTTAATAAAACCTAAAGGCTTTCTCAGTTATTTACTTAAACTGTTTTCAGACAGCAATTCTTCACCTCTGCCTTTAAAACCTCTCGTCAAAAAAAAACAAGATAAAGTAATCTCAAAGTTTGGGAGAAGATTTGTATCTCGGGTGCTCGTTGTTGTGGTTCTGTTCACCGAGCTGGGAATTTGTGTTGCAGACATTTCGTCCCCTGTCTAGGTGACATCCTCAGTGCTTGGGAGCCTCCTGTGAAGCGCTTCTCTGCTGTTTCCTCCGGCATTTATAGTGGTCTGTCTCTGCCGCTTCCAGTTGTCAGTTCCAGCTGTCCGCTGTAGTGGCCGGTATATTGGGTCCATGTCGATGTGTTTGTTGATAGAGTCTGTGGATGAGTGCCATGCCTCTAGGAATTCCCTGGCTGTTCTCTGTTTGGCTTGTCCTATAATGGTAGTATTGTCCCAGTCGAATTCATGTTGCTTCTCCTCTGTGTGTGTGGCTACCGAGGATAGCTGGTCGTGTCGTTTCGTGGCTAGTTGGTGTTCATGGATACGGATCGTTAGCTGTCTTCCTGTTTGTCCTATGTAGTGTTCTGTGCAGTCCTTGCATGGGATTTTGTACACTACATTGGTTTTGCTCATGTTGGGTATCGGGTCCTTCGTCCTGGCGAGTTGTTGTCTGAGAGTGGCTGTTGGTTTGTGTGCTGTTATGAGTCCTAGTGGTCGCAGTAGTCTGGCTGTCAGTTCGGAAATGCTCCTGATGTATGGTAGTGTGGTTAGTCCTTTGGGTTGAAACGACATGACCAGCTATGCTTATTAGCCACACACACAGATGAGAAGCAACATGAATTCGACTGGGACAATACTACCATTATAGGACAAGCCAAACAGAGAACAGTCAGGGAATTCCTAGAGGCATGGCACTCATCCACAGACTCTATCAACGAACACTTCGACCGGGACCCAATAGACTGGCCACGACAGAGGACAGCTGGAACTGACAACCGGAAGCGGCAGGGACAGGCCACTATAAATGCCGGAGGAAACAGCACAGAAGCGCTTCACAGGAGGCTCCCAAGCACTGAGAATGTCACCGAGACAGTGAACAAAACGATTGCAGGACAAATTCACAGCTCGGCGAACAGAACCACAACAGAAAATAACCTTTTTACAGTGATAGTATCCTCACAACTCCATCTTTAATAAAATAATCCATCCATATACAAAGGTGGATTCATTTTAGACCTCCTAATCTTCCTCTATTGGTAGACTGGAATGAATATATATTACATTGACTCTGAGCATACAAATGTTCACAGCTAGTTTCGATTTCAGTCATTTTACTCCTGCCACAGAATGCCTTTTATCTTTCTTCGTCCAAGTCTGCACAACGTGTCAAAACTTACTTTTTCTCGCCCTGTTAACTTTATAATTTCAAAATGAATGGCAGCAATAATAAACTCAATAAATTTTTCTCCCTAAACTTCTCCACAATCTTTAAGGGGTCACAATCAGTGATAAAGATTTGTCTCATGTATGTTATGCGCAATGTAAATGCTGAAATGTTGTAACACCAACACCAAGCTCAAGGCCCCCTTCCCCATTGGGGAATAAATCTGTTGATGTTTCCACTGGACACTCTGACCACATGTTACATAATGGAGCACTTCTCATCTCTCCAATAGTCCCTCTGAATGACATAGCTCCTCATGTCTCAGCATAAAAGAGTTACATCCTTCTTTACCTCTTAATGCTGTAACCTCTTTACCTGCTACTCCTGGCCTTTGCCAGTAAACCTTACTCTCACAGGGATATGTTTTAAGAAGATCTCACACATTCTTCTCAATCCCTCACAGAAACCAAACTTTGATTTCTGAACCCAATCATCATCATCAGCCATTTCTAATCTTGCCATTGCAACTCTCTGCTCTTCCACATGAGTTCTCATGACTGCAGGAAGTGAATTGTTGAACTTCTCCAAAATTAGACTCTCAGAGTGTCATAGGTTTGCTCTGTTTTTAATACCCTTCCCCATCTTTCAAAATTACTTTGTTTGATTCTTTCAATCACAATGTGTGTTTAACCACGGGCGCTATTTTAGATTCCTGAAACACTGTCGGCTTCTGGCACAAGCTCATATGCACTTCAGATGGCTTTCTTCACCTCCTCCGATAGGGATGCAAATACCTATCAGCTTTGTTTGGATCAACTAAATCCACATGTTCTCTGGCCACTGCATTTGTTTAGCCACTTTCTGAAATGAAATTAAAAAGGCTCCCCCATCATTCTCATCAAATTTAGATAAAGCCTGGATGTATTTAAACAGATCCTGATCAGGCCTTTGGCTGCCATAGGGTTGCTCAACCTCACTATCCTCTAATGAAAATCCATACAAAATGAAGAGGAATTTAGAATAACTTAACTATTGGAAAACTTACCCGAATAATGGATACAGTACGTTCTACAAATCAACTATTCAATCTATTAACATCACCGAAACACACCCCATAACAAAAAGGAACATTCAGACATACATTCTTACATACAGTTCTCCAATCCAGGGGGAAACACCATCAAGTGAGGCTTTAGAGAGAGTAGCAGCTAGGGATAATTTACTAAAACTTCCAACCCCTCGGGGACCCCAAGCACCTGGTGATTGTTACAGCTACAAGAAAAAACCAAACTAGAAAGCCTGGTCTGTGTGAGCTGGCCATTGTTACTACTATTTATTAAAAACCCTAAAAGTCCCGTAAGTTATTTACTTCAGCTGTTTTCAGTGGGCAGTTTGGCCTTTAAGACCTCTTACTAAAAAAAAATGAGAAGCTAACGTTTTATTTAAAAAGTGACAGCATTGTCAGGCAATTTAGAAGCCTGGTCCTCCACTCAGTGGGCTTCCTCGTTTTACTTATCGCAAGGTCACCTGAGAGGGACAACCACAGATACAGACAAAGTTAGAAGGATTTGTCTCATACCTTCTGAAACACTCCTGTCGATGGACCATCACATGGGACATACCAGGAAGTCAACAACAGCTTGACACACGCCATTTCAGTATTTCTGAGCTACACAATGCCAGCACTCGATACACTAGGGAGCCAAAACCCAAGGCCAGGGAAAGATACAGAGGGACAGAGAGATTCACATTAAAGACAGAAACAGACAGTTAATTAACTGAAAAGATGTTGTGGAAATATGTGGAAAACGTCAGGGCAGTGGGACTAACTGGCGAAGTGAGATCTTCGAGAGTAAAATAACAAGAATGAGAACAATGAATAAAGGCATTGTCAGATCAGCTGAAATGGTTTGTTACATCAAGTTCTCAATCTGCTTCACAGAACACCACAAACAACATAAACTGGGACAAGATGACAGCCCAGCATGGAGAGCTGTGCAGACCATGCTAGTGTGTTGCTCAGTAAACTGCACTATTTGCACAGCATAGAGAGTATTGCAAACTTTACTATCATATGCTAACTATACTCGCAACAGATTTACTGCTTACAGTGGGAAGGTTTGCTCTCTCTGCGTGTGTGTGTGTTCATCAGAGACTGAGAGAGAGAGAGTGTGTGTGTGTGTGTGTGTGGTTGAATGCAAAACTCATTGTTTGAGAAGGAACGCACATGGAGGAAATTATTTTAAATACGAACAACAGGCAAGCTTTTTGTTAATCAGTAGAGAGAACGAGAGAGATTTCATGGACAGATGAGCTAAAGTGTTTGAGAATGTTAAAATAAAGGCATTGCCAGACACAATAGCAATATCCATCGGCGTGCACATGAATGACAGATGGATGGGAGTTTGGTGTGAGGTTGAATCAGATTTGCTTCAGCAGGTTTGAAGCCCGCAGTGTCAGCAGCAGATTATTGGCTTCCTTAAGACTGTATTTCACAGCTCAAGGTTCAAACAACAGATCGAATAAACCAGTGAGATATATTCTGGAGTGGGGAGTATTTCAAGTTAGAAATGTTCAGGGTGTGGTGTCAAGAATCAGCTCATAGTCAAAGGGATCTCCCACAGTTGTGACTTGTCTGCTTCAGCTGCAGATATTGGCCAGGAATGGGATGGAAACAGTGGAAGGAAGTGGAGTTTGTAACCAGAAGAGTAGAAAGTGACCTCCATGCTCTTAACAGTAAAGGCAATGAGACAATGCATTGTGGTTCTCCCCTGAAACTGAATAGATCAACATAGAGACCCGTGAGTAACACTGCCAGAGCAGAGAGGGAGGCAGGAATTGAACACCTTCATTAATGTAGTTAGTAGTGGTCTGTAGAGTGAATATCTGGATTGAGAGATTGGATTGTAACAATAATAGTGGCAGGAAGTGTAGACGATATGAAATAACAATAATACACTCATAACTGGTTTATAGAAAACAAAATCTGGATAGTGACACTCACCAGGAACACCAACGATAGCCAGGAAGGGATAATAAAAGTATTGAATAATGAGAAGAGCGAAATAGATCCGCAATGATAATGACTTCCAATCAAATTCAGAAAGATACCAAACATAATCGGATAAGCTCCTGTATATTGTTGGACTATTCCTGTCTAATGTTCTCAGATTCTGATCCATTGTTGGAATATTTCAGTCTAATGTTCTCTGATTCTGATCCATTGTTGGAATATTTCAGTCTAATGTTCTCTGATTCTAATCTCTCCTCACCCTCTCTCTGGATCTGCTAATCCCGATCAGTGTTGTCAGTGATGCTCCCGCTCATGTTATGGGTTGACACATTGAACGGAGCCCATTTATCATTAAAAGATGGAAAGCTTCCACTGAGATAATTAGGATCCATGGAGATTGGCATTAATCACAGTCACTGAACAAACAGGCCCAGTTAACCAATTCATCACTTTTCATTTACTGGTTTGGACGGAATGGATAAGGTTGCTGAGGGATGGACCATAAATCTTTCAATATTTTTAATCTTTTTTCCCCTTGTATATGAGAGTATTAACAGAACACTGCAGCGGTCTATATATGTTCCATTCTGTTTATGAAAATAGGCAGTTATAAAATGACAGATCTGCTGCGTAAAAAAAAAACGTCTGGTGGGCAAGTTTCTAGATACCTGAAACAAAGTACGGTACTCATTGACCAGTGTGAGGCTACTCCTGGTTTTAATGTCCTGTTTTCAAATCCTTTCATAACCTTGAGACAGAGCATTGCGACTGCTGCTCAGTAACAGGCCAAAGCAATTCTGTCCCTATGAGCCCCTTACAGAGGGATAGGAGAAGGCCATTCAGCCCATATTAACCTGTTTCTACTTGAAAAGGTGGAAAGTTGGAATATTGGCACATTTTGCCAACAGAATCATTCAAAACAAAGAGATTTGTCACTGCAGCTGTATGAGGTGTCACTGAGAGGGCACCTGGAGTACATTGTGTTGTTTGTGTTTCTGTAACTGAAAAGGAATGGGTCTCCATTAGATACAGTTTACCGGCTGCTCGTAATCCACAGGTTGCTGTGTCTCGGATCTGTTACACAGGGACAGGAGGAGGCCATGCAGCCTCTCGAGTGTGTTTAGAAGAACTGGAGGAGGCCATTAAGCCTCTTGGGTCTATTACAGAGGGACACCATTTCCAGTGTAATACAGAGGGACAGGAGGAGCCTATTCAGTCTCTCGAGCCCGTTATAGAGGCACAGGAAGTGTTTATTTAACTTTCAAGTTTGTTATGCATAAATATTAGTTTTAAATTAATTATGGAATTGGAAATACTTGATGTCAACATTAAAGTTCTAACTTTGAACAAGGCCAATTTTGAAAGTGTTAGGTGAGCCCTGTGAAAGGCTGATTGGAATACCCTATTCACAGGTAAAGGGATGGTTGGTAAATGCAAGGCCATCAAAACTTGGTTTCAGAGAGTCCAGAGCAAACGTGTTCCTATTAGTGAGATGGGCAAGGCTGGTGGGTGCAGGGAGTGCTGGATGGCTAGATATATTGGTGTTATGGTCAAGGTAAGGAAGGAGGCATATGTCCGGTAAACAGAGCTGAGATCAAGTGAATCCCGAGAGGTGTATAAGGGCAGCAAGTGTATCATCAATCGGGAAATCGGGCCAGAAAAATGTGGACAAGAGATTGCTTTAGAAATTGGGTTAATGAGGCATTGAACAAATTCTACAAATCCTTCAATGGCAAAATATTAACTAGGGAGATAATAGGGCCCCTTAAAGATCAGTAAGGCTACCTATTTATGGAACCACAACAAATTTGAGGGATACTAAACAAGTATTTCTCCTCAGTATTTAATGTGGAGGAGGTTACAAGAGCGAGAGAATGAAGAAATATGCAATGATACCTTGAAAAGTGTCTATACAAGGAGGTGTTGGAAATTTTAAAACACATAAAGGTGAACTAATCCCTGGGACCTGATCAGTTGTATCCCAGATGTTTGTGGGAAGCTAGGAAATAGATTGCTTATGCATTTTGCTGATATATTTGTAACATTGATTTTCACAGATGAGGTGTCAAAAGACTGGAGGGCAGCTAACATAGCGCAATTATTTAAGAAAGTAAAGAAAAAAACAGGTAACTCTAGATTGGTGAGCATGACGTCAATGGTGACTAAATTGTTGGAGGGGATTTCGAGGAAAAAGATCGATATGTATTTGGAAAGACAAGGACTGAAGAGGGCTTTGTACAATTGAGATTACGTCTCACTGACTCGGTGGAATTTTTTGAGGAAGTGATGAAGATGATTGATGAAGACAGGAGAGTGGATGTTGTCTTTATGGAATTCAGTAAGAAAACCACAATGTTCTACATGGTAGACTGGTTAGCAAGGTCAGACTGCCTGGGATCCAGGGAGAACTCGCCATTTAGGTCCAAACTTTTGTTGAATATTGGAGACAGGGCGTGACAGTGACATTTGTTCATTAAACTTGGAGACCTGTGACCAGTGGCGTGCCGCAAAGATCAATAGTGGGTCCACTGCCTTTTGTCACTGATACAAATCATTTACATTTGAGTATATGAAGTATGGTCAGTAAGTTTGTAGATAATACCAGATTTGGTGGTGTCGTCGACAGTGAAGAATGATCTCTCAGACAATAATGGGACCTTTTTAGGTGAACCGAGGAGTGGCAGATAGAGTATATTTTAGTTACATGTGAGATGTAGCATTTTGGCAAGACATATCAAGGCAAGACATGTAGGTAGGGTCCTGTCGAAAGCTGCCAATCAAGGAGAATTCCATAGAAGTTATCGAATCCCTACAGTGAGGAAACAGGCTTTTCGGCCCATCGAGGTCACACCGACCCTCTAAACAGTATCCCACTAGACAAACCCCTACCCTATCCCTCTGAGCCTGCATTTTCCATAACTAATCCACCTCGCCTGCACATCCCTGGGTACTTTACTCAATTTAGCATGGCCGATCTACCCTTATCTATATATCTTTATACTGTCAGAGGAAAACATAACATCTGTAGGAAACTCATACAGACACGGGGAGAATGTGCAAACTCCACACAGGCAGTCATTCAAGGATGGAGTTAAACCCAGATCGTTGCGCTCTGAAGCAGCAATACTAGTCACTGAGCTATTGTGTCACCTTGTGGTGCAGGTTCTCTGTTCCTTGAAAGTGCCATCACAGGTAGACAGGTAGATAAATGTCCAGCGTGGGGAGATGTGCAGACCTCACTGATTTATTCATTTATAAACACAGGTTGCTCCAGTTTTCGGAAACACTGTGTTAGATCAGTGTGGGGAAACTTGCTGGAAGTGACAGGATGTGCAGCTCCCATCCAGTTACAGCACCATGTCTCCACTGTACCTTGACAAGTTTTGATGCAGATGTGAAAATCATTGCAAGGGAGAGATGTAAATGGAAACAGTTGAAACACCAATAGTTCTGATTAAGGCAAGTATCCCACAAGTATTTAAAGATGAAATAACTGAGATATTATCCGATGATGTTCTGTGAATGGTACAAGGAAGTAAGAGGGGGTTAGTGATGTTATAGTGGTTGCACTATAAGCCTCCAAATCATCAATGGGAATTAGAGGAACAAATATGCAGGGAAGCTGGTGAGAGTAGCAGGAGCATTAGGATTGTTATAATAGGTGATTTAAATTTTCCTAACATAGACTGGGACATGCAGATGGTTAAGAACTTCGATGGAACGTAGTTTCTTAAGTTTGCTCAAGAAAGTTTCGCCAAGCAGTATATAAAGGGTCCTACACGGGAATGGACACACTCGACCTACTGTTGGGAAATAGGGATGGATAGGTGACGGTGGTAAAATGGGGGAGAATTTTGGGAAAAGTGACTGGCGTTGTATTAATTTTAAAATAGTTATGGGAGGGACAAAATTGGTCCACAGATTCAAGTTCTAAATTGGGGCAAGGCGTATTTTGTTGGAATTAGACAGAGGATTGCAGGGGTTAATTGGAGTAGTTTGTTTTCAGGTAAAAGGATTTTGGGCACGAGGGAGGGTTGTAAAAGTGAGATAGCTCGAGTTCAAGGTTTATATATTCCTGTGAGGGTGAAGGGAAAGTGAGGGTGGAAGAGAAAACCCTGGATGACAAGAGATATTGAGGCTCCGACCAACAAAAAGGAGGCGTGGTTCAGGTACAGGCAGCTGGGATCAAGGGAATCTCTGGAGGTACACAGGGAATACAGGAGTTTACTGAAGCGGAAATCAGGAAGGCGAAAAGGGAGCATGAGATAGCCTTGGCTGAGAAGATTAGGGTGAAACCAAGTTCAATATAGTAAAGAAAAAGAACAACTAGAGAGAGAATAGGATGCCTTAAAAACCAAAATAGGCACGCATGTGTAAAACTACAAGAGATGGTTGAGGTCCTCAATTTCCCCTCTGTGTTTACCATGAAGAAAGACATGAAGACTTGTGACCTTTGGGAGGTTAATTGTCGTATCTTGGTACTGTCGAAATCACAGTAGAGGTGCTGCTGGACATATTAGAATACACAAAGTCAGATAAATCTCTTTGTCCTGACCAGATATATCCAAGAGCACTGCAAGAGGTGAGAGAAGACAGGGGCCAAGGTCCTGGAAGACTGGGCAGTAACAAATGTATAGTGCCCTTCTTCAAGAAGGGCTGCAAATAAATGCCTGAGAAATACAGACCAGTAAGCTTCACATCTGTTTGCGGTAAACTACTTGAGAAGGCTCTGAGATACAAGATATGCATGCATTTGGAAAGACAGTGTTTGACTTGGAGCAGTCAGCATAGCTTTGTGCATGGCAGATCATGCCTTACAAATTTTATTAGGGTTTTTTAAGGAAGTGACTAGGAAAGTTGTCGAGGACAGGGCGGTCAACATAATCTATATGGATTTCAGTAAGGCCTTTACTAAGATTCCACATGAAAGGCCGCTCTAGAAGGTTAGATCGCACAGACTCTAAGGTAAGCTGGCAATTTGGCGATGCAATTGCTTTGACATTATAAAGCAAATGGCTATGGTGGAGGTATACTGTCGGACTGGAGGCCTGTGACTAGTGGAGTGCCTCAGGGGTCGGTACTGTCCCCATTGCTGTCTGTTATCTAGATCAATGATATAGACGAGAGTGCACAATGCAGGTTAGTAAGTTTGCAGATGGCACTAAAATAGGAGGTATTGTTTACAGTGAGGAACATTATCAGAAATTGCAGCACTACCTTGATCAGCTGGGGAAGTGGGCTGAGAAATAGCAAGTGGAGTTTAATATAGATAAATGCAACATCTTTCATTTTGGAAAGTCAAATTCAGGTGGGAGTTTAATGGTGAATGAGAGGGCCTTAAGGAGTGTAGTGGAACAAAAGGATGTTGGACATCAGGTGCATGGTTGTCTGAATTTGAGTCGCAGATATACAGGACAGTGAAGAAGGCTGTTGGCACACTGGCCTACATCAGGGCATTGAGTATAGAAGTTGGGACGTTCTGTTGCCGTTGTACAGGATGTTGGTAAGGCTGCATTGGAGTATTGTGCTCAGTTTTGTTCACCTTTCCCTAAAAAGGATATTATTGAACGAGAAAGAATGTACAAGAAATTTACAAAGATGTTTCCTGGGCTAAAGGGTCTGCGTTATAGGGAGAAGTTGGACAGGTTAGAACATATTTCTTCACAGCGTAGAAAACTGAGGGGGATTATATAGAAGTGTACCTCTTATCAAATCATGAGAACCATGCATAGGGTGAATATTTCAATTTTTTTGCAAGGTTGGGAAACCAAGGACTAGAGGACATCTGTTAATATTTGGAGAGGACAAAAATAAAAAGGAACCTGAGGGTCAACGTTTTTACACAGACTGTGTTTTGCCTTTGGACTGAGCTGCCAGTGGAAGTGGTTGAGGTGGGTACAATAACAACATTAAAAAGGTATTTGGATAAATACATGGATAGGAAAGGAGCAAGGGCAGGGAAATGGGGTGAGTGTGGATGCACATTTTGGTCGGCATCTACCAGCTGGGCCGAAGGGCCTGTTTCCATGCAGTAAATACGTGTGTTTCAGGATAGAGACAGAGAGGGACAGACTAAGAAAAAATGTAATGGAAAGATATGTTCACAGGTTTCAGAATGCTGATATGAAGACATTTCGATAGTATCATGCAACACGGGTCAGTATTATGAAGAATTATGAGTGAATGGAATAATGCTGTGAGTTCAGGCGATGGGGAGTTTTGAATGAGCATTTGTTCTGCAACTTTGTAACTGGGAGTGAGGACAGCAGAGTCTTCGGCTCATTGAACTGTATAAAACAGTAATTTGTCTCAGTTTCATTTTCATTGAGTGTGACAGAGGGATTGTCTGTATGAACCTGAGCTAGTTTCCTGATGTTATCCTATCGAACTCACCTCATTAAATACCACCCACCCCACCCACCTCTCATTGAATGCCAGCCCGATTCTCCCACCCATCATGATTGGAGGTACTCACAGTCGCCAGGATTTCCCTAGATATTCCGTGTTCCCCCTCACTGGTGCCATCTTTAAAAGGCCAAGGGGCACACGGCTGAGCTTTCTCAGTTTGGATCTGCCGTGTACAGTTTACCCCGATCATGGCAGATAGTTTGTTGACGGTGTATGTTGTGCATAGTGGATGGGCTAGTGCAGAGCGGGGCCATTGCCTTCCCAGAGGGGGCCATACCAGCAGACCCACCGAGCATGGTCTGAATATGGAATATGGAATATGGAATGTTCCAGATAGTGTTCCAAATAATGCCCACTTTCAGGAAAATGGCAGTGCCCCAGTGTATAACCACATAAGAGGAAGGAGTAGAGATGCACGTTTTCCAAATCACACATATTTCAAACCATGTTGAGGCCATTCAGCCCTTCAAATGTGCTCTAGCATTTAATAAGTTCCCAGCTGATCTGATGCTTTTCTCAGATACAGGAGCTTTCAGTCATTCAACCCTCTGCGTTCCTGTCACTGTCCAGACGGCACTCAGGCACTTTTACCCCAATTTTCTTCAAGCGCCTGTTTGAGGGCATTTCCGATGGAACGCACTCTCCTAACAGTATATTCCATCAACTGTATACTTTCATGCGACAGTCAGCATGCTTTACACAAACCAAACAAAAATATACTCTTATTTTATGGTTATAGATATCCAATCACACTATGTAATTCTGGTTATTTCAGTTGACTCACCATAATGATATTAAACCAAAAACAACTTCTAAACACGTCTTGTTATAAAATACAATTTCGAGCAGAGAATGTTTTTACCCTTGATGGGCCCAAGGGCTTTTATCCACACTGTAAGGATTCGACTAATTCTAAATCACTCAAGTAAGACACACCCTTTGCTGCCCACAGTTTAAACCTGGAAACCATTATCCCAGGATGACAACCCGGTATACCAATTATAGGGGTAAGAAACATGGTTTTGACTGTATTGCCCTCAATGTGACGCATTGTCATTCATGCTTTAACAGTATTGATAATTATTGGGTTATTACAATACTCCATAAATATTCTCATTTTGTCTAAGACCAGCAGACCAATAAGGGTTCACTTTGTCTGAGAGGGTTCAATATCTAATCCTATTGACGCCGAGTCCTCAGCGGCCCATGCACTAACATAGGATAAAAAAGACCTGAATTCATAACTTTTAATCTGGGAGATCTACTCCCCACAATGTGGGGTAGTTAAAATTTGGTTAGCTTGATAGAGAGTCGCTTATGGTGCCAAATGAAAGAGTTAACCAGCCATAAAATTTCCTAAATGTCTGTCTGGGAAACATCAAAGGAAGCTTTCACACGGGTTACAATAAATGAGGAAGAACATTCATTTTAAGAACAGCTATCCGACCTAGCCAGGATATTGGAGGTGCCTCCCTTCTTTGAAGGTCTTGTTTAATTTTTCAAACAAATGGACATAGTTCATGTTAAATAAATGATCAAAAACGGATGTAATGAATATTCTGAAATAGAGAAACCTCCCCCCCCCCCCCCCCCCCCACCCACCCCCGTCCATTTAAAAGGAAAACAGGATTTACCCTCAAAATCTGGTATTTCCCTAAGGCCTCCCATAGGCATGGCCTCCAACTTTGCAAAATTAATCTTAAAGCCCAAAAAGGCGACGAGCGATTTAATGCATTGCATCACGTGAGCTGCCGAAATTGCGGGATTTGACAAAAATATAAGACCTTCATCTACAAACAACATAATCTTATGTGACTTCTATCCCACCTCTGAGGCAAGTATGTTGGGGTAATATTCCCAATTGTGCAGGATGCCAGCGAACCTAAGATTGGTTCAGGGATGGGGAAGAGATCAACCCTCTTGTGCTATATATGCGGGTTCAAGAGGAAAATGAAATCTCTACTTGTGAAGTAGAACTGCCTCCAGACATCCACCAGCTCTGATTCTGCACACAAATCCACTAATTACGTACATTATAACGAGGGTATTGGGGACCTTTGGACATTCTGTCCACCGTTGAAATATCCTCTACAATAATGTGCCACGATGCAAGATAACTTAATTTGGGAAATGCATCTACCAGGATTTTAAGCGGGTGCACTGGGTGGCAATTCAAAACACTGTATTAATTCCCATAGTTCAAGGCTTTGAGGATTATGATCCTTCCATGAGTGTTTAATACAATCTAGTGATTTAAATGGAAGATTCTTACTATCCATTCTGACTTTTCCCCTACTCACAGTATTAAAAGACGCAAAATAAACCCGATCAAAGCCGCCCTGCTGTAACATCATATGTTCCTTGTCATCACGGTGCATCTCCTGCAATAGGCAACATCCACCCTCTTTGATTTTAAGACGAGAAATTACATTTTTCCTCTTGATTGGCAGATCACTGCCCTTAATGTTTCAGGTACACCATTTAACCACATAATAATCCATAACACATTGCAGCAACATTTGAATTCGAGAGAGTTTCACATCGAATTACACATCGCTGAGCATTAATGATAAAACACTCAGCGACCCTAAAAACGATACAAACTATTACTACTACAACTAACAAGCTCGCAAAACTTTCCAAAGCTAATCACATAAAAAAAATGAACGAAACAAAATCCGAACTTCCAATGATACTTTATATGGAAATTTACCCCGCCCATTGGGGGTGCTTACATATCCCAAAACTTTATCTTCTCCCCGCTACCAATATGGCATTCAGGGCAATTAATAACAAAAACCAGGCTTCAACTGTCCTTAGGTCGGCAGTTGTCATCACAACTACCTTTGTAACTCCCTGCAACTTGAGCCACACCTCCGACACAAGCAAAGAAAGAGAAAACAAGTAGTAATACTAATGAAGAAGTTAAAAGTGTGAACTCTACCCATCCCTGACTATAATTTAACACTGGTTAATACCAGAAAAATCCAACAACATTTCTTTAAGGGAGAAACATGATTATCTAAACATCCAGCTTTCTTTAAATTATCCACAAAGTTTTCGCTTTCTCTGGAGAATCAGACGAGTTAATTGAACCATTCAAAGCAATACAGAGCATCGCTGGGAACCTTAAGGGATACTGAATCCCGAGTTCCCTTACTCTTCTCTTGATATCATCAAAAGATTTTCTTTCCTGAATCACCGATGCTGAAAAGTCATAAAAGAACATAATCCTGGAGCTCTCGTGGATTAAAGCCATCGGAAACCACACTGAGCTTCCATCAGTCTTTGTTTATCCCTGTAACTATGTAACCGCACAAGGACAGGGCAAAGGTGTTGGTCTGAGTATAACCACCGTGCCGTAACCCAATGAACTTCAGCTTCGAAGTGAAGGAATCACAGCAGCCAGATCAAAGCTGACCACCTGCTGTCTGGCCCAGCAGATCGACGATGTGAACATTCTTCGTCCTGTCCCTGTTCTCAAGGTGGTCATTTTGTTCAGTTAAGGTATGGACCTGTATTTTAAGGGGGAGGATCCTCTCCCGAGAGGAATTGATCGCAGTCTCTGTCAATGCAGTTCGGCACTTGACATTGTATGTTCTGTTTCCAAGGCTGTCTAGTTGCTGCTCATGTTTTTGGAGCACGTCTGAGAGCGGTTCTAGCCACAGCTGGACTTCTGTTCAGTCATGCCTTCAATCATTTCACTTAAGTTGGTGAACTCAGTGACCAAGGCCTGGTGAGTAACTCGGTCCATGGAACGAGCAGAGTAGGTTGCAGCTACAGCCTCAGGCCTGCTCGATGCTTCTGACGGGTGCACCGTGTGTTGTGACTTGCTCGATCCTTTCCCATGTTTTGTCATTTCCACTTGACGAAACGGGATTAGTAAAGATTCTATCGCTCTTTTTAGTGTTGAATGTTAAGTAACTGGCTGGTATGGGGTGGGTTAGAGAGCCACTTTGCCTGTGCTGTGATGCAGACCCCAGTTAAACAGACCTTCCAAATCGCCACCATCTGGGCTTCCCCCTTAACATTTTATCGATATTACCATTTCGTTTTGAATTATATTCCTGGATGTTCTGGAGCAGCGTCATTTGGTACCACTGTCTACATTTACCCCCATATAGCATATTACTGTCAATCCCTGATAATCCTCGATACCGTTGTTATTTATGAACCTTCTGTCTGTTCCTCAAAATTATTCAATATCTCTGCCTCCAATGCTCTGTGGGGAAGAGAGTTACAAAGAACCACAACACTGAGAAAAAAAAATAAAACTCAAGATCTGAGTGTGAGATTATTTTTTCTTTGTCTCCTTATCTGAGAAAGAATATAATTATGTTAGAAGCAGTTCGGAGATGTTTCACTTCACACATTCCAGGAATGAGTACCTTATATTATGCAGGATTTAACAGGTCACCCTTGCAAAGAGAGATGACCTTATTGAAACATACAAGACCCAGATGAGAGTGGATCAGATAGATACCCACTGGGTATAGTCTAAATTTCTTGTCATTTTCACAGAATCTCTACAGTGTGTAAGCAGGACATCCCATCCATCAACTCCACACTGACCCGCCAAACAGCATCCACCTGACCTGCCCCCCTACCCTATCCAAGTAACCCTGCATTTCCCATGAGTAACCTACCTAACCTACACATCTCTGGGCATGATGGCAATTTAGCATGGCCAATCTACTCTAAGCTGCGGATCTTTGGACTGTTGGAGGAAATTGGAGCATTGGGACGAAACCCACACAGAAAACTGCAGAGAGAATGCTCAAACTCCACACATAGTGTCGCCTGAGGTTATATTGAAAGCAGCTCCTTAATGATGGGAAGTAGCAGTGCTAACCAGATATCCACCATGCACATCCGTCAGTTCTATTAGTTATTTGTGGCTGACTAAAGAAATCTGCCTGACTTGTTCCTGTCACTGAACCTGACGCAGTCTGAGAACTTTATGATCGGCCATATCACCAACCTCGTTACATTTAAAGTTTACTAGGAGAATAGTTCATCCACTTTACTAACATCTTCCACCCCGATCTCAAATTTACCTGGACCGTCTCAGACTCCTCCCTCCCCTTCCTAGACCTCTCCATTTCTATCTCAGACGACCGAATCAACACGGACATTTACTATAAACCGACTGACTCCCACAGCTACATAGATTACACCTCTTCCCACCCTGCCCCCTGTAAAAACGCCATCGCATGTTCTAATTCCTTCGTCTCCACCGCATTTGCTCCCAGGGAGACCAATTCCAATACCGAACAACCCAGATGGCCTCCTTCTTCAAAGACCGCTATTTCCCCTCAGACGTGGTTGACGATGCTCTCCACCGCATCTCCTCCACTTCCCACTCCTCCGCTCGTGAACCCCACCCCTCCAATCGCCAGAAGGACAGAACCCCACTGGTCCTCACCTACCACCCCACCAGCATCCAGATACATCATATCATCCTTCATCATTTCCGCCACCTCCAAACGGACCCCACCACCAAGGATATATTTCCTTCCCAACCCCTATCATCGTTCTGGAACGACCAGTCCCTCCGCAACTCCCTCGTCAGATCCACACCCCCTACCAACCCAACCTCTGGTCCTGGCACCTTCCCCTGCAACCGCAAGAAATGCAAAACATGCGCCCACACCTCTCCCCTCACTTCCCTCAAAGGCCCCAAGGGATCCTTCCATATCCGTCAGAAATTCACCTGCAACTCCACACTCATCATTTACTGCATCCGCCGCATCCGATGTGGCCTCCTGTACATTGGGGAGACAGGCCGCCTACTTGCAGAACGTTTCAGAGAACACCGCTTTGACACCCGCACCAACCAACCCAACCGCCCCGTTGCTGAACACTTTAACTCCCCCTCGCACTCCGCCAAAGACATGCAGGTCCTTGGCGTCCTCCATCGCAAGACCGTAGCAACACGATGCCTGGAGGAAGAGCGCCTCATTTTCCACCTCGGAACTTTCCAACCACAAGGGATGAATGCAGATTTCTCCAGCTTCTTCATTTCCCCTCTCCCCAACTTTTCTGAGTCCCTCAGACTCAGCACCGCCTTCTTGAGCTGCAATCTTCTTCCCGACCTCTCCGCCCCATCCCTCTCCAGCCTATCACCTTCAGTTTAACCTCCTTCCACCTATCGTATTCCCAACGCCCCTCCCCCAAGTCCCTACTCCCTACCTTTTATCTTAGCCTGCTTGGCACACCCTCCTCATTGCTGAAGAAGGGCATATGCCCGAAACGTCGATTCTCCTGCTCCTTTGATGCTGCCTGACCTACTGCGCTTTTCCAACAATACATTTTTAAGCTACATTTTAAATTTGTTGGGAGCAGTGGAAGAGTGGGATAAAAATGAAACAGTGACACCCTCCAACCTCAGTCAGAGCAGGAATTTGGAGAAATTCACCAAGTGGGAATTTATTCCAGTGGGAATTCTCTTTCCCGGAAGTTTGGGATGGCTGAATCTTTATATTATATCGAGGCTGGCTTCGATATAATATAAAATGATTTTCCAGAAACAGGTGAATCAGGGAAAATAGTGCATCGGGAGCAAAGTGCAGCTGGAAACACAATGAGATGAACCACAACCTTATTTACTGGTGGAGTAGTGTCAATGGGCAGAATGGCCCACTCACGTGCCTCAGTCCCATGTTCTGATGTTACGTTCAACCCTTCAGACCTGCAACACAGAGGCACATCAAGGCCACTCCGATGGTGAGGTGTAGTTTTGGAAAACTACTTGGAAAATCCAGGCTGAGTCAGGAACTGACCCCCACCCCCAAGCTCTCTTTCCAGGCTTCCCCTCTCTGTAACATCTGCTCCAGATGTGGGTCATGTTACAGACTTAGATACACTGGGTATACAGCCCCCATACCCCACCTACGGTTAACCTAAACAAATCATCTGCTGTCCCTGAATGCAACATTGTGCAACACGACTTCCAGGAAAATAACCTGTTAGTTTCCAACAGCGTAACATGTGAAATTAATAAATAGGAACGGAAGTAGGTCATTCGCCCCCTCAAGCTTGCCCTGTCATAAAATAAGAACATGGCTGATCTACTCCACGGCTCAACTCCACTTTCTTGCCGACTCCTGTATCCCTCCACACTTCTCTGGGTTAGGGAATTCCAGATATTCACTACCTTCTGAGAGAAGGCATCACTTTGCATCTCAGATTGAAATCGATGTTCCTTATTCGGTATCTTTATCCTCGAGTTCGGCACTCTGCCCAGGAATGGGAGCAACTTCTCAACATCTACCTTCTCAAGCCCGCTCTGTATCTTATATATTTCAGCAGTATCCCTCTTCATTCATTTAAACCCCAATGAATAATCACCTCACCATTATAGAGATTCTGAATAACTCAACCCTTTCATCTCTGGAAGCCGGTTAATGATCCAACCGCATTACTTGCTGCATCAGCATGCTGACGTTATGCTTCATACTCAGGAAGACTCCAATCACTTTGTACTCCTCCTTTTTTGGAAGTCGTCTCCATTAAATAACAGCCAGCCTTTCGGTTCTCAGTGTCTTCCACAAACTCGGGTGTATATTGCACTAAGCTCCCTCCTTCAGGCTGTCAGTATAGATTGCAATAACTGATGCCATCGGACTGATATGTGTGGTGATCCAGCAGATACACCTTTATCATAAAGATCCATTAATCCTGACTGATTGATTTCTATGTGTTAACCAGTCATCATCGCATGTTAATACATTATCCGTCATCCTACGAGCTTCCGGCTTGAGTAAGATCTTTTATTTTGTAATACCCTGCGGAAAATCTCTGAAAAGCCTCTTGTCTACCAGATCCCCTTTATCAAGTCCGCTTGTTTTATTTCCAGGCATCTCTATAAATCTTTGCATGATCTGACAGGGCAAAATATAATTTCCCTTTCACAAACCCTCACTGACACTGCGTGAAGCTTTTCTTAATGTCCATGCTGGCCAGGTTTTCCAAACGAAACTGGCTCCATCTGCTTTCATTTGGCCCATAGGCCTCTAAATGTTTCCCATTCGTATGTTTGTCCAAATGAGTTTTAAATGTTATAGCTATATTGGCATCTACCACTCTTCCTCTGAAAGCTCATTCTATACCCGTACCACTCTGTATAAAAACACTGCCACTGCGTCCCTTTTAAATCTTCCCCCTTTCACCTTAAACCTATGCCTCCTATGGTTGAACTCTCCCCTCCTGTGGAAAAGCCCTTGGCTATTCACCCGATCCATACCTCTCATGATTTCATAAACTTCTATAATGTCAGTCCACAACCTTCTACACTCCATCTGATACTAACTTCAAGAACAAGCATTTAAAGACAAGTGCTGCAAATTTGAAACTATATTAAACATGACAGTAAAACAATACACAGCCAAAACTTCATACTATTATTTGTTTTTCTCCATATTACAATACTGAGGGAGCATGAAACGCTTATTTATTGCCAATAACAAGTCACGCACCTGAATTTATTTGTCTAGTGGGGGTGATGATCTCGACAATGAAAACGTAACTATGGCCAGATCTATATAATACCATATAGTCAACATTCCCCCACCTGGCCTCCCAATGATCTTCTGTGCTTGTATCTTCCTTATCTTGCACTCAATAGAGAGAACACCTTTCCCCATCGCATCTTAATTTAAACCCGTTTCACAGAATCTTCTTTTATCTTTTGCCGCACCCTCTTTCCCCTGTCACCCATTCCCCAACCCTAGCTAGGGATTTAAAGCACATTTTCCAATCATTTTGAGTTCTGAAGAAGTGTCACACTAGACTTGAAACACTAATTCTGTTTCCCTGTCTCTGCAGATGCTGACAGACCTGCTGAGTTTCTCCAGAAATGAATCGGGGCACAGGACAAATTTTCAATTAAAAAATAGCGATCGATACTGGAAATAAAAATACCCAAAATCGCTGGAGAAACAGAGAGCTTTGTAGAAGTTTCAATAGACCTGCAAGTTTATATCTGCATTCACTCCAGAATATGCTGCAACATCATCAGTAATTTCTGTTTTTGAACAATTTCCAACGATGAATGTCAAAGATGCTCAAACATCCTGTCCAACATGGAGTGCTGTACACTGGGAACTGAACGATAACGCATGGTGACAAGTTCCTTAACTCTGGAACTGCATAAGGCTGGCATCACTGACACTGCAGTGCTCTGAATTATGGTCAGGGAGAAAAACAGAAGGAAACACATTCACTTCAAATACAGAAGATGGCTTTACTGAAAGGAAAAGATTTAGATCCGTACCTTAAATTGATTGAATTAAAGTAATAACTTGGAGGCGTGACACCATGGAAAGAATTTCAGCAGAATGAAAATATGAAAATGGAAGTGTTACCGCATCAGAAACCAGAGTATGTCACTGAATACAGGGCTGTTGGGTGAATGGGTCTTGGTGTGAACTGGGGGACAGTCAGTAGAATTGAATTGTAGATATTGCAGATTAAACTGGGTTATCATCTGATGCTGTAGGTCACAGCAGCAACAGCAGAAGCAGAATTGTATTCAATGACAATCTGTAACCTTTCCCCCAGGATAATGTCTCAGTCCACCATTACCCTCAAGCCGATCTATAGTTCAGTGACGAGTGTGGGTGAACATGCCAGGGTCAGGACCATGTGTACCTTTACCTGATGACAACCCATTAAAGCTACCGCAATTGGCTGGTTAGTCTGGAAACAGCAGAACTAACATCTTGTCCAGAGGCAGAAATTATACCACGAGTAACAAATCAGATCGAAGCACTGTCATTCTGCCAAATCCAAGCATAAATGTCGATGGACCATTAAACAACTTACTGGAGGAGAGGACTCCACAAATATCCCCATCCTAAATAATGGAACAGTCCTGTACATCAGTGTAAAAGTCAAGTATGTGGTGTCTGCACTGTCCTCAGCCAGACGTGTTGAGTGGATGTTCCAACTTACCCTATCATGATGACCACAGAATCACAGATGGCAGTCTTCAACCATTTCGATTCGCTGCACGTGAAGAAACCGCTGAACACAGTAGATACAACAAAGGCAATGGGCCCTGACCCCATTCCTGCAATGGGACTGAAGACGTGTGCTGCACAATAAGCCGTGTCATTGGGGAAGCTGTTTCATTCCAGCTCCAACTCTGACATCTCCCTGGCAATGTGGAAAATTACTCAGCTATGTTCAGTTTCCTAAGAAGGGAATAAATACAATCTGACCAATTACCACCCCATCAGTCCCATCACAACAGTCAAATTGGTGGGAGTTCTATATGACAGAGCTGTCAAGTAGCACAGAAAGAACCTGCTCAGCGTGGTTTCAGATAGGTCTCCATGTGGAGATGGTGCTGTTGTGGAATTGTCATTGGATTACTAATACAGACCAGGCTCATGCTTGGGCAGCTGGTGGAAGATAAAAACAATTATTAACATATCAAGATCGAAAATCTGGTGTCAGTAATAGTGATCTTGTGTCCAATGTTGATTGTAAACATCGATTTCCTTCCCCAATGTACTTTCAGGAAGTGAATCTCCCGTATTTTCCTGGTCTGGCCTAAAAGTGACTCCAGACGCACAGACATGTGATAAACTCAATAGTCCCTGAAACGGCCAAGCAAGGCACTCAATTGTATCAACTGCTCCGAACTCTTAAAGGATATACCCGGAGAAAACACCTGGCTCCAACTTTGGTGTCGGAAAAGGGAACGGGAAACATAGTCCTGTTGACCCTGCAGAGACCTCCATCCTAACATCTGACGGAATGTGACAACATTTACTGAGCTTTCCCACAAACTGTACAGGAACTTCGGGAAATGAGTATGTCACACAACACATCGAGCTTTCTCTGTGCAAGTTAATGGTCGAACATCTCCTTAATGCAGTTTTACCCATACAATATTCATATCCCTTAATATGTTTAAACATTGTGAAATATAAAGTGAGAACTGCTGTAGTCCCTTCAGCCCATCAATTTTGCTCCTCCATTCAATATACAGGCAGTTCTCAGATAAAGCGTGCTGATTAAATACAATTTGGTTGCAATGTGATTCATGAACCTTTTTCCATAAAGTGAATTCCCGTTCACTGTGACGCAATTCCTTGCCGGGAACCAACTGAACAGCAAAACCCAGCCTCAGGATCCTCTGTCTGCAAAATGTACAATCAATGTGTTCAGCTAAAACAGGAATGTAATCCGCTCTGGAAACCTTGAAACTGAGCCTGAAACGGGGAATTGTAGTATCCATTTAGAAAGAACTTTATTTCAAACTGTGGGGAGATTCTTGAGGAGAACTGGAGTTTCCCCATCGACATGATGTGGTCAGTCAGCCTCACGCGCTTTCTGGTGAAGAGTGTGGTGAAAGGTACACTGCTGTAGTCAGTGACCTGCATTTTGAAAGTGTTACATTTACAACACTGTTTTTTTACAATATGGGACTTAAAGTTTTATTTTGACTTTGTTAGTATGTGTGTTAGACTAAATTAAATTTTTGGCTTTACTAATAATTTTGGGGGTTCGCCCCTTACCCTCTTTTTCCCATAGACCCCATTATTAATATTGCACGAATTTGCACAACACGGTGTTGCACAGGAACACAGCGACTGAATTATTGGAGAATAACCTGGATTGATAGCTGATCTTCTATCTTCACACGATACTCCGCTATCCTTTTAATTTCCAGAAATCCTTATTTATATTCAGTGCCTAGGTTTCCACAGCCTGAGCTGGGAGAGAGTACTCCTGGTTCGCCAGTCTCTGAGTGAAGACATTTATTCTCATCTCAATGCAAAGTGGCCTCTCTGTACTTAATGCTGTGGCCCCTTGTTTCAGGCGTCCAAGCCAACTTCCAATCTGTCTCGCCCTGTCAGAGTTTTATATATTTCACTGTGATCACCACTCATTTTCCTAAATCCCATGGAATACAGGTCCAGTTGCCCAAAACTCTGCTCCCACAACAAGCCTGTCATCCCAGAGATCAGTGTGGTCATCCTTCGCTGCTCTCCCTCAATGTCAGGTTTGTCCTTTATTGGGTAAAGAGACCAAAACTGCACACAATACTGTACAATGTTCGGGATGGGGTCTCACCAAGGCCCTGTACAACTGCAGTAAGATACTCTTACTCCTGCACTCAATTCCCCTGAAATGAAGGTGAAATACATCATTTATCTGTCTACCTGCTTTCTGCTCCTGCAATATTGCTTTAGTGACTGGTACAAGGTCATCCTTCAATGTTACAGCTCCCCACTTGCTGGGTCTATATACACTGGTCAGCGTGTCAATGCCATTCCAGTATTGACTTCTGGCTTCAGACTTACTGTCACATGTACTCAGAGGGCTGTGCAGAAATAAAGGAAAATGCAGCTTAAGTTCCCTTGTAGAACAACATTTTTCAACCACTCCCTTTTCAAATGAGAGGCTGCCATTCTATTGTTTCCATCAAATTACACAACATCACATCTCTCCCAATTGCTCTCCATCTGCCACATATTATCCAAGTAATTTCACTTGTCTCAGTCACTTTGGAGCATTTTTACATCTTTCTCGCCAACTCACAGGCTGACATTGTTTAGTGTTGTCAGCAGACTTGGGAATATTGCATTTGAGCCCGTCAACCAAATATATGATGTGTATTGGGAATAGCTGGGGCCCAAGACACGAACCTTGCTATATCCTCCTAGCCTTCCATTTAAAAAAAAATGTTGTTTTATTCCTGCGCTGTGTTTCCTGCCAGCTCTCCCATTCTAAAACCATGACCATACGTTAGACCCAGTCCCACAGGATTCGAATTTGCACAATAGGCTTGGGGCTTTATCAAAAATCTTTCTGAGATTCCACTCGTATTACATTGATACCTTCTCCATAATGTTGCTAAAAGCCACTTTCTCAAATATGATTCCCATTTCATAAATCTCTGTTGACTTTGTCTACGTCCATTAATTTCATTCCGATACTTTATCTAAACTGTTTAGTTGCTAATTTCATACCATTCCCTTTTTCTCACCAGACTAAAGATCCCTAGTATTGCTCGGAAGTTTTCTTTTTTATTTTGTTTTCCTCTGTGAAGGCATGACTGAAACTTTTGTTCCATAATTCTACCATTTCCTGGTCCTCAATTATCTGACATCAAACTGTAAGAAAGCTGCACATTTCTTTCTCTTAATTTTGCCATTAACATATTTTCAGAAAATACCACAAGTTCTGTCTTATAAACTTTGTTAAGACATTCTTCAGAAACCGATCAATTCCAATTTTAAGGTACTCACTGATTGGCCTTCTACAGCCATACAATCACAGAAGCAAAGACTCTATCAGAAATACAGCATGATCTACATAAGGCCCACTTTCCGACACAATACACCTAGCCGTGAATCTTAAGGCACTTCAAGTGCACAACCGTGTATTTTCGAATGATTTTGAGTTTGCCATGACATCTCCTCTTTCAAGAAGAGTACTTCAGACCCCAATACACACTGGCTGAAAAGCAATCCTCAAATCCTCTCTAAACCGCAAAGTCTTCACTTTAATAGTGTGCCCCTTTGACTAAAAGGAACAGCTGCTGTCCATCCACCCTGTCCATGCTCGTCGTAATCCTATGCTTTTGAATACGTCCCCCTCAGCCTCCTCTTCTCCAAACTAAACAACTCAAGTTTATCCAGCTTCTCTCTATAGCTGATATGCTCAATCCCAGGGAACATCCTGGTGAATCTCCTCTTCAAACCCTCCCGTGCAGTCACATCCTTCCTGTAATATGGTTCCCAATACTACACACAGTATTCCATCTTGGCCTCATCAAAGTTCCGCATAGCTCTTATAATCTGAGCCTCAATGAATCAAGTTTATGTTTACAGTCCAATATGCTTTCCCAAATTGTGTATGAACCTGTCCACTCACATTCAGGGATGCGTGGAGAAGCACCCTCTGAACTTCCTAGTGTGCTCCCATTCATTGAGTCCTCTCCTTCTTCCAAAGTGTATCACCTCATATTTATCAGGGTTACATTCCATTTGCCATTGATCTGTCCATCTGACCATTTCATCTGTATCTTCCCATAACTTAATGCCTGCCTCCTCACTGCCAGCCAACGGCCAATCTGTGTATCAAACACAAACTTACTTCTCACACTCCCCACACCTCGTCCATATTCACAGCTACATCATTTATGAGTACCACAAATATTAAAGTGGAAAATCAAACAACATCAGGTTAGAGTCCAACAGGTTTATTCGGAGGCACTAGCTTTCCAAGCGCTACTTCTTCATCAGGTGATTGTGCGCTTTGATGAAGAAGCAGCACTTCGAAAGGTAGTGCCGCAGAATTAACCTGTTGGACTCTAACCTGGTGTTATGAGATTTACAGCATTGTCCACCCAGTCCAACACCAGCACCTCCGAATCACAAATGATAAGAGATACAGCACTGATCCCTGTGGTATACCATTGGACACTGGCCTCGAGTCACACAAGGAATCAACCACCATCTTGTGTCTCCTACCACTAAACTTCATTTGGATGCAATTTGGCAAGTCACTAATGAGACCTACCTGTTCCCTGGTTATTCTGTTCCGCTGGACACACTCGTAGAATAATTGGGAATTCTCCCTAATCTTGCCCTGCCAGCGGGTTTCCATGCCCCTGTGTTAGTTAGTCCCCTACGCGTGCAGAATATCCGTCTTATTGCAGCCTTAAATGGTCTGACCTTCATGCCATTATTTCCCGTGATTGTGTATTAGGCAGCCGGAGAAACATCCTGTTAATTTTCAACTTGTCACATGTTTTGTGAATTTTATACATTTCACAGTGACCTATCTCTCATTCTTTGAAACTCTAGAGAACACAGGTCGAGTTTCCTCATCACGCAATCTCGCCAATTGAGGGATTAATCTGGAGAATGTCCATTGAACTTCCTCTGTGGTCGGTGTATTCTTTCTCAGATTTGGTGACCAAAACTGTCCTCAATATTCCAGGTACAGTACTCACCAACATGCTGTTAAACTGCTTCAACATGTCTTTACATCTATATTCTGACTCCCTTAAAGCAATGCAATCCAAACTTTAACTTACCACTTGCATATATTCCTCCAAATACCCTTCACATTCATTGCATTTATGAACTCATTGTGTGAGTTCTTATAGAAAGCCTTCTGATAATCTAAAATGTGCCAATTGTACTGGTTCCCCATTATCTATGCTGTAAGAATCAACTTCAAACAATTCCAAAGATTGTCAAGTATAATTTCCCTTTCAGAAATACATACTGATTCTTTCCAATGTTGCTGTTAATTTCTAAATAACGAATATCACATCCTATATAATAGACTCCAACAGTTTCCCCACAATGTCAAGTTAATTGGTCTGTAGTTCTCCACACTATCTCTTCTTCCCTTTGTAGATGCTGGGATCACTACCGTACATCCATAGTGCTTGGTTCCAGACTATGCAGAATGCACTGAGTAATAGAACACAGTCATCGACAGTGCAATTAATACTTCAATTAGTGGTTTATTTCTGAAGATTTTGATATGAAGTACATCTAGTTTGTCAAGGTTAGCAATGCTCAATCCAGCTGCATGTTCAAGTAGAGCCTTGTTACTGATATAAATTGACTTTATGTCTTTCGATCCACAAGTCCTATATAATGACGTTGTATTTCTGGGTGATTTTCTGGATCTTCCTCCATGAAGACAGATAGAAAGTAACTGGTTATTTGCTTGGCCATTTCCCTGTTATCCATAATAAGCTCGTCTCTCCTGATTGCAGATTTCCACATTTGACTTTGCTTTTCGCTTTCCTTTGAAATATATATCATAGATTTATGCAGTCTTTGTGTTCGTGTTTGTCTGCATGCATGTTCGCTTTTTGATTTCTTTACCCGTTTCATGGCCCTCCTTTTCTGGATCTTAATTTTCTGAGAATTCTCAGGATTCCACAATGTCTGGAATTCTTCTGAAGTTACTTCCTGTGATTCGTGTAATCTTTAATTTATTATGCTAATCATTGTTAACTCCCTTTCTCACTCTTGGGTGTTTTACCTGAAATAAATAGACATATTTTTCAGACTTTGTAGTATTTCTATCAATCACCTGGTCCTGAACATATATATTCAGGAACACTGCAGGAGGACAGGAAAGAAATAGCGGGGGCCCTGGTTGGTACTTTTGCATCATCGGTCATCAATGGGTGAGGTCCTGCAGGACTGGAGGGTAGTGAATGCTGTGCTGTTATTCAAGAAGGGCTATAAATAAAAACCGGGGAACTATAGACCAGTAAACCTAAAATATGTAGCAGGTAAGTTACTTGACAATATTCTGAGGTGCATTTGGAAAGACAGGGCCTTGTGAATGGAGGATTATGGCTCACAAGTTTGTTAGACTGCATTGATGAAGTGACCAGTAACATTGGCAAGGACATGGCTGTATATATAGATTTCACTAAGGCCTTCAATAAGGTTCCACATGGTACGCTGCTCTGGAAGGTTAGATCATATGGAATTGAGGGGGAGCTGGCAAATTAGGGCCAAAATTAGCTTGATGATAGGAAGAAGAGGGTAATCGTGGAAGGATGCTTGTCAGACTAGAGGCCTGTGACGAGTGGAATGCCTCAGGGTCGGTGCTGGGACCATATATTCATATATTACACATATCTATGATTTAGATGAGAATGTACAGGTATAATTTGTAAGTTTCAAGGTGACACTAAAATACGTGGTGTCGTGGACAGTGAGGAAGGTTATCAGAAATCTCAGAAATTGCAGCAGTACCTTGATCAGGTGGAGAATTGGGCAGAGAAATGGCAATTTGAGTTTAATTCAGATAAGTGTAAGTTCTTGCATTTTAGAAAGCTGGAGTTTCATGGCGAATGGCAGGGCTTTAAGGTGTGCAGTGGAACAGAGTGACCTTGGGAATTCAGGTGCACGATTTTCTGTAAGTGGAGTCCCAGGTAGACAAGGCACTGAAAAAGGCTTTTGACTCACTGCCCTTCATCAGTTAGAGCACTGAGTATCGAAATTAGGGAGTTATGTTGCAGTTATACAAGATGTTGGCGAGTCCATACTTGTAGCGTCATGTTCAATTTTGTTCACTTTGCTCGTGAAAGGATGTTATTAAACTGGAAAAAGTGCAGAAGAAATTTATAAAGAATGTTGCCAAGACTCAATGGTCTGAGTTATAGTGAGAGCTTGAATAAGCTAGGAGTTTTTATTTTAGAATGTATGAGGCTGAGGGGGATCTGATAGTAGTGTATAAGGTCACGGGAGGCATGGATAGAGTCTTTTTTTTCCCCAGGGTTGGACAGTCACGGACTAGAGGGCATCAATTTAAGGTCAGAGGGGAAAGAGTAAAAGGGAACTTGAGGGGCAATTTCTTTTCCACACAGGGTGGTATGCATATGGGATAAGCTGACAGCAGAAGTAGTTGAGGCGGGTACATTCACAAAATTTAAAATACATTTGGACAAATACAGAGGTAGGAAAGGATTAGAAGGATACAGGGAAATGGCAGGGAAATGGGGTTAGTGTGAATGGACATTTTGTTCGGAATGGATCAGTTTGGGCCGAATGGCCTGTCGCCGTGCTGTTAGACTATATGGGTCTAACAATCATTGTTCTCCTACTGAATGTTATATTGTACTTTCCCAATTCACTGGAGTGAACTTGACCCTCTAACCTCTGGGCTTCCATGGTGTTTGACCAGAATGTTCACACATTCCACATTGAATACAGACACAGTGTAAAACACAACATATTAATGTCACTATTCCTCCAAAGCTGCTTCAGAGGAAGGTTAGTAATTAGTCTTTCCGACCACACAATAGATAATAAACAATAGGTGCTGGAGTAGGCCATTCTGCCCTTCGAGCCTGCACCACCATTCAATATGATCATGGCTGATCATCCTTAATCAGTATCACACAACACCAAATCCAAAATAATCTGCTCTCTAGTTTGGTTCACAACATACTCTCCAACCTACCTGATGTACACTTAAGGAATTTATTTTTCACAACATTAGCAGTCACTTAGTTAACTCAGTTTCGATGCAACTTGACACCACCCATTATTACTGCAGAACCCACGAGTATTTGTTACTCGTTCACAGGATGAGGGCTTAGCTCGATAACCAGCATTTACTGGCCATACCAGAGCGCAGTTAAGAGTCAACAGCGTTGCCTTGGATCTGGAGTGACATGCAGGCCAGACCAGATAAGAACTGCCGTTTCCTTCCCTTAAGGATACTAGTGAACCAGATGAGTTTTTCCAACAATCAGGAATGGATTCCTGATCATCATAAACCCTTGATCCCAGATACATATTGAATTCAAATTCCACAATCTGCCATGGCAGGATTTGAAACCATGTCCCCAGAACATTACCTGGGTCTCTGGGTTAAGAGCCCAGCGATAATATCAGTATGTCATAGCTTCCCTTTGAGTATAGTTGCATATATAATTTCCAGAGCATATGATACAAAATATTTGCGTGACAGTTTTGGTTCAGATATATAACACAACAACTTTGTTTCTCCTTGCTATTTGTAAGACCCACCCAAACCCATTCTGTGGAATCTGAGGGACAGGGCCTGTGTCGTTATTAGTGATAGACTTGGATAAGACATTCAGGGAGGTTCACCTCGATGCTGAGATGATCTGAAGACAGGTCCAGCAATATAGGACAAGCATCAATATCCATTCCGCTCTGTCAGGATAAGTGTCACCGTATATTCTCACTGCTCCCTCACACTCACTGTATGTCTCTTAAAGCACCTACCCTCGACCAAGATTCACACTCCAAAAAGGCTCAAGTACGACCACACTCACTGTTGAATTCAGCACCTTCCCTCCCACACATTTTCTGCCTCTGATGCAATAGCCCCGCACAGTAATAGCACTACAGGGATACAACACTATGGGCAGACTCCCTCCGGCTACCTCACCATGTCACACCTCACCTAGTCCAGCACTAACAGCAGGTCCATCCACTCCCACCCTCACTCATTCCCTCCCTTTCTCCCATTCCAGGAGAAACAGCCTGGAATGGGACAGAAAGGGCCACGCCGGGTAGGGGAGTGTCAGATATCCGTTCCCTCATACCCCTACCCTGATATGTGGGAGGATCCTGGAGAGAGCTGGAGAGGACCAGTAGGGCTTGTGTGGAGATTCAGAAACATCCACGTCCCACCAACCGAATAAGGAGCAGTGTTTAGTAAAGAGCAATTCTCAATTCAAACCTACTGTCAGTTCCAACCTCATCTCTCTCACTCGTAGAAGAACAGATACCCCATTGCAGAGAGATGCAGGCATTGAAATACACAGACTATTGGTAAATACCCCAATATACTAACATGCACAATGCATACAAGGAGATAAGCATGCACACACGGAGAAGCACACAAAGACATAAACAGTCACACACAAATGGACACAATCACAGATAGAAACACACTGGCTGATATAAAGACAGACAGACATATTCACACAAATACAAAAGTAACAAGTACATGGACAAACACACACTTAAGTACACATTAAGACACAGACATGAGTGCCATTAAGACACAAATAAATTAGTTTCTGATTTATAAGGAGATCAAGGATTCTGGGAGAAGGTAAGAGAATGATGTTGAGGAACATTATAGAAATGACTTTAAGGTATATCAGACTCGATAGGCCAAATGGTCTAATTCTGCTCCTTTTTTAATGCTCGTGTGGTGTTATGCTATCTGGTATTCTCTTCCTGAGACAGCAGCAGCAGCATATTTGATTGGAAAGAGTCAGTGGTAATGTGGGAAAAGATTGGAGGGGAGAATGGTAAATGTCTATTCCTAGTTATTGTACCACTATATCTGAAAAGGGGCAGTGATTTGATATGAGGTTGACACAGTTTTAAAAAAATGTATCCCACAATGAAAGAAGGATGTCCCTTTCCCTTTACTGTTGTGCTATCTGTGGTGCCCTCATCCTCAGGGAGCAGTGAAGATTCGGTAAATTCAGGTATTTTAGTTTGAGCTTGACTGATCTTTGCTGGACAGGAGAGTCAAAGTTTATTGGGAACAGACAGGAGACGGATGGTCAGACACACTCGGATCAGCCATGACCATTCTGAATGGTGCCGCTAAACGGCCAACTGCTGCACCTTTCCAATGTGTTGTTCCCTCAATCCACGCTCCCGGCTGCTACAGAGATATACTGCTGTCCCTACCCTATGTGTTGTTCCCTCAATCTACCACTCGATGCAGTTACAGACATATACTGCTGTCCCTACCCCATGTGTTGTTCCCTCAATCCACCACTGAGTGCGATTACAGACTATCCCATTCAGCCTGACTGGATCGTTACAATTAGACGGGAGGAGACCATTCTGCCCCTCCAAAGAATTACACTGGAATATAGGGTGAAGTAATTCAGCTCGTTGAGTACATTACACAGCCCAGGACGAGGCCATTCAACCCGCCTGAACTGCTGCACAGGAACAGGGATGCTGTCACTAACAGGAAGTAGAGAGTAGTGATATATGATCTTTTTAAACAAAACTGTAACTAGTTTTGACTCAGCGATCACTGTAGGGTCATCACTGATAAATAATATTTGTAAAATATCTCGATGAAGGGACGGAATGGATCAAAGCTGAACTACCTTGTACACCAAAATGATCATTCAATAGATCTTCAAATGGAGGGAGTGAATCTTCATTATGATGTAGACAGGGAAGGTTAGTGAGCGTACCCTCAGCAGAAATAATATAATGTGAGTTGTCTATTGCAGTCGGGAACAATTTAAATGGAGAGAGATTGGAGAACTCTGTGATGCAGATGTTTTTCATATTCTTGGTACATGAATCATATGAAGTCTGTCTGCAGATGCAGCAAGTGATTTAGAAAGTAAGTGGAATGATAATGTTTGTGGCAACGGGTATTGGATTTAATTAGGAATATTTCACTGTATCTGTACAGGGCATTGCTGAGACCACATCAGATACATTGGGTGCAGTTCTGATCCTCTAAACTAAAAAAACGGATACAATTCCTTTCAAAGATGTTTAAAGATGCTTCCCTTTACTCATTCCTGAAATGAAGGCCTTTTGTTATCGGGGATTATCTGTTTAGATCTTAGATGAGAAATCTTACTGAACCACGATTTTCAGAGAAGTCTTTCAGCTGGATACATATTTTCTCTTGTTAAGAAGACGAAAGCTAGATAATAATCTTTTGAATGAGATGCATTGGTATTAACACAAATATTATGAAGATATCAACCCATTTTTAAAAATTACGCAGATGCATATAAGCATCTCATCAAATCATAAAACGGGCACATTATTTTCTTTTGCTAATTAAAGGCACTGTGCACAACAACAGCAATGATGCTGCATACGGCATACAGTCTATTATCATCCATTCCAGAGAATGTACATGGAGAGTGCACATGATCCAGTTTGGTGTTCAGTTGATATTCTTGAATTTTTCCGCACAGAGACGGAGAAAAATATTACTTGCTTCAGAAGCCGCACCCAATTGGTCTCTCTCTCTCTCTCTCTTACTTTGTTCTGCCTGAAAACAAGGTGTAAGAGCACAAAAATCCTGAGTCATCTTTACCACTCACCGAGGATTCCTGATGAGGATTCATAGGAATCTCTGTACAGCTCAAAACAAAGGGAATTCAGCCAAATCCAACTGTTCTGGGAAGAAATCCGCTTTCCCAGACATTTGTGTGAGCAGAATAAGTTCGAAGTCAGAAACATGTTTGGGACACTCTATCATTTTACCATTTGTTCACAGTTCAACTTTCTGTGTCTCTGATTTTTCCAGAAAATTACCCAGTCCGATACCTATATCATTGGACACAGCACTCAACTGGTTACATTTAAAATTTGCTTTCACCAATAGAGGAGTGGGAAAAGACATGAGTGACCCTCCAACATTGGTCAGAACACGAACAAGAGATTCACAAAGGGTTGTTAAGGTGTGAATTCCCTTCCACAGAAGATTGTGATGCCTGGATATTTCCATTTGTTCAGAATTATCTATGTAAGACATTTGAAAGACAAATGAATGTCGGGAAATGGTACACTGACAGAAAAGTGGTGCTGAGACCTTCATCAGATCATAGTGCATGGTAGAGCCGTGACAAAGTGTCTGATGACCCACTCTTGCTCCACAGTCCCGGGTTACGATGGTGCATTCAGCCTCTCACAGCTCCTGCAAGGTGCAGATGGGGGCCACTTGCTCCAAATACCTGGTCCACAGTAACACAGGATCTCAAATAATCCCTCACAACTGTCACGCACAGATTGGAAAATGTTATTTGGAAATCCAGGTTGGTTTTGAAAGACGCCTCTGGTCTGTTTACAGAGTGCTCCCTCACTGCAACTTGTGCTTCATTTATTGGTCTTGGTCTAGACCAGGATTCGTTATGAATAAAGCTCCAAACCTCACTCACAAAAATGCTTTGCTAGCTCTGATTACAACATACAATAACAGTACATCCAGGAAAATTACAGCCGTTTACTTTGAAATTACAGAAAATGAAAGCATAAGGAACAGGAATAGGTAATTCGGACGATCAAGTCATTGTATACGATCATGGCTGATCTACTGTTAGCATTAACTCCTTAATGCCCAGTTCTTCACACTCCTCAGCTCTCTGACAGGTCAACGATTCATGTACCACCTCTTTAAATACTTTCAGCAATGTAGCTCCCCTAACTCTCTAGTCCAGATAATTCCTGACATTGATTACCCTCTGTGAGAGGAAAACACTCTACACATACACCGTTACCTATTGATTTGAACAAGAGGTGAACACAGGGGCTCAGGAAAGAGTGAATGGCCTTGATATCAAGGCAGTAGTTGACTGAGGATGTCATCGGGACCACCTACTTATTTGATCTTAATGAGAATCAGGTCTAACCTCCTCACTGGTTGGGGTTTTCAGAGCACAAAGGAAGATGTTTGTGGTCGGTGGCCGACAATGCTCTCAGTCCCGGGACATCTCTTCAGGAGATCCTCAGATTAACTTCCTCAGCACAAACATCTTCAGCTCCTTCGTCAACGTCTATGTGCCCCCATTCCCGACGCCCCCCATCTGTCCCAAGATCAGAAGCGGAGTGATCACTGAAGATCACACAATATTCAGAACATTTTGTCCCCACTCAGCTCCTGAACCGGTCTGTGTCCATATTCAGCAAGACCCAAACAACATTCACATTTGGGCTGTTAAAGTGTCAGTAACTTTCATGTAACAGAACGGCCAGGCACTGCAAATTTCCACAATTAAAAGAGAAGCTCATTCAGCACCTCAAGCTGGTTACATCCCGATATGTGGAAACTATTCAGCCCATCGAAATGACTGATTAAGAAGAGGGACAGCCCATTCAATCCTCCTGCCTGTTCCACAGGAAGAGGAGGCGTCTGGTCAGCACATTGAACTGTTAAACAGGAACAGGCAGAGTCCAGTAAGACCCCTAAACCTGTTCTATGGAACCAGGAGGAGACCATTCACCCCTCGAGACACTTACACAGGAATAGGAGGGTGTCTTTGATGCTCCAACCTGGAAAACGAATGGAGCAGAGACTGCACTCATAGACTGCTCACAATGTTCCTCGTGGCTCCATTGCCTGTGGAACAAATGATTCTTTAACGTGTTTTGTCGGCAGTGAGGAAGGAAGCCAAATGTTTTGTGCCAAGCCTCAAGCAGGCATCTTCCATCTCCAAGAAGACAGACCCATGTTCTCTGTGGGGCTCAGAAGCTGGTGGGAATGGTTATCTGTTTTAGAATGAAGGTATTGTGGCTCCTGTCGCGATGGTGGATAACGTGAAGTATGATCACACACCAAATGCACTGTGTAAATGTTGGAAGAGTTTAGTTAAAGACTGATTCTCTCTCTCTCAATCGAAATGGGGAGTGGCGTGGAGTGAGAGGAACGTTCTCAGAGTCTGTTAAGTCTTCCACAGTGTGGACCCACCAGTGCTTCAGGGTGGAGGAAATGCTGAAGGCCATCCTGCACTTGGCACAGCTGAAAGGCCTCTCCCCCAAGTGTGGGAAGGCCTTCAGCAATTCCTCCCTGCTGAAGCACTGGTGGGTCCACACTGGGAAGAGGCCCTTCAGCTACCCGAGTGCTGGAAGGCCTTCAATAATTGCTCCAACCTGCTGACCAACTGATGGGTCCAATCATGTAAACCAAGTTAAAAAAACATGGACTTTATCACCGTATTAGTTCTGTTTATTGAACACAAAATACGGGGACAAAATGATTTTCTGTCCGTAGTAAACTATGGGAAGTACGAAGAAATAAGATACACTCGTGATATTGAGCTACATAAATTGAAATGTGCATTAGAAAACCACGGAAGTGGTGTGCAATCTTTCTCAATCATTATTTGGCCCACAGCTGAGATGCTGATTTCCCCTCTGTCATTGATCCACCTCATTGAGATTCTCTGGCGCATTATCTCAGTATTGAGGGGGTTCTCAGTTCCTGCTGCTGTTCACCCAGTCTGTTTAAATTAAATTACATTCTCAGTGTAGAAAAATAAAAAAGCACTTGGCCTTTTGGACTCTGTTTAACTGTCAGCAATTCAGCTCTGTGATATTATTGGCGATAAATGCTCTAGGACCACAGCCAGTATCCGCACAGTGCTCAAACGGTATGACCATAGATAAAGGCCTTGCAGTGCGTGAGAATTTCTAAATAAAACTTCCATTTTCTGTCCGTTCCTTTCTATCTCCCCTCATGCTGTCTTCTGATCTATCCAACTCACCCTCGTTTAACATCCCTGTTTCCAAATTGTGCTGTTGTACAGCTTGATGTTTTGGCCATTTTGGAGAAATGGATAGAGCAGGGACAGGACTGATCGTTGTAGGGTCCGGGGTTTAGATGCTACATTGAAAAAAAGGAAAGTACTAACAGTGGGGCGGGGGTGGGGGTTGGGGTGGGGGAGGTTAGCGTGGCATTGAAAATCAAAGACAGCATTATGTTGGTATAAAGGATGCTTGATAAGGACTCGTCTAATGAGGTAGTATGGTAAGAGGTTAGAAACAAAAACGGAGAGGTCACTCTGCTGAAAGTTCTCTATTGCCGTCTGAAATGTTCCAGAGATGTAGAGGAAAGGATTAAAAAGATGATACTGAATAGGAGCGAAAATAACAGAGCATTTGTTATGGAAGAATTTAACTTTCCAAATATTGATTCGAAATGGTACAGCAGAAATACTTTATGGGTCAGTTTTTGTCCAATGTGTGCAGAATGGTTTCCTGACACAGTATGTAGATAGGCCAACAAGGGCCGAGGCCAAATTGGCTTTGGTACTGAGTAATGAACCAGACCAGGTGTTAGATTTGGATGTTGGTGAACACTTTGCTGATAGTGACTACAATTCAGTTATGTTTACCTTAGTGATGGAAAGGGACAGGTGTATACTGCAGGACAAGAGTTATAGCTGGGGGAAAGGTAATTATGATGCGATTAGGAAAGGTTTTAGGATGCATAGGTTGGGGAAGGAAACTGCAGAGGATAGGTACAATTTAAGTGTGGAGCTTTTTCAAACAACAGCTACTGTGTGTCCTTCATAATTTTATACCTGCCAGGAAAGGAGGAAATGGTTGAGTGAGGCTGCTGTGGTTTACTGAAGCAGTTGAATCTCTTGTCAAGAGGAAGAAGGAGGCTTATGTAAACATGAAACATGAAGGCTCAGTTCGGATGCTTGAGAGTTACAAGTTAGCCTGGAAGGACTTTTTAAAAAAGCTAAGAATAGCCAGGATAGAGCATGACAAGTCTTTCGCAAGTAGGATCGCGGAAAACCCTCAAGCTTTCTATCAGCATGTCACGAATAAAAGAATCACCGAATGAAGATTAATGGCAATCAAACACAGTAGTGTTAAGTTGTGTGTGGAGTCTGAGGAGATAGGACAGGCTGTAAATTAATATTTGAATCAGGATTCACAATGGAAAAAGAAAATGCTGTCAAGGCCAATACTGAGAAACAGGCTATTAGTCTAGACGGGATTGAAGTTCGTAACGTCGAGATGTTAGACGTTCTGGAGAGTGTGAAAATAGATATGTCCCCTGGGCCAGATGGGATTTATCCTAGGATTCTCTGAGAAGCTAGGGAGGAGTTTACGCAACCAACTGTTCGGATTTTTACATCACCATTGTCTACAGGAATAATGCCAGAAGATTGGAGGACAGCAAATGTTGTCCCTCTGTTCAAGAAATGGAGAAGAGACAACCCTGGTAATTATATACCTGTCTTACTTTGGTTGTGGGGAAAGTGTTGGAAAGGATTATAAGAGATAGGATTTACTATCATCTAGAAAGGAAACATTTGATTCGGAATAGTCAACAAGGTTTTGTGAAGGGTATGTCATGCCTCACAAATCATACCGAGTTCATTGAGAAGGTGACCAAACAGGTGGATAAGAGTAAAGTGAGGTATGTGGATTTCAGTGAAGCGTTTGATAAGGTCCCCCATGGTCGGCTATTGAAGAAAATATGGAGAGTGTGGTGTTTGAAAAGCAGAATAGATGAGGTAGCATCCAAGATGCATGCAAGTTGATGTTTCTCTTGTAAGCCCTTCATCAGGAATCAGTTTTATGGTCTGCAGCATCTGCAGTCTTCATTTTCTCTTCGCTCCTCGGATGCTGCCTGACCTGCTGTGCGTTTCCAGCGCCACACTCTCGACCCTGATCTCAAACATCTGCAGTCCTTACTTTCTCCCAGAAAATATGGAGACGTGGAATTGTGGGTGATTTAGCGTTTGGATCACAAATCGGCTAGCTGAAAGCAGACAGAAGGTGGTAGTTGATGGGGAATGTTCATCCTGGAGTTTAGTTGCTAGTGGTATAGTGCAAGGATCTGCTTTGGAGTGACTGTTGTTTGTCCTTTTGAAAATGACCTTAATGAGGGTATAGAAGGATGAGTTAGTAAATTTACGGTTGTCAGTAAGGTTGGTGGATCTGTCAGCAGTGCTGAAGGATGTTGTGGGTACTGAGCAGTAATGTTCTGTGTGCATGGACCTACAATGGGCTAAATAGCTTCCTTCTGTGATGTAACGATTCTGAGGTACTCTGGCACGCAATAAAAGCTTTAGGTACCTGGAGAGTCAATCTGGTCCAGTAAAGGAGACACACTGCACAATCATCCATCATCTCTTCCTGTTCTCTGATATACAGCGGCATCAAAATATCAGTCCAAACAGAATAGATTGATTCAAATTCAAGCAGTCAGGAGAACGTTCACCGGAGGGGATTGCCGTCAGAGGATTCAATGAATAATACGATTTCAGAATAACACAAAAAAAACAATATCACAGCAGCATAATAATTGGCAGCAGAGTAAAACTTAGTTCCAAATATGTTCAAGTTCAGCATTGTGTTCAGCTTTGGTCACCTTGCTGTAGGAAGGATGGTATTAAACTGGAACTTTACAAGGATGTTGCCAGGACTCAAGGGTCTGAGTCATAGGGAGAGGTTGGATAAGCTGGGACATTCCTCTTTAGAGCGCTGGAGACTGAGGGGAGTGAAGTTCTTCGAATGTCTAGTCATGGCCCACATCAGTCCCAGTCTCCCAGCCTGCCTCGATCCCCTACAATTTTCCTACCAGTGGAATGGGTACATAATGGGTGCCATATCCCTCGAACACCTGGACAACAAGGACACCCACGTCAGATTCCTGCTCATTGACTCTAGGTTCATCTTCAACACCATTATTCCCTTCAGACTGATCACAAATCTCCCTGATCTTAGTCTTGGCTCTGCCCTCTGAAATTGGATCCTCAGCTTTCTGACCCACAGTACACAATCAGTGAAAATAGGTAAGTGTGTCTCTTCCATGATAACATTCAACACTGAAATCCCAAAGGATGTGTCCTCAGCCCCCTACTATACGCCCTGTACACCCACGACTGTGTTGCCAAATTTTGAACGAATGCCATCTACATGTTCACTGATGACACCATCATAGTAGGACAGGTATGTAATGATAACAAGTCAAAATACAGAACCGAAATAGTGGACTTAGTGATATGCTGCACTGAGACCATCCTCTCTTTTAACATCGGCAGAACTAACCAACTGATCAATGACTTCAGAAAGAAATGAGGAGAACATGCCCCCATCTGCATCAATGGAACTGAAGTTGAAAGAGTGGAAAGCATTAAGTTGCTCGGAGTGACGATAACCGACCTCCCATGTAGATGTGACAGCCGAGATGGCACAACAACGCCTCTTCTTTCTCTGGCAGCTCAGGACATTTGACATGTCCACAAGGACCCTCAACAATGTCTACAAATGCACCACTGACAGCAAACTATCTGGGTGCATAATGACCTGGTGTGGCCACAGCCGTGCCCAGGACAGTAAGAGAAATGACAGAAGTTTGTGTACACAGCCCATGCCATCACGGAAACCAACGTCCCATCCATTGTCTCCATTTACACAGCTCACTGCCGTGGAAAGGCTGACAACATTATCAAAGACCCATCGCACCCTGGATCTCCTGCAATCTCTTCCATCATGCAGACAATACAGAATCTTGAACACACAAACCAGCGGCTCATGAACAGCATCGTCCCAGCCCACGATTAAAATGAGGAATGGACTCTCTAACTTCAAATAATGCTGATCTTGCTCACATTGATGTTGCCTATTGCATGCCCTTTCTGGTGTAGCCTGTATGTCTCAGTCTAAGTTTTTCCTTTACCCTATGATCTATATGGCCTTGCTTATTGTAGGAGTGAGATTCCCCAGCGAGGGACAAAGACTCTGGAGGCAGACAGGACACAGGCACGGAATGGACTTTAATTCAAGCAAAACCTGGTTAATGCTGGGAGAATACCAAAGGATCTTCCTCGAATCTGACTTTGACATGAGAAAACAATCGTTTCCTTAATCTCTAGCTCAGATCAGACGGCAAATCAATGACACACTTCGAGTTTACAGTAAAAAGACAGTATTTTTATACGTTCTGTGTTGCAATGATCATAAACAACTTTGTCAGTGTACCATCCACTCCCCTTCTGCAGAATCAATCTTGTAAAACAACTGATCATTGATGGACACTCCCATGGACAGCCCGAGTTTCTTATTTGTTTCGGATGTTTAACGATTGTTGGTATCTCTAGGCCTTGGGATCTTTCTATAATGCATTCCAAAGTTCGGGGCTCTGCTCTTTTCAGTCATATCCCTCATTGTTTATCTTGAAGGATTGCATGAGTTCTATTCTCCATTGGGCAGGCTATCTCTTATCAAATTCCGTGATCACATTTTACAGTAAAAAGCTGATTCTGATACAAAATACGTAATATTATTATTTCCACGGTTAACCTTTTTCTTCGTGAATTCGACAAGACAAGCCAGGTATCTCTTTAAGGTTTTATTATTATGTTGAAATCTGTGTCCATGATTATTTACCAGATATTTAACTAGAACTTATTACTATTGTAAACAGTTTCAAAGGCACAGCTAGCTTCTGAAAGATAACTTGAGATGCTGTTTTTGTGGATGAAAATAATCCTTACTGAGATCAGAATAAGTTACTTTTTGTAGTGATTCTTTAAAGTTTTTGTGCTACAATTTCATTTTTTCATCTGTGTTTTGTTACAAATCATCTTTTTTTTTTAAAAAGAACCTTCTTTACCACTATATTGGCATGTTTCAGAATCTTGCGAATCAGATTATCCTTTCTTTTGCTTTGGAATAATTCCCTTTTCAAAGGCCCTTTTTTCACTGATGCTGAAGCAATCTATTTTAATTTCTGTCTATTTTGTGGCTCTTCAGAAACAGACAGCTGAAGTAGACTTTTAAATTTCGGCCACTTCATGTCTCTAAAAAAAGGCAGCTCCAACCCTCACTATGATCTGCCAGAACTGTGTATAAACAAAGAGTTTCACTCTACTTAGATACATGCGACAATGAATCCTATCAAATCAAATAAAACCAAATCGTACGATCGAGAGAGAGAAATTGTCACAAGGTCAATACACCCCGATGAAACCTCTGCAGCCTGCCATATCTGGCCAAAAATCGTGATAGTCGATTAAACAACTAACTGTTAGAGAGGGCTTCACAATTATCCCCATTCTATCAATGGATCAGCTCTGCACATCAGTGTAAAAAACAAGGAAATAGTATCTGTACCATCCTCAGCCAGGGGTGTTGAGTCGATAATTCAATTCACCGTCATCATGATGCCCACAGGATCACAGATCAGTCTTCAACCAATTCAATTCGCTGCACGTGCCATGAAGAAAAAGCTGAACACAGTAGAGAGGCAAATGCAATGAGTCCTGACCCCATTCCTGCAATAGGACTGAAGACTTGTGCTGTACAACAAGCCGTGCCCCTGGGGAAGCGGTTTCCTTCCAGCTACAACTCTGACATCTCCCTGGCAATGTGGAAAATTACTCAGTGTCGGGGAATAATTACAATCTGGACAATTACAACCCTCTCAGCCTCATCATGATAGTCAAATTGGGAGTTCGTTTTGATAGAGCTGTCAAGCAGCACAGACATAAACTTGCTCAGTGTGGTTTCCGATCGGTCCCCATGTGGAGATGGTGCTGTTTTGGAAAAGTCACTGGATGAATAATCCAGACCAGGCTAATGCTCTGGCAGCTGGTGGAAGTTAAAAACGATTAATAAAATATCGAGATCTCAAATCTGGTGTCAGTAACAATGGCCTTGAAGTCAATGTCGATTGTAAACACCAATTTCCTTCCCCAATGTACTTTCAGGAAGTGAATCTCCCGTGCTCTCCTGGTCTGGCCTAAAAGTGACTCCAAACACACAGACATGTGATGCACTCTTCAATGGTCTCTGAAAAGGCCAAGCAAGACACTCTATCGTATCAAACTGCTCTGAAGTCTAAAAGGATAAAACCTGACAGAACACCCAGCCCCCAACCTCGGTATGGAAAAGGGAACGGGAAACACAGTCCTGTTGAGCCAGCAGAGACGTCCTTCCTAACATCTGTGAACTTGTGACAACATTTACAGAGCTTTCCCACAAACCGCACAGAAACATCGGGAATGTAATAGGCCATACAGCACACTGAGCCTGCCCCATTCTAGTTAATGTCTGAACATCTCCTCAATCCACATTCCCCACACACTTTACACACCCCTTAATGTGATTAACCTTGTGAAGCTATAAAATAGGAACTGTGGTCGTCCCCTTGGTCTGTCGAGTTTGCTATCCAATTCAATATAATGATTGCTGACCCTTTATTTCTACACCATACTCCTGCCCTCTCCCCCATCCTTTGGTGTCTAGACATCCTTATTAGTCTTTAGTGCCTTGTCTTCCACAGCCTTATGTGAGAGAGAATTCCCAGGTTCACCAGTCTCTGAGTGCAGACATTTATTCGTATCTAAATGCAATGTGACCCATCTGTATTTAATACTGTGGCCTCTTGTTTTAGACTTCCCAGCCAGGGGAATTATCATCACTGCTTCCAATCTAACTCACCCTGTCAGTGTTTTATATATCTCACTGAGATCTCCACTCATCTTCCTAAACCCCATGCGATACAGGCTCAGTTGCCCCAAACTCTGCTCCACAAAAAGTCTGTCATCCCAGAGATCAGTCTGGTCATCCTTCGCTGCACTCCCTCAATGTCAGGTTTGTTCTTTATTAGGTACGGAGACCAAAACTGCACACAACACTGCACAATGTTCGAGTTGAGGTCTCACCAAGGGCCTGTACAGCTGCACTGAGACACCCTTACCCCTGGACTCCAGTCCTTCTGAAATGATGGTCAACAACAATTTATCTTCCTGACTGCTTTCTGCTCCTGCAATATTGCTTTCAGTGACTGGTGTACAGGGAGATCCCAGATCCTTTTCAATGTTACAGCTCCCCACTTGGTGGGTCTGTGTAAACTGGTCAGTGTGCCAATGTATTCCCTGTATTGGCTTCTTTCTGCAGAACTCACTGCCCTGCATGGAACACAGATGTCTGTCTAAACAATAACAGAAGAAATGTGCAGTTCCCTTCGTAGATCGACATTTCTCAACCACTTCCTTTTCCAATGGTTGGCTGGAACTTTAGTGTTTCACAACAAAGTAGACAACATCATATCTATCCACACTGCTCTTCATCTGCCACATGTTTACTCATTCACTCCGTTTGTTTCATTCTCCTTTAAGTTTTTTTCACATTCTCCTCACTTTCAAAATCCTAGTTCCGTCAGCAGACTTGGAAACTTTGCATTTGAATCCCTCAACGAGATGTTTGAGATGTATTGTGAATATCTGGCGCCCCAGCATCAATCATTGTGATGACTCATGAGCCTTCCAAACTGAAACCCATCCATTTATTCCTCCTCATTGTTTCCTGTCAACACTCCCATTTTAACACCATGTTCATATATTACCCCCTTTCCCATGTGCTTTTACTTTGCTTACTAGGGTTGGGACTCTATTAAAATCCTTGCTGAAAATCCTAGTTCAGTGCCTCTATTGTATTTTCTTTAATTAATCTACCAGTGAGTTTCTCAAATGTTTCCCATTTCATCAATCTGTGTTGTTTTTTTTTCTATGCCCATTATTTTCAGTTCCAATAATTTCTCCAAATTAGTTTATTTACTAGTTTCATTCCACATCATTTTCTCATCAGACTCAGGTTTTTTCCTATTGCTGGGAAGGCTTTGTTTATGCATTTTTCTGTGAAGGCAGAAGTGAAGTAGCTGTGTCATGTTTCTCTGTTCTCCATTCTCCATTCCCTGGTTTCACTCTGTAAAGAATCTGAAACTTTGACTAAAAAGAACAGCTGTTGTCTATTCACCCTGTCCATGCCCCTTGTAATCTTAAATCTGAATTACATTCCAACTCAACTTCCTCTGCTTCAAAATAAATAACTCGAGCTTACCCAGCCTCTCTCCACAGCTCGTATGGTCCATCCCAGGAAGCATTCTGGTGAATCTCTTCTGCACCTCATCCAGTACAATCACATCCTTCCTGTAACGCGGCTCCTAGAACTGCACACAATATTTCATTTGGCCTTACCGAAGTGCTATATAAAACTCGGATAATCTTTGGGTCAATGAATAAAGGCTTTATCTACAGTCATGCTGAACTCATCAATTATCATATCCAGTCACATTCAGGGATGTGTGGAGAAGCACGCTCTGAGCTTCCTAGTGTGATGCCGTTCTTTGAGTCCTCCCCTGTCTGTTTCCTTCTTCCAAAGTGCATCACCTCATATTTATCAGAGTTACATTCCATTTGCCATTGATCTGACCATCTGACCATTCTATCTGTATCTTCCTGTAATATAAGACCTCCCTCCTCACTGCCAACCACACAGCCAATCTTTGTGTCAAACACAAACTTACTTATCACACTCCCCCTACCCACTTCACATTCACATCACTTATGAATACCACAAATAATACGGAACACAGCACTGATCTCTACCGGGTACACCGGGGAAATTGGGCTCCAGTCACACAAACAGCCTTCTCCCATGAAGTTGAGTTTGGATACAACTTGCCAAGTCACTAATAGACCCTACATGTTCCCTGGTTGTTCTGTTCCACTTGATATACGTGAAGAATATCTGGGGATTCTCCTTAATCTTGCCCTGCTAACAGGCTTCCATGCCCCTGTGTTAGTCAGTCCCCTCCGAGGGAAGAATTTCCTCCTTATTACGGTCTTAAATGGCATATCCCTTATCCTGTCATTATTTGCCTTAAATATAGAGTAGACAGCTAGAGAAACATCCTGTTTATTTCCACCTCATCACATGAATCATAGATTTTTGAAATTTCACTGCGATCACCTCTCATGCTTTGAAACTGGAGAGGTCGCAGGACAAATCTCCCCATCAGAAAATCTTGTCATCTCAGGAATTAATCTGGAGAATGTCCATTGCACGTCCTCTGTGATCAGTGTCATCTTTCTTCGATTAGGTCACCGACACTGCACTCAATACCTCAGGTACACTCTCACCAACACTCTATGCAACTGATTCATGATGCCTTTACCTCTCTATTCCAATCCCTTTAAACAAACTCCAACCTAACTTTAACTTTCCAATTACATGTATTGCTCCAAATACCATTCACACTAACTGCATTTACAAACTCACTCTGTGAGTTATCGAGGCATAGAGATGTACAGCATGGAAACAGACCTTTCAGTCCAACCCGTCCATGTCGAGCAGATATCCAACCCAATCTATTCCCACCTGCCCGCATCCGACCCATATCCCTCCAAACCCTTCCTATTCATATAACCATTCAAATGTCTTTTAAATGCTGCAATTGTACCAGCCTCCACCACATCCTCTGGCAGCTCATTCCATACACATACCACCGTATGTGTGAAAAAGTTGCCCCTTAGGTCTCTTTCACGTTTTCATTTTTTTAAGTGTGGAAACAAGTCCACAGCGACCCACCAAAGCACAAACCACTCCGATCCATCCCCCTAACCTAACAGTACAGGCAATTTAGCATAGCCAATTCACCTAGCCTGCACAAGTTTGGATTGTGGGAGGAAACCCACGCAGACATAGGGAGAATGTACAAAGTCCACACAGCCTGAGGCGGGAATTGAACCTGAGTCTCATGGCATTGGGAGGGAGCATTGCTAACCACTGTGCCACCCAACATCCTTCACTTCTCAGCCTAAACCTATGCCCTTTAGTTCTGGACTCCCCGACGCCAGGGAAAAGACTTTCTCTATTTATCCTCTCCATGCCCTTCACAATTTTGTACATCTCTAGAAGGTCACCCCTCAGCCTCCAACGCTCAAGGGAAAACAGCCCCAGCCTGTACAGCCTCTCCTTATACCTCAAATTCTCCAACTCTGTCAACATCCTTGTAAATCTTTCCTGAACCCTTTCAATTTTCACAACATATTTCCGATAGGAAGGAGACCAGAATTCCACACAATATTCCAACAGTGGCCTAACCAGTGTCCCGTACAACCGCAACATGACCTCCCAACTCCAAAACTCAATACTCTGACCAATAAAGGAAAGCAAACCAAACACCACCTTAACTATCCTACCTCCCGGCGACTCCACTTTCAAGGACCAATGAACGTGTACTCCAAGGTCTCTTTGTTCAGCAACACACCCATTGCCAATAAATGTCGAAGTCCTGCTAAACTTTGCTTTCCCAAAATGCAGCACCTCGCATTTATTTCAAATAAACTCCACCTGCCACTTCTCAGCCCATTGGCCCATCTGATCAAGATCCTGTTGTACTCTGAGGTAAACCTCTTCGCTGTCCACTACACCTCCAATTTTGTTGTCATCTGCAAACTTACTAACAATACCTCTTACGCTCGCATCCAAATCATTTACGTAAATGATAAAAAATTGAGGAACCAGCACTGATCCTTGTGGTACTCCACTGGTCACAGGCCTCCAGTCTAAAAAATAACCCTCCACCTCCACCCTCTGTCTTCAACCTTTGAGCCAGTTCTGTATGCAAGTGGCTAGTTGTCCCTGTGTTCCGTGAGATGTAAACTTGCTAACCAGTCTTCCATGGAGAATCTTGTCGAACGCGTTACTGAAGTCCATATAGAACACATCTACTGTTCTGCCCTCTTCGTAACTTCTTCAAAAAACTCAATCAAGATCGTGAGATATGATTTCCCACGGTTAAAGCTATATTTACTATCCCTAATCAGTCCTTGTCTTTCCAACTCCATGTACATCCTGTCCTTCAGGATTCCCTTCGACAACTTGCTCACCACCGACGTCAGGCTCACTGGCCGATAGTTCCATGGTTTGTCCGTACCACCCTTCTTAAACAGTGGCACCACGTTTGCCAAACTCCAGTTTTCTGGCACCTCTCCTGTGACTATCAACGGTACAAATGTCTCAGCAAGAAGCCCAGCAATCACTCCTCTGGCTTCCCACAGAGTTCTATGGTACACCTGTTCGGGTCCTGGGGATTTATCCACTTTTACACGTTTCAAGACATCCAGCACTTCCTACTCTGTAATATGGACATTTTTCAACGTGTAACCATCTATTTCCTGACATTCTATATCTTCCATATCAGTTTCCACAGTAAATACTGATGCAAAATACTCGTTTAGTATCTCCCCCATTTCCTGCATCTCCACACAAGGGCTGCCTTGCTGATCTTTGAGGGGTTCTATTCTCTCCCTCGTTATGATTTTGTCCTTAATGTATTTGTAAAAACCCTTTGCAGTCTCCATAATTCTACTTGCTAAAGCTATCTCATGTCCCCTTTTTGCCCTCCTGATTTCCCTCTTAAGTATACTTCTACTGCCTTTATACTCTTCGAAGGATTCACTCGATCTATCCTGTCTATACCTGACATATGCTTCCTTCTTTTTATGAATCAAACCGTTTAGTTAGTCAGCAATCCCTATACTACCAGCCTTTCTTTTCATCCCAACAGGAATATACTTGCTTTGGATTCTTGTTATCTCATTTCTGAAGGCTTCCCATTTTCCAGCCGTCCATTTACCTGTGAACATCTGCCCCCAATCAGGTTTTGAAAGTTCTTGCCAAATACTGTCAAAATTGGCCTTTCTCGAATTTATAACTTCAACTTTAAGATCTGGTCTATCCATTTCCATAATTATTTAAGATCTAATGGTATTATGGTAGCTGGCCCCAAAGTGCACCTCCACTGACACCTCAGTCACCTACCCTGCCTTATTTCCCCAGAGTAGGTCAAGTTTTGCACCTTCTCTAGTAGGTTAATCCACATACTGAATCAGAACATTTTCTTGTACACACTGAATAACTTCCTCTCCATCTAGACTCTTAACGCTACGGCAGTCCCAGTCTATGTTTGGAAAGTTAAAATCTCCTACCATAATCACCCTACTTTCTTACAGATAGTTGAGATCTTCTCACAAGTTTGTTTCTCAATTTCCCTCTGACTATTAGGGAGTCTATCATACAATCCCAATAAGGCGATCATCCCGTTCTTATTTCTCAGGTCTACCCAAATAACCTCCCTCGATGTATTTCCAGGAATATCATCCCTCAGTACCCCTGTAATGCTATCCCTAATCAAAAACTCCATTCCCCCTCCTGTCCTCCCTTCCTTTCTATCTTTCCTGTAGAATTTGTAACCTGGAACATTATCTGCCAGTCCTGCCGATCCCTGAGCCATGTTTCTGTAACTGCTATGATATCCCAGTCCCATATTCCTAACCATGCCCTGAGTTCATCTGCCTTCCCTATTTGGCCCCTTTGCATTGAAATAAATGCAGTTTACTTTATTAGTCCTACCTTGTCCCTGCCCGTCCTGACTGTTTGACTCGTTTCTGTTCTCAGTTTACCAATCTCAGATTGATCTATTTCCTCACTATCTCCCTGCCCCCAGCTCCCCCCCCCACCCCCCACCACCCAAACTAGTTTAAAACCTCTCGAGCAGCTGTGGCAAATCTTCCTGCCAGTATATTCGTCCCCTTCCAATTTAGGTGCAATCCGCCCTTCTGGTACAGGTTCCTTCTACCCCAAAAGAGATTCCAGTGATCCAAAAATGTGAATACTTCTCCCATACACCAGCTCCAAAGCCATGTATTCATCTGCTCTATCCCTCTATTCCTGTCCTCAGTAGCTCATAGCGCCGGGAGTAATACAGATATTATTACTGTCAAGATCCTCTTTTTTAAATTTCTGCCTATCACCCTGCAATCTCCGTCCATAATCTCAAACGTTTTCCCTTTTTATGTCGTTGGTTCCAATTTGGTCAATGACCTCTTGCTGGACCCTCTCCCCTGTCAGAACATTCTGCATCCTTTCTGAGATATCCTTGATCCTGGCACCAGGGAAGCAACACACTAATCTGCTTATTTCTCTGCTGTCCACAGAACCATCTGTCTGTACCTCAGACTAGCGAGTCCCCTAACACAATTGACTTCGTGGAATCCGACGTATCTCTTGTTGCATTAGTGCCAGTCTCCATACCACAAACTTGTCTGTTTGTGCAACGTTCCCCTGTGAATCCATCACCCGCTACATTTTCCAAAACAGCATATTTGTTTAAAATAGGGAGAGCCACAGAAGACTCCTGCACTAGCTACTAAATTCTCTTGCCTTTTTTGGAGTTAACCCATCTATGTAACTCTATCTGAGACTGTCCCTCTTCCTATAACTGCCATCCATCACATACTGTTGTGTTACCAATTCTGTATTGTCTTAAACTGTCTCTCCAACCAATCTATTCGATCTGATAGGACTCACAAGCAGAAGCATTTATTGCAGATATAATCTGCAGTAACCTTTAAATCCGATAAATGCACTCCGATATCCAGCGATACATGAATTCAAACAGCAAAGGCAGTAACTCTGCAGGTACGCTGTCCTGTCAGTTTCTTCCCCTCACCATGTGCTTCCTTTGTCCGTTCTTTTCCCTGTTAAAACTTGCATAAAGGCTTCTGATCATTCAAATACACCATATCCCCTATACCACTACACCCCTCCTACACCCTTACAATTCTGCCATTTATATTCACACCAACAAATTCAATCCAACAGGCTCGTTGCTGTATCAGTCGGCATGGAGACCACTGTCACACACCGTTACTGTACTGCCCTTGCCATAAGTACATTCAGTGTCCTGACTGTAACCATACTGACATTCCCATCACTGTTTGGTGCCTACAAAAGAATTCCTGCTAACGGTTGCTGCTGCTTGCTTATTCTCAACTCTACTTTTCAAATTCAGATCCACATGATTGTCTCATTAATGCATTAACCTCATCCTTCCTTCATACCTTGTTAGCTTTTTGCCTAGTCTGCATATTGGGACTAGATTGGGTTGGGATATCTGCAGAGCGTGGGTGGGTTGGACCGAAGGGTCGATTTCCATGCTGTACATCTCTATGACTCTATGACTCTATGCAAACAACCCTTCAGTATTCACTTCCCAGCGATGGTCATTCTGCAGCTACACCTCCGTAATGACAGTTCCATCAGATCTGTTCACTGTCATTCCATCTCCCTTATGGCGAATACAGGGAGTCGCACCTCAGTAGTGGGGGGTTGGACAGATGGGTAGAGGTTACAGAGATAGGGAGGCTAAGAATTAAACACAGTTACATCTGGTCAAGAATGTCAGAGGGACAAAGGTGTTTGGGGATTGGAGGAATTTACAGAGAGAGAGGGAGCTGGATTAGATTCTGGAGAGAGGGATAGGGATGGAGTTAGGAAGAGGCAGGCAGACTGAGAGACACAGACAGGGGGCTGTTTCATCTAGGAGATTATTGTGTATACTAACAGAGATATGGAAGGTTGTTGTGATTGAAGACATTTACAGATATAAGAAGGCTTCTAGGCTCTGGAGGCTACATAGATAGGAAGGCAATGGAGAATTCCAGGTTACTGGGTTGAAGACAGTTACACAAATGGGGAGGGTTGCACAAACTGAAAGAGGTTCCTGTGGTCGGGAGGGGTATGGTGTCGGGAATGAAGGTGAAATTTAACAAGATAAAGATCAAAGAATTGGAGAGGGATAAGGAGATTACAAATTTTTCACAGCTAAGGAAGGGTTGTAGGAGCTGGAGAAGATTACATAGATCGGGACCGATGGAGAGGTTAAAGACAAATACATTGACATGGAAGGTGGTATTGGTGGGAGGAGCTTACAGGGATAGACAGGGCTGTCAGGGTTTACAGGGATGAAGGAATTTAGTACCTACTGGAGAAGGTTAGGGATTAGGGTGTTAGGGACTGGAGAACCTGACAGAGACAGAGACAGAGACACAGAGAATGGTGTGGACTAGAGGAGATTTCAAACAGAGGAAGGATTATCGGGACTGGAGGATATTACAGAGATCACGAACACAGCATGGGCCAGGATTGATGCCTGCGATCCCCTGTGCTGTCGCATTGAGGACTAGTACAGAAGAGGTGAAAGCAGGACCCTCACAAGATGGTGAGAATGAAGTCTAGAATGTTGCTGTTCCTTACCCAGCTCTATATCTCTGTCCTGTCTTCCTGGTCTACCTCCACCCTGTGCTGTTTACTGTGAGTGATCTTACCAGCTGCAGGAATTACTGAAGGCTCCAGATCTCCCTCTCCATCTCTCTCTGGCTGACCAACCAGTTTCAATGAGGTGATGGATGAGACAGGAGTTAGGAACATCCTGATTACCTGTATGAGACAGAAATAGACAGAATGGGAAATTAGACTGATGCAATGAGGATAACACATGCAGAGTGGCACTGAGTCCAGCAGAGATCTCGATAATCCCAGTCTCCATCCCTTGTCTGTGCTGCTGCATCTCTCTGGAATGGACAATTCTGTTGACTCAGGATCTCAGACCATCTGTAAGAGAGAGAAATGCTGACAGAGGCAGTAAATAGACTGACACAGTGAGGGATACCACATGGAGAGATACTGAGTGATATGACATTATTAAACACTGCATCAACAGGGAATTGTTTGAATTTGTAACAAAGACACTGGGATAATTGTGAGGGGATTCAACCTTCCTATCTCATCATCTCTTTGGCAGTGGCTCACAGATGAGGCTGACTCTCTCCCACTCTCAGTGGGGGTGGGGGAGTCTGGAGTTGGCTGTACAGACCGATGTGGCCTTCCACAGACTCTGTTACACTTGAGGCAGAAGGTGAACGTGGAAAGGGGGTGGGTGGGGTGTTGACATGACAGCGCGCTCCTTGTGTTGTTTTCTCCTGGATTCCCGTTTTCCCCACAGAAAGTCTCGAGGTGCTTGACACCTTCCCAATGCTCCTTCCCACTTCAGACGGTCTTGGCCGATTTGATTAAGAGATGAAAAAGAACCGATCAATTCTGAAGTAACCAACATTTAGAAATGTGGAGGAGTGCAGTAGGAAGAGGAAATATTGTCAGTGTTTAATCAGAGGAGTGGAACAGGGAGAATTGAAGGTGCTGGAGGTGGTGAGAGTGTTACAGAGAGGGGCAAAGGCCTGAACAACGTTACAAAGCCAGTACGGATTGCTGCAGCAGAGCTGTTTGCCAAGGTAGGGATAGACATATGTGTATTTCATTGATTCATTCAAGGCCTAAGGATATCACCGGATGGACCAGCATCCATTGCCCTCCTGCTAATTGCCCAGAGGCAACTCAGAGCCAGCCATATTGCTGTGGGACTGGAGTCACATGTGAGCCAGACCAGGTAAAAATATCATATATCCCTCCCTAAAGGACATACGTGAACAAGTTGATTTTTTCCAGATAATCAACAATGCTTATACAGTGGCCTCACTAATGTCCTCTACAGATAAACCATGACATCCCAACTCCTACTCTCAATGCTCTGCCCAATGAAGGGTGACCATCCCAAACGCCTGCTTCACCAGCCTGTCTACCCGTGACGCTACTTTCAAAAAACTGTGTACCTGCGTCCCTGGATCAATGAAATGATTCACAACAATATCCAAGGCCCGAACATTAATTGTACACGTCCAGCCTGGTCTGCTTTACCACAATACAACATCTTGCATTTCTCCACCTGTTATTCCTAACCTCAGTGGTCCAGCAGTACTGTTGATTCCATTGTACTCTTCGATAATCCACTTCACTGTCCACATTATCACCAATTTTAGTCTCACTCACAAACTTGCTAATCATGGATCCTGTATTATCATCCAAACTGTTTAGATAAACGATGCACAACAGTGACCCAGCACTGAACCCCATGGCACACCGTTGGTCACAGGCCTGCAGTTTGAGCAGTAACCCTCTATGAACATGCTCTGTCTCCTACTTCAATCCTGTTTTGTATCTAGTTAGTGAGTGCTCCCTGGTTATGTATGATCTAAACTTACTAACCAGTCTGTCATGTAGAACCTTGTCAAAGGCCTTGATAAAGTTCATGTGGACATCGTGTACTGCTCTGCTTTGACCTCTCACTTGTCTACCTCCACACTCACATTTGAGGCATGATTTCCCGTGCACAAAGCCATGCTGACGATCGTTAATCTGTCCTTACCTTTCCAAATGCACGATGATCGTTTCTCTCAGAATCTCCTCCAACAACTTACCACCCTGCCATCAGTCTCACTGGTGTGTAGTAGCTGTCAATGATACAAATATCTCTGAGAGGGGCCCTGCAATTTCCTCCCTCGCTTCTCACAAGGCGCTGGGGTATATCTGATCATGTCCAAAGGTTTTATCTAACTTTTGCATTTTAAGACATCCAGCACCTCCTGTTCTCCAATGTGAACTCTTTTCAAGACATCCCTATGTATTTTCCCAAGTTCCCGAGCTTCCATGTCTTTCACCACAGTAAAGCCTAACACACAATACTTGTTCAGTATCTCCCCCATCAGCAGTGATTCCACACAGACAGCCTCATTCACCTTTCAGGGGCCCTATTCTCTCACGAGCTAATTTTTAGCCCTTGTTGAAACTTGTCAAAATGCTTCTGAAATTTCAAATATCCCTCTACTGCAACTAGCCTTCCCCACCCTTATCTATTCTGCCATTTATGGTCACACCAAAATATAGGATGCAACAGATTTAAAAATATTCCCCTTTTATAAAATCATACATCTCACATTGTTTCTAAGTATCTAGTTCTCATTTATTGTCATATTCTTTATAGCACATTCCAGCACGTTCCCGACTTACTGTCAGGCTAACACCGTTTGGTTTCAGACTGACTGCACAAAGGATTTTGGGAATCCTTGTGATTCAATCTGAAACAGGTAGCTTACAGGACCAGGAAGTAATCGAGAAGGCAAAGGGAATGGAGTCTAAATATAGGGAGGTCTTGCTAAAACGATGCAAGGTACAAGTCAGACCACACCTAGATTATAATGAATAGTATGTGTGCCCTAAGGAAAGACATTCTTGTGTTGGAGGCAGGCCAGGGAAGGTTCGCTCGGCTGATCCTGGAGATGGCGGGATTTTCCAATGAGAAGAGGTGGAGGAGATTGCCCTTGAACCTATTGGAGTTTTGAAGAATGGGAGAGAAATTGAATGAAACATCCAGGATTCGGAGGGGCTTTGACAGGTTAGATGTCGTTAAGTTAGAAAATCGAGCAGTACAGCAGAGTAATAGGCCCTTCGGCCCACCATGGCTGTGCTGACCATGATGCTATTCTCAACTAATCCCATCTGTCTGCACATGGGCGATATCCCTCTATTCTCTGTTTGTTCATGTTTCTGTCTAAATGCCCTTCAAATGTTTGCTCTTGTTGTCACCTCTCCCACCTCCTGTTTGTTTTTTTGCTGATCCTGCCTAAATCCCTACAACCCCTCAATAATCACATTGCTCGGTAAAGACAATTGGCCTCATTCATCTCACTTAAAACTTCTCACTCTCACCTTAAACCGATGCGCCCTAGTATTTGATATTTCGACATTGGAAGGAGGATTCCAACTATCCACACTATTCACGCCTCTCCTCATGCTCTTTACCTGTACCAGGTCACCCCTCAGACTCGGATATTCTCGCAAAACAATCCAACTGCGTCCAACCTCCTTAAACACAGTCATCCAGGCAATATTCTGCCAACCCTCTGTTGGAACCTCCCCAAAACCTCCACATCCTTCCTGTGGTGTGTCGATGAGAATGACACGCAACTTTCCAACCATGGTCGAATGAAGTTTCATTCAGTCACAACATGACATGCAAAAGTCTGTACTCAATACTGTGCCCAATAAATGTTAGCATGCCATACTCCCCCTCGACCACCACATCCTGTTGTGTTGTTATTTTTAGGGAGCTATGGATTTGCTTCCAATGTCTCTCTGTTTATCAATGTTTCCAACTAGTCAATTAGTGTACTTCTCTCTTCCATTTGACTTCATAAATATATCACTTCACACCTGTCCCGATGAAATTCAATTTGCCACATCTCTGCCCAACATTACAGCTGATGTATGTACTGCTGCAACCATGAACACTCTTCCTCACTATCCACAATTCCCCTAACTATCCCTAATCATTACATGCCTTTCCAAATGTCGACTGCAAAATTACCACTCAAACTGCTGACCTTTTCATCTGAATCACAGATATAAATTACACACAGACATCACAGCACTGATCCTTGTGAAACAGACGTCCAATCAGAAATTGACCACTGCACATGCCTCTGTCCACTATCACCAAGAAAATATTGCATCCGCCTTAACAACATACATGGATTGTGATTTGATCTCCCAGATCCCCCTTGCTATTTGGAAGCTGTCGATTCAAAATGACTCTATATTTTGATTCCCAGGTTAAATTGGCTGTCTCACTAATGCACTGACTGCGTCCTTTCTTCACAACAAAACGGGACCTTGATTGGTTTTTTGCTGATCCTGCCTAAATCCCTACAACCCCTCAATAAACACATCCCAGCGATGGTCATGCTGCAGCCACACCTCCACAATAACAGTTCGATCATATCTGTTCCCTTCAGTTAATGCTGTCATTCCATCTGCCTTGTTGCAAATGCATGGCGCGTGTCACCGAGAGAGGGCCTTTGAGGGATGGTTAGAGGTCACAGAGTGGGAGAGATGTTTGGGGGTGTGACAATGTTGCAGGGTTAAACATAGTTACAGTTGCTACAGATTGTTCGCAGGAGAAAACATTTTATTGTTTGGAGGAAGATAGAGAAATAAAGCGTATTTGATTAGATTCCAGAGATAGGGATGTGTGTAGGGTTGTGGATCGTTACATGGACAACGTTGATCAGGGCATAGAAACATTCACAGGATTCCAGGATGTCGTACATTTAACAACAGTTGTGGGATCTGGAGAATATCACAGTGATAGGGTGGATGGTATGGACTGGGGAATATTACAGGGAAAGGGAGGGTAGTATGGACTGGAGAATATTACAGGAAAAGGGAGGGTCGTATGGACTGGAGAATATTACAGGGAAAGGGAGGGTCGTATGGACTGGAGAATGTTGCAAGCACATGGAAGATGATATAAGCTGGAGAATGCTGCAGCAATAGAGAGGAGTATATGGACTGGAGGATGTTGCACGGACAGGGATGAAGTTGTAGACTGGATACAGTTAGAAGGAGAGATGAATTTATGCACTGGAAGGTATGTCAGAGAGAGTGCGTGGTGTGCATGCTGCAAGATACGACAGGGATAGGGAAGCTTGTAGAGACTGGAGGAGAGAGTGATAGAGAGTCTTATGAGAGACCAGATTCACTTATGGGCATAGGATATGCTACAGTGAGCAGAGCCTTTTGCAGATATAAATGAGGATACAATGGCCACAAAGCAGTCACACCTCTTCATAGGTATATAGGAACTGAAGGAATTGAACAGATTACACAGGCTTGGAGTGTTGTATGCAGTGGAGGAGATTAACCTGAAAGGGATGGTTTTAGAGACTCAACAATGTTAGGAAATAACGGGAGTTGCAATTGTGAGAGCAGGTTTCAACAATTCGGAGGATATAGACCTGAAAGAGCTTTGACAGATAGCAATGGTACGGTAAAGGTAATTGTAGTGGCTTCCCTTTCATAAGCAATCCATAAGCACTTAAAATAGCCTGTTTGACATGTGCATTATCACTCGACCATTCGAGAGACAGCGCTGCAAATATTTCACTGGCTCTGCTTACCAGCTTAGACTGAACTAGCATTACCCAGAAGACCTCGGGCCACTCTACCTGTCTATGAAATCTTTCAAATGAAATACAGAGTTCCTTGACAGTAGAGTCACAGGTAGTTAGGATAACAAAGAAGGTGCTTGGTATGCATTCCTTTATTGGTCAGAGTATTGGGTACAGGAGTTGGGAGGTCATGTTGTGGCTGTACAAGACAGTGGTTCGGCCACTTTTGGAATGCTGCATGCAACTCTGTTCTACTTCCGATCGGAAGGATGTTGTGAAACCTGAAAGGGTCCAGAAAAGATTTCCAACAACGTTGCCAGGGATGAGCTATAGGGAGAGTTTGAACAGGTGGTGGTTGTTTTTCCTGGAGAGTTGGAGGCTGAGGGTGACCTCATCGAGGTTTATAAAATCAAGAGGGACATGGATAGGGTAAATCGACAAAGGCTTTCTCCTGGGGTGTGCGAATCCAGAATTATAGGGCGAGGTTTAGGGTGAGAGTAGAAAGATATAAAAGATAAAAAGGGGCAACATTTTCACGCAGAGGATAGTAAGTATATGGAATGAGCTGCCAGAGGAAGTGGTGGAGGCTAGTACAACTGCAACAGTTAAAAGGCATCTGGATGGGTATATGAATAGGAAGGGTTTAGATGGAGATGAGCTGGGTGCTAGCAGGTGGGACTACATTGGGTTGGGATATCTGATCTGCAGGATGGGACCATGAATGGGTTGGGGAACCTGGAGGATGTTATGATTTGAACCACAGGTAATGTTTGATTGGATCTTTCAGCCAGTCTTACAGATGGTACAATTGCAACATTTAAGAAGCATTTGGATGTATATATAAATAGAAAGGGTTTGGAGGGAGATAGGCCAGGTACTGGCAGGTGGGACTAGATTGGGTTGGAATATCCTGTGGGCATGGCTGGGTTGGAATGAAGGGTCTGTTTCCATGCTGTACATCTCTATGACTATAAGATCGGCTGAATGTTCCAATCAAAAATTACCTGTGGTTCAAATCATAATATCCTCCAGGTTCCACAAGCCATCCCTTGTCCTATCCTGCAGGTTCAATGAATCCCGGAACACCTAACCTTCTTCAAGTCCCACGTCCCTTCCGACATTTGTACCATCCTCCAAGTTCTGCAGCCCTTCATACCTTGTAACATGGCCCAGACTCTCCAACTCCTCCTTCCTCTGCAATGTTCCCCAGAAGAGCACTGCAGGATGGTGGGGGTAACAGAGATATGGAGTGACATCAGGACAGGAGGATATTGCAGACATTAGGAATATATGGACTTGAGAAGGTTTCACAGTTTATGAGTGTTGTAGGGACTGGAGGAACTTACAAAGATAGGGATAGTTTTCGATTGGAGGATTCTGCAGAAAACCTTTACGTGGTTAAAGGTAGGATTCTTAGCAGCGTGCAGGAACAAAGGGATCCTGTGTCCCTCAGGTTCCCACCCAAGTTGACAGGCTGTTAAGAAGGCGGATGGTGTGTTGGCTTTCATTGGCAGGGGGATTGAATTTAAGAGATGTGAGATTTTGCTGCAGCTCTACAGATCCTCAGTTGGACCACACTTCGAATATTGTGAACAGTTCTGTTCGCTTCATTGTAGGAAGGACGTGGAACCTTTAAAGACAGTGCAGAGGAGATTTAGCAGGATGCTGCCTGGACTGGAGGGCATGCCCATAGAAGGTAGATTGTGGAAGTTAGGGCTTTTCTGATCACAGCGAAGGAGGAAGAATGGTGACTTGATAGAGGTGTACAAGGGAATGAGAGGCATAGATAGAGTGGATAACCAGAGACTACTTCCCATGGTGAAATGGTAATCACAAGGGGACATAAGTTTCAGGTAATTGGCGGAAGGTTTAGCTTAGATATCAGAAGGATATGGGCCAAGTGCTGGCAGGTAGGACTAGATTGGTTGGGATATCCTGTCTGCATGGAAGGGACTGGTACGTTATTTACACAGAGTGTGGTGGGTGCGTGGAATGGACTGCCAGCCGTGGTAGTAGATTCAGACACATTACAGACATCTAAGCAACTCTTGGATAGGCACATCAATGATAGTAATATGTAAGATATGTAGGTTCGTTTCATCTTCAGAGTAGGATAAAAGGTCAGCACAATATTGAGGGCGGAAGGACTTGGACTGGAATGTGCTATTCCATTTTCTAAATAGCAAGGGTTATGATGGCAGCAAGAGGGTTCGGGAAGCGGGAGAGGATGCGATCTGAATGAAGAGACACAAATATGAGGCGTTGCTAAGGTTGCATGAGGTAACAGAGACAGCAATGGCCTGATCTGGAGCGGATGACCCAGACTGGGAGGGGTGTGGGAACTGGAGGTGGTTTCACAGGGAGGGAGGACCTTTGAGCCACAGGAGGTTACAGAAATGTGGAGAGCTGTCGGGCCTACAGGGGTTCATGGAGATGGGGAGTTTGGGAGGAATGGAGCAGTTTACAGGGATAAGGATGTTGGTAGGATGGGGTGTTTTACATAGACAGGAATGTTTCAGGTGAATGGAGCAGATTACAGAGAAAACGTGGGTTGTACAGATTGGAAAAACAAATATTCATATGGAGGGCAATACAAGCATGGTGAACACTCAGTGAAACGTTAATATTCGCAAAGTCTGGGACAATCACACTGACAACAGTGACATTGGAAGAGGAGTTCAGAGAATTTTTTTCAGTGTTTCTTAGAATAACAGATTGTGTAACTGGCGAGGGACGTAACTGTCTCAGAGCGACTGTTGTGTGATAAAACTTAGTGAATGAGTAACGTCACCTGGAGAGATCCTCTGGGAAATTGTGATAATGTGCAGTTTAAAGAACTATAAAGTTTTAAAGTGAAACACAGAAAGGACAAGCTACAACTAGAAACAAAAATAGCCAATTACCTGAGTTGGAGAGGAGAACTGACCAAAATAAACAGACTAAACAGACTGAAATATGCGCCTGTAAATGAACAGTGGAAAACATTTGAAGGAACAGTGAAAAATACTCAACAAAAGGATATTCCACTGAAACAGACAAAAACCCAGCAAAAAATCCCCACCGGTACCTCACTCAGGACAAAATGGATCATATTAGATTATGAGGCTGAGAAGATCACCACAAAGTACTAAAAATCCTGAAGTGAGAGAGAGTTTTAGAGTAAGTTTTAAAGGGATTGCAATGGGTCTGCTAGCAGGAGGGGTGGCAATGGTAAGGGGAATCGTTGCCAAGTTTTATTGACACGATACGAACATGGAGAAGTGAAGGTGCTGGAGGTGGTGAGAGAGTGACAGAGAGAGGTCAGGGCCTGAACGGTGTTACAAAGCCAGTACGGATTGCTGCAGCTGGAGGGGTTTGCAGAGGTAGGGAGGGACATATGTATTTTTATTTATTCATTCATGGGATGTGGGTGTCACTGCCTGGACCAGCATTCTTTGACCCCATGCTAATTACCCAGAAATTGCTGGATAAATATAATACTTTGCTGGCCACAGGTGAAGTGCTGAATGACTGGAGGATCGCTAATATGGTTCCTTTGTTCAAGATGGGCAGCAGGGATAGGCCAGGTAATTACAGAGCAGATAGTCTGACAGCAGGAGGAGGGAAATTATTGGAAACAATTGTGAGGATGAATCAACACTTGCAAAGGTAAGGATCAACTTGGTTTAGTCATCATGGATTTGGCAGAGGAAGATACTGTCCGAGGAATTCAATTCAGCTTTTTTTTTAAAATGATGCTTAAGTATATTGATGAAGGCGCTGCAGATGATGTGGTTTACATGGACTTGACTAAGTCCTTAAACAAGATCCAACATGGAAGGCTGGTTCAAAAGGACTGGGTTCCAAGGCAAGTTGGCAAATTGGATGCAAAATTGGTGGATAGCATACTTTCACCACCGGGTGTACCACAGGAAACTGTGCAGGAATCATTGAACATTAATAACTCGGATGTGAAAGCAGAAGGTATCATTAGTCGGTTTGCAGATGACATGAAAGGTGAGGGTGTTGTTCACAGTGAGGAGGATGGTCTCTGTCTGCTGTCCGATGTCGATCGGATGATAATCGAAGCAGAGTTTAGTTCTGATCGAAATGAGGTAATACACTGTGGGAGGTACGATAAGCGAAGTACAGACATAATAAACGGTAGGTCCTTGCGGAGTACTGAGGAATACAGGGACCTTGGTGGACAAGTCCATAGATCCCTGAAGGTGTCAGCACAGGGTGACAGGGTGGGAATGGCACCTGAACTGGGAGCGGGAGAGGGACAAATATCCTGGTGGGGTGAATTGCTAGAGCTGCTTGAGAGGATATAACCCAGTCTGGCAGGGTGTTGGACCTTAAATAAACGTAAGGCCAGAAAGATGATTGAGGCTGGTACACGAGTTAAAGACAGCAATTTCAGCAGACAAGGCAGGCAAGAACATAGCAGGGAATGGGGGAAAACTGATGATTAAACTGCATTAATTTCAATGTAAGGGGCCAGACAGCTAAGGAAGATGAACTCAGGGCATGGATTGGAACATGGGACTGGGATATTATAGTTATTACAGAAACACAGCTGAGGGAGGGGCAGGACTGACAGTTCATTGTTTCAAGGTGGAGATGCTGCAGGAAGGGGAGGCAAGAGAGGACGTGTGGTGGTGGGTTTTGATTGCATGAATCATCACAGCAGTACTTAGAGAGAATATTCCTGTGGATTGCCCAGTGAAGCTATGTTCGTGGAACTGAGAAATAAGAATGGGTCATCACTTTGATACGATGCGACTGCTGACCCCGAATAATCTGTGGCAGACTGAGGAACAAATATGTCGGGACACCTTAAATATCAACCATAATAATAGGGCTGTTATAGTAGCGTTTATGAACTTTCCAAACCTAGACTGGGACTGCCAGTGTTCAGTGTTTGCAAGGGAGGAATTTGGTAATTGTGTTCCAGAAAACTCCCAATCAATATGTAAATGGCCTGAAAAGAGAAAGGGGCAAAACCTGACCTCCACTTGGGAATTAAGGTAGGGAGAGGGACTGAGATTTGGGAAAGCGTTTTGCCAAAGTGATCACAGTTCTAGTAGTTTGAAAATAGCTTTGGAAAAGGACAGGCCTGGTCCACAAGTGCAAGTTATAAAATGGAGCCTGACCAATCTTGACCGTATTAGTCAGGAACTTTGAAAATGTGATTGGGGAAGGGAATTATTTACAGGGAAAGGGAAGTTTGGCAAGTGAGAATATTTTAAAAGTAAGATAAACTGATCGATCAGCGCCAGCATGTTCCTGTTTGTGTGCAGGTCAATGCTGACAGCATTCGGAAACACTGGCTGTCTATTGAGGGTCTGGTCAAGGAAAAGGGGGCACATGTCAGGTATAGCCAGCTGGATCAAGGGAATTCCTGAGGATATACAGGGGCTGTAGGAATACACTTTGAGTAGAAAACAGGATTGCAGAAAGGCTACATGAAATAGCCTCAGCAGAGAAGGAAAGGGGAATCCAAAAGTGATTGTATCAGTATATTAAGAGTACATAAGTAACTCAGGACAAAATAGTGTCCTTTAGTGATCAATGAGGCCATCGATGTGTGGAACTGCAGGATATTTGCTAAGATCCTAAACAATTTTTTTCACTCCAGAACTTACTGTGGAGAAAGACTGGGGAATTCAGGGAACAAGAGTAATACGTTAGGCCACAATTGGAGTTCTCTGCAATTCCAGTCTCTCTGCTACAAGAAGGATGTTGTGAAACTTGAAAGGACTCAGAAAAGATTAACAAGATATTGCCCGGGTTGGTGCTGAATATGCTGGGGTTACTGTCACTGGAGAATCGGAGACTGAGGGATGACCTCACAGAGGTTTATATGAACATGAGGGGCATGGATAGGGTAAGCATTCAAGGCCTTTTCCCAGAAGTTGGGGAGTCCAAAAATAGAGGGAATAGATTTAAGTTTAGAGGTGAATGGTTTACAGAGGGACTGAAGGGACAGCTTCTTCACACACATAGTGATGTGTGTATGGAATGAGCTGAAAGAGAAAGTAATGGAGACTGATACAATTACAACATTTAAAATTGGCATCTGAATAGTAAGGGTGGGGGACATGGTGGCACAGTGGATAGCACTGCTGCCTCACAGCGCCAGAGACCCGGGTTCAATTCCCGACTCAGGCGACTGACTGTGTGGAGTTTGCACATTCTCCCCGTGTCTGCGTGGGTTTCCTCCGGGTGCTCCGGTTTCCTCCCACAGTCCAAAGATGCGCATGCCAGGTGAATTGGCCATACTAAATTGCCCGTAGTGTTAGTTGAAGGGTTAAATGTACGGGAATGGGTGGGTTACGCTTCTGCATGCCGGTGTGGACTTGTTGGGCCAAAAGGCCTGTTTCCACACTGTAAGTAATCTAATCTAATCTGTAAGTAATCTAATCTAAAAGGGTATAGACGTATATGGGCCAAATGCTGGAAAAGGGAATGGATTTATTTAGACCGGGTAAGCCAGTACGAGTTGGGGACCGAAGGGTCTGTTTCTATGCTGTAAATCTCTATGACTTGAAAAGAGTGCATGTTATAAAAGAGCTGGCGCTGGAGGTTTTAAAACTCAAAACTATGGCAAGTCCCAGAACCTGATTAAGTGTATCTCAGGACACTGTGGGATGCTAGGGAAAAAATTGTGGAGGCCCGAGTAAAGGTATGTGTACTACAGACAGCCATGTGTGATGGGCTGGCAGGCTGGAGGATGGCATCATGGACAGTGAAGGAGGTTTTGTGAGATGACAAAGGGATCTTGATGAGGTGAATGAATGGGCTGAAAAAGTAGAAATGGAATTCAATCTGAATAAATACGAGGTAATGCATTTTGTAAAACAAACACGGGTAGAGCTTATACAATTAATGCTCAGGCCTTGATAAGTGTTTTAGAGCAGAGGGACCTCCGGGTTCAGGTACATAATCCTTGAAGGCTGCATCACAGGACGAATAAGACAGTGCTTTGCATGCCTGACTATTGCTCAGTCCATTGAGTGTAGGATTTGGGACGTCATGTTGAGTTTGCATAGACATTTGTGAGGCCTGTTCTGCAAGACTCTGTCCAGTTCTGGTCGCCCAGTTAACAGGGAGGATATTATTAAGCTGCAGGACATTCAGAAGTGATTTACCAGGATATTGCTGGGTATGGAAGGCTTGAGATCTGAAAAATGGCTGGATAGGCTGAGTCTTTTTTCACTGGTGCCTGGGGGTTGAGACATGATGCTATAAAGGTTTATGAAAAAAATGAGATATATGGATCAATTTAATGGTAGTTGCCTTTTCCTCAGGATGGGGGAGTCTCAAGATCAGGGGCCATATTTTTAAGGTTAGAGGGGAGAGGTGTTCAAAAAAAAGATATGGGGCAATTTGCTACACAGAAGGTGGTTTGAGTGTGGAATGAACTTCCTGAGAAAGGGGTTGATGTGCGTACAATTACAACATTTAAAAGATATGTGGATAAACAGGTGAATAGGGCAGGGTTGGAGTGATATAGGCCAGCAACAGGCAGCTGGGAAGAGTTTAGTTTTAGATTATGGTGGGTATCAACTGAAGGGTCAGTTTCCATGCTGTATGGCTCTATGACAAGAATATGGTTTGATTCCATTATTGAAGAAAGGATCAGGGCTGGGCCCACTGATGTGCATCATCGACATAAACGATTTAGTTGAAAATATAGGAGTGATTGTGTGAACGTTTGTTGATGATCAAATGAATGGTGTAGTGGGCAGTGAATATGGTTATCAAAGGGGATCTTGACCAACTGGGCCAGTGGACCAAGGAATGAAAGATGGAGTTTAATTCAGGGGTTGGATTTTGTTAAGACAAACCAGGGAGGACTAATACAGTTAATGGAAGGGCTCTGGCCAGGGTTGTCGGAGAGAGAGAGAGAGAGAGACCAGACGGTGCAAGTTACATTGTTCCTCGGAAGTGGCATACCAGGTGGACAGGGTGGGGAAAGCGATATTTGGCACATTTGCCGACATTGGCCAGCACTTTGTTACATATGTTGGAGATATTTGTAACTTTGTCCTAAATATTTCCCTTGGGCAGAGGAGGCCACGAGGTGACCCTAAGAATGGTGAATAACCAAGGGTCGGTGAGTCCAAAACTAGAGGGTATAACAGGAGGTGAGAGAGCAAGGATTTAAAGAGGGAGCTGAGGGGAACATTATCCACAGAGGATGGTGCATAAACGGAACAGACTGCCTCAGGCACATGGGAGAAACAAAAACAATTACAGCATGGAAAAGACATTTGGGCAGGTACATGGAGAGGAGAAGGTTTGAAGAGATAAGGGCCAAATGCAGGCAAATGAGACTCATTGAGTATAAGAAACATGGGCAGCCTTGAGGGGTTTGACCACAGGTTCTGTTTCCGTGCTGTATCACTCTGTATCCAACTAAAGAGGATTAGTGTACCAAAATAAGGCATGTTGTAGACACTGAAGCAAGTTACAGCGATAGTGATGGTAATCTAGAATGCAGTATGTCTCAAATATGTGGAGGGAGTATCGGGAAGGGAGGAGGTTACAGGGACAGGGACTATTGTAGGAGTTAAAAATGACTGAAGACACTGGTGCACAAGCCATGCCACAGATGGTGTTGCAGAGTAGTGAGTCTTAGTAGAGTGTTGGAGGGAGAACACAGAACAGAAAGATCCCAGGCAGCATTCACAACCTCTTGTCGGAGGCCTACTCTCCCCTCTGTTGTACTGATGCTCGCTAAGACAGCACAGGACTGGATTGATAACTATGAACTCCCGATGCTGTCTCACTGCAACATAAGTTAAAGTAGACGTGGTGATTGAGCACGGGGTGTGTCTATACTGTGCTCCCCATCCAGCACTGTATCTGCGTCCTGTCTTGTTAGCGATGTTTGGAGCCCTCTCATTGCTCTCTGCTCTGTCACTATGAGTGATCTTACCTCACTGCAGGATTTATTGAAGGCTCCCGGTCTCCCTGCCCTTTGTCTCTCTGGCTGACCAACCATCTTCAATGAGGTGATGGATGAGACACACAGCAGTTGGGAAGTCTATTGAGTCAGCAACTTCCTGAGTACCTACAGGAGACAGAGAAATAGACAGAATGGGAAATTAGACTGATGCAGTGAGGGTTACACAAGGAGAATGGAAATGAACCCCACAGAGATCTGGAAAATCCCAAACTCCATCCCTGGCCTGTGCTGTTGAGTCTCTCTGGAGTGGAGAATTCTGTTAGCTCAGGATCTGGAGGAGCTGCAAGAGTGAGAGACGCTGACAGAGGCAGCAATTCGACCCACACAGTGAGGGATACCACATGGAGAGAGACTGAGTGATATCACCAGAGTGCAGGAAGACTTCAGGATCACACAATCATGTTGGAAGAATGAGTTTAGCTTCATGTGTCAGTGCTCAGGGATGAGTAAGCAGTGAGCAGGTGAAGTGATGGCCTAGTAACATTATTGTTCGGGCATTTATCCAAAACCTCAGCTAATGTTCAGGGGAGGCAGGTTTGAATCCCATCATAAGATATGGTGGAATTTAAAATCAATAATTTTAAAAATAGCAATTCACAATCCATAAACAAATATGAAACCATTGCTGATGTACAAAAATCACAATCCCTTAGATTAGATTCCCTACAGTGTGGAAACAGGCCTTTCGACCCAACCAGTCCATGCCATCCCTCCAAAGAGTAACCCACTCAGACCCATCTCCCTCGACCTCATACACCTGACATCATGGGCAATTTAGCATGGCCAATTCGCCTGACCTACGTGCGTTTGGACTGTGGGAGGAAACCGGAGCATCTGGAGGCAATTCACGCAGACACGGGGAAAATGTGCAAACTCCACACAGTCGCCCGCGGCTGGAATCGAACCTGGGACCCTGGTGCTGTGAGGCAGGAAGGCTAATCACTGAGCCAGCGTACCGCGCACTTTCCTTTTGACAACGAGATCTGATCATCCTCACGTGGTCTGCACGACATACCCACAGCAAAGTGTTTGCCTCTCAGTTGCCCTCTGAAATGGCCAAGCAAGCTACTCAGCTCACGGGCAGCTAGGGCTGGGCAATAAAGGCTGGTCAGCCAGAGACACCCACATCCCCTACCTGATTTATAAAAAAATCCAATAGGATGGTCCCACTGGAACCGTGATGGGACCAGTGTCCTGGCCAATCATGACAGTAGGTTTATGGACAGGGCTTTAAACTGACAGAGAGGATGCAGGGACAGGGTTCAGGTGAAAGGAGCTTTCCAAATCCAAAGAAAAAAGGTGAAGCATCGGAACAGTATGGGGATATGATGAAGGCAATCAGAAAGGTACAGGATGGGACAGCGATTAACTAAAACTGTACATCAGTGAATAGGTTTGTGACAGGAAATTGTGGGAAAGAGTAAATTATGTTTTTTTTCAATGGACGAAGTCTTATCAATAAGGTAGATGGATTTGTGACACTGAGATAAAAGAGGTTTAGACAACAGAGAGACATGGTTATAGGGTGAACAAAAGGTGGACATAAATATTCAATGGATCACAACCTTGCGGAAACTCAGGCAAAATGGGTAACACTAACAATAATGGATAACAAAGGCATCACAGAGAAAGCATTTGGTCTCAGATCATGAAGTAGAATCAGTCTGAATGTAAATTCTGGCTACTACTTGCCAAGGACACAAGCAGCAGGATAGTTTTAGCCACTGAACAGCATTCCGCTGCTCATTACTGCATCACACAGGAACTCATTGGAATTTTTTTAACAAACACATTGCGATAATTTTGGGAAACATCAATATTCACAAAATGTAGTACAGTCACACTGGCAAGAGTGATATTGGAAGAGGAGTTCAGAAAATTAGTTTTCAGTGTTTCTTTGAATAACAAATTGTGCAACTGGCTAGGGACATAACTACCTCAGAGCGACCATTGTGTGATGAATCTTAGTAAATGAGTAATGTCACCTGGAGAGATCCTCTGCAATATTGTGATAAAATGCAATTTAAGGAAATATAAAGTTTTAAAGTGAATCACAGAAAGGACAAGCTACAACTAGAAACAAAAATAAACAATAACACGAGTTTGAGAGGAGAACTGACCAAGGTAAATAGGCTAAACAGACTGAAATATGTGCCTGTCAATGAACAGTGGAAAACATTTGAAGGAACAGTGTAAAACACTCAACAAAAGGACATTCCATTGAAACAGACAAATCCTCAGCAAGAAATCCCCATCGGTCCCTCATTCAAGTAAAAATGATCATATTAGATTATCGGGCTTAGAGGATCACCAAAAAGTACTTAAAATCCTGAAGTGAGAGAATGTTTTCGGAGTAAGTTTTAAAGGGATTGCAAAGGGTCTGCTCCCAGGAGGAGGTCAGATGGAAGAGGGAATAATTGTCAAGGTTTTATGTCACAAAAGGAACCGGGAGAGCTGAAGGTGCTGGAGGTGGTGAGAGTGTTACAGAGAGGGGTCAGGGCCTGAACGGTATTACAAAGCCAGTACAGATTGTTGCAACTGGAGGTGTTTGCAGAGGTCGGGAGGGATATATATATTTTTATTTATTCATTCATAGGATGAGGATGTCGCTGATTGGACCAACATTCTTTGCCCCACTGCTAATTACCCAGAGTATAGCACAGAGTCAGCCATATTGCTGTGGGTCTGCTGTCACGTGCAGGCCAGACCAGGTTAGAATGTCAGATGTTCTTCTCTAAAGGATGTAAATGAACCAGATGAGTTCTTCCTTCTGGTCAACAATGCTTTTATGGTGGCCTCACCAATGTCCTCTACAGCCACAACATGACATCCCAACTTCTACTCTCAATCGCAAACGCCTGCTTCACCAACCTGTCTACCTGTGACACCACTTACAAAGAACTGTCTACCTGCATCCCTGGGTCACAGACTGACAACACTACCCAGGGCCCAAACATAAACTGTACAAGTCCCACCCTGGTTTGTTTCACCAAAATGGAACACCTCACGTTTATCTAATTAAACTCCATCTGCTATTCTTCAGCTCACGATCCCAGTGTACTATTCGTCCTGTTGTATCATAGATAACCTTCTTCACTGACCACTTTACCAACAATTTCAGTGCCACTCAAAAAAACTTACTTACCAGGAAACCAATATTCCCATCCAAACCATTTATCCAAATGACAAACAACAGTGGACCCACTTCACCGCTGGTCACATGTCTCCTGTCAGAAAAACAACATGTCTCCCATCACCCTCTGTCTCCTACCATCAAGCCTAATTTTGTATCCAGTTGACTAGCTCCTCCTGAATGCCATATCCTTTTACATTGATCTGAGCTTATTATCCAGTTTACCATACAGAACGTAGAACACAGAACAGGACAGCACAAGACCCTTCGGCCATGATGCCATGCCCATCTTTTATCCGACTGTGAGATCAAACTAACTTACATACCCTTCATTTTGCTGTCATCCATGTGCCTATCCAAGAGTCTGTTAAAATGTCCCATTACACCCACCCACCACTCTCTGTGTAAAGAACCTACATCTGAAATCTCCCCTTACCCATCCACCAATCACCTTACAATCATGCCCCCATGTACCATGTATGCCATGGGATAAAGAGGTCTCTCACTGTTCACTCTATCTTTGCCTCACACCTTCTTGTTCACCTCTAACAAATCACACCACACTCTTCTTCACTCCAATGAGAAAAGCCTTAGCTCCCTCAACCTTTCTTCATAAGACATGCTCTCCAGTCCAGGTAGCATCCTGGTAAATCTCCTCTTTACCCTCTCTAAAACTTCCACATCCTTCCTTTAATGAAGGGACCAAAACTGAACACAATATTCTAATTGGGATCTAAACAGGACTGTATAGAGCTGCAGCATAACCTCATGGCTTTAAAACTCAATCCCCCAGCTAATGAAAGCCAATACAACAGATTCTTTCTTAATAATACCATCAGCTTGGTGGCAAATTTGAGGGATCTCTGCTCATGGAATCCAAGATCCATCTGTTCCTCCACACTATTCAGTATTCTGCCTTTACCTGCACATCTTTGGCCTGTGGGTGGAAACCGGAGCCCCTGTCGGAAACCCACGCAGACACGGAGAGAAAGTGCTCACTCCACACAGACAGTCGCCTGGGGCTGGAATTGAAATCACGTCCCTAGTGCTGTGAGGTAGCAGTGCTAACCACTGAGCCACCGTGCTGCCCCATGTAACTCTCTAGAGCCCTGCTTCTGATCCTTGGTTCCTCAAACTTAAATTAGCTTCCTTCTTCCTCTTGACTAGATGTTCTACATCCCTTGGAACCTTGACAAATGCTTTGCTGAAGTTCATGTAGACAACACTGACTGCTCTGCCTTCGTCTATCTCTTGGTCAACTCCTCGAAGAGTCAATCCAGTTTGTGAAACATGGCTTCCCACTCACAAAGCCATGCTGACTATCTCTAATCAGCCCTTGCCTTTCCAAATATATGTAGCTCCTTTCTCTCAGAATCTCCTCCAACAACTTACCCAGCACTGGCTCACTGGGCTGTGATTTCCTAGCTGCTCCCTGCAGACATTAAGTGATGGAACAGCATTAGCCACCCTCCAGTCTTCCGGTAACACATTGTGTGTATTGATAAAATAAATATATGTTAGGGACACTATCTCTTCCCCAGATTCCCACAATATTCGACCTAATAAGCGACATTAAGATTTGATCTACCTTTATTTGTTTTCAGATACCAGCACTTTTTTTCCTCTGTTGAGGATTCTTTCCAAGACATCACTATTTATTTCCCCAACTTCCTGAGCTTCCATGTCTTTCTCCACAGTAAATTCTGACAACACTATTTTGTCTAATATCTCACCCACCTCCTGACAGTTAAGGTGCCCTATTCTCTACCAAATTACTCTTTAGCCCTTATTGAAACTTGTGTAAAGTTTTCTGAAAATTCAAATAAACCGTATCCTCAGTCCAACCACTCCTACACCCGTATCTATTCTGCCATTTATATTCACACCAATAAAAATAAAATCCAACAGGCTCAAAAACACATCCTCTTTTCATTAAAAGTGTTTCTAAGGGTCTAGTTATTCTTCATTGACATATCCTTTCAAGCATATTTCAGCTCCTGACCTACTGTCAGGCTAACACTGTTTGGTTTCAGACTGGCAGCAGAAAGAGTTATGGGTGTTCGTGTTTATCAATCTGAAAAAAGGTAGCTTACAGTTTCAACAGGTAATAGATGTTTTGGGAATAAGGAGGAACGTGGGGACTGAATGACATTATGGAGATAGGGAGCGATGTGCAGACTCAACGAGATTATGGACGTAGAGAATGCACTAGTGACTGAAGAACATTATGGAGATAGGGAGTGATGTGGGGCCTGAAAGGGGCCAAAGAGATCTGCAGGGCTGTTGGGTCTGAAGGAGGTTGCACAGATCAGGAGGATCATGGGGATTGAAGGAGGTTACTCTGAACTGGAGGGTCGTTGTGTCAGGATGAGATTATGGAGATAGTGAGGGTTGTGGGGCCTTTTGGAGGTTATGGAGTTAGGGAGGTTGGTGGGGAATGGTTCAGGTTACATGATTAGGAAGAGTCGTGGGGACTGAAGGAGTTTATGGAGAGAGGGAGGGCTGTGGGGACTGAAGTAGGTTATATAGATAGTAAGTTTATAGAGAAGCACAGGAAAGAAGAGCAGGTATTGGCCATTTGACCACAGAGTCGGTCCCACCATTCAATATGATCACGACTGATCATTTAACCCAGTACAGTATTCCTGCTTTCACACCTTACTCTGATATTATAGTGACTACTGGCATTTAGTGATACAGTGGGCTGTAGTAACTGGGATGGGGGTGGGGTGGGGGGGGGGTGTCTTACAGAGATAGGGAGGGTTGTGGAAGCTGGGACAGGTGACAGATACAGGGCGGGTTTTAGGAATGGGAGGACTTCACAGAGATTTGGAGGAATGCAGGGATGGGACGTGATAACAATCACAGGGAGGGTTTTGGGAGCTCGATCTGAGACGGGTATAGCTGAGAACAGAAGGGAGTCAAACAGGGACAAGGTAGGACTAAGAAATTAAGCTGCATTTATTTCAATGCAAGGGGCCTAACAGGGAAGGCAGATTAACTCAGGGCATGGTTAGGAACATGGGACTGGGATCTCATAGCAATTACAGAAACATGGCTCAGGGATGGGCAGGACTGGCAGCTTAATGTTCCAGGATACAAATGCAACAGGAAGGATAGAAAGGGAGGCAAGAGAGGAGGGAGAGTGGCATTTTTGATAACGGATAGCATTACAGCTGTGCTAAGGGAGGATATTCCCAGAAATACATCAGGGAAGTTATTTGGTGGAACTGAGAAATAAGAAAGGGATGATCACCTTATTAGGATTGTATTATAGACCCCACAGTAGTCAAAGGGAAATTGCCAAACAAACTTGTAAGGAGATCTCAGTTATCTGTAAGAATAATAGGGTAGATATGGTAGGGGTTTTTACCTTTCCAAACATCGACTGGGACTGCCATAGTGTAAAGGTTTAGATGGAGATGAATTTGTTAAGTGTGTACAAGACAATTTTCTGATTCAGTATGTGGGTGTACCAACTAGAGAAGGTGCAAAACTTAACCTAAGCTAAGGAAATAAGGCAGGGCAGGTGACTGAGCTGTCAGTGGGGGAGCACTTTGGGACCAGCGACCATAATTCTATTCATTTTAAAATAGTGATGGAAAAGGATAGACCAAATCTAAAAGTTGAAGTTCTAAATTGGATAAAGGCCCATTTTGACGTATTAGGCAAGAACTTTTGAAAGCTGATTGCAGGCAGATGTTCGCAGGTAAAGGGACGATGGAAAATGGGATGCCTTCAGAAGTGAGATAACAAGAATCCAGAGAAAGCATATTCCTGTCAGGGTGTAGGGGAAGGCTGGTAGGTATAGTGAATTCTGGATGACTAAAGAAATTGAAGGTTTAGTTCAGAAAAAGAAGAAAGCACATGTCGGGTATAGACAGGATAGATCGAGTGAGTCCTTCGAGTATAAAGGAAGTTGGAGTATACTAAAGAGGGAAATCAGGAGGGAAAAAAAGGGACATGAGATAGCTTTGACAAAGAGAATTAAGGAGAATCCAAAGGGTTTTTACAAATATATTAAGGACAAAGGGTAACTATGGAGAGAATAGGGCCCCTGAAAGGTCAGCAAGGCGGCCTTTGTGTGGAGCCACAGAAAATGGGAGAGATACTAAATTAATATTTTGCATCAGTATTTACTGTGGAAAAGGATATGGAAGATATAGACTGTAGGGAAATCGATGGTGACATCTTGCAAAATGTTCAGATACAGAGGAAGAAGTGCTGGATAACTCCCCAGGGCCTGATCAGGTGTACCCGAGAACTCTGTGGGAAGCTAGAGAAGTGATTGCTGGGCCTCGTGCTGAGATATTTGTATCATCAATAATCACATGTGAGATGCCAGAAGACTGGAGGTTGGCAAAAGTGGTGCAACTGTTTAAGAAGGGTGGTAAAGACAAGCCAGGGAACTATAGACCGATGAGCCTGAACTCAGTGGTGGGCAGGTTGTTGGAGGGAATCCTGAGGGACAGGATGTACATGTATTTGGAAAGGCAAGGACTGATTATGGATAGTCAACATGGCTTTGTGCGTGGGAAATCATATCCCACACACTCGAGTGAGTTTTTTGAAGAAGTCGCAAAGAAGATTGATGAGGGCAGAGTGATAGATGTGATCTATATGGACTTCAGTAAGGCATTCGACAAGGTTCCCCATGGGAGACTGATTAGCAAGGTTAGATCTCATTGAATACAGTGAAAACTAGCCATTTGGATACAGAACTGGCTCAAAAGTAAAAGACAGAGAGTGGTGGTGGAGGGCTGTTTTTCAGACTGAAGGCCTGTGACCAGTGGAGTGTCACAAGGATCAGTGCTGGGCCCTCTACTTTTTATCATTTACATAAATGATTTGGATGAGAGCACAAGAGGTACAGTTTGCAGATGACACCAAAATTGGAGGTGTAGTGGACAGCGAAGAGGGTTACAACAGGATCTGGACCAGATGGGACAATGGGCTAACTGGCAGATGGAGTTTAATTCAGATAAATGCGAGGTGCTGCATTTTCGAAAAGCAAATCATAGCAGGACTTATACACGTAATGGTAAGGTCCTAGGGAGTGTTGTTGAACAAAGAGACCTTGGAGTGCATATTCATAGCTCCTTGAAAGTGGAATCGCAGATAGATAAGAGAGTGAAGGCGGCGTTTGGTATGCATTCCTTTATTGGTCAGAGTATTGAGTCCAGGAGTCGGGAGGTCATCTTGCGGCTGTACAGCACATTGGTTAGGCCACTGTTGGAATATTTTGTGCAATTCTGGTCTCCTTCCTATCAGAAAAATTTTGTGAAACTTGAAAGGGTTCAGAAAAGATTTACAAGAATGTTTCCAGGGTTGGAGGATTTGAGCTACAGAGAGAGGCTGAACAGGCTGGGGCTGTGGCGTCGGAGGCTGAGGGGTGACCTTATAGAGGTTTACAAAATTATGAGGGGCATGGATAGGATAAATAGACAAAGACTTTTCCCTGGGGTCGGTGAGTCCAGAACTAGAAGGGATAGGTTTAGGGTGAGAGTGGAAAGATATAAAAGAGACCTAAGGTGCAACTTTTTCAAGCAGAGGGTGGTACGTGTATGGAACGAGCTGCCAGAGGATGTGGTGGAGGCTGGTACAACTGCAACATTTAAGAGGCATTTGGATGGGTATAGGAATGGGAAGGGTTTGGAGGGAGATGGGCCGGGTGCTGGCAGGTGGGACTAGATTGGGTTGGGATATCTGGTCAGCATAGACGGGTTGGACCAAAGGGTCTGTTTCCGTGCTGTACACCTCTATGACTCCAACACTCATGGAGGTTATAGAAATAAACTGTGTGACTGCATGTGGAGGTGGTTGAAGGCATAAAGGTTTGTAGTTATCGTAGGAAATTACATCATTTGGGACCAGCAGAGTTTTCAGAGACTAACTGCATTTCAGAAACAGGAAGAGTTCATAATCATCATTAGAAATGCAGAAACTAATTTATGAGAGAAGCAGGGTCACTCTGCACTGTGCCCAGAGACAAGGAGGAGTCTTACAGCTGGAGGAGGTTACTAAGGTACAGAGCTTTTTTGTTGTTGTGACAGGAAATTTACAGAGATCATGAAGGTAGTAGGAGTTCAAAAAAGTCACAAAGACAGGGAGATTTTTCAGGTCTAGAAAGGACAACACTGACCAGGATGGCTGAAGGAACTGAAGAGTTGTTTTTCTTCAGTTAAGGAGAGATGTGACAGATCCCGGGATTAAAGGCAAACGCAGAAACTTGGAGAGTTGTAGTGGTAGGAGGAGCTTACAGGGATAGGCAGGATTGTAGGGGCTGATAGAGATAGGGGAAGTGGTATCAATGAAACAGACAATGGAGAAACTGACAGACATAGGGAAGGTTCTGTGGAACAGATGAATTTACAGATAAGATGGTGATAATGAAGCCTGAGAATTTTCTCATGTTCCTTGCCCAGCATTGTTCCTACATCATGCCCTCAGGGTCTGAATTAAAATCCACTTACTCCTCCCCGTGCTGTTTACTGTGAGTGATCTGACCGGCTGCAGGATTTACTGAAGGCTCCAGATCTCCCTCTCCATCTCTCTCTGGCTGACCAACTGTCTTCAATGTGGTGATGGACGAGACAGGAATTGGGAATTCTGCTGAGTCAGGGACATCAGGAATACCGACAGGAGACAGAGAAATAGACAGAATGGGAAATTACACTGATGCAATGAATCTTACACATGGAGAATGGCATTGAATCCCACAGAGATCTGGAAATTCCTAATGTCCATTTCTGGCCTGTTCTGCTGCGTCCCTCTGGAGTGGAGAATTCTGTTAGCTCAGGATCTGGAGTAGCTGCAAAGAGTGAGAGACACTGACAGAGGCAGCAATTAGACCCAGAAGTAAGGGATATCACATGCAGAAAGACAGTGATATCAGCAGAGTGGAGGAATGTATCAGGATCACACAATGGTATCAACAGAAGTGGTTCTGACCAGTGAGCACTGCTACCAGTACACAGGGAAGACTGAGCTATTTTATTGGGATAGGCTCCCCAGGTATCAGGAATATGCAGTGTGCTATAAATGGACACAGATGAGGAGGGGGAAAGGTCTGAGGGGAATGGAAATTCCCAAGTCCAAAGAGGAAGGTTGAAATATTGGAACACCATGGAGATGTGGATGAAGACCAACAGAAAGAAACAGTAAGGGACTGAGTTTAATTAAAATACTACATTGTCAAATAGATTTGTGACAGGAAATTATTGGTTTACATTAAGTAAATGCCATTTCTGCCCCTCACAATTCCTCACACACCAAAATGACATCACTTCCACCCCTCACATCATCGCTGATGTCACACACTCAGTGACTTCCATGCCCCCCCCTCGACTGCCGTGTTTGTCACCACTTCCGCCCCCACCAATGCCGCGCACTTGCATTCTGCTGACAAACCCCCAGGTCCCACCATCACAATCCCTACCCCAGAATCCGGAGGGGAACACCACCCGTGCTCATGACTCCATCCCCATTCCCCCTAACACCACACCCACTCCAGTAACAGGCTCAGTCGCCTCCCCCAGCTCCACACCTACGCCTGGTCCCAGCTCCCAGTCCTGCCGAGTTTTCACCATTCCCCCTGACCTCCCCCTCACTGAGGATGAATGATCAATCCTCAGCAAAGACTTCACCTTTATCCCCCTCCGTCCACACATCAATTAATTTAATACACGCTGAGATATTGAACACTTCTTCTGACGCCTCCGAGCATACTTTTACAATCAAGACTCCCACCCACCTTTCAAGGACCCTTTTGCCCACCTCCAACATACTCCATCCACCAGGACACCCCGCGCTGGCCTATTACCTGTCTTCGATTTCTACATTTCCAACTTCCACCGAGACATCAACCGCCTCAACCTATCTACCCCCTCCCCCACTCCAACCTCTCACCCTCACAACGTGCAGCCCTCCACTTCCTCTGCTCCAATACCGACCTCACCATCAAACCAGCAGATAAAGGGGGTGCAGTGGTAGTCTGGTGCACTGACCTCTACACTGCTGAAGCCATGATGCCAACTCGAAGACACCTCCTCCTATCACCCCCTCTACCATGACCCACCTCCCATCACCAAACCGTCATCTCCCAGAGCATACAGAACCTCATCACCTCAGGAGGAGAACTCCCACCCACAGCTTCCAACCTCATTGTCCGGGATCCCCCACTGCCCGATTCTACCTCCTTCCCAAGATCCCCATAGTGTTAGGTAAGGGGTAAATGTAGATGTAGGGGTATGGGTGGGTTACGCTTCGGCGGGGCGGTGTGGACTTGTTGGGCCGAAGGGCCTGTTTCCACACTGTAAGTAATCTAATCTAATCTAATCTAATCCACAAGCCTGACCATCCTGACCGACCCATTCTCTCAGCATGCTCCTACCCCACCGAACTCATGTCTGCCTACCTCGACATTGCCCTCTCCCGCAGTCCAGGAATTACCCACATTCATTCGAGACACCATCCATACCCTCCACCTCCTCCAAGACTTCTGTTTTCCAGGCCCCCAACGCCGCATCTTCACCATGGATATCCAATCCCTCTACACCTCCATTCACCATGACCAGGACCTCCAAGCCCTCCGTTTCTTCATCTCCTGACGGCCACAACAGAACCCTTCCACCGACACTCTCATTCGTTTGTCTGAACTTGTCCTCACACTTAACAATTTTTCCTTCAAATCCTCCCACTTCCTCCAGACCAAAGGGGTAGCCATGGGCACCCGTATGGGCCCGAGCTATGCCTGTCTCTTTGTTGGTTATGTAGAACAGTCCATTTTCCGTAGTTACACCGGCACCACTCCCCACGTCTTCCTCCGCTACATTGATGACTGCATTGGCGCCACATCGTGCTTCCTTGAGGAGTTTGAGCAATTCATCAACTTCACCAACACATTCCACCCTGACCTTAAATTTACCTGGACCATTTCTGATACCTCCCTCCCCTTCCTGGACCTCTCCATCCCCATTAATGACAACCGACTTGACACCGACATTTTTTATGAACCTACCGACTCCCAAAGCTACCTAGATTACACCTCTTCCCAGACTACCGCCTGCAAATTTGCCAACCCGTATTCCCAATTCCTCCGCCTCCGCCATACTTGTTCCCAGGAGGGCCAGTTCCACCACAGAACACACCAGATGGACTCTTTCTTTAGAGATCGCAATTTCCCTTCCCACGTGGTTAAAGATGCCCTCCAACACATCTCGTCCACATTCCACACCTCCGCCCTCAGACCCCACCCCTCCAACCGTAACAAGGACAGAACGCCCCTGGTGCTCACATTCCACCCTACCAACCTTCGCATAAACCAAATCATCCGCCGACATTTCCGCCCCCTCCAAACAGACCCTACCACCAGGGATAGATTTCCCTCCCCACCCCTTTATGCCTTCCGCAAAGACCGTTCCCTGAGTGACTACCTGGTCAGGTCCACGCCTCCCAAAATCCCACCCTCCCTTCCTGGCACCTTCTCCTGCCACTGCAGAAATTGCAAAACCTTCGCCCACACCTCTCCCCTCACCACCATCCAAGGCCGCAAAGGAGCCTTCCACATCCAAAGTTTTACCTGCACATCCACCAATATCATTTATTGTATCCGTTGCTCCCTATGCGCTCTCCTCTACATTGGTGAAACTGGACACGTCCGAGCAGAGCACTTTAGGGAACATCTCTGGTACACCCGCACCAATCAACCCCACTGCCCTGTGGCCCAACATTTCAATGCCCCCTCCCACTCTGCCGAGGACATGCAGGTCCTGGGCTTCCTCCACCGCTGCTTCGTCACCACCTGACACCTGGAAGAAGAACGTCTCACCTTCCGCCTCGGAACACTTCAACCCCAGGGCAACAATGTGGACTTCACCAGTTTCCTCATTTCCCCTTCCCACACCTCACACCCCACCTCCAGCCTTCCAGCTCAGCCTCCCATGACTTGTCCTAACAGCCTATCTCCCTTCCCACCTATCCACTCCACCCTCCTCCCTGACCTATCACCCCCATCCCCACCCCCATTCACCCAATGTACTCTTTGCTCCCTTCCCCCATCCTCCACTCTGACCAATTATCTTCTTCCCCACCCCATTCACCTACTGTACTCTATGCTACTTTCTCCCTATCCCCACCCCCCTCTCATTTACCTCCCAACTCTGCAGGCTCCCGGCTTCTATTCCTGATGAAGGGCTTTTGCCCGAAACGTCGATTTTCCTGCTCCTCGGATGCTGCCTGACCTGCCGTGCTTTTCCAGCACCACTCTAATCTAGACTCTGGTTTCCAGCATCTGTAGTCCTTGTGTTTACATTATTGGAGAAGAAGGCAACCGAGATAAAGCATGTTGTTAACACTGAACCAAGTTACAGGGATAAGGAAGGTCGTCTGGAATGCAGCACAATTCAAATATGTGGACGGACTATCGGGAAGGGAGGAGGTTACAGCGATAGGATCTGTTACAGGAATTAAAAATTATTGAAGACACTGGACCACAAGACATGCCATAGATACACTGTTGTAGAGTCGTGAGTTTTAATATAACAGAACTTACATTGGTGTGGTGATTGAGCCTGGGGTGTGTGTGTGCACTGTGCTCCGCTCCAGCATTGTACTATGTCATGTTGTGTTAACAGATGGTTGGATCCCTCTCATTGTTCTTTGCTCTGTGCACTGTGGGTGACCTTACTTCACTACTGGATTTATTGAAGGCTCCAGATCTCCTTTCCCTTTGTCTCTCTCTGGCAGACCAACTGCATTCAATGAGGTGATGGACGATCCACCCAGCAGCTGGGAAGGCTATTGAGTCAGGACTTTCCTGAGTACCTACAGGAGACAGAGAAATAGACAGAATGTGAAGTTAAACAGATGCAGTGAGGGTTACACATGGAGAATGGCACTGAGTTCCACAGAGATCTGGAAAATGGAGCGATATGAAGAAATAGTCCCACATTGCTGGAAGATGTCAGGATCACACAATTGTGTTGGAAGAATGGGTTTAGCTTCATGATGCCCTGGTATCAGTGCTCAGGGATGAGCACCCAGTGAGCAGGTGAAGTAATGGCCTAGTGGTATTATTGCGAGAGAATGTATCCAAAACCTCAGCTAATGTTCAGGGGAGGCAGGATTGAATCCCGCCATCTGAAAAGGAGACATTTGAAATCAATAATTTTAAAAATAATAATTAACAATCCACAAATAAGTATGAAACCATTACTGATGTACAATAAATCCAAACACTTGTCCTTTAGAGAAGGACATCTGCCCATCCTCACGTGGTCTGCACGACATCCCCACAGCAAAGTGTTTGCCTCTCAATTACCCTCTGAAATGGCCGAGCAAGTTACTCAGTTCAAGGGCTTCTAGGACTGGGCAAGAAAGGCTGGTCAGCCAGAGACTCACACATCCCATTCCTGATTTTTAAAAATATCTATTAGGATGATCCCCCTGGAACTGTGCTGGGACCAGTGTCCTGGCTAATCATGTCGGTAGGTTTATGGACAGGGCATTAAACTGACAGAGAGGATGCAGGTGAAAGGAGCTTTCCAAATCCAAAGGGAAAAGGTGAAGCAATGGAACAGCATGGGAATGTGGCTGAAGACAAGCAGAAAGGAACAGGATGGGACAGAGTTTAACTAAAATTGTACATCAGCGAATAGATTTGTGACAGAAAATTGTGGAAGGCAGTATATTATGTTTTTTTTTGAATGGACAACGTTGCTGCAATAAGGTCGATGGATTTGTGAGACAGAGATAAAAGATATTTAGACAACAGGGAGACATGAATACAGGGTGAACAAAATATTCAGTGGTTCGTAATCTTGTGCAATCTCAGGCAAAATGGGTAACGCTAACAATAATGGATACCAAAGGCATTACAGAGAAATCATTTGGCCGCAGATCATGAAGTAGAGTCAGTCTGAATGTAAATTCTGGCTACTACTTGCCAAAAACACAAGATGCAGAATAGTTTTAGCCACCGAACAGCATTTCATTGCTCATCACTGCATTCAACAGGAACTCATTGGAATTTTTTAACAAAGGCATTGCGATAATTTTGGAAAACGTAAATATTTGTATTATCAGGGACAATCACACGGACAGCATTGATATTGGAAGAGGAGTTCGGAGAATTTTTTTTTCAGTGTTTCTTTGAAAAACACATTGTGCAACTGTTAAGGGACATAACTATCGCAGAGCGACCGTGTAATGAAACTTAGTGAATGAGTAATGTCACCTGGAGAGATCCTTCGGGAAATTGTGATAAAGTGCAGTTTAAATAAACAAAGTTTTAAAGTGAAACACAGAAAGGACAAGCTACAAGTAGAAATAAAAATAGCCAATTATGTGTGTGTGAGAGGGGAACTGACCAAGATAAACAAGCTAAACAGACTGAAACATATGTCTGTAAATGAACAGTGGAAACCATTTGAAGGAACAATGCAAAATACTCAACAAAAGGACATTCCACTGAAACAGTAAAAACCTCAGCAAGAAATTCCCACTGATCCCTCACTCAGGACGAAAGGGATCATACTAGATTATGAGGCGAAGAGGATCACCAAAGAGTACTTAAAATCCTGAAGTGAGGGAGTGTTTTAGGAGTCAATGGTAATGGATTGCAATGGGTCTGCTCGCAGGAGGAGGGCTGTAGGAAGGGGAGCCACGGTCAGGGTTCATTGACACAATAGGAACAGGGAGAGGTGAAGGTGCTGGAGGTGGTGAGAGTGTCACAGAGAGTGGTCAGGGTGTTACAAAGCCAGGACGGATTGCTGCAGCTGGAGGGGTTTGCAGAGGTACGGAGGGACATCGGTATTTTTATATATTCATTCATGGGATGTGGGTGTCACTGCCTGGAACAACGGTCTTTGACCCCACTGCTAATTACCCAGAGGGTAGCTCAGAGTCAGCCATATTGCTGTGGGTCTGGAGTCACATGTCGGCCAGACCAGGTTAGAATATTTGATGTCCTTCCCTAAAGGAGGTGAGTGAACCAGATGAATTCTTCCCACTGATCAACAATGTTTTATGGTGGCCCCACCAATGTCTTTTCCAGCCACAACATGACATCCTTCTCCTACGCTTTGTGCTCTCCCGAATGGAGGTAACCACCCCAAATGTCTGCTTCACCAGCCTGTCTACATGTGACACCACTTACAAAGAACTATCTACCTGCATCCCTGGGTCTCTGACTGACAACACTACCCAGGGCCCGAACATTAACTGTACAAACCCACTCTGGTTTGTTTCACCAAAATGGAACACCTCACATTTATCTAATTAAACTCCATCTACTATTCTTCAGCCCACTACTCCAGTGTACTATTCGCCCTGTTGTATCATACGTAACGTTTTGCACTGTCCACTTTACCAACAATTTCAGTATCACTCAAAAAACTTCCCACAAAACCAATATTCCCATCCAAACCATTTATCCAAATGACAAACAACAGTGGACCCACTTCACCGCTGGTCACATGTCTCTAGTCAGGAAGGCAACATGTCTCCCATCACCCTCTGTCTCCTACCATCAAGCCCAATTTTGTATCCAGTTGACTAGCTCCTCCTGAATGCCATATCCTTTTACATTGATCTGAGTTTATTACCCAGATTACCAGACAGAACGTAGAACACAGAACAGGACAGCACAAGACCCTTCGGCCATGATGCCATGCCCATCTTTTACCTGACTGTAAGATCAAACTCACTGACATACCATTCATTTTGCTATCATCCATGTACCTATCCAAGAGTCTGGTAAAAAGTCCTGTTCCACCCACTCACTACTCTCTGTGTAAAGTACTAATTCTGAAATCCCCCCTTACCTATCCTCCTATCACCCTACAATTATGACCCCTTGTACCATGGGATAAAGCGGTCTCTCACTGTTCACTCTATCGTTGCCTCACACCATTTTGTTCACCTCTAACAAATCACACCACACTCTTCTTTACTCCAATGAGAAAAGACTTGGCTCCCTCAACCTTTCTTTATCAGACATGCCCTCCAGTCCAGGCAGTATCCTGGTAAATCTTCTCTTTACAATCTCTAAAGCTTCCACATCCTTCCTGTAATGAAGGGAACAAAACTGAACACAATATTCTAATTGAGATCTAAACAGGACTGTATAGAGCTGCAGCATAACCTCATTGCTTTAAAACTCAATCCCCCAGCTAATGAAAGCCAATCCAACATATTCTTTCTTAACAACACTATCAGGTTGGTGGCAAATTTGAGGGATCTCTGCTCATGAAATCCAAGATCCATCTGTTCCTCCACACTATTCAGTATTCTGCCTTTACCCCTGTATTCTGCATTCAAGTCTCACCTTCCAAAATGCAGCACTTCACACTTTTCCAGATTTGACTTCATCTGCCACTTCTCAGCCCAGCTCTACATCCTGTCAATGCCCCATTGCAACCTCCAGCAGACATCCACACTATTCACCACTCCACCAACCTTCGTGTCATTGGCAACCTTACTTACCCACTCTTCCACTCACACATCCAAGTCATACATAAAATCACAAAGAGCAGAGATGTTTTGACCTCTCTCTGCAGAAAACCACTGGTCACGGAGCTCCAGGCTGAATGATTTCCATCTGTCATCACCCTCTGTCTTCTATGGGCCAGGAATTCTGTATCCAGGCAGGCAGGTTTCCCTGTATCCCATGCTCTGTACTTTCTCAATGAGCCATAAATGTGTTTTGTCACATTCTCAAAGGATTCAATAAGATTTGTGTGGTATGACCTATCCCTTACAAAGCCATAATGACATTCAATAATCAAACTATGGTTTTCCAAGGAATCATAAATCCTGGATCTCAGAGTCTCCAATAATCTGCACATCACAGACAGAAGACTGACAGGTCTGTGATTCCCAGGATTATCTCTATTCCCTTTCTTGAACAACGCATGGCTGATTCACCTAACCTGCACATCTTTGGGCTGTGGGTGGAAACTGGAGCACCTGTCGGTAACCCACGCAGACATGGAGAGAATGTGCTAACTCCACGCAGACAGTCGCCTGCGGCTGGAATTGAAATCGCGTCCCTCGTGCTGTGAGGCAGCAGTGCTAACCACTGAGCCACCGTGCTGCCCCATGTAACTCTCTAGAGCTTCTGATCCTTGGTTCCTCAAACTTAAGTTAGCTTCCTTCTTCCTATTGATTAGATGTTCTACATCCCTGGAACCTTGTCAAATGCTTTGCTGAAGTTCATGTAGACAACCCTGACTGCTCTGCCTTCATCGATCTCTTGGTCAACTCCTCGAAGAGTCAATCCGGTTTGTGAAACACGGTTTCCCACTCACAAAGCCATGCTGACTATCTCTAATCAGCCCTTGCCTTTCCAAATATATGTAGCTCATTTCTCTCAGAATCTCCTCCAACAACATACCAGTAGATCACTGGGCTGTGATTTCCTGGCTGCTCCCTGAAGCCTTAAAGTGATGGAACACCCTCCAGTCTTCCAGTAACTCATTGTGTATGTTGATAATATAAATATCTCTGTTAGGGACACTGCAATCTCTTCCCCAGATTCCCACAATATTCTAGGATCAAACTAACAAGTGACTGAGGATTGATCTACCTTTATTTATTTTAATATTGCAGCACTTTCTCTTCTCTGGTGAGGATTCTTTCCAAGACATCACTATTTATGTCCCCAACTTCCCGAGTTTCCATGTCTTTCTCCACAGTAAATTCTGACAACACTATTTCGTCTAATATCTCACCCACGTCCTGACAGTTAAGGTGCCCTATTCTCTAACAAGTTACTCTTTAGCCCTTATTGAAACTTGTGTAAAGGTTTCTGAAAATTCAAATAAACCGTTTCCTCGGTACAACCACTCCTACACCCGTATCTATTCTGCCATTTATATTCTCACCAATAAAAATAAAATCCAACATGCTCAAAAACATATTCTCTTTTTATTAAAAGCGTTTCTAAGGGTCCAGTTATTGTTCATTGACATATCCTTTCAAACATATTTCAGCTCCCGACCTACTATCAGGTTAACACTGTTTGGTTTCAGACTGGCAGCAGAAAGGGTTATGGGAGTTCGTGTTTATCAATCTGAAAAATGTAGCTTACAGGTTCAACAGGTAATAGATGTTTTGGGAATAAGGAGGGTCGTGGGGACTGAAGGAAATTATGGAGATAGGGAGTGATGTGGGGACTGTATGAGATTATGGACACAGAGAGTGCAGTGGTGACTGAAGGACATTATGGAGATAGGGAGTGATGTGGGGCCTGAAAGGGGCCAAAGAGATCTGCAGGGCTGTTGGGTCTGAAGGAGTTTGTACAGATCAGGAGGATCATGGGGATTGAAGGAGGTTACTCTGAATGGGAGGGTCATCGGGTCTGGATGAGAGTATGGAGATAGGGAGGGTCGTGGGGCCTTTTGGAGTTTATGGAGTTAGGGAGGTTTCTGGGGAATGGTTCAGGTTACATGATTAGGAAGAGTCGTGGGGACTGAAGGAGTTTATGGAGAGAGGGAGGGATGTGGGGACTGAAGGAGGTTATATGGATCGTAAATTTATAGAGAAGCACAGGAAAGAAGAGCAGGTATTGGCCATTTGACCACAGAGTCGGTCCCACCATTCAATGTGATCACGACTGATCATTTAACCCAGTACAGTATTCCTGCTTTCACGCCTTAATCTGATATTATAGTGACTACTGGCATTTCGTGATACAGCGGGATGTAGTAACTGGGACGGGGGTGGGTGGGGGGATGGTGTCTTACGGAGATAGGGAGATAGGGAGGGATGTGGAAGCTGGGACAGGTGACAGATACAGGGTGGGTTTTAGGAATGGTAGGACTTTACATGGATTTTGGAGGAATGCAGGGATGGGACGTGATAACAATCACAGGGAGGATTTTGGGAGCTCGATCTGAGACGGGTCCAGCTGAGAACAGAAGGGAGTCAAACAGTCAGGACAGGCAGGGACAAGGGAGGACTAATAAATTAAACTGCATTTATTTCAATGCAAGTGGCCTAACAGGGAAGGCAGATTAACTCAGGGCATGGTTAGGAACATGGGACTGGGATCTCATAGCAATTACAGATACATGGCTCAGGGATGGGCAAGACTGGCAGCTTAATGTTCCAGGATACAAATCCTACAGGAAGGATAGAAAGGGAGGCAAGAGAGAAGGGGAGTGGCATTTTTGATAAGGGATAGCATTACAGCTGTGCTGAGGAAGGATATTCCCAGAAATACATCCAGGGAAGTTATTTGGGTGGAACTGAGAAATAAGAAAGGGATGATCAGCTTATTAGGATTGTATTACAGACCCCCCAATAGTCAAAATGAAATTGCCAAACAAAGTTGTAAGGAGATCTCAGCTATCTGTAAGAATAATAGGGTAGGTAAGGTAGGGGATTTTAACTTTCCAAACATTGACTGGGACTGCCATTGTGTTAAAGGTGTAGATGGAGAGGAATTTGTTAAGTGTGTACAAGACAATTTTCTGATTCAGTATGTGGATGTACCTACTAGAGAAGGTGCAAAACTTGACCTACTCTTAGGAAATAAGGCAGGGCAGGTGAGTGAGCTGTCAGTGGGGGAGCTCTTTGAGGCCAGCGACCATAATTCTATTTGTTTTAAAATAGTGATGGAAAAGAATAGACCAGATCTAAAAGTTGATGTTCTAAATGGGAGAAAGGCCAATTTTGACGGTATAAGGCAAGAACTTTTGAAAGCTGATTGGAGGCAGATGTTCGCAGCTAAAGGGACGGCTGGAAAATGGGAAGCCTTCAGAAATGAGGTAATGAGAATCCAGAGAACGTATATTCCTGTCAGGGTGAAAGGGAAGGTTGGTAATTATTGGGAATTCTGGATGACTAAAGAAATTGAGTGTTTGGTTCAGAAAAAGCAGGAAGCATATGTCAAGAATAGACAGGGTAGACCGAGTGCATCCTTAGAAGAGTATAAAGGAAGTAGGAGTATACTTAAGAGCGAAATCAGGAGGGCAAAACGCGGACATGAGATAGGTCTGACAAAGAGAATGAAGAAGAATGCAAAGGGTTTTTACAAATATATTAAAGGAAAAAAGGGTAACGAAGGAGAGAATAGGGCCTCACAAAGATCAGAAAGGCGGCCTTTGTGTGGAGCCGCAGAAAATGGGGGAGATACGAAATGAATATTTTGCATCAGTATTTACTGTAGAAATTCATATGGAAGATATAGACTGGAGGGAAATCGATGGTGACATCTTGCAAAATGTCCAGAGAAACAGAGGAGGAGGTGCTGGATGTCTTGAAACAGTAAAAGGAGAATAAACCCCCAGGAACTGATCAGGTGTACCCGAGAACTCTGTGGGAAGCTAGAGAAGTGATTGCTGGGCCTCGTGCTGAGATATTTGTATCATCAATAATCACAGGTGAGATGCCAGAAGACTGGAGGTTGGCAAAAGTGGTGCAACTGTTTAAGAAGGGTGGTAAAGACAAGCCAGGGAAGTATAGAGCGGTGAGCCTGAACTCAGTGGTGGGCAAGTTGATGGAGGGAATCCTGAGGGACAAAATGCACATGTATTTGGAAAGGCAAGGACTGATTAGGAATAGTTGACATGGCTTTGTGCGTGGGAAATCATGTCTCATAAACTTGATTGAGTTTTTTGACGACGTAACAAAGAAGATTGATGAAGGCAGAGTGATAGATGTGATCGATATGGACTTCAGTGAGGCATTCGACAAGGTCCCCCATGGGAGGCTGATTAGCAAGGTTAGAACTCATGGAATACAGGGAGAATTAACCATTTGGATACAGAACTGGCTCAAAGGTAAAAGACAGATAGTGGTGGTGGAGGGCTGTTTTTCAGACTGAAGGCCTGTGACCAGTGGAGTGTCACAAGGATCAGTGCTGGGCTCTCTACTTTTTGTCATTTACATAAATGATTTGGATGCGAGCATAAGAGGTATAGTTAGTAAGTTTATAGATGACACCAAAATTGGAGGTGTAGTGGACAGCGAAGAGGGTTACAACAGGATCTGGACCAGATGGGACAATGGGCTAACTGGCAGATGGAGTTTAATTCAGATAAATGCGATGTGCGGCATTTTGGGAAAGCAAGTCTTAGCAGGACATATACACGTAATGGTAAAGTCCTAGGGAGTGTTGCTGACCAAAGAGACCTTGGAGTGCAAGTTCATAGCTCCTTAAAAGTGGAATCGCAGATAGATAAAAGAGTGAAGGCGGCATTTGGTATGCTTTCCTTTATTGGTCAGAGTATTAAATACAGGAGATGGGAGGTCATGTTGCGGCTGTACAGCACATTGGTTTGGCCACTGTTGGAATATTTTGTGCAATTCCGGTCTCCTTCCTATCGGAAGAATTGTTGTGAAACTTGAAACAGTTCAGAAAAGATTTACAAGGATGTTGCCAGGGCTGGAGGATTTGAGCTACAGGGAGAGGCTGAACAGGCTGGGGTGGTTTTCCCTGGAGCTTCGGAGGCTGAGGGGTGACCTTACAGAGGTTTACAAAATTATGAGGGGCATGGATAGGATAGGATAAACAGACAAAGTCTTTTCCCTTGGGTCAGGGAGTCCAGAACTCGAGGGCATAGGTTTAGGGTGAGAGGGGAAAGATATCAAAGAGACCTAAGGGGCAATCTTTTCACGCAGAGTGTGGAACGTGTATGGAACGAGCTGCCAGAGGATGTGGTGGAGGCTGGGACAATTGCAACATTTAAGAGGCATTTGGATGGGTATATGAATGGGAATGGTTTGGAGGGATATGGGTCGGGTGCTGGGAGGTGGGACTAGATTGGGTTGGGATATCTGGTCGGCATGGACGGGTTGGACCGAAGGGTCTGTGTCCGTGCTGTACATCTCTAGGACTCTGTCACTCATTGAGGTTATAGAAATAAACTGTGTGGTCGCGTCTGGAGGAGATTTAAGGTATAAAGGTTTGTTGTTACCGAAGGAAATTACATCAATCGGGACCAGCAGAGTTTACAGAGACTGAGTGCGTTTTAGAGACAGGAAGAGTTCATAGTCATCATTAGAAATGCAGAAACTAATTTATGAGAGAAGCAGGGTCACTCTGCTTTGTGCCCAGAGACAAGGAGGAGTCTCACAGCTGGAGGAGGTTACTAAGGAAAAGAGCTTTTTTGTTGTCGTGACGGGAAGGTTACAGAGATCATGAAGGTAGTAGGAGGTCAAAACAGTCACAAAGACAGGGAGGGTTTTCAGGTCTGGAAAGGACTACACTGACCAGGATGGCTTAAGGAACTGAAGAGTTGTTTTTTTCCAGTAAAGGAGAGATGTGACAGAACCCGGGATTAAAGGCAAACGCAGAAACTTGGAGAGTTGTACTGATATGAGGAGCTTACAGGGATAAGCAGGATTGTAGGGGCTGATAGAGATAGGGGAAGTGGTATCAATGAAACAGACGATGGAGAAACTGACAGACATAGGGGGGGTTCTGTGGAACAGATGAATTTACAGACAAGATGATGATAATGAAGCCTGAGAATTTTCTCATGTTCCTTGCCCAGCATTGTTCCTACATCATGCCCTCAGGGTCTGAATTAAAGCCCACTAACTCCTCCCTGTGTTGTTTACTGTGAGTGATCTTAGCGGCTGCAGGATTTACTGAAGGGTGCAGATCTCCCTCTCCATCTGTCTCTGGCTGACCAACTGTCTTCAATGTGGTGATGGACGATTCATGAATTGGGAATTCTGCTGAGTCAGGGACATCAGAAATACCTGCAAGAGACAGAGAAGTAGACAGAATGGCAAATTAGATTAATGCAATGAAGGTTCCACGTGGAGAATGGCACTGAGTCCCACAGAGATCTGGAAATACCCAGTCTCCGTCCCTGGCCTGTGCAGTTGCTTCCCTCTGGACTGGAGAATGCTGTTGGCTCAGGATCTGGAGTAGCTGCAAGAGTGAGAGACACTGACAGAGGCAGCAATTAGACCCACACAGTGAGGGATACCACATGCAGAAAGACAGTGATATCAGCAGAGTGCAGGAAGGTGTCAGGATCACACAATAGCATCATCAGAAGTGGTTCTGACCAGTGAGCACTGCTACCAGTACTCAGGGAGGACTGAGCTATTTTATTGGGATAGGCCCCTCTGGTACCAGGATTATGCAGTGTGCTATAAATGGACACAGATGAGGAGGGGGACAGGTCTGAGGTGAATGGATATTCCCAAGTCCAAAGAGAAAGGTTGAAATATTAGAACACCATGGAGATGTGGATGAAGACCAAAAGAAAGAAACAGTAAGGGACTGAGTTTAATTAAAATATGACATTGTCAAACAGATTTGTGACAGGAAATTATTGGTTAAAATAAAGTAAATGCCATTTCCGCCCCTCACAATTCCTCATACACCACAAGTGACATCACTTCCGCCCCTCACATCATCGCTGATGTCACACACTCAGTGACTTCCACCCCCCCCCCACTGCCGTGTTTGCCACCACTTCCGCCCCCACCAACGCCACTCACCTGCATTTTGCTGACACCACCTCCAAGTCCCACCGTCACAATCCCTGCCCCCAGAACCCTGAGGGGAACCCCACCCCTGCTCATGACTCCATCCCCATCCCCCCTAACACCACACCCACTCCAGTTACAGGCTCAGTCGCCTCCCCCAGCTCCACACCTACGCCTAATCCCAGCTCCCAGTCCTGCCGAGTTTTCACCATTCCCCCGGACCTCCCCCTCACTGAGGATGAATGATCAGTCCTCAGCAAAGGCCTCACCTTTATCCCCCTCCATCCACACATCAATGAATTTAATACACGCCGTGACATCGAACACTTCTTCCATCACCTCCGCCTCAGAGCTGACTTTTACAATGAAGACTCCCGCCTATTTTCTGAGGACCCCTTTGCTGCCCTCCAATACACTCCATCCACCAGGACACCCCGCGCTGGCCTATTACCTGTCTTCGATTTCTTCATTTCCAACTTCCACCGAGACATTAACCGCCTCAACCTATCTACCCCCTCCCCCACTCCATCCTCTCACCCTCACAACGTGCAGCCCTCCACTTCCTCTACTCCAATACCGACCTCACCATCAAACCAGCAGATAAAGGGGGTGCAGTGGGAGTCTGGTGCACTGACCTCTACACCGCTGAAGCCATGATGCCAACTCAAAGACACCTCCTCCTATCACCCCCTCTACCATGACCCACCTCCAATCACCAAACCGTCATCTCCCAGACCATACAGAACGTCATCACCTCAGGAGGAGATCTCCCACCCACAGCTTCCAACCTCATTGTCCAGGATCCCGCACTGTCCGGTTCTACCTCCTACCCAAGATCCACAAGCCTGACCACCCTGGCCGACCCATTCTCTCAGCATGCTCCTATTCCATCAAACGCATGTCTACCTACCTCGACATTGTCCTATCCCCCAGTCCAGGAATTACCCACATTCGTTTGAGACACCACTCACACCCTCCACTCCTCCAAGACTTCCGTTTCCCAGGCCCCCAACGCCTCATCTTCACCATGGATATCCAATCCCTCTACACCTCCATCCACCATGACCAGGACCTCCAAGCCCTCCGTTTCTTCATCTCCCGACATCCACAACAGAACCCTTCCAATAATACTCTCATTCGTTTGGCTGAACTTGTCCACACCCTTAACAATTTTTCCTTCAAATTCTCCCACTTCCTCCATACCAAAGGAGTAGCCATGGGCACCCGTATGGGCCCCAGCTATGCCTGTCTCTTTGTTGGCTACGTAGAACAGTCCATCTTCCGTAGTTACAATGGCACTACTCCCCACCTCTTCCTCCGCTACATTGATGACTGCATTGGCACCACCTCGTGCTCCCTCGAGGAGTTTGAGCAATTCAGCAACTTCACCAACACATTCCACCCTGACCTTAAATTTACCTGGACCATCTCAGACAATTCCTTCCCGTTCCTGCACCTCTCAATCCCCATTAATGACAACCGACTTGACACCGACAATTTTTACAAACCTACCGACTCCTACAGCTACCTAGATTACACATCTTCCCACCCTACTGTCTGCAAAATTCCCAACCCCTATTCCCAATACCTCCACATCCACCGTACATGCTCCCAGGACGGCCAGTTCCACCACAGAACACATCAGATAGCCTCCTTCTTTAGAGATCGGAATTTCCCTTCCCACGTGGTAAAAGATGCCCTCCAATGCATCTCGTCTACATCCCACACCTCCGCCCTCAGACCCCACCCCTCCAACCGTAACAAGGACAGAACACCCCGGTGCTCACCTTCCACCCGACCAACCTTCTCAGAAACCAAATCATCTGCCGACATTTCCACCACCTCCAAACGGACCCCACCACCAGGGATATATTTCCCTCCCCACCCCTTTCCACTTTCCGCAAAGACCATTCCCTCTGTGACTACCTGGTCAGTTCCATGCCCCCCAAAAACCCACCCTCCCTTCCTGGCACCTTCTCCTGCCACTGCAGGAATTGCAAAACCTGCGCCCAGACCTCCCCCCTCACCACCATCCAAGGCCCGAAAGGAGCCTTCCACATCCAATGTTTTACCTGCACATCCACCAATATCATTTATTGTATCCGTTGCTCCCAATGCGGTCTCCTCTACATTGGGGAGACTGAACACCTCCTAGCAGAGCACTTTAGGGAACATCTCTGGTACACCCGCACCAATCAACCCCACCGCCCTGTGACCCAACATTTCAACTCCCCCTTCCACTCTGCCGAGGACATGCAGGTCCTGGGCTTCCTCCACCGCCACTTCCACACCACCCGACGCCTGGAGGAAGAACGCCTCACCTTCCGTCTCGGAACACTTCAACCCCAGGGCATCAATGTGGACTTCACCAGTTTCCTCATTTCCCCTTCCCCCATCTCACCCCACCTCCAGCCTTCCAGCTCAGCACCGCCCTCATGACCTGTCCTAATGGCCTATCTCCCTTCCCACCGATCCACTCCACCCTCCTCTCTGACCTATCACCCCCATCCCCACCCCCATTCACCCATTGTACTCTTTGCTACCTTCCCCCATCCTCCACTCTGACCTATCACCTTCTTCCCCACCCTATTCACCTACTGTACTCTATGCTACTTTCTCCCCATCCCCACCCCTCTCTTATTTATCTCCCCACTCTGCAGGCTCCCGGCCTCTGTTCCTGATGAAGGGCTTTTGCCTGAAACATCGATTTTCCTGCTCCTCGGATGCTGCCTGACCTGCCGTGCTTTTCCAGCACCACTCTAATCTAGACTCTGGTTTCTTGCATCTGTAGTCCTTGTGTTTACATTATTGGAGGAGAAGGCAAATGAGATAAAGCATGTTGTTAACACTGAACCAAGTTACAGGGATAAGGAAGGTCGTCTGGAATGCAGCACAATTCAAATATGTGGAGGGACGATCAGGAAAGGAGGAGGTTACAGTGATAGGATCTGTTACAGGATTAAAAATTATCGAAGACACTGGACCACAAGACATGCCATAGATACACTGTTGTAGAGTAGTGAGTTTTAATATAACAGAACTTACATTGGGATGGTGATTGAGCCTGGGGTGTGTGTGTGTACTGTGCTCCCCCTCCAGCACTGTATCTATGTCATGTTGTGTTAACAGATGTTTGGACCCCTCTCATTGTTCTTTGCTCTGTGCACTGTGGGTGACCTTACCTCACTACAGGATTTATTGAACGCTCCAGATCTCCTTTCCCTTTGTCTCTCTCTGGCAGACCAACTGCGTTCAATGAGGTGAGGGACGACCCACCCAGCAGCTGGGAAGGCTATTGATTCAGGAGTTTCCTCAGTACCTACAGGAGACAGAGAAATAGACAGAATGGGAAATTAAACAGATGCAGTGAAGGTTACACATGGAGAATGGCACAGAGTCCCACAGAGATCTGGAAAATGGAGCGATATTAAGTAATAGTCCCAGATTGCTGGAAGATGTCAGGATCACACAATTGTGTCGGAAGAATGGGTTTAGCTTCATGATGCCCTGGTATCAGTGCTCAGGGATGAGCACCCAGTGAGCAGGTGAAGTAATGGCCTAGTGGTATTATTGCGAGAGAATGTATCCAAAACCTCAGCTAATGTTCAGGGGAGGCAGGATTGAATCCCGCCATCTGAAAAGGAGACACTTGAAATCAATAATTTTAAAAATAATAATTAACAATCCACAAATAAGTATGAAACCATTACTGATGTACAACAAATCCAAACACTTGTCCTTTAGAGAAGGACATCTGCCCATCCTCACGTGGTCTGCACGATATACCCACAGCAAAGGATTTGCCTCTCAATTACCCTCTGAAATGGCCGAGCAAGTTTCTCAGTTCAAGGGCTTCTAGGACTGGGCAAGAAAGGCTGGTCATCCAGAGACTCACACATCCCATACCTGATTTTAAAAAAATCTATTAGGATGGTCCCTCTGGAACTGTGCTAGGAGCAGTGTCCTGGCCAATCATGTTGGTAGGTTTATGGACAGGGCATTAAACTGACAGAGAGGATGCCGGGACAGGATTCGAGTGAAAGGATCTTTCCAAAACCACAGAAGAAAGGTGAAGTATGGGAGCAGCATGGGAATGTGACTGAAGACAAGCAGAAAGGAACAGGAGGAGACAGAGTTTAACGAAAATGTTTACGTTGAGGGCGGCACGATGGCACATTGGTTAGCACTGCTGCGTCACAGCACCAGAGACCCGGGCTCAATTCCCGCCTCAGGCAACTGTCTATGTGGAGTTTGCACATTCTCCCCGTGTCTGTGTGGGTTTCCTCCGGGTGCTCCGGTTTCCTCCCACAGTCCAAAAAGTTGCAGGTTAGGTGAATTAGCCATGGAAAATTGCCCACAGTGTTAGGTGTAGGGGAATGGTCTGGGTGGGCTGCTCTTCGGAGGGTCAGTTTTGACTTATCGGGGCGGCACGGTGGCTCAGAGGTTCTCACTGCTGCCTCACAGCGCCAGAGACCTGGGTTCAATTCCCGCCTCAGGCGACTGACTGTGTGGAGTTTGCACGTTCTCCCCGTGTCTGCGTGGGTTTCCTCCGGGTGCTCCGGTTTCCTCCCACAGTCCAAAGATGTGCAGGTCGGGTGAATTGGCCATGCTAAATTGTCCGTAGTGTTAGGTAAGGGGTAAATGTAAGGGTATGGGTGGGTTGCACTTCGGCGGGTCGGTGTGGACTTGTTGGGCCGAAGGGCCTGTTTCCACACTGTAAGTAATCTCATCTAAAATTGTACATCAGCAAATAGATTTGTGACGGAAAATTGTGGAAGAGAATATATTATGTTTTTTTTTTAAACGGACAACGTTGCTGCAATATGGTCGAAGGATTTGTGACACAGAGATAAAAGAGATTTAGACACCAGGGAGACATGGATACAGGGTGAACAAAAATATTCAGTGGTTTGTAATCTTGTGCAAACTCAGGCAAAATGGGCAACGATAGCAATAATGGATAACAAAGGCATTACAGAGAAAGCATTTGGCCTCAGATCATGAAGTAGAGTCAGTCTGAATGTACATTCTGGCTACTACTTGCCAAGGTCACAAGCAGCAGAACAGTTTTAGCCACTGAACAGCATTCCATTGTTCAGCACTGCATTACACACAAACTCATTGGAATTTTTTTAACAAACACATTGTGATAACTTTGGGAAACTTCAATATTTGTATAATCTGGGACAATCACACAGTCACCATTGATATTGGAAGATGAGTTTGGTTAATTTTTTTTCAGTGTTTCTTTGAAAAACACATTGTGCAACTGTTAAGGGACATAACTATCGCAGAGCGACCATGTAATGAAACTTAGTGAATGAGTAATGTCACCTGCAGAGATCCTTCGGGAAATGTGGTAAAGTGCAGTTAAAATAAATAAAGTTTTAAAGTGATTCACAGAAAGGAAATCTGCAATAAATAAAAATAGACAATTACATGAGTTTGACAGGAGAACTGACCAAGGTAAACGCGGGAAACAGACTGAAATATGTGCCTGTAAATGAACAGTGGAAAATATTTGAAGGGACAATGCAAAATACTCAACAAAAGGACATTCAATTGAAACAGTAAAAACCTCAGCAAGAAATTCCCACTGATCCTTTACTCAGGACAAAACGAATCATACTAGATTATGAGGCTGAGAAGATCACCAAAAAGTACTTAAAAGCCTGAAGTGAGAGAGTGTTTTAGGAGTAATTGCAATGGGTCTGCTAGCAGGAGGAGGGCAGTGGGAAGGGGAATCATTGTCAAGGTTTAATGACACGATAGGAACAGGGAGAGATGAATGTGCTGGAGGTGGTGAGAGTGTTACAGAGAGTGGTCAGGGTGTTACAAAGCCAGGACGGATTTCTGCAGCTGGAGGGGTTTGCAGAGGTACGGAGGGACATAGGTATTTTTATTTATTCATTCATGGGATGTGGGTGTCACTGCCTGGAACAACGTTATTTGGCCCCTCTGCTAATTACCTAGAGGGCAGCTCAGAGTCAGTCATATTGCTGTGGGTCTGGAGTCACATGTTGGCCAGACCAGGTTAGAATATTTGATGTCCTTCCCTAAAGGAGGTTAGTGAACTAGATGAGTTCTTCCGACTGATCAACAATGTTTTAATGGTGGCCCCACCAATGTCTTTTACAGCCACAACATGACATCCCAACTCTTACACTTAATGCTCTCCCGAATGAAGGTAACCATCCCAAATGCCTTCTTCACCAGCCTGTCTACCTGTGACACCACATTCAAAGAAATGTGTACCTGGGTCACTGGATCTCTGACTGAAAACACGATCCAGGGCCCGAACAATAACTGTACAAGTCCCACCCTGGTTTGTTCCACCAAAATGGAACACCTCACCTTTATCTAATTAAACTCCATCTGCTATTCTTCAGCCCACTATCCCAGCAGTACTGTTCATCCTGTTGTATCACAGATAACATTCTCCACTATCCACTTTACCACCAATTTCAGTGTCACACAAAACAGTTACTTACCAGGAAGCCAATATTCCCATCCAAACCATTTATCCAAATGACAAACAACAGTGGACCCACTCCACCGCTGATCACATGTCTCCAGCCAGAAAAAAACAACATGCCTCCCACCACCCTCTGTCTCCTACCATCAAGCAAATTTTGTATCCAGTTCACGAGCTCCTCCTGAAAGCCATATCCTTTTTACACTGATCTGAGCTTATTACCCAGTTTACCAGACAGAACACAGAACACAGAACAGTTCAGCCCAAGACCCTTCGGCCATGATTTCATGCCAACCTTTTATCCAACTGTAAGATCAAAATAAACTACATACCCTTCATTTTACTATTATCCATGTGTCTGTCCAAGATTCTATTAAATGTCCCAGATGTGCCTAATTTTACTCCCACCATTGGCAGTCCATCCAACCACCCACCATTCTCTATTCTCTTATCCATCCTCCATTCACCTTAAAGTTACGCCCCCTTGTAATAGCCATTTATGCCATAGGAGGAAAAGTCTCTGACTATTCACTCACTCTGTGCCTCTTATCATCTTGTTCACATCCACAAAGTCGCCCCGCCCCCTTCTTCACTCCAATGAAAAAATCCTTCGCTCCCTCACCCTTTTTTGTAAGAACTGCCCTCCATTACAGGCAGCATCTTGGTAAATCTCCTGTGTACGCTCGCTAAATCGTGCGCATCCTTCCTGTAAACAGGGGACCAGAACTGAACACAATATTCCAAGTGTGGTCTCACCAGGACGCTATAAAGATGCAGTAAAACCTCACGGCTCTTACCGTCAATCCCCTTCTAAGGGGAGCCAACACAACAAGTGCCTTTTTAACAACCCTACCAACGTGCGTGGCGATTTTGAGGGATCTATTGACACTGACCCCATGATCTCTGGCAAGTAATCTACCTTTCACCCTGTATTCTGTATTCAAATTTGACCTTCCAGAATGAATCACTTCACACTTTTCCAGATTGGACTCCATCTGCCACTTCCAGCCCAGCTCTGTGTCCTGCCAATGTCCCATTGCATTCTACAACAGCTCTCCACATTCCCCACCACTCCACCAACCTTCACGTTATTGGCAAACTTACTAACCCACTCTCCAACATCCACATCCAAGTCAGTTACAAAATTCACAGAGAGCAGAGTCCCAGAGCTGATTGTTACAGAACCCCACTGGTCACTGAGCTCCAGGCTCAATACTGTCCATCTGCTGCCACCCTCTGTCTTCTCTGGGCCATCCAATCCTGTATCCAGACAGACAGATTTCCCTGTATCCCAATTTTCCTTCTTTTCTGAATGAGCCATCAACATATTCTGCCATATCCTCAAAGAATTCAATAAGGTTTGTGAGGCATGACCTGACCGCTCACAAACCCATACTGACTGTGGCTAATTTAACTATGGTTTTCCAAGTAGTCGTATATCCTGTCTTTAGAGTCCTCGCCAATAATCTGCACACCACAGACATAAAACTAAATCTGTAATTCCCAGAATTCTACCTCCGTAATATGGTCCAAACTCTACAAACGTTCTCTCCTCTCCCATGCTCCCCAGAATGACACTGGAGGGTGGAGGGAGTTACAGAGATAGGGAGGGGTATCAGGACACGAGGATTTTGCAGATATTAGGAGGTTTGCAGTGCCAAAAGGAGGCTTCAGTAATTGTGAGGTTTCATGGTGATGAAGGCATTTGAGGACGGAGGGAGGGAGGGAGGATTGTATGGAAATGAGCGGTTTCATAGTTTAGGTGTTTTGTTAGGACTGCAAAAGGTTACGGAATTGGGGAGGTTTAAGCACTTGAGATTGTTACACAAACATGGTTTTGGTTGCAATGCAGGAAGAGGATTCAGGAAGCTGGAGAGTATGGGGTCTGAACGAGGTTACACAAATGGGAAGAGTTGTCAGGAGTGGAGGTGTTTACAGAGACAGCAATGGCCTGATCTGGAGCAGAGGACCCAGATTGGGAGGGGTGTGGGGACTGGAGGTGATTTCACAGGGAGGGAGGACCATAGACCCACAGGAGGTTACAGAAATGTGGAGAGCTGTAGGGCTGACAGGGGTTCATGGAGTTGGGAATGTTGGGAGGGATAGAGAAGTTTACAGGGATAAGAATGTTTGTAGGCCAGGGCTGAATCACAGACAGGGACTGTTTTAGGGAGCTGAGCAGATTACAGAGATAAAGATATTTGTATCGACTGGAAGAACAAACTGAGATATGCAGGGTATCGTGACTAACGATGTTTATAGACATAGGAAGGATTAGGTTCTGGGGGTTATGGAGGCTGTGGAATCTGGATTTCTTTTCAGAGACTGGGATAGCAATTTTGGTCAGAAACAGTTTCACAGATAAGGGAGCATAGCACAAACAGGAGGAAGTTGTAGAGGAGGGTGACGTTTAAACAGATAGTGGTGTAAGAGCTGGACAAGGTTATGGAGATGGGTAGATGGTGGAGACACAGAAGGAGCTTACATTGACAAGGGGGTGATAGTGACAGGAGGGTGTTAAATAGATAGTGCATTTTGTAGGGACCGGATTGGGAGAGGCACAGGCATGGAGTGAGTTCGACAGATCAGGATTACTGCAGAGACCTGAGAGGATTACACTGATAGGGATGGTGGTCGGGTCTCCACAGACTGTTGGTGTTTAGGGACTGGAAGAGATTTGGTAGATAGGGAGGGATGTAAGAGCTGCAGGAGCTTATGGAGAGTTGGAGCAACTGCAGAAGTAGGTTTCTCAGACAGGAGTAGGTTATAGATAGTGAGGGTTGTGTGGTCTGAGTAAGTCAAAAAGAGGAGAGTTTTCTCGTCTGGAAGAGGTTACACTGACAGGGACAGTTGAAGAGACTGAAGCAAAAATGCATGGAGAAGGTTACACAGATCGGGAGGAGAGTAGGGGCTGAAGGTGAATACACAGACATGGAGAGTTGTATTGTTAGACGGAGCTGAGAGGGATAGGGTCCGGTGTAGGGATTTACACAGATAGAGAAGGTTGTGTGTTTTGGAGAAGGTTATACTGATACAGACAGTGTTAGGGAGTGTTTAGTGGACTACAGAGGAGCTCAGAGAGAATGTATTGTGGGGAGTGGAGGAGATTACAGACACAGGGATGGCTGTCGGGTTGAAAAGAGCTTCTACTGATCCTCAGTGCTGTAAGGCTGGAGGGAGATTATAACAGCGAGTTGTTGCCAAGACTTAATTTCTTCACTGATATAGAGCAGGTCTCAGCATGTAACTGTCAAAGGGAAGTTGAGACAGTCCAGATTAGTTTTCAGAGACACAAATGTTTATGGGAGTTTCAAGAGGGAACAATGATTGGGAGTGCTGTACCAAATGGTAATAGTTATAGGGAGGGTTCTAAAAGCAGGAAGAGGTGACAGACATATCGATCTTTGTAAGGACTGGAGAAGGTTACATAGGCAAGGAGTGTTTTAGAGTCTGGAGGAGATTACTGTGTTGAGGAGAATACTGGGGATAAGGCAAGGTGTAAGAGACGGGGATGGTTGACAGTGCTGGACGATAACCTGAATAGAATCGCCATCGTGTGCAACCAGGCCATTCGGCCCAACCAGTCCATTCCAAAACTCTGAAGAGCATCCTACCCAGACCCACCCCTCTACCTATACATTAAACCCTGAATTTCTCGTGGTGAACTTATTTAAACCACACATTCCTGAATACCACAATCAATTTATGATGGCCAATTCACTGAAGGTGCAAATTTTGGACACACACACACACACACACAGTGAGGGAATACACGCAGACACACAGTGAGGGAGGGACACATACGCAAATCGAGGGAGGGACACACACACACACACATGAAGCGAGGGAGGGACACACACACACAACGAGGGAGGGACACACACACAGCGAGAGAGGGACACACATACACAGCGAGGGAGGGACGCACATACACAGCGAGGGAGGGACACACATACACAGCGAGGAAGGGACACACATACACAGCGAGGAAGGGACACACATACACAGCAAAGAAGGGACACACATACACAGCAAGGAAGGGACACGCGCACACACACAGCGAGGGAGGGACACGCGCACACACACAGCGAGGGAGGGACACGCGCACACACAGAGCGAGGGAGGGACACGCGCACACACAGAGCGAGGGAGGGACATGCACATACACAGCAGGAAAGAGACACACACAGACATGCAGCGAAGGGACACACACACACACACTCACAGACAGTGAGGGAAGGACATGCACACACAGCGAGGGAGGGACACGCTGAGACACGCAGTGAGGGAGGGGACATGCACATACACAGCGTGGGAGGGACACGCACACAGCGAGGGAGATACACACACACACTCACACAGCGAGGGAGGGACACGCACAGACACGCAGTGAAGGGAAACACACACAGATACACAGACAGAGAGGGAAGGACATGCACACACAGCGAGGGAGGGACACGCTGAGACACGCAGTAAGGGAGCGACACGCACACACACAGCGAGGGAGGGACACGCTGAAACACGCAGTAAGGGAGCGACACGCACACACACAGCAAGGGAGGGACACGCACACACACAGCAAGGGAGGGACACGCACACACACAGCGAGGGGGAAGGCATGTGCACACAAATTGAGAGGGGGCACACACACACAAAGCGAGGGAGGGACACGCAAACAGACACACAGTGAGGGGAATACAGACAGACACACTGCGAGGGACAGGAACACACACACACACAGCGAGGGAGGGACGCGCACATACACACAGCGGGGGACGGGGACACACACACGTAAAGCGAAGGAGGGACACGCACACATACACACAAACACAGAGCAAGGGACAAACACACACTCTTACAGTGAGGGGAATACACGCAGACACACAGCGAGGGAGGTACACGCACATACACTGCAAGGAGGGACACGCACACACCGCGAAGGAGGGACAAGCTCACACATGTCGAGGGGGAGGGCATGTGGACAGAAATTGAGAGGGGGCACGCACACACACAGCGAGGGAGGGACACGCACACACAGCGAGGGGGGATGCGCACACACAATGAGGGGATATACACAAAGAGCAATGGAGGGACACATACACACACAAAGAGCGAGGGAGTGACACACGCACACAGAGCAAGAGGGACACACACACACAAAGCGAGGGTGGGATACGCACATACACTCCTAGAGGGACACACATTCTCACAGCAAGTGGGGGGCACACACACAGTGAGGGAGGGACATGTGCAAGCACAGAAACACAGACACATGCAGCGAGGGAGGAACTCGCGCACAGAAACACGCACACACAGAGCAAGAGAGGAACACTCGCAAACACACAAGCGAGGGGGGAGGCACACGCACACACACAGCGAGGGAAGGACACGCACGCACACACAGCGAGGGTGAGACACATGCACACACAGCGAGGGAGGTCCACACAAACAGAGCAAGAGAGGGACACTCACAAACACAGCGAGGGGGAGACACATGCACCCACAAGAGGGAAGGCCACACACACGCGTGCACATCTAGAGGGACACACACACACACACACACACAGAGCAAGAGAGGGACACGCACACACGCAGCCAGGGAGAGGCATGCACACACAGCGAGGGAGGGTCACACACAAACACACACACACAGAGCAAGAGAGGGACACACACACACACACACACAGCGAGGGGGAGACACATGCACACAGCGACGGAGGGCCATGCACAGCAAGAGGGACAAACACACACACACACACACACACACACAGCAAAGGGGGGGATCTCACACATACACAGCGAGGGAGGGACACGCACACACACACAACAGCAAGGGGGACACGCACACTCACAGCATGGGAGGAGACACACTTACACACACACACACACACACACAGCGAGGGAGGGACACGCAGTGAAGGGGGGGACACACAAACACATATAGTGAGGATATGACACGTACACACACACAGCAAGGAAGGGACACACACACACACGGCGAGGGAGGGATATGCACACACACAGCGAGGGAGGGACACCCACACACAGGGAAGGAGGGACAAGTAGACACACGGCGAGGGGGAGGGCAAGTGCACAGAAATTGAGAGGGTGCACGCACACACAGCGACTGGGGATACGCACAGGCACAGCGAGGGAGGGATACGCGCACACACAGCGAGGGGGGACATGCACTCACACACCGAGGGGAGATGCGCACATACAGTGAGGGGGATATACACAAAGAGCAAGGGTGGGACACACACACAGCAAGAGGGACACACACACACATACACAGAGCAAGGGGAGAAAGTCACACATACACACACACACACATCCAGGGAGGGACATGCACACACAGCGAGGGAGGGACACACACAAACACACACACACAGAGCTAGGGAGGGAAGGACATGCACAAACAGTGTGGGAGGGACAGGCACACACAGCGAGGGACAGACATACACATACACAGCGAGGGACACACACACACACACACACACGGAAGGAGGAACAAGCACACACATGACGAGGGGGAGGAAATGTGCACAGAAAGTGAGAGGGGGCACGCACACACAGTGAGAGGGGACACACACTGACACGGCGAGGGAGGGACACAGGCACACACAGCAAGGGGGGACATGCACTCACACAGTGAGGGGGATGTACACAAAGAGCAAGGGAGGGACACACATACACACAAACACACACAAACACACACAGAGCAAGGGGGAAAAGTCACACATACACAGCGAGGGAGGGACACGCACATACACAGCAATGGACACACACACACACACACACACAGAGCGAGGGAGGGACACACACACACTCACACACACAGCGAGCGAGGGACACACAAACAGCGAGGGAGTGAAACGTACACATACAGTGAGAGAGTGACACACACACACAAACACACACACAGTGAGGCAGGGAAGGACATGCACACACACAGAGCAAGTGAGGGACACACACTCACAGCAAGAGAGGGACACGCACACACACAGCGAGGGGGGAGACACATGCTCACTCAACAAGGGAGGGCCAAGCACACACTCGCACAGCAAGAGGGACACACACACACACACACACACACACACACACAGAGCAAGCGTGGAAAGTCATACATACACAGCGAGGGAGGGACACGCACATACACAGAGCGAGAGAGGGACACACACACACACACGCACAGAGTGAGGGAGGACGTACACACACAGTGAGGGAGGGACACTCAGCGAAGGGACACACACACAGGCACAGTGAGGGAAAGACATGCATGCGCACATACACAGAGAGAGAGTGAGGGACACACACAGAGCGAGGGACGGGGACACACACACACGCAATGTGAAGGAGTGACATGCAAACACACACAGTGAGAGGGGGATACACGCAGACACACAGTGAGGCAGGGACACACAAACACAGACACACACAGAGCAAGAGAGGGACACTCGCAAACACAGCGAGTGGGAGACACATGCATACACACGCACAGCAAGAGGTACACATACACACACACACACAGAGCAAGAGAGGGACACGCACGCACACACACAACCAGGGAGGGATATGCACACACAGCAAGGGAGGGTCACACACAAACACACACACACACACACACACAGAGGGAGGGACACGCACATACACACATATATACACACAGCGAGGGAGAGACACGCGCACACACAGCGAGTGAGGGACACGCAGTGAAGGGGTGACACAAGAACACATACTGTGAGCATGTAACACGTACACACACACACACAGCGAGGAAGAGATACACACACACACAGCGAGAGAGGGACGTGCTGAGACATGCAGCGAGGGAGGGACACACACACAGGGAAGGAGGGACAAGCACACACACGGCGAGGGGGGAGGAAATGTGCACAGAAAGTGAGGGGACACGCACACACAGTGAGTGGGACAGGCACTGACACGGCGAGGGAGGGACACAATCACACAGAGCAAGGGGGGACATGCACTCACACAGCGAGGGGAATATACACAAAGAGCAAGGGAGGGACACACACACACACACACACACACACACACACACACACACGAACTCACACACACACACACACACAAACTCACACAGCGTGCGAGTGACGCACAGGCACAGTGAGGAATTGACACGCATGCATACACACACACACACACACACACACACCGAGGGAGGGACACTCACATACACTGCAAAAGGGACACACATACTCACAGCAAGAGGGGGACACACACAGTGAGAGTGGGACACACACACACAGACGGAGGGAAGGACATGCACACACACAGCGAGGGAGGGATATACACCAACACACAGAGCGAGAGACGGACACGCACATAAACAGCAAGGGAGGGACACGCGCACACACAGGGAAGGAGGGACAAGCAGACATACGGTGAGGGGGATGGCATGTGCACAGAAATTGAGAGGGGGCACATACACACAGCGAGACGGGACACACGCACACACAGCAAGGGGGGACAGGCACTCACACAGCGAGGGGCGATGCGGACACACAATGGTGGGGATATGCACAAAGAACAAGGGAGGGATACACACTCAAAGCGAGGAAGTGACACACGCACACACAGCAAGAGGCACACTCACACACGCACAAAGCAAGGGAGGGACACGCGCATAGACACACAGCAAGGAAGGGGCACACACACACACACACACACGCAGCGAGGGAAGGACACTCACATACACTGTAAACGGGTCACACATACTCACAGCAAGAGGGGACACGTACACACAGCGAGGGATGGACACGCTCATGCCCAAGCACACAAACACAGACACACAGCGAGAGAGGGGCACGCACACACACAGCCAGTGAGGGACATGGACACACACACACACACACACACACACACACAGAGCAAGAGAGGGTCACGCACACACACAGTGAGGAGGAGACTCATGCACACACAGCGAGGGAGGGCCACACACACACATGCAGAGCAAGAGGGAGACACACACAGAGCAAGGGAGTAACTCACACATACACAGCGAGGGAGGGACACACACACACACACACACACACACACAGTGAGGAGGGACACACACACACACACACACACACACACACAGTGAGGAGGGACACACACACACACACACACACACACACACACACACACACACACACACACACAGTGAGGAGGGACAGACACACACACATACACACACACAGTGAGGAGGGACACACACACACGCGCACACACACGCACACACACACACACACTGAGGAGGGACACGCACACACACACACAGTGAGGAGGGACACACACACACACACACACACACACACACACAGTGAGGAGGGACACACACACACACACACACACACACACACACAGAGTGAGGAGGGACACACACACACGCACACACACACACATACACACACACAGAGTGAGGAGGGACACACACACACACACACGCACACACACACACACACACACAGTGAGGAGGGACACACACACACACACACACAGTGAGGAGGGACACGCACACACAGCAAGGGGGACGTACACACAAGTTGAGGGAGAACACACACACACGCACAGCGAGGAAGGGACACACACACACACACACAGCGAGGGAGGGACACGCAGTGAAGGGACACACACAGACACAGCGAGGGAAGGACATGCCCACGCACATACACAGAGAGCGAGGGACACACACACACAGTGAGGGAGGGACACACACAGAGTGAGGGAGGGACACGCTGATACACGCAGCGAGGGAGGGAGCATGGACACACACAGCGTGGGAGACACACACACACACACACACACAGCGAGGGAGCGACACGCACACACACAGCGAGGGAGGGACACACAGCGAAGGAGGGACAAGCACACACACCACGAGGGGGAGGGCATGTGCACACAAATTGAGAGGGGGCACACACACGCAAAGCAAAGGAGGGACACGCACAAATACACACACACACACACACAAACACACACACACACAGAGCGAGGGGTATACATGCAGACACACGGCGAGGGAGGGACACGCACACACAGAGCGAGGGAGGGACACGCACACACAGACAGTGAGGGAGCGACACATGCATGAGAAAGCACACAAACACAGACAGACACAGCGAGAGAGTGACACACACACACAGACACACACACACAGCAAGAGAGGGACACACGCCCAGACAGCGAGGGGGGAGACACATGCTCACACAACGAGGGAGGGCCAAGCACACACTCGCACAGCAAGAGGGACACACACACACATACACACAGTGAGGAGGGACACACACACACACACACACACACACACACACACACGCGCACACACACACACACACACACACACACACAGAGCAAGGGAGGGACACGCACACACACAGCGAGGGAGGAACACACACGCGCAGAGTGAGGGAGGGACACGCAGCGAAGAGACACACACACAGACACAGCGAGGGAAGGACATGCACAGTCAGTGAGGAAAGGACATGCATGCGCACATACACAGAGAGTGAGGGACACACACACAGTGAGGGAGTGACACACACACACAGAGCAAGGGAGGGACACGCTGAGACACGCAGCGAGGGAGGGAGCATGGACACACACAGCGTGGTAGGGACACACACACACAGCGAGGAAGCGACACGCACACACATAGCGAGAGAGGGACACACAGTGAAGGAGGGACAAGCACACACACCGCAAGGGGTAGGGCATGTGCACACAAATTGAGAGGGTGCACACACATGCAAAGCGATGGAGGGACACACACATACACACAGTGAGGGGGATACATGCAGACACACGGCGAGGGAGGGACACACACAGTGAGGGACAGGGACACACACACGCAAAGTGAAGGAGGGACACGCAGACACACACACACAGCGATGAGGGACACACACACACACACACAGCGAGGGAGGGACACAGACACACACAGCGAGGGAGGGACACACACACAGCGAGGGAGGGACACACACACAAAGCAAGTGCGACGCGCACACAGTGAGAGAGGGACACACACACACACAGCGAGGGACGGACACACAGACACACAGTGAGTGAGTGATATGCATACACACACATACAGAGCGAGGAGAGGACACCCTCACACACTGCAAGAGGGGCACACGCACACACACACAGCGAGGGTTGGACACGCACACACACAAGAAGGTTGAGACACGCAGACACAGCGAGGGTGGGACATTGCTCAGAAAGCGAGAGGGGACACACACACACACAAAGTGAGGGATGGTGACACACAGACATACGCACACACAAACAAAAACACAGAGCGAGGGAGGGACATGCACACACACAGTGAGGGAGGGATATGCTCACACACATAGTGAAGGAGGGACATGCTCACACACAGCAAGGGAGGTACAAACACACAAGTGAGGAGAGTTACACACACACAGCGAGGGAAGGGGATACGCACGCATACACACACAAACACAGAACAATGGAGGGACACGTGCACACACAGTGATGTGTATCCTCGGACATGTCATTATCCAGCTCTCACTCCAGTCTGCGCCCTCACAGTGTCAGCGTCTCTGTGACTCCCAGGTACAACTAGGCCTCGATCCTCAGGGCTGATTTATATTCTCCCAGGTGTGAGTCAGCCTCAAGCTCCTGCTCCAAGTTGCTCCCTCACACGGTCACTCCCTCTGTGACTCAGTGCTGATTTCGAGCCTCCTGCTCTGCTTTATATCCAACGCCAAGTCCCAGTCGGCCTTGACCCTCGCTGCTGATTTATATTCTCCCACTTTGTGCTGCTCTCTCTCAGCTTCTCTCCCCTTGTGATTCCCAGGTAATGGTAGGCCTCAAGCCTCAGCTGAGATTTATAACATCCCATTCCACACTGCTCTCTTACAGGATCGCCGTTGTGCCTGGAAGACAGTGGGAAAGGGGAGGATTAGACAGAGCAGAGGGTGTTACAGTGATTGAGGGAGCTGTAGGGGATGAAACAGGTTATCTGGGGAGCTAGGCAGACCTGCAGTATCTAAAGAACTTTACTGGAAGATACAGCGAAAGTTGCAGACACTGAACAAGGCAAAGGAAATAGAGAGATGGTGGCTTGTTCATGACTGAGCTTAGTAGAGTCTAAAGGGCTTCAAAGTTTGGGAGAAGATTTGTAGCTTGGGTGCTCCTTGTTGTGGTTCTGTTCGCCGAGTTGGGAATTTGTGTTGCAGACGTTTCGTCCCCTGTCTAGGTGACATCCTCAGTGCTTGGGAGCCTCCTGTGAAGCGCTTCTGTGATCTTTCCTCCGGGATTTATAGTGATTTGTATCTGCCGCTTGCGGTTGTCATATCCAGCTGTCCGCTGCAGTGGCCAGTATATTGGGTCCAGGTCGATGTGCTTATAGATTGAATCTGTGGATGAGTGCCATGCCTCGAGGAATTCCCTGGATGTTCTCTGTTTGGCTTGTTCTATAATAGTAGTGTTGTCCCAGTCGAACTCACGTTGCTTGTCATCTGCATGTGTGGCTACTAAGGATAGCTGGTCGTGTCGTTTCGTGGCCAGTTTGGTGTTCATGGGTGCGGATCGTTAGCTGTCTTCCTGTTTGTCCTATGTAGTGTTTTGTGCAGTCCTTGCATGGGATTTTGTACACGACATTGGTTTTGCTCATGCTGGGTGTCAGGTCCATCGTCCTGGTGAGTTGTTGTCTGAGAATGGCTGTTGGTTTGTGTGCTGTTATGAGTCCTAGTGGTCGCAGTAGTCTGGCTGTCAGTTCGGAAATGTTCCTGATGCATGGTAGTGTGGCTAGTCCTTTGGGTCGTGGCATGTCTTCATTCCGTTGTCTTTCCCTGAGGCATCTGTGGATGACATTGCGTGGAGTTTGACCCCACACCGCAGCTCACCAATAGGATAAACAACACACTGAGAAACCTACAATAAAAAACGGACAGATAACCAGGTTTGACCGACAGGGAATGAAAACTGAAACCAACAACACCCCCAGATTCTATGGACTACCCAAATTGCACAAACCAGCCATCCCACTCAGACCCATAGTATCACTACCAGGGACACCATCACACAAACTGGCTAAAGAACTACAGCAGAAACTGAAACACCTGATCAGCGGATCCAGACACTCTATACAATCGACACAGGAATTCTTGGACATCATCAGAAATATACACATAGACAAGGAAGAAACTATGGTCTCATTCGATGTAACGGCACTGTTCACCTCTACCGACAAAACCCTAGCCAGAGAAACAATAGCCAACCTGCTGGACATACAGAACAGACAACAGGACGTTGAACCTATCAACAAAGACGGCATACTCAAACTACTGGACCTGTGCCTCACAACACACTTCACATTCAACAACCAAATATATGAACAAATCAACGGCACACCCATGGACTCACCCATCTCTGGACTCATAGCAGAAGTGCTAATGCAAAGATTAGAACAAACAGTCTTACTGCAAATTCAACCCAAACTCTGGGTCAGATATGTGGAGGACACCTTTGTAATCATTAAAAACACAGAAATAGAGAACACACACCGGATCATCAACGCCACACTCACCGCAATCCGATTCACAAGAGAGAAAGAAAAGGGCAACCAACTCCCATTCCTTGACGTGACGGTACAGAGAACACCGAATGGAGAATTCACCACAAAGGTATACAGGAAAGCAACACACACAGACCAAGTCCTGATCTATGAAAGCAACCACCTCAACACACACAAAAGAAGTTGCATCAAGACACTGTTCAAAAGGGCCACAACACACTGCAGTACACAGAACTGCAAAAAGAGGAAGAATGTATCCACCAAAAACGGATTCCCCCCGCAATTTCATGAGGGATTGTCTGTATGGATTTGCTAGACGACTGTCCTCTGATATTGATGAGGGCCGTGCAGATGATGTGGTTTATATGGAGTTCATTAAGGTCTTTGACAAGGTCCCACACGGAACGCTGGTCCAAAAGGGAAGATCCCATGGGATCCAAGGTCAGTTGGTAAATTGGCTCCACACGTGGTGGAGGGTTGGTTTTGTGACTGAAAGCTTTTGCCCAGCGGATGTACCACAGGGATCTGTGCAGGAGCCATTGCTGTTCATTATGGACATTAATCACTCAGATGTGAAAGCAGACGGTAACATTAGTAGGTTTGCCGATAACATGAAAGGTGAGGGTGTTGTCCACATTGAGGGGGATGGACTCAGGCTGCAGTCTGATATCGATCAGATGATAAACTGAGCAGAGTAATGGCAGACAGAGTTTACTTCTGGTCACTGTGAGGTAATGCACTGTGGGAAGTCTAATAAATGAATGATATACATCATGAATGGTCGGTCCTCCTGGAGAACTGAGGGACACAGGGACCTTGGTGGGCAAGTCCCTGGATGTCTGAAGGTGTCAGCACAGGTAGACAGGGTGGGGAATACACCTGAACTGGGAGCAGGAGGGGGACCCACATCCTGGTGGGGAACGTTGCTGGAGCTGCTCGAGAGGATTTAAACTTGTCTGGCAGGGCTGTGTGACCCCAAAGAGTCATAAGGCCAGAAAGAAAGTTGAGGCTGGTACAAAGGTTCAACAGAGGAATATAAGTGGACAAGGCAGGCAAGAACATAGCAGACAATTATGGAAAAGTGGTGGATTAAACTGCAGTTATTTCAATACAAAGGGCCAGACAGATAAGGCAGATGAACCCAGAGCATGGATGGGAACATGGGATTGGGATCCCATAGATATTACAGAAACACAGCTGAGGGAGCAACAGGAGCAGCAGCTCAATGTTCCGGAGACAGATGCTACAGGAAGGAGAGAACAGGAGGCAAAACAGGAGGAGAGCTGGTGGGTTTGATTGGGGGAAACATCCCAGCAGTACCTCAAGGGAGGATTCATGTAGGATCGCCCAGTTAAACGATATTAGTGGAACTGAGAAATAAAAATTGGTCATTAGTTTTCTACGGTCAGACTACAGCGATAGGCAATGGGAGATGGAGGAGCAAATATGTCAGGAGATTTCAGACATCTCTTAGAATAATAGGGTTGTAATGATAGGGGATCTTAACCGTTCCAAACCTGGACTGGGATTGTTTCTAAGTTAAACATTTGGATGGAAGGTATTTGTTAAGTGTGTTCCGAAAACTCCCAGTCATTATGTAAGTGGCCCAACTGGAGAATGGGGCTATACCTGACCTCCCCTTGGGAAACAAGGGAGGGAACGGGACTGAGGTGTTAGTGGGGGAGCACTTTGGAAAGTTACCACAATTGTATTAGTTTGAAAACAGCGATGGAAAAGGACAGGCCCGATCCACAAGTTAAAGTTATTCAATGGAGCAAGATAGTATTAGACAGGAATTTTTAAAGTAGATCAGGGGAGAGTATTTGCAGATAAAGGGAAATCTGGCAAGTAGGAATATTTTAAAATCGAGATAAAAGGAGCGTTCAGCGCCAGTGTGTTCCTGTTAGTGTGCAGCTGAATGCTGACTGAATTAGGAAACACTGGCTGAGTTGAGGCTGTGGTCAAGAAAAAGGGGGTCACATGTCAGATATAACTGGCTGGCTCAAGGGAATCCCTTCAGGAGCATCGGGGCTGTAGAAATACACTTAGGATAGAAATCAGGAATGTAAAAAGGGGACACGAGATAGCGTTGGCAGAGAAAGTTAAGGAGAATCCAAAGAGACTCTACAAGTGTATTAAGAGCAAAAGAAGAGCTCGGGACAAACCCGGTCTCCTTAATAATCAATGAAGGCAACAATGTGTGAAACTGCAAGATCCAAAACAAATATTTCACTTTGGAACTTACTGTGGATAAAGACTGGGGCGCTCAAGGAACTAAACAGTGTTTGGCCTGACCACTATTGGAATAATGTGTGCAATTCTGGTCTCAATGTCATCGGAAGGATGTCGTGGAACATGAAATGGTTCAGAAGAAATGACCAAAGATGGTGCCAGTGTTGGAGGGTTTGTGCTTCAGGGAAAAGCCTGAATAGACTGGGGCTGTTTTCACTTGAACATGGGAGGCTGAGGAGTTAACCGATAAAGGGTGTTTAAAATCATGGTGGTCATCGACAGGGTCAATAGACAAGGTCATTTCCCCAGGCGAGGGAAACTTTTCAAAGGGGTCTAAAGGACAACTGGCTCCCGCAGAGTGGATGGAATAAGCTGCCAGAGCAAATAGTGGAGGCTGATAGAAATACATTTCAAAGGCATGTGGATGGGTGTATGAATAGGAAGAGTTTAGAGGGATATTGGCAAAATTCTGGCAAATGTGACGAGAAACGTCATGCAGGAGTTGGTCCGAAGGGCCTGTTTCTGTGCTGTACATCTCTATGACTCAACGTCTTGAAATGAGTCCACATTATAGAAAAGGAGGTGCTGGAGGTTTTAAAACACAAAGGTAGAGAAATCCCCAGGACCTGATCAAATGGATCTCAGGACATTGTGGGAAGCTGGTGAAGAAATTGAAGGGCCCCGAACAGAGACATTTGTACCATAGAGAGCTAGGTGTGATAGGCTGTTAGACTGGAGGGTGGCATTGTGGACAGTGAAGAAGGTTTTCTGGGATTACAAAGGGATCCTGATGAAAGGTGTGAATGAATGGCTGAAAAACTGTCGATGGAGTTCAATCTGAATAAATGCGAGGTAATGCATTTTGTACAACAAACCCGGGTAGGGCTTATAAAATTAATAGCAAGACCTTCGGTAGTGTTGTAGAACAGAGGGACCTCAGGGTTCAGCTACATAATTCTTTGAAGTTTGTAACATGGAGAGACAGGATAGTTTAAAAAAAGGTGCTTGTCTCACTTGCTTTCATTGCTCAGTCCTTTGGATATAGGAGTTGGGAAGGCGCATTGAGATTATACAGGCCATTGGTGAGTCCTCTTCTGGAATACTGTGTCCAGTTCTGGTCTCCCAGTTATAGGAAGGATATTATTAAGCTGGAAAGGGTTGGGAGGAGATTTACTGGGATGTGGCTGGGTACGAAAGGCTTCAGTATAAAGAAAGGCTGAATAGGTTGGTATTTTTCACTGAAACCTGAATGTTGACAGATGACCTCATAGAAGTTTATAAAATCATGAGGGGGATCGATAGAGTTAATGGGAGTTGTCTTTTCCCATGGACAGGGGAGTTTCAAGACAAGGCACTACATTTTTAAGTTTAGAGAAGAGACATTTTAAAAAAAAGACTTGAGAGGCACATTGTTACACAGAGGGTGGGTTGTGTGTGAAATGAACTTCCCAAGAACATGGGGACAATTACAATGTTTAACAGACATTTAGATTAGTACAGGAATAGGAACAGTTTGAAGGGATATGATCCAGAAACAGGCAGGTGGGATGAGATCTGTTTTAGAGTATGGTTAGCGTTAACTGAACAGTGCGGAGTGCGGTATGCCTCCAACTATGATTATAATGTTGTGTCATTAATTAAGAAAGGCTGCAAGAGAAAGCCAGGGAACTACAGACTGATGAGCGAGACATCAGGGTGGGTCAGTTGTTGGAGGTCATTCTAAGAGGTAGGCCTTACATGCATTTGGAAAGATAAGGCCTGATTACAGACAGCCAGCATGGCTTTGTGCATGGGAAAACGTGTCCCACAAACTTGACTGGAGTTTGCTCAAGATGTTACCAAAATGATAGACGAAGGGGCCAAGGAATGAAAGATGGAGTTTAATTCAGTTGTTGGATTTAGTTCAGACAAACCAAGGAGGACTAACACGGGTAATGGTTGGGCCCTGAACAGTGTTGTAGAAAAGAGAGAGACCAAGGGGTGCAGTTACATTGTTCCTTTGACTGGCATCACAGGGTGACAGGTTGTTGAAAGCGGCAATTGGCACACTTGTGAGAGCATTGGTGAGAGCATTGAGTACATGAGTTGGAGATATTGGTAACACTGTCGTCAATATTTTTCCTGGGCAGAGGAGGCCACGGGGTGACCTTATACAAGTTTATGAAACCATGTATGGTCTAAGTAAGGTGAATTGCCAAGGGTAGGTGTGTCCAAAGCTAGAGGCATAAACGTGACGTGAGACAGCAAGGATTTAAAGAGGGAGCTGAGGGGCAACATTATCCACAGAGGATGGTGCATAGACGGAATGGACTGCCAGAGGAAATGGTAAAAACAAGTACAATTACAACATGGAAAAGACACTCGGGCAGGTACATGGAGAGGAGAAGGTTTGAAGGGATATGAGCCAAACACAGGCAAACCCGACTCATTCCATTTAGGAAATCTCAGCCAAAGAGTCATGCAGCACAGAAACAGACCCGATGTCTCCAGTTATTGGAGGAGGAGACTATCGAGACAAGGCATGTTGTAGAGACTGAAGCAAGTTACAGCGATACGGATGGTCATCTGGACTGGAGGTTTCAAATATGTGAAATAATTGGAGAGAGGGGAGGAGATGACAGAGATAGGAACTGTTATAGGAGTTAGAATGATTGAAGACACTGGTCCTCAATACAAGCCATAGATACAATGTTGGAGAGGGAATAGGGAACAGAAAGATCCCAGGCTGCATTACCACCCTCTCGTGGGAGGCCTGCTTTCCCCTCAGTTGTTCTGATGCTCCCTAAGAAAGCACAAGCCTGGACTGATAACTGGGAACTCCCGATGCTGTCTCATTGCAACAAAACTTGCAGCAGGCGTGGTGATTATTACTTTCTGCTCTGTGCACTGGAATGATCTTACCTGGCAGCAGGATTTATTGAAGACTCCCGACCTCCCTGACTTTGTCTTTCTGGCTGACCAACCATCATCCCAACCAGCAGTTGGCAAGTCTATTGAGTCTGGAACTTCATGAGTACCTGTAGAGGACACAGAAATGGGCAGAATGGGCAATTAGATGAATGCTTTGAGGGTTACACATATAGAATGGCACTGAGCCCACAGAGATCTGGAAAATCCTGACCTGTGTTGCCTCATCTCTCTGGAGTGGAGAATTCTGTTGGCTCATGATCTGGAGTAGCTTCAAAAGTGAGAGACGCTGACAGAGGCAGCAATTAGACCCACACAGTGAGGGATACCACATGGAGAGGTACCGAGTCACATCATCAGAGTGCCGGGTCAAACACTTGTGCTGGAAGAAAGAGTTTTGATTCATGTTGCACTGGGATATACAAACTGTGAGCAGGCGAAGTGATGGCCTAGAGGCATTATTGTGTGACAATTTATCCAGAAACTCAGCAAGTGTTCTCTGGACACAGGTTCAAATCCCAACATTGCAAATGATTGAATGTGAAGTAAATGCTTCAAAAACAATGTAATTAAAACCTGTAAGTGAGTATTAAACAATTGCTGATGTTAAGAAAAGTCCATCGGGTGCACTCCTGTCTTTAGTGAAGTAATCTCAGGTGGGACTGGGATATCACAGGTATTACAGAAACAACAGCTGAGGGAGGGACAGGACAGTCAGCTTAATGCTCCAGGGGACAGATGCTGCAGGAAGGACAGAAGGGGAGCTGAGAGAGGAGGAGAGCTGCTGGTTCTGATGGGGTGAAACATCCCAGCAGGACTGAGAGAGGATATTCCTGCAGGATCGCCCAGTGAAGCTGTGTTCGTGGAATTAATCAATAACAATGGGGCTTCCCTTTCCTCTGATTGTTCTACAGACCCCGAGAGCCCCGCCCTCCTGCACCTTGACCTTCTCAAGATGGCGGCCCTGAGGCCCGCGCTCCTTCTTCCCTCAAACAAATGGCGGCCGTGACCCTGGGCCGCTTCGCTGATCAGAGACCGCCACCTCCTTACCCGGGCCTGGAGGGCCTTTTTAGAGTTATTTTTAACCTGTATCCAGGAATTGTGAATTCTCTTCGCTCCTTTTTCCCAGCGAGGCTCCCTCACACCGGCTCTAAGCGCGACTCTCTGAATCCGATCGCAGCCGCTGCCGGAGAAAGCAGCTCCATGTCTCTCTCTCTCTGTGTCCTGATCAATGTGACACTGCGCATGCTCCACATAGAATCCAAACCGCGCGTGCGTCTGAGATTATCGGTGAGTTTATAGAGAATATTCATATCTACACAGGATCATGGGTGAAATATTAGTCATTAACAGTTGCTCTGTCGAGTTACAGTCATTGAGATCATTAGTATGCAAATAGATTGTTCGGTCCAATTTAACCATACTAGCCAGGTATGTAAATTACCAATCGTTCTGGGAGTTTGAAAATAAATTTCTTACTCGCATTGTGTTAACCGACCTGTGAATTATTCACGCCGACCTGTGAATTATTCTTAGCTCGTCGCCCTAAACTTTTGCAAAATCACCCATGTATTTATCCAAGGATTGTTTAAATCTCCCTAATGTACGTTATCAGATTTACATCTCAACTATTTTGTAAAAATCTCACATTGATTCATGAGAAAGGTTGAATGCTCCACTATGTAGTGAGAATGATCAATCCTGCAAAATAGTTTGCTTTCTGACCAATCCTGAAGCGTTCACTCCCGAGAATGCTTTGGCCCCGCTCCTAACTCACTCTGGTTAGCCGACCGGCTGCTGCTCGGTCCTCCTGTTCCGCCCCTTCCTCCCAATTGCGGAGTTGATTCAGGCGCGACTCAGTAGGCTAAGGGACAGGGGAGGTTAGAGTCGATGCCTTGTGATGTGGTGAAAATATCCTGAATCTTGGATCGAGAGGGCTGAGTTCATTTCACAGCTTGTGCAGGTGTGTATAATAACAACTTGATTAAGAAAAAACAAGGGAAGGCAGGAACAGTGTAAAAACAATAGAACATGCAAACAATGTGGTGGGGCTCTCAATGCTCTGGTGATTTCAGTCTTTACCATGTGTTTCAGGGCCCCAGTGCATCTCAGTACAGACTGTGCCACTCCTCCTTCTGTACAACCAGATACCACGATTGTGGGGCAAAGTGATGTGGTGGGGTACAGATTCTGGATTAGAGGTGCTGGAAGAGCACCGCAGTTCAGGCAGCATCCGAGGAGCAGTAAAATCGACGTTTCGGGCAAAAGCCCTTCATCAGGTATAAAGGCAGAGAGCCTGAAGCATGGAGAGATAAGCTAGAGGAATATTGAACACAATATTCCAAGTGTGACTGCACCAGTGTTTTGTAGAGTTGCAGTATGGTATATCAACTTCGGAACTCAATCCCTCCACGAATGAAACCTAACACACCGTTTGCCTTCTTAACAGCACTATCAACCTGGGTGGCAACTTTCAGGGATCTATGTACATGGACTCAAAGATCCCTCTGCACACCACACTACCAAGAATCTTTCCATTGACCCAGTATTCAGCCTTCCTGTTATTCTTCTCAAAGTGCATCACCTCACATTTAGTTGCATTGAACTCTATTTGCCACCTCTCAGCCCAATTCTGCAGTTTATCCATGTCCCCTTGCAACCTGTAACATTCTTCCACACTGTCCACTACTACACTGACTTTAGTGGCATCTGCAAATTTCCTAATCCATTCACCTATACCTGCAGTGGTTCCAAAATAGATCCTGGTGACACGTGACTAGTAACTGGAATCCAGGCTGAATATTTTACATCAACCACCACTCGCTGCCTTCTTTCAGAAAGCAAGTTTCTAATCGAAACTGCTAAATCACCCTCAATTCTATGGCTCTGCATTTTTTCCAACAGCCTACCATGTGGAACCTTGTCAAAGGCTTTACTTTTGTCCATGTATACCATGTCAAATGCCCTACCCTCATCTACATGCTTGGTGACCTTCTCAAAAAACTCAATGAGGTTTGTGAGACATGACCTGCCCTTGACAAAGCCAAGTTGACTATCTGAAATCAAATTGATGTTTGCCAGATGATTATAAATCTTATCTCTTATAATCCTTTCCTAAACATTTCCTACAAAAGAAGTAAGGCTCTCTACTGCCCTTCTTGAACAAGGGCACAACAGTTGCAATCTTCCAGTGCTCTGGTACCAAATCTGCAGACAATGGCAACTCAAATATCCAAGCCAAAGGCTATGCTACCTTCTCCCTAGCTTCCCAGAGAATCCTCGGATAAATCCCATCCAGCCCAGGGGACTTGTGTATTTTCACTCCTTCCAGCATTGATAACACCTGTTCGTAACTAACCTTGATAATTTCTAGTCTAATATCTCATACTTCATTCTCCTCCTCCAAAATATTCTCCTTTTCCTGAGTGAAAACTGATGAGAAATGTTCATTTAGCATCTCTCCAATCTCCACAGGGTCAACACTCATCTTCCCATTCTGTCTGTGATTGGCCCTATTCCTACCCTAATCATCTTTTTATTCCTCACATACCTATACAAAGCTTTAGGGTTTTCTTTTATTCTATTTGTTAAAGACTGCTCGTGTCCTCTCTTTGCTCTTTTTAACTCTCTCTTTAAATCCTTCTTAGCTGATCTTAATTCTCCATCGCCTCATCTGAACCATCTTGCCTCATCAACATCTTAGCCTTCTTCTTCTTCGTAACAAGAGATGCAGTTTCCGCAGTAAACCAAGGTTCCTTTACCTTATCACTTCCGCCTGCCTGACAGGGACATACCGCTGAAGGACACGCAATACCTTAAACCAGCTCCACATTTCCATTGTCTGCATACCCTGATTCCGGAGTTGAGGGGGTTAGCTTAACAGAGACTGAGTAGATTGGGATTATATTCATTGGAAATCAGGAGAATGAGAAACATATAAAATAATGAATGGAATAGATAAAACAGAAGTAGAGAGAATGTTTCCACTGGCAGGTGAATCTAGGACAAGAGGGCATCACCATAAGCCTAGAGGCAGCAAATTTAGGACTGAATTGAGAAGAACTTCTTGACCTCTGTGGAATTCATTGCCAAGGAAATTGTTGATGCTAGTTCAGTAAACGTTTTTAAAGCTAAGGTAGCTTTTTTTTAAAAAAGAATTACTTAATTAATTAAGGGATATGGTGAGAACGTTGGTAAATGGTTCTGCGTCCACAAAATGATCAGCCATGATCTTAATGAATGGCAGAGCAAGCTCAAAGGGCAGGACGGCCTTCTCCTGTTCCTAGTTCTTTTGTTGTTATATTTTGCATTCCTCCCACACTCTTGACTTTCAGGTGCTGGTGTTCGATTAGGATGGACAAAATTAAAATTCACAGAACACCAGGTTATAGTCCAACAGGTTTATTTGGAAGGACTAGCTTTGCAGCTTCTTCATCAGGTGGTTGTGTGATTTTTAACTTTGTGTCTCACTCTTGTAACTGATAAACAGCAACAAAAGCCACGAAGCAGTGCGCATGCTCCAGGCAACAATGGGCCCCTGGTAGTTGATGTCAGCGGAAGACCAATGGAAAGGCAGGGGCAGAGCTGGAGGACCTGGCGGGGCATTTGGTCCTCCGACCAATCAGAGTAAAAGAAGGACGGGACGAGACTATACCACGTGATCATCCTTGCGGTGGGCGCGGATGTGCGGGACATGTGGATGGAGAGCTGTTGGTAAGGAAAGAAATAAACAGCAGGAAGTGGGAGGGAAATGGTATTGGTATGGGCTGAGAGGTTTTACAAACATTTGGTGCACATCGGAAAATACAAATTTGAAACATACAGTCCCGTTTTTGCAGTAAACTGGAAAATAACCTCATTGTGTGATCGCTGCCATCTTTATTCGGGGCAAAGATTCACTGGACACGTGCGCAGCCGCCAGCTTTGTTGGGGGCAAAGTTCAGAGGGATGTATGTGCAGCCCTCCCTGGTAGAGATTCAGAGGGTAGGATTTACCAAGAGCACATTCAAACCCAGAGAAATTGATGTTTTGTTTTCTTGGATTTGTTTCTTCATCCATTTAAATGATTTGGATGTGAATAGAGCCGGTACTGTTCGTAAGTTTGCAGATGACACCAAAATTGGAGGTATTGTGGACAGTGATAAAAGTTGTCTCAGAATACAATGGGATATTGATCAGATGGGCCAATGGGCTGCGGAGTGGCAGATAGGGTTTAATTTAGATAAATGTGAGGTGCTGCATTTTAGAAAAGCAAATCAGAGCAGGACTCACACTGAATTGTAAGGTCTTGGAGAGTCTTGCTGAACAAAGAGACCTTGGAATGCAGGTTCATAGTTCCTTGAAAGTAGAGTCACAGGTAGATAGGACAGTGAAGAAATTGTTTGCGATTCTTCCCTTCGTTGGTCAGAGCATTGAGTGAAGGAGCTGTACAGGACATTGGTTAGGCCACTTTTGGAATATTGTGTGGAATTCTGGTCTCCCTCTTATCAGAAAGAGGCACTGAAACATGGAAGGTTTGAGAATTGATTTTTTAAGGATGTTGCCAGGATTGGAGGATTTGAGTTGCAGGGAGAGGCATAATATGCTGGGGCCATTTTCCCTGGAGTGTCATAGGCTGAGGTGTGATGTTGAAGAGGTTTATAAAATCGTGAGGGGCATGGATTGCGTAAATAGACAAGGTGTTTACCCTGGGGTGGTGGAACCCAGAACGAGAGGATATAGGTTTAGGATGAGAGGGGAAAATTCAAAAGGAGCCTAAAGGTCAACCAAAATTGTAACATTTAAAAGGCATTTGAATAGGAAGGGTTCAGAGGGATGTCAGTCAAGTGCTGGCAAATGGGAATAGTTTAGGTTAGAATATCTGGTTTGCATAGATGGCTTGGACTGAAGAGTCTGTTTTTGTGCTAGACATCTCTGACTGTGGGATCATAAAAGTGAACACTGCTCTGATTCACCTCTGGGCTTCTTGATGTCCACTTGTTCGTTATCCAGCTTCCTCAGTCTCACATGAGTGTATTTCTGCCATGTTTAGTATTTTACTACTATGTTCACAGACCTTTTTGTAAATGGATTGTCCACTGCTGCCCGACTCCTGACCGTATGCTGCTCCATTATCAGGTTATCTTTTCCACAATATCTTTGACAGTCAAGAATTCTTGTTTTCCAATAGTGAGTGGATTTTTCTTCCATTTCTGACAGTCAAATTCTGCACCATTTTCAATCCATATAATTCATATTGCACTCCCTGAAACATCATGTGTATTTTCTCCTTCCACAGATCCCAGTGATCATTGCCAAAGCCCTGTTGCCTGTGGAGAGGGTGATGTTTGACTTCCTTGTACTGCTGCAGTTTGAATGGTGAAGGTGCTCCCACAATGTGGTTGGGTAAGAGACATTACAGATTATTCATTCAGCGATAGTGAAAAGTAGAATATACCTGTACAAATCAACATGTTTTTAATTTCACAAAAATATTGAGAACTTTTGACATAAGGCCACAGCTGGAGAATATTATGTCCAGTGACCAAAACCATTGCCAAATAAGCAATTTTTCAGGAATGCCTTAAAGGAAGAAAGCAGATCTTAGAGGGTTAGGGTGGGAATTCCAGACCACGTTGCCTTGGAATCTTTCGAAACAGTCACACAGCTGAACTCAAAAATAAACACATCATTGGGAGTCTAAACTAAGTTATTGAGATATGAAAGGGTGTGTGGTGCAGGAAGATAGGAATGATTACAGCCAGGAATTAAGTCAAGGGTGTGAAAGTAAATTGTTGTTGCTTATAAATGGGAGCCTTTTGATGGATCAGCAAGTTCTGGTACAAGTGAGCACTTGGGCGGTAGAGTTTTCAATATTCTGGAGATTATAGGGAGGGTGATTGTGGGATGCTGGCCAGGAGTGGGTTTAGGTAATGAAATCTAGAGTTAACAAAATAAATGAATGAGAGTTTCAGTAAATGAGCTGAGACTGTGGTGAGGTCCGGTGATATCACTGAAGTCGAAATAGTGGTCATGGAGTGGGACTGGACTATCACCCTCACCTCACCTCTGGAATTCAGCTGTTTGTCAGTTTGTGAATCCAGTCTGTAACAAGATCAGGAACTGAGTGGCCCTGGCAGAACCCAAACTGGGTGTCACAGAAGGTTATTGCTGAGCAGCTGCATGACAGCACTGTTGATGACACCTTCCATCACTTCACTGCTGAGTGAATGTCGACTGATGGAGGGAAATTGGATGCGTTGGCTCTGTCCTGTGTTTTTGTGTTGAACATCCCTGGGAAATGTTCCACAATGTTAGTAGGTGCCAGTGCTGGACTTGTCTTGGTGGGCAGCAATTTCTGGAGCACAGCCATCAGTATTATTGCCACAATTTTGGTAGGGCTGACTGCCTTTACACTACTTCTCCATTTCTTGATCTGATTTGAAATAAGTTTTCAACCAAGTTGATTCACGTCTCTGATGTCAGGGACCAATGTAGAAGGCTCATCCACTTGGCACTGCTGGCTGAAGATTGCTGCAAATGCTGTTTTCTTGTCTGTTGCATGGATGTGTGAGACCCCTCCATCAGTAAGGGTGGGGATATCTGTGATGCTTCCTGCAGTGAGTTGTTTAATTGTCCATCACCATTCCTGACTAGGTGTGGCAGAACTGCAGAGCTCCGATCTGATCCATGAGTTGTTGGATCACATAGTTCTATTTGGTGTTGCTTACGCTGTTTGGCATGCAGGTTGGGTAGCTTCACCAGGTTGGCACCACATTTTTAGTTATGCCTGGTATTGCTCCTGGCATGCCCTGCGGAACTCTCCATTGAACTAGGGTTGATCCCCTGCCTTGATGTTAATGGTTGAGTGGGGAATATACCAGGCCATGAGATTTCAGATTGGGCTGGAGTACAGTTCTGCTGCTGTTGTTGGCCCACAGTGAGACAGAAGGGTCAAGAGGGCTGATTGCGTTGTATTTTCCAGTGCATTGGTAGATGTAATGTGATCCATCCAGTTTCATTCCTTTGTTGAGACTGTGCAGTGATTAATACAATGAGTGATTTGATGGGCCACTGTCAGGAATGCAACTTTAAAAAAAAAGGTTTTGTGATTTACACATGAAAAAAGTGAAACTATCATGGTATTCGAACAGATGAAAGACTCAACAGACAATCAAGGTATTTTTCAATTGATAATTTCAGTTACATCACACTAAATTTTTGCTATAAATTCTGTGCCTTAGAATTGTGCCCTCCACAATCACCTGATGAAGGAGCGGTGCTCCGAAAGCTAGTGTGCTTCCAATTAAACCTGTTGGACTATAACCTGGTGTTGTGTGATTATTAACTGAAAATATGACCGCAATACGAACAGGGCAGCATGTAAACAGGCTCAGTCCAGTTAATCAATATATTCGGAAGGATTTCCTCCAAGTTTGATGACGCAATATTCGCCAAAACCGTCAACTTCAACACGCAATGTTGCTCTTAACAAAAACTTCAGGCTGACACAAAGCTCCCCACCCCACTGCAATGTGGTAACTGGGCCCGGCCTAGGAATTGCAACTGGGACATTTGTGGACTGTGATCTCAAAGGAAGGGAGCAAACACAATTCTGACAGATTAGTTCTCAAAGATGAGTGGCAAGTTTGAGACAAGGCAGGTGGTATGCCGCCTTGCACTTAGCTTAATTGCATTTCTTATTTACAGTTGTGTTTTGCAAAGTATAAAGAACTATGTGTTTGTTTTCCATGGTTGGAGAGTTTTATCCGAGTTGATTGCAGTTGCTGCCTCTCGCTCCCCAAGTCAAATCATAGATCTATAACAAAACAATAAACTGCAGGTGCTGGAGATCTGAATCCCAGAAACAAAGTGCTGGAGAAACTCAGCAGTTCTGAGGGCATCGGTGAAGAGAAAAATAATGTTACATTTCAATTTCAGTGACTCTTCGTCTGAACGGACAAATGGTCATGAGACTTGGAGCTTCCAATGTTTTATTCCCCTCAGAGATGCTGCTGGACCTGCAGTTCTCCAGCACTGTGCTTTCTCTAGTGAACTTTATTTACAAAACCGATCAGAAAAATACTAATCTCCAAAAGTGAAAGGTTCATTGCAAACGTGAGCATAGTTTCCACACTTGAGTTACACAAGCACGCCTCAGTTTAAAAACAAGATTTAACTCTCAATAATATTCCATCTCAAAATTAGCCAAGTTACATCAGTAATAAAGCTCATCCACCCAATGATGCACTTCAGCACAACATCCTGCAGTGTTTCACACAGCCACCTTCACCAAAGAATGATCACATGTCACAAAATTGAAGGACAAGAGCATGTCTCTTTAAAGGAACTGAAGTCAAACTCAGTTTTTGGAAGGATTTTTATTAAACCTGATTGAACATTTAAATCTCAGAGCATAATCTTTGCTTTTTTAAACAAAGTGTGTGGGAAACATCCCACATCTTGCTAAAGGTTCAGTTCAGTCTGATACATAGAGCCAAAGGTCAAGCAAACATCACACTTTCCATTCACTTCTACAAAGGGCTGACACCACATTTCTTCAGGATTTAAAGTATTTTACAAATTGTTTGTAAAATCATTTGTCACGTTAAAGAACTGAACAATAAATGTCATTGTATGCAATAAGAGTGAAGCCTGTGAGAGCAGATTTAGCTTTGGAGGGCAGTTTATGTGCTTTCTAAATTCTGGGAGCACTTTGGGAGACTGCTCCCAGATGGTGAGAGTGAGCATATCTGGAATGCACTGTTTAGATTTTGGAATCCTTGGGAGAGAATCTGTGGTTTCACTAATACTTGGCTTGTGTTGTTGGTGTACAGTAAGCAATTCATAAAGTTACTTATGTATTGTTGTCGACGACCTGAATGGTATTCAAATCTGCCAGGTTGCCTTCAATAGTGTGAATGCATCTATTGTAAATATTTGGAATATTCCAGCATTGCCCAGTGCTTGGCAAATTCAGGGGGGACAAAAAAATCACATTGAGTAATTTGAAATTAAGAATCCAAGAGGATGTAACCACTGAAGTATTCAATTCAAATAGTTCAATGGAGTGCTCACATTTAAAATACCTGTTATCCATAGGAATGGATGGACTGACAGAATTGGGACCAAATTCCTGGCTGGGGAGTGTGAAATGTGCTTTGATAAAGTCACCTGCATTTACCAACAATAATTTGGCAAGCTCGGAAATTTAAAAAACAATTCGAGCTTCATTGCTGCTCCAGTCGGATCACAAGCTCTGTGAAAAAATAACAATGTTCAGGTTTATTGCATACACTCTGAAACACGTGTTCCTTCTGCAGATCCTGCAAGTTTCCCCAATGAGCATAGTCCATCGAAATGATGTTGCTTACTTTGGCCAACTCATTTCTTTCCGAGCCTCTATAACCTGAAGACTGACCAGAAGCAATTACTCCACATATGTGGGAACATTACCGACGAGGATTTTTTTCTTTCAGAATTGACTTCCATATATTCAAAGTCCAGAAAAAATAAAAAGCTTGTTACCTTTTATAGAGGAATGATTCAGTGGGAGTAAAACGCTAACCTTTTCTTGCTTAATAATCAAGCTACCTAAATTTTAAAAATGAACACTTCTTAATAGTTCGCAAGATCCTAATGAAATATTTTATGTGAAACAAATCACATGATACATAGTTATTCAGATAACAAAACAAGTTTGTTCATTGAAGAACCCAGAGGAAAAGGTCATGAAACAATGTGAGTTTGATATACCTTGTTAGAAACGAAAATCGCTTCTTAATAATCGCTCGAGACAAATTCAGGAAAACAAAGGTTTATTTACAAGTCTGCAGAGTTGGGCACCCTTCTGAGAAAAAGGCGCGCCGAGGCTTACAAAGTTTCTCATTATATACAGCACAAGTCCCTCCCCTCCTTGGCTCTAACGAGCCACGAGTTTCACATTCTTAAACCGTCATTATTCTCCATTTTGCACCCTTATCACAAAGTCTGCAACAAATGTCTCCAGAGTTGTTGTTTTTTTTACCCTGTAGTCTTATCAGTCAAAGACTTATTCTTCTCTATCTGTGCTAGCGGTCTTATCAATCTGTAGCAGATGTCTCTGTATCAATCTGTAGCAGATGTCTCTCGAGTTGTTTTTCTATCCTGCAGTCTTATCAGTCAAGGACTCATTCTTCCCTGTCTGTGTTAATATTTTCATCAATCAAGGACTTGTTTTTACTCTGCTCACAAAATGTCAGCATTTGCACAATTTAAATTATCCTACTTTTGAGTATACAAAATGTTTTAGAAAAGAAGCAAAAGCCTTGTCTTTTATTATATAGCAGCCTGTTGGGTCAGGCACATCTTAATTGTTTGAACCGAAATTGCCTCTCACAATTCCACCCTTTCTCTTTTTAAGATAAGCCTCCCCTCCTCAAGGGCCCGGGAAATCCTTGGTCTTTCGCAGCAACAGCACCTTAAGTTCCTGCGTCCCATGTTGTGGAACCGCCACTGCCTGGAGTTGGGAAATATTTTTCTGAATTAAAAACTGAATACAGGGGGTTAGGCAAGGTAATATGAGGAGAAGCATCACGCCCCCCCCCCCCCCAACCACCAGCAACGCCGTGCGCCACCAACTACCACCTAGGAGACCATCCCACCATCCGATGCCACTAAGAGGACGCCAAGATTGTACTGGCACATGGGCCAATTTCCGAATTTCATCGGAAATTTTCAAAACCGCTTTACCATTATCGTCAATTTCTAGACAGCAGTTAGTCAGGTTAAATTTCCCGCACACGCCCCCCCTCCGAGGCCAACAGATAATCCAAGGCAAGTCGGTTTTGATATATAGCAGCCCTCATCTGATTCTGCTGCTTAGCCAGCAGCTCCAGGGCCAGGGCGGTCCGGTTAGTAATAACCTCTACGGCTGCTTGGAGCCTGATAATTCGATTTAACATATAGATAGGAGTACGGTATCCCCATGATCCGTCCTGTGCCCATGTAGCTGGCCCGTAGTATTCAATAATCCGGGCTGGTGGCCACTCATCCCCCCAATCACCGACTTGGATATCCCTTGGCGACCTACGGAGGGAGTCAAAGAGTTTAATTCCCAAATCGTCGCCTTCCTCCCAGGGTAATAGGAAGAACGCAGGTCGTATTAGACCCAGGAAGCATACCCCAGCCCATCCCATGGGCAGTTTGGAGTATGCCTGATTACCGCATATCCAAAATAGGCCATCTGGAGCAGGCCCTCCCTGCCTGACAATGTCATCCCACAGCTCCTTCACCCCGGGGACGCCCTCATAAGGACCAGGACCACTGCAATTCCAGTAATCAGCCCCCAGCTCGTCAGAGGAGGAATCAATACGTAATGGAACGCAATTTCCATGACCTCGGTTTGCAATGTACCAAGTAATATCCTCAGGCCACCATACTCGCGTGGTCGCGTCCAATACATTCTGACAGGGACTAATCCCTACCTCCACGGTCCCCTTGCCTTTAACACAGAACTGGCCCTCAGGGCTGTTTGTCAGTCTCCACCCCTGGCTTTTCCTTTCATTGACATGAGTCCAAGTGGTTTGCAGCAATTCCCATATGTCTAAGCTTTGACCAGTCCACGGCCATTGTTCCGACATATGCGGCCCCCCACAAACCCAGCAATTGCTAACATTTAAAACAGTGGCTATTCTAGAGGTGAGATCAATAAACAGGTTTTGTGTAACATCAGGGAGTTCAATCTTTTGTTCTACCTCTTTGTATACAGATGGCACTTTAGAGAGCACGACCGTTCCCTGACGGTCTTGCTCTTTCCCCAACCCCCGATCAGTGTTCTGTATCTTGGCCTCCTTGACTCTGTCAACCTGCTGCCTGAGCAATACGGAGGATAGGCCCCACCGCCCAGTTTTGTTAATACACACCCAGCGGTCATTTATAGGGCATCCACGGATTTTGCCACCGTATCCTTTATTATACAGCTGATAATAGGGTCTTCCACCCTCCCAACATTCGTGTCGTGCACTCACATCGTAACACCAATCGTCCACATGGGAGTGAGACACAAATGATCCCGAGTAGATTCGAATCCCGAGCCTTACTGTAGTCCAACATTTGTCACATCTCCCCTCACCCTCCCCCACATACAGGAGTAAACTGATCAATATCCCCACCAATACAGTCCAAGTAGAGTTCATTATCGCTGTCTTTTCAGTTTTACCACCAACGGCTTGTCCCCTTGCTCGCATGTCCAAGTGCTTTCTCCTTCAGGCGGAACAGGCCCCTTTATCCTTGATGCGTGGACCCACCCTTTTTCTTTCGTCCGAACAGCTGCTTCAGTTGTTAACAGAACCAGGAACGGTCCTTCCCACCGCGGCTGGAGCTTTTCGGCCTTCCAGGTCTTAACAAGTACCCAATCTCCGGGCTCCACCTTATGCAGGAGGAAGTCGAGCGGCGGAGTCTGAGCCAGGAGACCTTTCCTCTGGAGTTCTGCAAAAGAACGGGATAAGGCCAGTAAATAGTTTCTGACAAATACATCTCCCCCTTGTAGAGTGGGACATCCATCAACCTTACTCCAATATGGTAATCCGAACAGCATTTCATAGGGGGAAACCCCGACATCCCGGCGAGGTGCCGTACGTATCCTCAATAGGGCAATGGGCAGGCACTTCGGCCAAGGTGACTTAGTTTCTAACACCAGCTTAGTCAATTGGGGCTTGAGCGTGCCATTCATTCTCTCAACCTGACCCGAACTCTGAGGATGCCAGGGTGCATGGAATTTCCATTGGATACCCAGGGCAGTACAGATCAAATGGTGTAGCTTAGAAATAAAATGTGTCCCACAGTCGGAGTCGATAGATTCCATTATGTCATATCTCGGGATTATGTTCTCTAACAACAGTCGGGCCACGGTTGGTGCATCGTCATTGGCAGTTGGGAAAGTCTCTACCCAGTGAGTGTAATGGTCTACTATTACTAGCAGATATTTCCATCTCTGTACTGGGGGTAATTCTGTAAAGTCGACTTGGATCCTCTGGAATGGCCTAATTGCGAGGGGCTGACCACCGGCTGGCATAGAACGCATGGCTTTCTGGTTAATACGCCGGCAAGTGGGGCATCCGACTACCTCTTGTTGGGTTAATGTGCATATCCCCCTGCATACATAGTCTCTCAGGAACGTGTCACACATGGCTTGCACCCCCCAGTGGGTCTGATGGTGTAATCGGTGCAGAATACCCCGGGTGATCTGTTTGTTCAGTACTTGTCTCCCATCAGGAACCATCCACTTCCCGTTAGTATCTAGCCGGGCACCCAATTGATCCATTTTATCAATCTCCCCCTGAGTGAAGACGGGTTGTTTAGCGAGCCCTTCCCTCAACGGTATTAATGTTAAAAATTGGACGGATTTTTCGACCGCTGCCCGCTTGGCTTCCTCATCTGCCAGCCGGTTTCCCACCGCTTCTGGTGTCGACCCCTTCTGGTGACCGGGTACATGGACTACTGCGAGTTCCGTAGGTAACGCCAGGGCCTCCAACGTTAGGCTGATCATTTGTTCGTGAGCCAATTCTTTTCCCCGGGAAGTTATCAATCCTCTCTCTTTCCAGATTTTTCCGAAAGTATGAACGATTCCGTATGCATACTTTGAGTCAGTATATATGGTCCCCACTTTCCCTTCCAACAACTTCAGGGCCCTCTGGAGGGCGTACAACTCACAGGATTGGGCTGACCACTTCCCAGGCAGTCGTCCGGACTCAATCGTCCGTTTTGTTGCACCATCTACGACAGCATAGCCACTGTACCGGATCCTACTGACGCACCGGGAGGATCCGTCGATGTACAGTTCCTGTCCCTCACCCAGCGGGGCCTCTTGCAGGTCCTCTCGGCTTTTGGTCTGCAGGGCTACAAATTCCACACAATCATGCTCCTGTCCTCCATCTGCAGGACATCCGTACAGAAACTGGGCAGGGTTGCAACTGAGATCTTTTGCAAAAGTAAGATCGTCTCCGGTCATCAAAATTGTCTCATACTTGAGGATACGAGAGTCTGTTAACCAGCGGTGAGCCTTCTGATCCAGTATGGTGCTAACTGAATGTGGGGAGTATACTATGATTCTTCCTCCAAAGGTAAGTTTCCGGGCCTCTTCTACTAACATTGCCGTAGCTGCCATTGCCTGTATACAGGTCGGCCATCCACAGGACACAGGGTCTAACATTTTTGACAAAAATGCAACCGGATGACGCTTCCCTGCACGCAGCTGGGAAAGCACACCCTGGGCAATTCCGCCGGCGCTATTGACATATAACTGGAACGGTTCCTTCAGGGTGGGTAAGGCCAATACCGGAGCTCGGATCAGTTTATTTTTAATAATATTAAATCGCTGCTCCTCTTCATCTGACCAGTACACCTGTGGTCCTTCTTGTCCGAGTTTGTCGTACAAAAATTTTACTAGAGTGGTGTAACTTTCAATCCATATCCGGCAATACCCCACCAGCCCCAGGAATTGTCTGATCTCCTTCTTGGTCCTGGGTATTGGCATACCCGTAATCCCCAATATTCGTTCCGGCGTGATACGGCGATGCCCCTTACTGACTCGATGGCCCAGATATCTTACCTCTTGCTCCACAAACTGGAGTTTCGTCCTGGAGACACGTAGGCCCTGTTTCCCCAGGAAGTTCAGCAGGGCAACGGTGTCTGCTCGTACTTCCTCCTCTCTTAGTCCTGAGAGTAGGAGATCATCGACATATTGGAGCAATTGATTCCCCGCGTTACACTGAAATCCTCCTAAGATCTGCTCCAGTATTTGTCCAAACAAGTTGAGTGATTCCGTGAATCCCTGTGGCAAGACCGTCCATCTTACCTGTCGCTTTCATCCTGTGAAGGGATTCTCCCATTCAAATGCGAAAAGGTTCCGACTTTCTTCGTCAAGGGGGCAACTCCAGAAGGCATCCTTCAGATCTATTACACTGAACCATTCATGTTCGGGGGGAATTTTACTCATTAACGTGTAGGGATTGGGTACCACCAGGTATCGAGCCTGGACTACTTCATTCAACCCCCGCAAGTCTTGTACCAACCTATACGTCCCATCCGGCTTCCTCACAGGAAGTATTGGAGTATTGAAAGGGGACATACATTCCTCCAGCAGTCCATCTGTGATTAATCTTTCTATCACAGGTTGTAACCCTTCCCGTCCTTCCATAGCAATCGGGTACTGTTTCCTTCTTACCGGGCCTTTTCCTGGTAACATGGTGATTTGGAGAGGTTTGATGTTTAGACCCCCTCTGTTCCCCTCTCGGTACCATACGTCCGGGTCTATTTGTTGATCATCTTCTTCGGTGAGGGTGAACAACCTTACCACCATTTCCCCGTTACTTGGTACCGTTCCAATCCCTAGTTTGACCTGCAAGTCTCTTCCTAACAAATTAAACCCCGCCGATGGCAGTAGAAGGAGGTCTCGTTTAGTAGTTCTGTTTTCATACCCAATTTCCACGTCCTCCACTACTGGGACTTGCAATTTCTGTTCTCCAATTCCAGATACTCCCATAACTGTTCCTCCTGCTCGGGCGCCGGGGGGTATTTGGATTATACTTGATCTTTCGGCTCCCGAGTCCACCATAAATGTGATCTCCGACCGTTGGGGCCCTACTTTCAAGTTTACCGGGGTTCCTGTCGATAGTCCTTTTGCCCCAAGGGTAGGAACCCCCGACCTCCCTAATCTTCCTCCATCAGGGCGTACGACCGCACCTCCCGCTTGTAGTGGGGGCACTCTCGCTTAAAATGTCCCTTTTCATTACAGTAGTAACATCTGAGTATCCTCCTCGTTTCCCTGTCGCGGTCTCGTGTTCCTCCACTCTTCCTTTGTTCAGGCCATGGTCCTCTTTTCCGCTGCTCTTGCCATGACTCTCCCCTTTCCTGTTGCTGCCACGGCTCTCCCTTTTCCCTTCTTCCAGCTGTCACTTATTGCACAGTCTGCATCATTATCTTTGTCGCCTTCTTTTGCTTCTCATCGTCCCTTCTCACAAACACCTTTTGCGCCTCCCGTAGTAGTTCACTTAGAGGTTTACTATCCCAATCATCCATTTTCTCTAACTTCTTTCGTATGTCCGGCCAGGCTTTTGATACAAACTCTACCCGTATGAGTTATTGTCCCACATCCGTCTCAGGGTCCACCCCAGCGAACTGCTGCAAGTTCTTCCTAATTCTGTCTAGGAAGTCCGTAGGGGTTTCTTCCGGGTTTTGATGATTACCAAAGGCCTTGGTAAAATTGTGCCCCTTCGGGGCTGCCTGCCTTATTCCTTTTATCCAATAATCCCGCATGTCTCTCATGTTGCGCCATCCTTCTTCTGTTTTCTTATCCCACTCGGGGTCGGTGAGGGGAAACTTCTGCTCCCCTCCTTCTCTCCCCTCTCTCTCCCAGATCAAGAGTGCAGCTTGTCGTATCATCTGTCGCTCCTGGCTAGAGAACAATGTTTTCATGATGGAACACATCTCTTCCCACGTGTAAGTATTCGGACCCAGGAACTGATCCAATTGTTCAGCTAGGCCCATGGGGTCCTCTAGTAGACCCGTCATCTCCCTCCTGAAATTCCGTACTTCAGTACTCGTCAAGGGAACGTTCACATATCCCATCCCTCCTTCCTCGCCCCCCCCATGGGCACTTCCCGGAGTGGATTCATTCTTGCAATCGAGACAGGGTTTTGTCTGTGACTCCTTCCAGCTTGAGATCTAGTCTGTACCCCTGAGGCAGCCTGTGATTCCTCCCCATTTTCTTCCCCTTCCCCTGACTCGTCGTCACCCGAAGGAACATTTTGTGGGGCAGACGGGGTCACGTAGGGTGGCGGTAAGTGATCTAAAGGTTCCCATTCTTTCTGCCCTTTCGAGTCTTCATTAGTTACCTTCATTTTGCAAGATATTGTGACCGGTAGCCAACAAAGGGCATAATCACTTTCTTCCAGAATAACATTAGGTTTCGAATTGACATATAAAATGAGAGCTTGCCGGACCCAGTCTTCGTCAGTACCGAATCTAGGCCACCACACTGAGTCGCCCTGAATAGGTTTCTGGGACCACTTTTGACAGTATTTTACCATCTTCCTTCTAGATTTTCCTTTTCTCCTACCCTGATTCCAATTATTTAACATTCTTCCTAATGGACTATCGTCAGGTACCCCGAGGTATGTGTCATTGTCCCTGTTCAAGCCCACCCTTCCCTTATTTGCCTTGGATCCCTTATTTCCCATTGCCGAGCACTTCGTATTTCTTGTATTATCCCGTGATAATCTATCACAATTTAGCCAATTCCCAGACCTTCAGTCCCGTGATCGCCCAGGTTCCTTTGCAGGCACCCCCGGTCTTTGGATTCCTGTGTCCTACGTCTCTGTGACACAGATCACAGGCACCCCGTAGGTACACGTTCCTCCTCAAACACGGTCTCTGCAAAATCCCTCACAGGCGAGCCCCGGTCTCTAGATACCTGAGTCCCACGTCTCTGTAGAAAAATCCACAGGCACCCCGTAGGTCCCCAGGCCTCCGGAAACACGGTCCCCGCAAGTTTTTTTCTTACCTGGGTTCGGTGCACCGAAATTACTCGATCGTTAACTGTCCACACTGCCTCGGCCACACCCCTCCTTTGTTTTCCTGAGCCTCCCGGATATCACTCGCTCAAGCCGCGCGGGGCGACAAGCAAGGAATCAGGGACTGCCGAACTCGGCAGGGTGCACCTTCTCCGATATCCTTCCTCAGCTCCCCTCGCGGCCGGAGTGTTGATCGGACGAGCCCCCAAGTTTGTTAGAAACGAAAATCGCTTCTTAATAATCGCTCTAGACAAATTCAGGAAAACAAAGGTTTATTTACAAGTCTGCAGAGTTGGGCACCCTTCTGAGAAAAAGGCGCGCCGAGGCTTACAAAGTTTCTTATTATATACAGCACAAGTCCCTCCCCTCCTTGGCTCTAACGAGCCACGAGTTTCACATTCTTAAACCGTCATTATTCTCCATTTTGCACCCTTATCACAAAGTCTGCAACAAATGTCTCCAGAGTTGTTGTTTTTTTTACCCTGTAGTCTTATCAGTCAAAGACTTATTCTTCTCTGTCTGTGCTAGCGGTCTTATCAATCTGTAGCAGATGTCTCTGTATCAATCTGTAGCAGATGTCTCTCGAGTTGTTTTTCTATCCTGCAGTCTTATCAGTCAAGGACTCATTCTTCCCTGTCTGTGTTAATGGTTTCATCAATCAAGGACTTGTTTTTACTCTGCTCACAAAATGTCAGCATTTGCACAATTTAAATTATCCTACTTTTGAGTATACAAAATGTTTTAGAAAAGAAGCAAAAGTCTTGTCTTTTATTATATAGCAGCCTGTTGGGTCAGGCACATCTCAATTGTTTGAACCGAAATTGCATCTCACATACCTCAATCATCATTTCAAGTGCATTCTCTGAATAAATTCTCCTTTTCCTCCTCGAAGTATTCAACTTCTTGAATAATTGAGAGAATGAAGTCACAGTTGTACAACACAAAATCAGACCCTTCAGTCCAACTTGCCCATGCTGACCAGATATCCAAAATTGATCTAGTCCCATTTGCCAGCATTTGTTCCATATCCATCTTAAACCCTTTCTACTGATTCAGTTTATTTTACTTTATCAGCACTTGAAATACTGACATTTTCTTTCTCCCGACATTGATTAAAGAAGTTATAAGTTCATTCATCCAAGTTAATTTTGTAATCTTTCACAAAGAAAAAAGTGAGAACAACATATCGCTCAGTGCAAAACAAAATACTGCAGCTGTGCGATATCTGGGAACACTGTAAAGGTGAGGCACTGATACTGCACAAGTTTGTCAGCATGGTTTCAATTACTGACAATAATTTAGTCATGACTTAGCCTTCCCATACTTAAGGTAAATGTGAGATATCTGAATTTCATGAATTGGTTCCTATTGCACTTTGATCAATAAAAATTATTCTTGGTTTAAACTTCTCAAAAGAGAAAGTGACGACCAAAGAAGCTGGATATCAGAGTCGAAAAGTGTCATGCTGGAAAAGCACAACAAGTCAGGCAGCATCCAAGAAGCAGGAGGGTTGATGTTTCAGGCATAAGCCCTTCATCAGGAATCACAGGCTTCAGAAAAATAACTGGCATAGAATTATGCCAATACATTTGTAGAAGGGTCAGATTAGAGACTAATTTCAGATTTGGTACAATTCAGTGCAACATTTCAGTATGATATTTACATATGTACCTAAAAGAGAAGTTGTCTAAAATTACAAGCTCTAGGATGATTATAGGATTAAACCTGGAAATAAAGCTGGTGACCCAGAATGGCCAAGTGAAGTCCCATCAGTATCGCCTTGGGCAGTGTCACGTAAGAATTTGATAGCAAAGTTGCCACTTTGGTGTAACCTGCAGTCTGGCCAAAATGCAGCAAAAATCTGTTCAATTTTATCTGCAAACTATTGAATGCAAAATCCTCCTTGCATAATAATGAGGCAGCATTTTGGGATGTCATTTTTAAAATATATTATTTTCAAAGTTACTCACAATTAAGAGTGATCACTTGGTGCTGTCTGCATAACACAGTACGAAAAGGAATTAATAGAAAAAACATTATAACCCAAATTCAGAGTCACTAATTCATTGATATTGCATGGGTCCAGCATTTAGAAGTAATCAATTTTTAAAAATAAATACAGATACATTTACTAAGTATATTGGAGTACAGTCAAGTTTCTTACTGAACAGTGACAGGATTGGACAGAGTCCACATGGATTTAAGAGAGGGGAATCATACTTAGCAAATCTACTGAAAGAATCTACAGAGGTCAAATATTCAAGTAAGAAATTGCAGGATATTTAGAAAAGCTTATTATTAAACATGGTAGACTGGGTTTTGTGAAAGCGAAACTATATTTGACAGATTTGCGACAGTTCATTGAGGAGATAACAAGCAGGGTGATAAAGGGCAATCCAATGATGTTCTGTATTTGGATTTTAAAAATGCAAATGATAATGTGCTACATAAAAGTTAATTGCACAATTTAGGAGCTCATGGTATCGGCGAAATGTATTAGCATGGACTGAGGATTGGTTAACCACACTGGCTGTTGCTGAGTCCTCACTTGCAGTGCTGTATACAGTGTTAGCTCCCACATTTAATAAAGGATAAACTAACATCGGAGACCATTCAAAAAAGATTTACTTAGCTGCTTTGAGGACAAAAGGGTTGACCTATCAAGAATAGATAAGCAGGGGTGATCTAATGGAAACAAGATTCTGAGGAGCTTGACAGAGTAGATGTTGACTAGATCTTCTAGCACCAGTGATGTCTCAAACCAGGGGATATTACATAAGGGAACATTCATTTTAGAAAAAGTAAAGAATTTTTTTCTCTCAGTGAATGGCTAGAATTTTCTCGCCCAAACAATTGTGAAAGTTAAATGTGGGAGGGGAATCGTTGGGTTACTCTTTGGAGGGTTGTTCTGGCTTGTTGGGCTGAAGGGCCTGTTTCCACATAGTAGGGAATCTGTGATTCTATCTCAAATTATTTTAAAAAAGGGCAGATAGATTTTTGAAATATTGAGCAGTTGAGGGCTATGCGGATCAAGCATAAAAGAGGTGTTGAGGTCTGGGTTGGCCCTGCCATAATCTGATAGAATGGGGGAACAAGCTGAAGGTGATGAATGCCCTACTCCTGCTCCGATTCCTTGAGGCTCCGTTTCATGTTTTTTTGTTGTCTCCAAAGAAGAGCGTGATACAATGTGCTAAAGATCTCAGATGTTGTGAAAATGGGGTGTTTATGTACTGGTTCAGATGGCATTGACTCATCAATCACAGCTATACAGTCATGAGTGGGAAGGCAATTCCCTCCGTGAATAAAGGAAATCTACTGCAGAGCTCACACAAAGGGAACCTTCCCCTCAGTAAACTCTCCCATCACATTATCCAACATATCAGCAAAAGCAGGTCGCACTGCGCATGCTCTAGCCAACAAAGGGACCCGCGGGTGATTGATGTCAGCACCGGATCAATGAAAGAACGGTGGGCGGAGCTGGAGGACCTAACGGGATGTTGGTCCTCCAACCAATCAAAGTAAATGAAGGGCGGAGCTAAACTAAACCATGTGATCACCCTCGCGCGCGGCGCAGAGTCGCTGTAATGAATGTTCGGGAAGTTATGGAGAGAAAGGATACGGTAAGGAAAGAAATAAACAGGGAAACGGGAGAAAAACTGTGTTGCTATGAGCGGAGAGGTTTTACAAACAAATTGTGCACGTCGGAAAACATAAATTTGAACGTCCCAGTCCCGTGTTTGCAGTAAATGGAGAATTGCCTCAGTGCGGCTGCAGACCTGAGTAAGCGCCGCCATCTTTATTCGGGACAACGATTCACTGGACACGTGCGCGGCCGCCATCTTTGTAGGGGGCAAGGTGCAGCCAGGCGCATGTGCAGCCTTTCTCTATTATAGAGTCATTGTGATCACAGCAGCCAATACTGCTCTGATTCACCTCTGGGCTCCCTCATAACCACTTTGTCAATATCTAGCTTCCTCAGTCTCGAACTATGGGTGTATTTTTGGTCTGTTTACTCCTGTATTATTACTTTTATAGACCCTTTGTAAATGAGTTTTTCACTGCGGCCCAGCCCCTGACCATGTACTGCTCTATTATCAGATTACTTTTTTCTTGAATTTTTTTGACAGTCAAGAATTCTTTTTTCCAATAGGCAAGTGTATTTTCCTTCCATTTCTGACGATCAAATTCTGCACCATTTTCATTCCCTGTAATACATTTTGCACTCCCTGAAACATCAACTGTGTTTCTCCTTCCACAGATACCAGTGATTAATGCCAAATCCCTGTTGCTTGTGAAGAGGGTGATGTTTGACTTTCTTGTACAGCTGCAGTTTGTGTGGTGGAGGTGCTCCTACAATGTGGTTGGGTAAGTGGCATTATAGATTGTGAGAGGTAATTTCGGTTTGCAACTTTAAGATGTGCCTAGACCACAGACTGATCTATAATAAAAGATAAAACTTTTGCTTCTTTTCTAAAACATTAGACTTTTGCTTTCTTAAAACATTTTGTATACTCAAAAGTAGAATAGTTTAAAATAGTGCATGCAGTTTGTGAGCAGAGTAAAACAAGCAGGCCCTTGATTGATGAAACCATAAACACAGGCAGGGAAGGATGAGTCCTTGACTGATAAAGACTGCAGGACAGGGAAACGACTCGAGAGACATCTGCTACAGATTGATACAGAGACATCTGCTACAGCACAGACAGAGAAGAATAAGTCTTTGACTGATAAGACTACAGGGAGAGAAAAATAACACCTCTAGGGTCTGGAGGCATGAAGGGGAGGGTCTGAAGACATTTGTTGCAGACTTTGTGATAAGGATGCAAGTTGGAGAATAATGATGTTTTTAAGAATGTGAACCTCATGGCTCGTTAAGAGACAGGAAGGGGAGGGTCTGGAGACATTTGTTGCAGACTTTGTGATAAGGATGCAAGTTGGAGAATAATGATGTTTTTAAGAATGTGAACCTCATGGCTCGTTAGAACCAAGGAGGGGAGGGACTTGTGCTGTATATAATGAGAAACTTTGTAAGCCTCAGCGCGCCTTTTACTCAGAAGGCTGCCCATCTCTGCAGACTTGCTAATAAAGCTTTGTTTTCCTGAATTTGTTTAGAGCGATTATTAAGAAGCAATTTTCGTTTCTAACATAGATTATTCATTCAGCAACAGTGATGATTTGAGAATAATGTCCAAATCAACAACAGTTTGTATTTTTATTATCATGCTTATAATTTCTCAAAAATACTATTGAGAACTTTAGACATAAGGCCAGAGATGGAGATATTAGGTCAGGTGACCAAAAGCATTGCCAAAAAGCAGGTTTTGAGGGATGTCTTAAAGGCAGACCTGTGAGGTTTTGGTTGCGAATTTCAGACCAAGCTGCTTCAGCAACTGTAGAAACAGCCACACAGGTGAAGTGATGAATTAACAAATGGTTCGGAGTCTCTAAGAAAGTGGGTTGTCGAGGTCTCAGTGTGTGTGGTGCAGGGAGCTAGGGATTATCACAGTCAGGAATTAAATCAAGTGTGAGAATTTTAAATTGAGGCATGTTGGCCAGGTGCTGGCAGGTGAGATTAGATTGGGTTGGGTTATCTAGTCGGCATGGACGGGTTGGACCGAAGGGTCTGTTTCCTTGCTGTACATCTCTATGGCTGTATGTTGATTATAATTAGGAGCCTTTTGATGAATCAACAAGCAGAGATTTAGACTTTCTTGAGATTACAGGGAGGTTGAATGTGGCAAGCTGGCCCTGAGTGTGTTTGGAAAATGAAGTCTGGAGATAACACAAGGTGGATGAAAGTATTTGAGCTGAGACAAGGGTGGAATCAGCTAGAAATAGTGGTCTTGGAGTGGGACTGAGTTATCACACTCACCTCACCTCACCTCTGGGATTCAGCTGGTTGCCAGATTGTGAATCAGGGCGGTAACACAATCGGGAGCTGAGTGCCCCTGGTGGAGCCTAAAATGAGGGTTGCTGATCTGACTGTTGCTGAGCAGCTGCTGCTTGGTAGCCCTGTCGATGACATCTTCCATCACTTTACTGCTAATCGAGTGTAGACTGATCGATGGAAATTGGCTGGGTTGGATTGCCCTGTGTTTTTGTGTTGAACATCCCTGGGCAATGTTCCACATTGTCGGTAGATGCCAGTGCTGGAGTGGTACTTGGATTGGTGGGTGGCAAGTTCTGGAGCACAAACCATCAGTATTATTGCCAGAATATTGGTCGGGCCCGTAGCCTTTGCACTAATTAACCATTTCTTGATGTTATTCAAACTCAACTGAACTGCTTTAAAACTCACATCTGTGATGTTGGAAACCACTGGAGAAGGCTGAGATGGATCATCCCACTTTGCACTTCTGGCTGCAGATTGCTGCAAATGCTGTCATCTTATCTGGTGCATGGATGTGTGAGGCCCCTCCATCAGTAAGGGTGGGGATATCTGTGATGCTTCCTCCAGTGAGTTGTTTAATTGTCCATCACCGTTCACAACTAGGTGTGGCAGAACTGCAGAGCTCCGATCTGTTCCATTGGATGTCGGATCACTTAGCTCTGTTGCTTGCTGCTGATGCTGTTTGATATGCAGATAGTCCTGTTTGGTCACTTCACCGAGTTGGCACTTCATTTTTAAGTCTGCCTGGTGCTGCTCATGGCATGCCCTCCTTTCAGTCCATTGTGATGGGTGAGAGCAGGATTTACAAACCCATGAGATTACAGATTGTGCTGGAGTACAGTTCTGCTGCTGTTGATGTCCCATAGTGCCTCAGAGATACCCAGTTTGAGATCCTACATCTCTTCAAAGTCTATCCCATTTAGAACGGTGATAGTGTCACTCAACACGATGGAGGTTTTTCTCAACTTTAAGGCAAGACTTTGTCTCCAAAAGGAATGTGTGATGGTCGCTCGTACTGATACTGTCATGGACAGATGGATCTGCAGCTGGTCAATTCATAACAATGAGATCAAGTATGTTTTTCCCGCTTGTTGGTTCCCTCACCATCCGCTGCAGACTCAGTTGAGCAGCTATACCCTTTAGGACCTGGCCAGCTCAGTCAGTAATTCTATTGCAGAGCTAGTCTCGATTGTGGACATTGAAATCCTGTACCCAGAGTACATTTGACACCATTTTATTGCCTCAGTGCTTCCTCCAAATGTTATTCAACATGAAGGAGAAGTGATTCATCAGCCAAGGGAGGACGGGACGTGGTAATCAGCAGGAGCCATGAGACTTTCTGGTCTCCGGAGCCAATGCTGTGTACTCCGAGGGCAAATCCTCCCTATCTGTACACCACTGTGCCACCACCTCTGCCTGGTCTGTCCTGCTGGTGGGGCAGGACATATCCAGAGATTTTAGGAGAATGTGAAGACTGCAGATGCTGGAGATCAGAATCAAGAGTCTGGTGCTGGAAAAGCACAGCAGGTCAGGCTGATGAAGGGCTTAGGCTAGAAACGTCGATTCTCCTGCTCCTCGGATGCTACCTGACTGTTGTGCTTTTCCAGCACCCCACACTCGATATCTTGGGATGGTGATGGTGGTATCTGGTCATTGTTTGTAAGGGATGATTCCGTGGGTATGACTATGTCAGGCTGTTCCTTGACTAGTCTGTGAGACAGCTCTGCACATTTTGGCACCAAAAACCATATGTTAGTGAGGAGGACGTTGCACCATCGAGAGAGCTGATTCTGTGGTTGTAATTTCTGGTGCCTTGTTAGTTGCCAACTGGTCCATCCAGTTTCATTCCTGTGTTGAGACTTTGCAGTGATTATTTCAGTGAGGAGCTGGCTGGGCTGCTGTCAGGTTGGCAGGATTTTTTTCGCCAATGACAATGGTTTCATGGAGATCAGGAGATTCCTAATACGTTGTTTTTTTTTCTTGAATTCAGATGCCACCATTTGCCAAGATGGGATTCGAACCAGGACTTCAGTCGTTTGTTTTAATATTCTGGATAAAACCTAAATACATCAGGTTTGTTCATTCATTTTAAATATCACTAACCCTGGTTTTGTTTCTTTGTAAAACACTGCCCATCATCCTGTCTCCTCCATCCTCCCCTCCAACAACGAGTGAGGAGCACATGGAGTTTCTCTGTCACTAAGACTGAGATAATCCGATCTGCTGCTTCTCTCCCTCCCGCTAGCCCACTGAGCCAAACTGCCTCACGTGGTGTTCCTGGTTTTGTCCTGAACCTACATCTTTCTCCAGTGTCTTGTCAAGTCTTATCAGAGCTCAGCTTGACACTTTACCCTAATCTCACTAAACTCACTTTCCAACTCTCTTTCCTCTGCTGCCGCCTCATCACTCCCCCTCGCCAATTCATAGATATTGTTCCTTGTTCTGTCTGTTGGTCTTTTTTTGGTTATGTCCTTCTCTCCCATTCTGTGAAAAACTGATATTTGACCTCACCGTTGTTGGAAAATCCTGCTCCATCTCCACTCTCCCTTTCCTTTCTGAATTCCTTGCATTTGGTGTCCCTCAATGATCCATCCTTGGTCTCTCCTGTATCTCACGTACATAGTGCCAGGAGGTGATATCATCCAAACACACTGTGTTATGTTTGACATGTACACTGACGATGCCCAGCTCTCCCTCCCCCCATCATCCCTCTCCATTACTCCACTGTTACTCAGTTATCAAACTGCTTACCACATTCCTACTACTCGATTAGCTGCAGTTTCCTCCAATGAAACATTGTCATGGTTAAACCCATTGCCTTACATTTACCTTTCTGCTGAGCCCCTCCCTCTCACTGGGAACTCTCTGAAGCAGAATGACACTCTTCACAATATTGCTGTTATATCTGACCCCAAGGTGACCTTCTGATCAGACATCCACAAAATCACAACACCAGGAATTCCAATCTCTTAAACGTTGCTTTTTTCCACCTCACCCCAGCTCCATTGCTACTGAAACCCCTTACCCGCGTCTGTGTCACCTTAAACTTGAATCCAAAACCGAACCCTTGATTCCGTGACTCATAATCTGGTTTCAGACTCCCCTCTCAGTATTTACCCTCAGACACATCCTCTCAATATTATCCTGTCAAACCCCTAAAGAATCCCATCTGTCTCAATGTGATCACCTCTCTTTCTCCAAAATCCAGTGAGTAGAGACCCAACCTTTTCAACCTTTATTTAAAAGATAATCCCTCCAAACCAGGGATCATCTCATTGAATCTTCCCTGAAATGCCTCCAATAAAGTGACACATTTCCTTATCTAAAGGGACCAAAACTGCTCTCATTACTGCAGATATGGTGGTCTCACCAGCACTTCCACACGTTACTCTCAGGTAGAGACTCCAAACTCTAATACTGAAAAACTTTGAAACAAAACATTCGATTCTCCTTCCTGATTCCCTGGTGTAATTGTGTGGTAGCTTTCTGTGTTTCCTGAACCATTACCCCAGGTCCCTTTGTGGTGCAGCTTTCTACAGTTTCCACCATTTAAATAGTACTTTGTTCTTTTATTATCTCCTCCAAAATGAGCAACTTCCCATTTTTCCCAAGTTACACCTCATCTGGCAACTTGTTGCCCCCTTCTCCTGTGCATCTCTCTCTTTTCATAATCCTCTTAGACCTTTACAGTTATGCCTTTTCTAGGAGATATCCCCCCTTCCCATTCTTCCAAACATTTACTGGGAGCACTGGGCAGTGGGAAGCAGGCAGAGTTGCTATCTTTTTAGGGATACGCTTTGGAGTGATTGAGAGGATCTTCCTACCCATTGGTCAGGATGGAGACAACTTGCCCATCGTTAGGCATTAGCCTTTCACACCCATGTCTTATTGATGAGGCAGAGCGGCAGCACGGAATGAAAGAAAAGAAAGTAATTCTTGTTCCCCATATCTCACTGACCCTTGGATCATTTTCTCCAATGTGTCAAAGAACTGCTGTGTTCAGTCACATGAGATCTCAAGTTGGAATGTCCTAGAAACCCACAGATTTCCCTCTGAGTTGACTGCTGATGTCCTCTAGGGTAATATGTACAGTAATCCTGGGCCACCAGAAGGGGATGCTGTGAGTTTCTAACTTAAACTTATAGTGACAGATTTTATAAACTTGTATTACGGGATATTACAGGTGGACATTCAGTTGGTAATCTCAGTAAATATTCTGCTAAACTCTGATTGAATTACTCAGTATATCAGGATCTGGATATTCGCATTGTGTGTGTGAGTATTGTGTTCCAGATCAATCCCATTTGCTGCTTAAAAATTCTCCTTTGAATCATCGCATTCTCTCAAAAGGTCTCCCCAAACCTTCAATGTGTCATGTAATCCTTTTATGATGACCTGATGAGTGTAAGGTTTATTATTCGAATGTGTAATTTTTGTATAAGGATGTCTCAGAGAGGGAGCAGAATATTCTTAAAGGGGAGAATAACCATTTTGAGGGGAGGCTGTTGTTTATTGGTATCAATGACATAGGAATAGAAGAGTTCACATTATTGGATCATTGGAATCTCTTGTGGGGTAGAATTGCCCTCCATCAGAAGGATGGATTGTACTGGCACTGGAAGGGAACAGTTGCTAGTGCTATTCAGGAGGCATTAAACCAGTGAAGGAATGTGGGTAAACTCAGAGAGAGAGTGAGGGAAGAGCTCAGTCTGACGCTGGTACAGTTCAGACGTCAAACAGTCAAGGCAGACAAGGGCAAGGCACAGAATGAGCAGTTATACTGCATATGTTTCAATGCAGGGGGCAGAGGAGCTCAGGGTATGGTTTTGAACATCGCACTGGAATATTATAGCAATTACAGAGGCATAACTTAATGACGGATAGGACCAGCAGCTTAATGTTCCACTGTATAGATGCTATAGCAAAGATAGAAAGGGGGCAACAGAGCAGGGGGAGAGGTATTTTTGATAAGGGATAACATTACAGCTGGGCTTCAAGAGGGTATTCCTGGGAGTACATCCAGGCAGAACTGAGAAATAAGAAAGGGATGATCTCCTTATTGGGATGGTACTATTGACCGCCCCCCCACTTCCCCAATAGTCAGCAGGGAGTTGAGAAGCAAATTTACTAAGAGATCACTTATCTGTAAGAATTATATGGTTGTGTACAAGATTTTACCTTCTTTGTTATTCATTCACAGGATGAGGGTGTCACTGGCTGGGCCCAAAGGGCAGTAAAGAGTCAACTACATTGCTGAAGGTCTGGAGTCACATGTAGGCCAGACCAGGTAAGGATGGCAGATTCCTTCCCTGAAGGATGTTAGCGAATCTGATGGGGTTTTTTTTCGCAATAATCAACAATGGATTCGTGGTCTTTAATAGATTCTTAATTCCAAATTTTTATTGAACTCACATTCCACTGTCTGCCGTGACCGGATCCAAACCCTGGGCCCCAGAACGTTATCTGGGTGTCTGGATTATCCATCTAATGATAATCTCACTAGGCCATTTGGCAGGGTGAGTGACTGAGGTATCCGTGGGGCAGCACATCAGCACCAAAGATCCCATGGTCTCTGCAGAAGATAGAAAGGGCTGGGGAGGGAGATATATCCCTGGTGGTGGGGTCTGACTGTAGGTAGCAGACATAGCAGAGGTTAATGGAGATTAGTGGGTGGCAGGTGAGGACCGGGGGATTATATTCTTATTGTGGTTGGAGGTGTGGGGGGAAGGCGGAGGTACAGGAAGTGGAGGATATGCGTTGGAGTGCATTGTTGATCAAGTGGGTGAGAAACGCGGTCCTTGAAAGAGGAAACCTTTCTGGGATGTCCTGGAGTGGAATTGCTTCTTCTGGGAGCAGATATGGCAAAGGCGGAGGAATTGGGAGTACAAGATCACGTTTTTACAGGAATATACTCGAGGGTAATCAGGAGAGCAAAAAGGGGACTTGAAATATCTCTAGGACATAGTTTAAGGAGAATCCAAAGAGATTCTACAAATACTTTAAGCATAAAATAATAACCAGACAGACAATAGGACCCCTTAAAGATCAACAAGGCCATCTATGGAACAACAGGATGTGGGAGAAATACTATGCTCTTCTATTCTACAGAGTTTGGAGAAATAAGTAGTGATAACTTGAAAAGTGTCTATGTTACAGAGGAGGAAGTCCTGGATGTCTTAAACAGTAGCAAGGTGGATAAATACCTGGGACCTGATCAGGTGTATCCCAGAAATTTGTGGAAAGCTAGGAAGGTGTTGGCAGTGCCCCTCCCTGAGGTATTTATACCATTGTTTGTGACAGGTGAGGTGCTGGAAGATGGGTGCCATTATTTAAAAAAGGTGGTAAGGAAAGGCCAGGGAACAAGAGAACAGTCAACCTAACGTCAGTGGTAGGTAAGTTGTTGGAAGGGATTCTGAGGGACAGGATTTACATGTATTTGGAAAGACGAGGATTGATTAGGGCTAGTTAACATGGTTTAGTGTGTGGGAAATTCTTCCTCTCTCTAACTTGATTGAGTTATTTTGAAGATGTGACAAAGGTGATTGATGAAGGCAGACTCTGGACATTGTCTATATTGACACTGAACCATGTTCCACAAAGCAGACTGGTTAGCAAGGTTAGATAACATGAAATGTTGGGAGAACTAGCCATTTGGATACAAAACTGGCTTGAAGGTAGGAGGCAGAGGGTGGTGATGGAGGGTTGCTTTGTGGACTGGAGGCCTGTGAGCAGCATTGTCCTGCTGGAATGGATATTGGGTCCTTAAATAAATGACTTGGATGTGAATATATGAGATATGGTCAGTGGGTTTACAGAAGACACCAAAATTGGAGGTGTAGTGGACAATGAAGAAGGTTAGTTCAGAATGCAACAGTATCTTGACCAGATGGGACATTGGAGCAAGGAATGGCAGACTGGGTTCAATTTAGACAAATGTAAGCTGTTGGATTTTGGAAAGACAAATCAGAGCTTAATGGTAAAGTCCTTGGGAATGATGCTGAACAGAGAGACCATGGAGTACAGGTTCATTGTTCCTTGAAAGTAGAGCCGCAGGGAGGCAGACTAGTGAAGGTGGTCTTTGGTATGCTTATATTTATTGGTCAATGCATTGAGTACAGAAGCTGGGACGTCAAATTGTGGTTGAACAGGACATTGATTAAGCCATTTCAGGAATTGTGTTTTAAGTTCGAAATTCCCTGTTCTGGAAAGGAAGTTGTGAATCTTGAAAGAGTTCAGACAAGATTTACAAAGACTTTGCTCGGGTTGGAGGATTTGGGCTACAAGGAGAGGCTGAATAGGCCAGGGTTAATTTCCCTGGAGAGTCAAAGACCGAGAGGTGACTTCATGGAGATTTATAAAATCATAAGGGGCATGGATAAGGTGAACAGCCAGGGTCTTTTCCCCCCAGTTAGGTGGGTTCAAAACAAGATCACATGGGCTTAAGTTGAGAGGGCAAAGATTAAAAATGGATCTAAGGGGCAAAGTTTTCAAGCTGTGTGTAGTGTATGTGTGGAATGAGCTGCCAGATGAAGTAGTGGAGGCTGATACAATTACAACATTTGAAAGGCATCCGATTGGGTACATGAATAGGAAGAGTTTCCAATGATACGGACCAATAGCTGGCAAATGGGGCTCCATTTGTTGACGATTCCTAGTTGTCATGGACCAATTGGACCAAAGGTCTGTTTCTGTGCTGTACATCTCTCTGACACTAATAAATGAAAATAAGATGTGTTCCTCTTTTGTGGAGAGCTAGCAGAAGCACAGATAATTGTCCTTGGAGCTGAGAAGGTTAAGCAATGATTTTGACCAGGTGCAAATTTGTTTCTAGGATATCTAATCTGCAGGGAGAGGGGAATTGTTAACAATGTCACAATTTTAGTAACTATTTTCAGGTAATTGGCAAATAATGTGAATATGTGAACTTTTTTTATTCAGTAAGTTCTGAGTTTCTGGAACAGTCTGAATGGCAGCTGGACACAGACTCAGCAGTTATTCATAAACAGATTTGGAATTTTACTTTTTAAGGGAAGATTTGGGGGTCTATGGGCAAATGGGAAGGGAATTGGGACAGATTTGCAGCATCTCCAGAGGGAGAGGGTACATCCCAAATGGGCTGAATAGCCCCAGCCCCTGTGCTCTGTGTTACTGCCCCATTGACTGTGAATATTGAAGCTCATCCCTGGGCAGAGAGAGGGAGGATCCCACCACTCACCTCACAATGGGCCCCGATGATTGATGTCAGCGCAGGTCAATAGGGGACAGAGAGCAGTACTGGAGGACCAGGTTGTACCAGTTTGTCCTCCAACCAATCGGAGTGAATGAGGGCATCCTCAAGGCTGGAACTAAAGAAAGGCACATATCGCAGAGATTTGAGAAACTGGAGGACATGAGATAGGGAGCGTTCTGTGGCTGGTGAGGAATTATATAAATAAGGAAGAATTGTGAGGCTGGATGAGGTGACAGTGATCGGGAGAGTTGAGGATGGAGGAATTTAGAGTTAGTGAGGATTAGAGTCATAACGTTATACAGCAAGGAAACAGGCCCTGTGGTCCAACCAGTCCATGCCGACCATAATTCCAAACTGAACTAATTGTACCTGCCTCCGCTTAGTCCACATCCATCCAAATATTTCCTATTTATGTACTTATCTGAAAGTCTTTTAAATATTGTGATTGTATTCACAGCTACCACTTCCTCTGGAAGTTCATTTCACACGTATAATTTTTTTTTAAAACCCTAATGTCTTTTCCCAAATCTTTCTAATTTCTTCTCAAAATGAATGCACCTGAGTTTTGAATTCCCCCCCCACCCCCAGTTATCCAGCCTCTCCTTCGAACACAATCCCTCCATTCATGGAAACATGCTGGTAAATCTCTTCTGAACCTGCTCCACTTTAATAATATCCTTCCTATAACAGCACAACCAGAACTGGACAGAGTATTCCAGAAGAGGCCTCCCCAATGTCCTGTACATCCTCAACATAACGTCCCAACTCCTGGACTCAAAGGTCTGAACGATGAAGGTAAGTGTGCTCAGCACCTTCTTAACCACCCTGTCCACATGGAACACACACTTCAAAGACCTGAAGCCCTCGGTCGCTTTGTTCCCATATCACTACTCAAGACCCTACTTTTATTGAGTGTAAGTCCTACCCTCGTTTATTTTGTCAGGATGTTATATTTTGCATTTATTCCAATCCAAAAAATTTTTGAGTATAAAGGCAGTAAGAGTATAATTAAGAGGGGAATCAGGAGGCAAAAAAGGGGACGTGAGATAGCTTTGGCGAATAGGGTTAAGGATAATCCAAAGGGCTTTTGTAAATACATGAGGAACAAAAGGCCAACTAGGGAGAAAATAGAGACCCTCAAAGATCAGCAAGGCAGCCATTGAGTGGAGCTGCAGGCGATGGGCGAGATAGGAAACAAGTATTTTGCATTAGTGTTTACTGTGAAAAAGTACATGGGAGATATAGAATGTGGGGAAATAAATGGTGACATCTTGAAAAATGTTCATATTACAGAGGAGGAGGAGGAGGTGCTCAATGAGTGGCTAAGGAGCTGCTGCAGGGGAAAAGGATTCACGTTTTTTGGATCGTTGTGATCTCCTCTGGAGTAGAGTTGACCTGCATAAGAAGAATGGTTTGTACCTGAATTGGAAGGTGTCTAATATCTAGGCAGGGAGACTTGCTGGTGATACTCGGGAGGCATTAAACCAGTGAGGGAGTGGGTGTAAACCCAAGAAGATGCTGAGAAAAGTGGTATGTCTGAGGCTGGTAGAGCTCAGAAGTCAAATAGTCAAGGCAGGCAAGGGTCAGTATTAATATGATGGGCTGAATGAAGTCGGACTGAGCAGTTGCACTGCATTTACTTCAATGCAAGAGTCCTGACAGGGAAGGCAGATGAGCTCAGGGTATGGTTTTGAACATGGCACTGGGATATTATAGCAATTACAGAGGCACCACTCAGGGATGGATAGGACTGGCAGCTTAATGTTCCAGGGTATAGATGCTATAGGGAGACTAGAAAGGGGACAAGAGAGGGAGTGGCATTTTTGATTTGGGATGGCATTATGTTTTTGCTTAGGGAAGATATTCCTGGGAGTACGCCCAGTGAAGTTATTTAGGTGGAACTGGGAAATAAGAAAGGGATAATCACCTTATTGGGATTTTCTGCAAGGATTTCGTCCGGGTGCTCTGGTTTCCTCCCACAGTCCAAAGATGTGCAGGTTGGGTGGATTGTCCGGGCTGAATTGCCTACAGTGTTCAGGGATGTGCAGGTTGGGTGGATTGTCCAGGTTGAATTGCCCACAGTGTTCAGGGATGTACAGGTTTGGTGGATTATCCAGGCTGAATTGTCCATAGTGTTCAGGGATGTGTAGGTTGGCTGGCCCTGGGAAATGCAATGTTACAGGGGAAGGTTAGGAGGCTCTCCAGGTCAAGATCAATGTGATGGGCTGAATGACCTGCTTCCACACTGTTGGGAGTCTCTGATGATTCTACTAGTTTTAAAATAGTTACAGAAAATAATATACCAGATCTAAACGTTAAGGTTCTGAATTGGACAAAGGCCAATTTTGATGGCACAAGGCAAGAACTTTCATCTGGCCCCTTAAGCCTGCTCTACCATTCAATAAGATCAGAGCTGATCTTTTCATGGCCTCAGCTCCACATTCCTGCTCTCTCACCATAACCCTTAATTCCTTTCCTGTTCACAAAACTACATTTTGCCTTAAAGGCATTCAAGTTGATAACGTCAAATGATGCACTCGGCAGGGAATTCCACAGATGCACAACCCTTTAGCTGAAGAAGCTCCTCCTGAACTCAGTCCTAAATCTGCTCCCCCTTATTTTGAGGTAATGCTCTGTAGTTTGACCCGCCCGCAGTGGAAATAGCCTCCCTGCTTCTGTCTTATCTACTCCCTTCATAATTTTATTGTTTCCTCTCCAACCTCCCATTCTTCTAAATTACAATGATTATAGAACCAGTTTTCTCAATCTCTCCACATACACCAACCCTCAACTCCCAACTCAAATTAGTGAACCTCCTCTGTACTCCCTCCAGTGCCAGTACATCCTTGCTAATGCAAGGGGACCAAACCTGTACACAGTACTCCAGGTGTGGCCTCTCCAGCACCCTGTACAGCTGCATCATAACCATCCCTCTAGCAATGAAGGACAATATTCCCTTCACTGCCATAATTACCTGCTGCACCTGCAAACCAACTTCCTGTGATTCATGCACAAGGACACCCAGCTCCCTCTGCACAGCAGCATGCTGCACGTTTTCACCATTTCATCATCAGTTTGCTGTTAGTCCGACCAAAATGGATGACCTCACATATCCCAACACTGAACTCCATCTGCCAGACCCTTACCCACTCACTTAACCTGTGCAGACTGACAGAGGCCTCTGCAGACATTGCTCTACCTCATCTTTGTATCAAATATGAACTCTGACACCGTACACTTGGTCCTCAACTCCAAAACATTTGTGTAAATTGCAAACAGTTGTCGTGCCAACATTAATCCAAACACCCGTTTATTCCCATTCTTTATTTTTTGTTGGTTAACCGATCCAGTATCAATGATAATACATTACCCACAATGCCATGCATTTTTACCTTATTCAGCAGCCTTTTGTTGGCAACGTATCGGATACCTTCTGGAAATCCATGTACACCACATCCACAGAGTCCACCTTGTCCAACGTACTCGTCGTATCCTCAAATAATTCCATTAAATGCGTTAAACGTGACCTGCCTTTCATAAATCCATGCTGTGTCTGCTCAATGAGACAATTTCTACCCAGATATCTCACCACTACTTCCTTGAGAGATTCAAGCATTTTCCCCACTACAGAAGTTAAGCTAACGGGTCCTTTTTGAAAAATAGTAACACCACATTTGCAGCTTCCAGTCTGTCAAAACCATCCCAGAATCCAACAAATGGTAGTAAATTATCACGAGGTCTATTTGTTACTCCCCCCCTCCCCCACCATCTCCTTTAGTCCCTGGGATGCATTCCATCAGAGCCTGGATACCCATCTACCTTTAGGCTGTTATCTTTCCCAACATTTCCTCTTTACTGAGAATGATTGCGTCTGTCTCCTCATCTGCCATTGCCTCCATAGGCCTGCGACAATGAGAGTACACAGACAGTATGTTCCTGTTAAGGCCAAGGCTGGTAGGTGTAAAGAATGCTGCCTGACGAAAGATATTGTGGGCCTGGTCAAGAAAATGAAGGAGGCATATGGCAGGTACAGAGAGCTGTGTTAGTGTGAATCCCTAGAGGAGTATAGGGGCAGTAGGAGGAGACTCGAGGTAAACCAGGAGGGCAAAAAGGGGACATGAGATAGCTTTAGGAAATAGGCTTAAGGAGAATCCAGAGTGATTGTACAAATACACTAAGGACAAACGAGTAACCAGGCAGATAATAGGTACCCACAAAAATCATCAAGGCTGTCTGTGGAACAGCAGGAGGTGAGAGCGATTCTGTATGAGCGGTGAGATTTTACAAACAAAATGTGCACGTCGGAAAACACAAATTTGAACGTCCCAGTCTCGTGTTTACAGTAAACGGGGAATTGCCTCAGTGTGGCTGCAGGCATGAGTGCGCGCCGCCATCTTTATTCGGGGCAAGAATTCTCTGTACACATGTGGAGCCACCAGTTTTGTAGGGGGCAAGGTGCAGCCAGGCGCATGTGCAGCCTTTCTCTGGTACAGAGTCATTGGGCAGGATTTACACAGACAGAGCACATTCAATCTCAGAGAAATGGATGTTTATTTCTGGATTTTTTTCATCATTCATTTAAATAATTTGGTATCGTAAATGAGTTTACAGGTCATACAAAATTGGAGGGGTGTGGATAATGAAGAAGGTTACCTCAGATTACAATAAGATATTGATCAGATGGGGTTTAATTTAGGTAAATGTGATGTGCTGCATTTTGGAAAAGCAAATCAGGGCAGGACTTGTACACTGAATGGCAAGGCCCTGAAGACGTTTGCGCAACAAAGAGAGCTTGGACTGCAGGATCATAGTCCTTTCAAGTCAAGTTGCAGGCAGATAGGATGATGAAGAAGGTGTTCAGTATATTTTCCTTTATTGGTTTGAGCATTGAATATAGGATGTGGGAGGTCATGTTGCTGTACAGGACATTCGTTAGGCCACTTTTGGAATATTGTGTGCAATTCCGGCCTGCCTCCTATCAGAAGGGTGCTGTGAAACTTGAAAGGTTTCAAAAAAGACTTACAAGGATGTTGTTCGGGTTGGAGGATTTGAGTTGTAGGGTGAGCCATAAAAGGCAAAGGTGCTCCGGTGTTAGAATCATGAAAGTGTTGGCCCCTTAACAGCGCATCAATGAATATTCATGGGCTATGCATATACCTACGTGAACACAGGCCACTCACAATATGAACACCTATCTCCCTCTCTCTGCCTACATTCCTTGTCTATGTGCCCTTTCCTGCTTCCCTTGTAACATTGTGGGTCTGATTACCCTCCCTGTACTGCAGCTATTCCCCTGTGTTTCTCCGTTTGCCTCAGCTCTCATGGCCCAATTCAGAATGTGGTTAGAATTATCTCCCACTGAGAGTCCCATGTTTATAATTACAGTTAAATAGGGTCCCATGTCATCTTTTAAATACATCAAACCGATTTCATCATCCCCCGTGGTCCTTACATACATCAGGCTTCCTTTCTGTATGATCCTCGATATCACCCTTTTGTCTCTGAGTCACCAAAGTTATTTTAGCCCATTCAGCCTGTCCCCTCCCCAGTGTGTCCCTGTAATATCTGTAAATGCCTGGAGCCACTGATCGGCTGTGCATTGGGGGAACCGACTCTCACCCTCACCCTCTTATTGCAGGGACAGATTCTGCTGTACACGTCAGGGCATCTTGGGCCGAGGGAGGGTCCGTACATCATTTTCGGTGAGACTGTGTACCTCTACTAATTCATCCATATTGTCCCAATAAGGCCCATTATTACCAATTCTCTGTCAGGCTGGGTGTTCATTCACCAACATCTGTCGTTCAGCTGGATAAACGGTTCAGGTTTCGTTTCTGTCAGTTCCCCTTGTTGCTCCCTACTGTCTGTCCAAGTTTGAGCTTTGATGCACAGTGGAGCCATAGACAGGGCCTTCTGGGTCTTATAGGGCGGTGGGTCATCCCACCCATTGTCGTCCCTCTGTCCATACGTGGCTGCTTCACCATCTAACCCGTTCCAGTCAGTGTCACCATCCTCACTGCCTTCTGAGGAGAGCGGGGCACTAGGTACCTCCCCCACTGTAACTACCACCTGGCCCTTTGGCTTTAAGGCCTCACGTCTGAGAGCCACCACCTTCACTTGTTCCTGTTTCCCATAATAATGTAACACATCCTGTCATTCCTGGAATAAAACAGAGCAAAATGTAAATTTGGTTTGACTTGGAATATTAATAATTTGACATTCACTTTGACATATCTATAGAGGTGAGAATTGTACTGTGATTATTTAAGTGAATTTAACATGATCATACAATGAATATAACTCTGATAATCAACGACAATGAATGAACTGAATAATATGTGATTATTTGTACCAGTTCTTGCATTGAAAATTCAATTTTATTTTAATGCTTGTCACCCATTACACCGTGGGCATTGTTATTAGGGAATAAAGTAATGGAAGGATATCAGAGAAAATAAATAGACTTTAATTTTAGCTTCACTGCAATAATGAACCAAAACAATATTTGGAAATATGGTTAAACTACATAACAAAGTTTCCAGTGTCATTATTGACATGAAAACTATTTTAGTTTGCAAGTTGTTTTGCTCTAAGAATAATTGGAAATGAATTGTGATTATGAATTGACCATTTAAAATATATTTTGAAGAGAATAGTCAGATATATTTTTTGGAGGAAACTTAGGAAAGGAAATAAATATGTATGCATTGGTATTAATAGTTTTAAAATGTTTGGAAGTTGACTAGAATTATTTAATCGAGAGAGGCTGCATGATTATTAAGACTAATTCACCTTTTTCATTTCATTGTTGTTTTCCCTAGAATCTGTTGTGGTGTAAGCTCTTGTTGTGTGCAATGGACTGTCACTAATAGCTTAATTAACCTGCAAGTCTCAGATCAGGTTTCCTTTGTCTGTAAGTCAGTCTGTAAGTGCGCGACACACCTGCTTTTCTGAAGGGAAACAGAGACTCTTTTCAAAGGAAATAAGTGGCAGTTCTCACTGAGAATGATTTCTACCACACACCATAAGCAGGGAAGTGTTTTTCTGAAGAATTTCATTGTCTATCTACAAACTGATGGTGTGTTTGTCATATACCTGTGTTTGTCAGTTTGTGGAGGATTCAGCACCTTTGTTTTGAGCTAGTTTTATACAAGTAGTTGGTTCATTCTGTCTTTGCCAAGAATGTTGTTTACTTTCCCCTTTTACTGTGATTCTGCAGGTTAGAATATTCTGAGAGTCAGTAATATTCAATAACTGAACATTGAATGATTTTGACTCTAACAGAGCAGTCGCCTTGTTTTCAGCTAATTATTCACTTTCCATTTCCTGGTTGTGTTGAATGTTACAGAAACAGGCTCTGAGCAATGTTTCCATTCACTTGTGTTGGAGTCACTGACAGCCACGTGGTCAGTCAGTTTCAGGCTGATGGATCAGTTTCTCTGTCCTATTAGATGGTGGTCACTTGCTCAGTTTCTGATGGCTCACCTCAGTGTCAGTCCATCAGCTGCTGAAACCCTGCATCCAGCATTTGTTCCCTCTCACAGTGACTACTCCAACACAGTCCCAGCTTGTCTCCCACCTTCACCTCCACATCCTCATGATCACCTCAGATTCTACTGTCTGTGTCCTTAAAGCAAGTCACGAAAGACATCTCCCTCCATTTTAACCTCATCGACATTATGTTCAGAAATATGATTTCAAAATTTGGTTCACTGCTTTTAAACCTACCCATGCCTTCACCCTGTCCTCCCAGTGTAGTTCCACACCTCCCTGAGGTAGCTGCACTTATCCAATTCCAGCTGCATGAGAGTTTCTTGTTTTCATCTCCTCCCTGTTGGTGGCTTTAGTTTCAGCTGCTTTGAACCTAAACTTGGTAATTCTCTTCCCCCAATCCCTTCAACTCTCCTCCATTCTATCAGCACTCCTTTATTTAATCCAGTTTGATCAAGGATTTGGTTTCCACCCGTAAAACTGTCCCTTTGTAGCTCGGTAACAGCCTCGTGTTATCATTGCTGAACTGTTAATCCAGAGACCCAGCGAATATTCTGGGGACCCTGATTCAAATCGCATTACAGCAAATGTGGACCTTGAATTTAATAATCATCTAAAATTATGGGTCTGTTGATGACCATGAAACTATTATTGATTGTCAGGAAAAACCCATCTGTGTCACTGATGTCCTTTAGGGAAGGAATCTGCCATCCTTACCTGGTCTGGCCTGCATGTGACTCCTGACCCACAGCAATATTGTTAACTCTTAACTGCTCTCTGGGTAATAAATGTTGCCCTAGCCAGTGGCGCCTGCATCCAGTGAATGAATTTTAAACAAAGCTCTCAGTCTGGGATCATGTGAGAAAGAAGCAGAAGGTGACCATTATGCCCCTTGAGCCTGCTCCACCATTCAAGAAGACCAAGCCTGATCTGTTTGTGATTTTTATTCCATCTTGCCCCAATGCCCCTTAACACGAATCTATCAACCGGTGTCTTAAAAATACTCAGTGAATCCACCTTCTGGGGCAGAGTTCCAAAGTTGCACAGCCTTCTGAGAGGAAACAAATTTCATTATCTATGTCCTGAAAGGGTGAAGCCAATTTTAAAGCAGTTCCCTCTAGTTCAGGAATGACCCACAAGAGGAAATATCCTTTCCACATCCACCTTATCAAACCATGCAGGATCTTATATACTTCAGTCATGTCACCCCTCACTCCAACTGAAACAAAACCAGCCTGTCCAACCAACCCACATTTTATTTCTGTCATGCCGGTATGAGTGGGGTTGAAATGTTGTCTAATCTTTATTATGCAGTGAATGTGTTGCTTCACTGTGTGGGTTTCAAGAATCAACATGAGCCATACTAGCTTTCCTGTCTCACTGTATTACATATAGCTTACATCACTGTAGTGTTTCCATGCCTCCCTACGTTGTCTAATGAAAAGGAAGGAGAGATAGATTGAGAGAAGTTGTTTGAAAATTTGTTGTCGTCAAAAAAAATTTGGTCTTTTTGTAGAGATTGCATTATAATTGAAATAACCAGTTCGTTAAATATTACTGACAAAATAGTACCAACAATTTACCAATGACTGAGGCCAGGATTAATACCCAGTTATTTCCCTTCTTTTTCCTTACTCCCTTCTTGTGGTTGGGGGTTATATTAGCAATGTTCCTGTCCTCTGGGACAGTCCTTGACTCCAGTGATACCGGAAAGCTCACAATTAAAGCCTCCACTATCCCTTCAGCTATCACCTTCTGGGGCGTGGTCCATCTGTCCAGGTAATAGATCTATTTTCAAATTTTTCAATTTTTTAGCATTTTCTCCTTGGTGACTCTTAAATGCTCTCTGGGTAATACATTTTGCCCTAGCCAGTGGCACCTACATCTAGTGAATGAATTTTAAACAAAGCTCTCAGTCCTGGGATCATGTGAGAAAGAAGAAGAAGGTGACCATTCGACCCCTCGAGCCTGCTCCACCATTCAATAAGACCAAGCCTGATCTGTTCGTGATTTATATTCCACACTCATCTCTGTTCCACCGCCACCCGCCCCACCCCCACCCCCGCCACCCCCGCCACCCCGACTGTCCCTGAAATTTTGGGATATTATTTGTGTCTTCCACCATGGAGACTGATGCAAAGTACTTATTCAGTTCCTTATCCATTTCTTTGTTCCCCATTACTATTCTTCCAGCCTCAATTTCCAGCAGCACATGTCCATTTTCGCCTCTCTTTTGAACTTTATGTAACTAAAGAAACTCCGGCAATCATGTTTTTAATATTACACACTCGCTTTCTCTCATGCTTAATCTTCTTTCTCCTTATGTTTTTTCTTCATTGTTCTCCATTGTTCTTTTTTGGCTTCCCATTTCACTGACATCCCACTGCCCTTTGCCATGTGATATGTTGCTTGTATGCTTTCCCTGACTTCCCGAGTCAGCCATGGTTGCCTCACCCTCCCTGATCCATGCTGCTTTTTCCTCGGGATGAATTTTTACTGTGTCACCCGGACACTCCCAGAATCCCTAGCCATCACTGTTCCACTCTCTTTCCTGCTTGACTCCTCTCTCAGTCAATTCACTCCAGCTTCTCCCTCATGTCTCTGTAGCTGCCTTTATTCAGCTGGAATACAGTTACATCTGATTCCATCTTCTCCCTCTCAAACTGCCGTGTAAATTCTATCATATTATGGTCCCTGCCTCCTCAGTGTTCATTCACGTTAACCTCCCTTATCAAGTCTGCCTCATTGCACAACACTAAATCCAGAATTGCCTGTTCCCTAGTGGGCTCCACTGCAACCTTCTTCAAAAAGCCATGTTGCAGAGATTCCACAAATTCATTTTCTTGCAATCCACTATCATCCTGATTTTCCCAGTCCCCCTGCATATTGAAATCCCCCCGATCACTGTAACCTTACCTTCCTTACATGCTTTTCCTATCTCCTCATGTAACTTATGCCCAAATCCTGACTATTGTTTGGAGCTCTACAGATAACTCCCATTATGTTTTTTTTAACCTTTGCGGTTCCTCATCTCCACCCACACAGATTCTACATCATCTGAGCCAATGTCATTTATTGCTCTTGACTTAATTCCATTTCTTACTGTTCACTAACCCCAGCCTCTCTGCCCACCTGCCTGCCTTTTCATTTGGATGTGCATTCTTGGATATTTAGCTCCCAGAAAGCTTCAGCCTTATCTTTTGCACTGATGTGTTCAGCTCTTCCATCATTGATGATGGGAATATTTGTAGAACCTCCTTTTCCGGTGAGTTGTTCAATTCTCCACCACCATTCTCGACTGGATGTGGAATGAATGTAGAGTTTAGGTCTGATCTGTTGGTTGCTGCATCGCTCAGCTCTATCTGCAGGTGGGACCTGTCTCCAAAACGACTGTGCTGTGGTAACCGACACTGACATGGACTGTCTCATTTTCTTCTTCAATCCAATCAAGCGAGCTATTGCATTTTATTCCCTCCGTTTTCCGATCTTAATAAATATCCAATCAATTTCAGAGCAAAATGCTTTCAAAATATTGAATCAATTTATTTGTTTAGATACTAGCACTAATTATCAAGTCATTGCCTTGACAATAATTGCATAATAATTTAAATTAGTTTTGCTAACAGGTATATTGTGGTTCATATATCAATTTAATTTATTGACTCTTAGGACAAATAGTATAACATTTTCTTTTTTCAGAATTCTAACAACAATTATTAAGTCATCAGCATTACAATAATTACACAAAGCTTTAACTTATTCTGGCTAACAATTACAGTGAATTTCATATTTGAAAATAATCTAGTGTTCCCTTGTACTAATACAGTAATATAAAAATCCATTTTCTTTCAGATCATCACACATACAAAAGAATCAATGATTTCTGATACAACACTCGTTGTAAAAATCTGACTTTTTTCTCATTAAGAGTCATCGAGTCATAGAGGCATACAACATGGAAACAGACCCTTCACTCCAACCCATCCATGCCGACCACATTTCCCAACACAATCTAATCCCACCATATCCCTCCAAACTCTTCCTATTCATATACCAATCCAAATGCCTCTTAAATGTTGCAATTGTACCAGCCTTCACCACTTCCTCTGGCAGCTCATTCTATACACTTACGACCCTCTGTGTGAAAAAGTTGCCCTGTAGGTCTCTTTTATATCTTCCCATCTCAACCTAAACCTACCATCTTTAGTTCTAGACTCCCCGACCCCAGAGAAAAGACTTTGCCTACTTACCCTATCCATGCCCCTCAAAATTTTGTAAATCTCGATATGGTCACGCCTCAGCCTCCAATGCTCCAGGGAAAACAGCCCCAGACTGTTCAGCCTTTCCCTGTAGTTCAAATCCTCCAACCCTGGCAACATCCTTGTAAGTCTTTTCTGAACCCTTTCAAGTTTCACAACTTCTTACCGGTAGGTAGGAGGCCAGAATTGCACGAAATATTCCAACAGTGGCCTAACCACTGTCCTGTACAGCCCGAAACATGACCTTCTGACTTCTGTACTCAATACTCTGACCAATAAAGGAAAGCATACCAAACGCCGCCTTCACTATCCTATCTACCTGCGACTTCACTTTCAAGGAGCTATGAACCTGCACTCCAAGGTCTCTTTGTTCAGCAATACTCCCAAGGACCTTACCACTAAGTGTATAAGTCCTGCTAAGATTTGTTTTCCCAAAATGCAGCACCTCGCATTTAACTGAATTAAACTCCATCTGCTACTTCTCAGCCCATTGGTCCATCTGGTCCAGATCCTGTTGTAATGTGAGGTAGCCCTCTTGGCTCTCCAGTGCACCTCCAATTTTGGAGTCATCTGCAAACTTACTAACTATACCTCTTATGCTCGCATCCAAGTCATTTATATAAATGTCAAAATGTAGAGGAACCATCACCGATCCTTGTGGCACTCCACTGGTCACAGACATCCAGTCTGAAAAACAACCCTCCACCACCACCCTCTGTCTTCTACCTTTGAGCCAGTTCTGTATCCAAATGGCTAGTTCTCCCCATATTCCGTGAGATCTAACCTTACTAATTAGTTTCCTATGGGAAGAACGCCTTACTGAAGTCCATATAAGTCGCATCTACTGCTCTGCCAAAATCAAACCTCTTTGTTACTTCCTCAAAAAACTCAAGCAAGTTTGTGAGATATGATTTCCTACGCACAAAGCCATGATGACTATCCATAATCAGTGCTTGGCTTTCCAAACACATGTACGTCTGGTCTCTCAGGATTTGCTCCAACAACTTGCCCACCACCGAGGTCAGGCTCACTGGTCTATTGTTCCCTGGCTTGTCCTTACTGCCCTTCTTGCCCTAACGTTGGCACCAGGTTAGCCAAAGTCCAGTCTTCCGGCGCCTCACCTGTGACTATCGATGATACAAATATCTCAGCAAGAGGCCCAACAAACACTTCTCTAGTTTCCCGCAGAGTTCTCGGGTATTCCTGATCAGGTCCTGGGGATTTATCCACCTTTACCCATTTCAAGACATCCAGGGTTTCCTTCTCTGTAATCTGGACATTGTGCAAGATATCACCATCTATTTCCCGACAGTCTATATCCCTTCCATATCCTTTTCCACATTAAATACTGATGCAAAATACTCATTTAGTATCTCCCCCATTTTCTGCGGCTCCCCACAAAGGCCGCCATTTGAATGACCTCGGTAACTTCAAATTTATTAATTTTGAAAACCTTAATTACTTTTCCCTGCAATAATTCCTGTTTATGTCCACACATAGCTCAGTCAAATAGCAAGGTGAGATTTATCATTATTCTAATGTTCGCTAATAGAGCTTTGAAAATCTATTTGTTGCTAATATGTAATAACTGTTCAGTTCAGTACATAGAACATCGAACAGTACAACACAGTACAGGACATTTGGTCCATGTGCTAACCTTTTATCCTCTTCTAAGATCAAACTAACCTATATTCCCTTCATTTTGCTATCATTCATGTACGTAGCCATGAGTTACTTAGATACACTTACTGTATCTGACTCTACTACCACTGCTAGGAGTACATTCCGCACACTCATCACTCTGTAATAGGAACCTACCTCTGACATCTCCACTAAGCATGCCTCCATTCACCTTGAAATTATGCTCTCTTATGATAGTCATTTCCACCTGGGAAAAAGAGTCTCTGGTTGTTCACTCGATCTAAGCCTCTCATCACTCTATCTAAGCCTGTCTGTCAAGTTGCCTCTCATCCTTCTTTGCTCCAATGAGAAAAGCCCTAGCTCCTTCAACCTTTCATCAGAAGACGTGCCCTCTACTTCAGGCAGGATCCTGGTAAACCTCCTCTATGAGGGATCTATGGACATGGACTCCAAGATCCCTCTGTTCCTCCACACTGCCAAAAATCCTACATTTCATTCAATAGTCTGCATTCAAATTCAAAATTCTAAAATGAATCTCTTCACACTTTTCCAGGTTGAACTCAATCTCCTACTTCTCAGCTCAGATCAATGTCAATGTCCCGTTGAAATCTTGAAACACAGTTTAAAAGACAAATCAAATGAGTCCTAGATGAGTGTTCGCTACAAATAAACCAATGGAAGGTACATAGAATTCAGGAAGAGCTGACCTATTTGAATGATTAAACAATTCCTCTAGAAAACACAGTAACTAAATCTTTCTTACAATTCAGTAATCCTGCAACTAGATTATACTTCTCAGTTTACATATCTTAATGAATATCTAATTAATGTCTGTGTAAACTGCTGGAAAATGTTTAATCATTTCATTTGTTAAAACGCCACCGTTAATTATCACATCGCTGTCACAATAAGTGAACTCTATTTTAATTATTGACTGAGGTCAAGTGACCTGTGGCCCGAAATTGAATGTTTGAAATTCACCGACAGCCACAGAAATCTGATCGAAAAGAAACCTGCTCAAATGAAATCAAACAGAGCCAGCATCATTCAGCTCCAGAAAAGAGGTCACAAAAGTTCCGGGGATCCAGTGACAACCAGCCTGAGAGTTGTGTATTCGAGGGGTTTAACCAGATTTTCTGGCATCTTGGCTTCCAGCCAGTTCCTGAGCATAGCACGCCTCTCATGGGAAGGAAAACAGTGAAGGATGTTTGTACCAACCCACTGGATGGATCGAATACAGCTCATGATCATCCTCAAAATTTTGTCACAAGATTATTAATCATTTGCCAAATCATGCAAAATAGCCCAATGCTACTGAAATCAAATTACTCTTAATCACTGCACATAAAACCAAACGATGGTCTTCAAGGTCACCTAATCACTGTTCACTGAATATCTCTTTGTAATAATCTTATTTTTCCCAGGATGAATAACCACAACAAACATCACCATAACACCCCATCCAAAGATATGCAATAGGCACCTTCTTATAATTTACACACATCTTTCTCTGACCAATAATCACCCTTCATCATTAATAGATGAGCAAGCTAATACTGACATTTATTGAGATGAAGAAATTCCTGAATATTACTAATGTTTGTGATAGGTTTCTCGACTATTCATCACAGCAAAAGTGTAATTATGGCTCACTGTATTTGTAGCTGCAAGCATTTGCGCATAACCGATTATACATTTTTTCAGAGAAATTTTGAAAATAATTGTGCGACAAATACTGTTGCCTATTTTTTGCTGTGATACCCACATTCCTTATCTATTTATTCTCTTCCCAACTCTGACTCAAATTTGTAAATATTGATGATATGAAAAATTCCATGAAATTATTCTTTTTGGGAAGAAATGTAAAGCAAGAAATTCTTGAATAACTGAGAATTATGAATGACAAAACAATGATAATTAATAATCACTGAATGTCTAATATGTTTTTTGTCAATCTACCAAAAAAGCAATTTAATCTTCATGTCTCTGATCTCAATAAAAAGTCTAATCAACATTAGAGCAAAATAATTTTAAAATATCGAATCATTTAATTTGCCAGAGTACTAAAATTAATTGTAAATTCATTGTCACTCCATTAACCAGACGGTAATTCAGTTAAATCTTTGTGACAAGCATCGTGAGATTCCCATTTTAGTTTAATATGTTATTTCTTACAATGAAAAATGTAGTCATTCTATCCAGGTTAAAACATCCACAAACCAACCAATGAAACATAGTAAATATGTTATCTCTTCTTGATGTGAAAACACAAAGTTATCATGGAATTAATATGAAACCTTAAGTCATGTCAGATTGCTATTCTACCCTAATAATTACTGTTCATGTCTACACTTTACACAGTTGCACAGTAAAATCAGATTTCTCACCAATTTAATGTTTGACATTAACTGTTTTTCAGACTAATTGTTGCTTATATCCAATATTTAATAATAGTTCAATCCAGTACATTCATCCCAAAGTGTAGTATCATGTTTCCATACATTGACTTGTGTAAACACATTGCACTGTACAGTTTTGCAATCATAGCAAATGCTGATTTTTATTGTAATAGTGCAATGCTAGTTGATTTTTAGTTCAATAATGGAATTTGTGTTGATGTTTATTTTAATCCTGTTTCATTTGCTTTGATTATATTTCAATTCCATACGAACATGCATTTTAATTTAAATGATTACACTAAAAGCTACATTGTGTTTCTTGCTAAAAAAAATTTTAAAGTTCCCATTCCACTTTCTTTTGTGAGAAATGAAGTTACCTACATCTCTTGTTCAGGTCAACAAACACAATAACTTTTGAATTCTTGAAAGTTGTACCCCTTTTTTTTAAAAAAAAAGGAAAGTATCTTTTAGCTGAAATATCACGTCAAGAGATTTTTTGCTTTTTCAGATCATGTGCCCTGCAGAAGTGTTTTTATGTTCAATTTGTTACAACAAACAGCTGCTTTGGAACTGTTGATTTTGTTTTAATGTTTATTACAACATTACTTATTAATGTTCAATAATCACAAAATCATGCAAATTGATTTTCTATCAAATGTCATTGACTGTATCTTGTGGTCACTCAGATATTCACTTTCTTTACCAATAATTTTCTTCCAAATTCAGGTACTAATGTTTCAACATTGATCAGGATAAAATCACATAAATTAAAAATACATGTTTCTACAATTAATTGAATTGAATGAAATGCATTACTGTATTTTTTGCGAGAAATGAAGTTACCTACATCACTTGTTTAGTTCAACAAACACAATAACTTTTGAATTGTATTGTCTGCATTTTTCATCAAAAATAAATTATTTTCAATAATAACTGAATGGCTCATTTATTGTTCCCAGTCCATCAATCTCGCGACTATATTTCAGTTTTCAGTTTACTGAGCATAATGAACGTCTAATCAACATCAGAGCAAAGTGTTTTTAAAATATTGAATTGATTTATTTGTTCAGATTACAGCATTTATTTTGAATTCATTAGTCTTATAATAATTGCAGAATAATTTGTTTGTGTTTCTAACGTGATCCACATTTTAATTTAATGTATTGTTTAATTTAATCCACTGTAACAATATTGTTGTTTTCAGGTCAACTATCCCACAATGGAACCAGTGATTTTGCATCCAACATATTTTGAAAGTATCTGACTTTTACTGATTTGAATGATCGCATTAATCTCAGCCGTAGAAATTCAGGGAACTGCAATTACATTTCACTGCAATAATTCTTGTTCATGTCTACACATTGCACAGTCACATTGCAAAATTAAATTGCTCCTTCTTCTAAGTGCGTAGATAGATTTTCAAAATTCTAATTTCTCATAATTGTTCAGTTCAGTAAGGGGTATAAATGTGCAATAATGGCTCAGTGCAAGAACTGTTGTGAAGATATTGCAGTGTACAATCTCACAATCATTGTAAAGATCAATTTCTGCTTTAACCATGGAAACATAGTTGAATTGATTTAATTATATTTCACTTCAATGTTCATATTCATTGTGTTTTTAATCACAATAAGAGTGAACTATTTTACATGACAAAATTAAAATTCATTCCACTTTATTTCTGGACACAAAACAGAATTAACACACGCTCGTTCTCTCCTTTACCAATCACAGTCAACTTTGAATTGTAGAATGGTAGATTGGCACAGCACAGAAACAGCCCATTCAGCCCAACTTGGCATGCTGGCCAGGTTTCCTAAACTAAACTCGTCCCATTTTACTGTGTTTGTTCCATACTCCTCTGGATGTTTTCTATCCATGTAACTGTCCAAAAGTCGTTTACATGTTGTAATTGTACCAGCCGCTGCCCCTTCCTCTCACAGCTCATCCCATATGTGCCAAACATATTGTACGAATAAAATTGCCCGTCAGATCCCTCTTCGATCTTTCCCCTCTCAATTTAAATATTATTTACACTGTAGAATCTTTAATACTGCAAAGTTGATAGGTATTTAGAAGCAGCATAATCCCCTTTATATTTTAATCAGTGACCTAAAGCCAATAAAGTGCAGATATTGTGGTCATAGCAATGAACAACAGATACAAGTTGAGGAAATGTTGGATTGAAAAGCAATTCAATAGACACCTAGATATGTTCTAACCAACTCACAGAGGTGCTTTGACACATCTCTGTTGAAGGTGGGAATTCAACCCATGCCTCCTGGTGTATTAGTACAGACATTACCAGAGCGCTCAATAATGTTCCCATGCAGGATGGGCAGGACTATAATCATATACTTACTATGGTTACTCAATGGGAAACTGCTCAGATATTTATTGTGATAATTGGACTAGGATTGTATTAGACAGTTCAGTGTGTAATGGACCAATTAAAATAATTAGTAATTTCTAATACTGATGGACCGAAGCGACATTGATCTCAATGAAATAAAAATGTCACGATAGTCAAATAATTCGATATGTTTGAAACAATTATTCATATACAGAAATTAAAATTAAACTGCTTTGTAATGCATATGAATTGGAAATAAAGAATTAGTCATTCAATGTGACTACTCAGCGAAAGACAACTTCCCTCATTTTCACAAAATTGTGATTTCTAAGAATTCAAGTTTTACTGTAATAGAACAAACATTTCGGGTGTAGGTTTGCTCGCTGATTTTTAGGTTTGATATCCAGACGTTTCATTACCTGGCTAGGTAACATCATCAGTGGCGACCTCCAAGTGAAGCGAAGCTGTTGTCTCCTGCTTTCTATTTATATCTTTCTCCTGGATGGGGTTCCTGGGGTTTGTGGTGATTTCATTTCCTGTTCGTTTTCTGCGTGGTTGAGCGATGGCATCTAGATCCATGTGTGTGCTTATGGCGTTGTGGTTGGAGTGCCAGGCCTCTAGGAAATCTCTGGCATGTCTTTGCTTAGCCTATCCCAGGATAGATGTGTTGATCCAGTCGAAATGGTGTTTTTTTTTCATCCGTGTAAAAAAAACACATTTCAACTGGGACAACACATCTATCCTGGGATAGGCTAAGCAAAGACATGCCAGAGAATTCCTAGAGGCCTGACACACCAACCACAACGCCATAAACAAGCACAGAGATCTAGATGCCATCTGTCAACCCCGCAGAAAACGAACACGAAATGACATCACCACAAAACCCAGCAATCCCACCAAGGAGAAAGATATAAATAGAAAGCAGGAGACAACAGCTTCGCTTCACTTGGAGGTTGCCACTGATGATGTTACCTAGCCAGGTAATGAAATGTCTGGATATCAAACCTACAGCTCAGCGAGCAAACCTACACCCTAAACCTCAACCTGAGGTATAAACCGTCACAAACCTTGCGAGAACAAACATTTGTTAATTCTGTTTTGCGTACGGAAGAAATACATGAAATTGAAATGATATTTAGCATGAAAACAGTTAGTTCTTATTGTAATAATCAGAAAACAGAAATGTTGGCATTGAAATGAAAAACAATCAGGACAAGAATGCAAAAAACGGTGGCTACTGGAAATCAGAAACAAAATCAGAAATTGCTGGAAAATAGTTCAGCAGATCTGGCAGCATTTGTGAAGAGAAATCAGAGTTAATGCTTTGGGTCCAGTGACCCATCTTCAGAATGCATTTTTGCTCACAGTCAGTTCAATCCAACTAAGCTTCCACACTTCAAACTATTTTTGGTAAGATTAAGAGATTGTAGAGTGCAATACGTTTTGCATCAGTTGATGTACTGAGCCGTAATTCCTCATCTAAAGTTGGAGATATTAGATTTCAACAATGATTACCGGTTTGTTAATTGCAATAATTAGTTTTAAAATGGCTGATAGCAAATTTAAGAATGATGAGAAAACCCTTATTGCAATGTAATTGTGCAATATGTTGGAAAGAACTGAAATATTTATGTGAAAAATAGTTAGCCACTTCTTAATTGATAAGGCTGATTAATATTCCTTCCATTAATATGAGAATTCAAATGAAAGAAAACGAGATAGTTATTATGAATTTTGGATGAGAAACCATTGGTGGATTGCAGGTCTGTTGACCTGAAAAGAAAGTTAATATTTCATTATGATACTTGCAATCAGAAATAATGGATTAAACTGAAATGTGAATCGCCTGATGCTCATTACGAAGATTAAAATACATTATGGTGTGGTAATTGAAATGACAATAAACTAACAATTAATGTTAGAACTCAACACTTAAAATGATTCAATATTTTCAAAGCTTTTTTTTTACTCGGTATTCATTAAGATCAGAAAACTGAGAATTAAAATATTGGGTTAATTTAAAAACAAAAATAGACCTTCAGAGATTATTCATCAGCATTGTTCTGATTCAAGAATTCTGCATTTCTTTCATTTTCTGTCTTTTTTTCCAAAGGGATCTGTACTGAAACTTTTCTGTTTGTGATAAAAATGGATATAAGTGACATGGATTAAAATCGAATTGAGTGAGTTAATAGGTTTGCAGGCATTACAAAGTTCAGTGGAGTTGTGGATAATGTAGAAGGTTGTCAAGGAATACTGCAGGATAAAAGATAAATTGCAGATATGGGCAGAGAAATTCAAGGTGAAGTTTAATCCATATAAGTGTGAGGTGTTTCACTTTGGGAGATCTCATACTAAGGAAAAGTGTATAATGGCAGGACCCTGACCAGCTTTGTTGTTCAAAGTGATCTTGGCGTTCAAGACCATGGCTCCCTGAAAATGACCATGCAAGTAGATAGGGTGGTAAGGAAGGCAAATGGCATGCTTGTCTTTATTGGTCAGGGAACTGGTTACAAGAGTCAGGAAGTCATGTTGTAACCAAAGTCATGTTATAAGACTTTGGTTAAGGCATACTTAAACGATTGTATTCATATCTGTTTGCCACATTACAAGACGGGTATGGAGGCTTTGGAGAAGGTACAGAGAGCAGTTACCCGGATGCTGTCTGGATTTGGAGAGGCGAGAAAAACTCATTCTACCTTTTTGTGGAGTGGCAGAGGCTGGGGGAAGACTTTATGTAAGTCTATGCAATCATGAGATACATAGATAGGTTTGACACTCTGAATGTTTTTCCCAGAGTTGAAACGTCAAAACTATGTGACTTGCGTTTAAGGTTAGGGGAGACAGTTCAAGGGGCAATTTGTTTTTTTACACGGGAGTGGGGGTAGGTGTCTGGAATGAACTTCCAGCGATGGTGGGAGAGGCAGATGCGTTAAGGCTCTTTACTGTTCATTTAGATAATTTGGAAGGATATGGACCAAGGGTAGGCCGAAGCGGTGAGTGTCTTTTGCATTATGTTCAGCACAACGTTATGGGCCAAATGACCTATTCCTGTGCTGCACAGATCATTGAGAGAAAACTAATGTCTCACTCATATGACATTTAATCTAATCAATATTAATCACTGGTGTCAGAAATACGAATAAAGTAAGTAGAGAATGAACTTAACTATAATCAAAAGATATAGTCAATGACATTTACAGAGGTATTTTTTTATATTTGTTCTGAATTGTCAGATTAATAACTTTGGTGATGTATTGAAATGTTTACAGTTACAGATGTGCTGAGCCAAAATTACCCTTTTTATACTGAAGATTGAACTAGAAACATGTTAGAAAGCTTGGAAATATTCAGTAAGGTGAGATTCGCACATCAGTTTAATCCATTATTTCTTAGTGCCGATACTGCAATTAAAAAAAACCGTTCAGGTCTACACCAAAAAGCATTGCTTTTCCACCCAATGCTCATTGGAAATATTTGAATGCTACTCATTTCTACAAGAAACGTAATCACAACCTGATCAATTATGAGATATCTAATGGCATTTCACCAATAATTACTGTTTATTTCGACACATTGCTCATTCAAATAGCAATGTGAGATTTCTCATTAATATTCAGTTCACTGACAGTATAATAATAATTTTGTTATTGCTAATATCTGACCATTGCCTATCCAAATGGAGTATGAAGTTGGAATTATGGCTCAGTACATCAACTGGTGGAAATAAATTGCAGTGTTCACTCCCCCAATTATTGTGAATATCAATGTGTATTTTAATTTGGTTTGATTATATTGTTCTTCAACGCCAAGATTTATTGTATTTCTGTTCACAGTAAGATTTAAATATTTTAAAGCTAAAATAAATTTCAAATTTGTGACATTTTGTGTAAACAAGAAAAAAGGATTTTACAGCTGTTTGCTCTTTCCTTTATCAATCAGAGTGAATATGGAATCGTTGGAAGTTATACGTTTGTGGAAGGAGGGGAAGTTCTCTGCAGCTGAATAGTCACTGTGAATAACATTTTCTTCAGATTGCGTCCTACTGCTAAATGTTCTAATGATCTTTCTATTATAAGAAAAAAAACACAACTGCTGTATATGTTTAAAGTGTTTTTTTTCTTATAATAGAAAGATCATTAGAACATTTAGCAGTAGGACGCAATCTGAAGAAAATGTTATTCACAGTGACTATTCAGCTGCAGAGAACTTCCCCTCCTTCCACAAACGTATAACTTCCAACGATTCCATATTCACTCTGATTGATAAAGGAAAGAGCAAACAGCTGTAAAATCCTTTTTTCTTGTTTACACAAAATGTCACAAATTTGAAATTTATTTTAGCTTTAAAATATTTAAATCTTACTGTGAACAGAAATACAATAAATCTTGGCGTTGAAGAACAATATAATCAAACCAAATTAAAATACACATTGATATTCACAATAATTGGGGGAGTGAACACTGCAATTTATTTCCACCAGTTGATGTACTGAGCCATAATTCCAACTTCATACTCCATTTGGATAGGCAATGGTCAGATATTAGCAATAACAAAATTATTATTATACTGTCAGTGAACTGAATATTAATGAGAAATCTCACATTGCTATTTGAATGAGCAATGTGTCGAAATAAACAGTAATTATTGGTGAAATGCCATTAGATATCTCATAATTGATCAGGTTGTGATTACTTTGATTCTCCTAGGAGAGAGACACTAGTAGAGCTCCACAAGTTCCTTTCGTTATCTTCCCACCAAGGAAGGGTGGGATTATAATCGATTGGGATTACTCAAATGCAAACGAACCAGTGTTCATTCCGATAACTGGGCTGGTAATTAATTAGACTGTTTCTGTGTAATCGACTGAGAATGAAATGGCAATTCACAATAATGATGGAATTTATCACATATGCTCTTACTTAAAAATTAAGATTATGATAATTGAGAGAAAGATAAATAGACACATCATGCACTTATTGTAAATTCATAAAAAAATACAACTGCTGTATATGTTTAAAGTATTTTTTTATGAATTTACAATAAGTGCATGATGTGTCTATTTATCTTTCTCTCAATTATCATAATCTTAATTTTTAAGTAAGAGCATATGTGATAAGTTCCATCATTATTGTGAATTGCCATTTCATTCTCAGTCGATTACACAGAAACAGTCTAATTAATTACCAGCCCAGTTATCGGAATGAACACTGGTTCGTTTGCATTTGAGTAATCCCAATCGATTATAATCCCACCCTTCCTTGGTGGGAAGATAACGAAAGGAACTTGTGGAGCTCTACTAGTGTCTCTCTCCTAGGAGAATCAAAGTAATCACAACCTGATAAATTATGAGATATCTAATGCCATTTCACCAATAATTACTGTTGGAGGTGTGAGTTCATCTTGAACAGAGATGCATCAGAGCAGCTTAGAATGGTGATTAGAATATAACTAAGCGGAGTTTGCATTGTTTTTAAATCCAGTTTTGGATCTGCTTCTGTCTGTGATTCATTCTAATAATCTCACAATCTGCAATCTTTTATCTGCAGGTTATTAATAAAAGGATGTATCACATTGCATTGTCTCTAAATTTTAAGTTTGAGGACTTAGTAGTTTTCCAAATTTAATATATCTAAGAAATGAAATTCATTTGATTTTAAAATCAAAATACCTTGCTACATCCAATTATTATGCATATGGTGGACAACTGGATTTTAATGCCAATCAGATCATGAATGCCCAAACATTGTTTATTCTGTGAACTTAATTCTGCAGAAGAGATTCAATAAGCATTTAGCACATCAGTATTGTATATTTGAACACCTCACATGTACTTATCCTTATTTTCTAGTCCAAGCAAGATGAAAAAAAAGTTCGATTTTTCTTCAGTAAAATGAAGCAAATGCCACTTGCTATTACCCTTCAGTTCTTCAGATTACCTTTATTATACAATACAATGTTGTAATTCATCTCATTATTGCTATGTCTTTTATTAAGTTTAATTTCTACTTAATGTTCAATTGATGAACTGCCTGAGAGTTCGGTTTATTTTTCCTCCGAGCAGAGCGCTTTAGGGAACATCTCCGAGACACCCGCACCAATCAACCAAACCGCCCCGTGGCCCAACATTTCAACTGCCCCTCCCACTCTGCCGAGGACATGGAGGTCCTGGGCCTCCTTCACCGCCGCTCCCTCACCACCAGACGCCTGGAGGAGGAACGCCTCATCTTCCGCCTCGGAACACTTCAGCCCCAGGGCATCAATGTGGACTTCAACAGCTTCCTCATTTCCCCTTCCCCCACCTCATTCTAGTTTCAAACTTCCAGCTCACTTACTGTCTCCTTGACTTGTCCGACCTGCCTATCTTCTTTTCCACCTATCCACTCCATCCTCTTCTCTTTGACCTATCACCTTCATCTCCTCCCCCACTCACCCATTGTACTCTATGCTACTTTCTCCCCACCCCCACCCTCCTCTAGCTTATCTCTCCATGCTTCAGGCTCCTTGCCTTTATTCCCGAAACGTCGATTTCGCTGCTCGTTGGATGCTGCCTGAACTGCTGTGCTCTTCCAGCACCACTAATCCAGTATTTGATTTTCAGCATCTGCAGTCATTGTTTTTACCTTATTTTTCCAATGGCCGAGTCAAATTGATTGTAAAGATGAAATGCTTTGAAAATCGATTTTGCATATATCTCACTTATCACATGTGGTTTTTCAGTTTGTTTCACGAAGTTAAAAAAATCACACAACACCTGGTTATAGTCCAGCAGGTTTATTTGGAAGCATTGGTTTACCTGGCGCTGTCTGTGCATCAGATCACCCGATACAGAGGCAGCAACTTGAAAACTAGTGATTCCAAACAAACCTGTTGGACTATAACCTGGTGTCGTGTGATTTTGAACTTTGTCCACCCCGGTCCAACTCCGGCATCTCCAAATCATTGTTGCACAAAGGAATCCTCGTAATTTTATAAAGAAAATATGACATTAGTTAAGACTTTTAACACACGATTATTAATCCCTTCCGTTATTAGTAAAATATCTCAATGTAATTTTTAAAAAAATGCTCACAGACACGGCGCATACAGTCACACAAAGTCTTCCTGGTCATCTAATTACTGCTCAGGAGAAAAACCTGAGGAAGTATCTTATTGTTCCTGAGAACAAGAACCACAGTAAATATTTGGTGAACAATTCCACCCAATACATGCACTTGATTTCTTACATCTGACTTCAGTAATTGCACAGGAAATATTTCACTAAAACCAATAACCATGCTTTATTACAAATGACCGAGGATTCGAACATCAACATACGGAGCCGCTTTCCAATCAGGGTTCAAGTTGGAGTGTCGCACAATAAAGTAACTTAATTTTGACTTAGTACAACTGTAGGTGAAAACATTTTGAGCTCGCACTTTAAACATCTTTATCTGCTTAGTCAGAGAAAATACTGAATGGTGACACTGTAAAATTAATTTATTTTGACTTTCACTCCTGCAAATACTCGTGAATTGCTTCTCGTTTTCTTCCTAGTTCTGATACAAATGTCGAAATAAATTAGGATAATAAAAGTTTAGGAATAATAAGAGTGTTCTTTGCAAGGACGATATGAAGATGTTCACAGTCGTCGAATTACTGTTGAGTAGAACATTTTTCATAAGGGTCTTATTGTAACGAGCCAATGCTTTTTGTGACTGTTTTTAGTTGTGACTGGTATTTTTGTGACTCGTGTTTTTTGTGTTCAAGTGAGTAAATATTTAAATGTCAAACCTTCAAAACCTTTGAGGGACAAAGAAATGATGAGAGCAGAATCGCTGACACTCCAAGAATCTGTTATTCAAAATATTTGGAAAGGCACATTTGGTGACATACAAGGAATAAATTTCACAAGTATAGAAATAGCCTGTGGCGAGGTAAAGTTGTAGGGGTGGGGTGTAGTCGGTTGGAAGCCGCGGGGAAACAATGTCTCAGTTGGTTGACTTTAAAAGTCTAGAAATTACGTGAACATGCACAGCTGAATAAGATTTTGTTTCAAATACCCTGGATTTGGAAAGATTTGGCATACTATGCCATCTGAAGCATTGCAAATGGAACTCAGTGGATTTTTTTATTGTAAAGGAAAGATATTACATAATGAGCGGTAAGTGAACCGTTACTTGGAGATCGACTTCCTGCTTTAATCACGTGGCTAAAAGATGTGATCACCATGATGTTTGGTCCATTTAGTGATCATTGAACTCTGCCAAAGCACGAGCAACAGAACTGTTGGTTTTTCTTTTGGACTTTAATCGTCTCTTTTTCTAAGCAGTATTTTCTTTCAGCTGAAATAAATCAGAACAAATTTGCATATATCATTAATCGTTCCAATGAGATAAATCTTATTCACTTCCAATTATTACAATGAACAGTGTGACTTTCAGTTTAATTAATAAAATGAAACGATCAAAACAGCGTTTCTTGCGATTTAACCCAATTCAGTTAATCCATATGAGAATGGCTATTGAACCGCAACCTCGTCTTTATATCCCTCTCCATGGCTACTTCTTCACGTGAGAGAGAACGTGACTGAAGAAATTATGAGTCAAGGCAAGATGTGGGTGTGAATATGACGGGAAATTCTTGTTTGCTGTTTCATTCTGACAGAGTTCTGATTCAGAATGAATCAATGACAGATGTTCATTCCGACGAGCATGGCTATTTCTTGAATTTTGCTGTTATTGTAATTCTGGTGAAAGCAGAAACAATATGATGTGGAATCAATTTAGCTCTAGACATTTCTCATCCACGGATTTCACCACATGTAACCTTGATGAGGTCACATGTCACCCCTTTCCAAAACGTGCTGAGGAGACCCGGAGATTATGGGTTATTATACTACGGTGCTCCACATTCACGGGTTGAGTCACATTTTGGTTGCTCTTTCCACATAACACTACTGCATTTTTATTTTGCATCTCACACCTCTGGTTTACACTGGATCGAGAATTTTGTTCTTGCCCTTCACTGCACGGGAAATTCACGAATGATAATCACCACATTAAAATTGAAATAAAAAATGAGAGCAGATGTTCTAATCAGTTGTAAATTAAATTGGTGTAATGAGAAGGTACACATTTTTTTCTTTATGTCCCTCATTCCATCTTGTCCTTCCATTAATTTAAATGACTGATAGAGAAATAACTAACAAGTGATCGGGAGCACAAGTTTATCCAATGGGATTATTCATGATTATTTTAAACTAACAGTCCACACAATGATTTGATCAGTATTTCAAAAAGACACTCGGAATTGGAACCGCAGCAAACTGCTCCAATGAAACGAACCTTTCATTCTTTCACATGCAGCGTGATGACTGACTCGCTAACTGTACAAGGTCGACCAATTTTCTTCAGCAATCATAGCGTCTGTAAACCGCCACCTGTGCTGTGCAGAGTGTCATTTGTTGTTCCCAGGTCACTGCACATTTCTTCTTCATGACCTTATGAGCTTCGTTCCTGATCTGTTTGAGAAATCTTTTCTGTCATTTCATCGCATCCACTCACAATTCTCAATTTATGAATAAAATTTGGCGTTAGACCAAATGTTAAACAAAGTGGACGTATGCCATTCATCCCATCGAGTCTGTCCCACCATACAACGAACTCATGGTTGATCTGATAATCTTCAACTCCATTCTGCTCACTTACCTCGACAAACTTCATCATCTTTCTGATTAAGTACCTGACACAATTTGAAAATAACCAACAACTTAGCCTCTACTTCGGTTGCCAAAAAAAAGCCACATATTCTCTGAGCATGGAAATTACTCTTCATTTCTCAATTAACTGAGCGCTATCTCATTCTGAGATTATGTCCTCTGGTGCACGGCACCTGCCTGTATCTACCCAAAATCCCACGACTTTGTTTCAAGGAGAATAATCCCAGCCTGACCAATCATTCCCCGAAGCTCCATTTTATCCAAAGTTGACAACATTCTCGTAAATCTCTGCTGTCCCTTACAGCACGGGAACTGGAATTTGAAATGAAATTGCGATTGGAATCGGATTAGTCCACACAAATACAATAATAATAACTTTGACAAATGAGAATCTAATTATATTCTAATGACATTCGATGGTTTCGTTGTAACTGACGTCCTCCGTGCAATCGCCCTCAGAGCTAATATTTAGGGGAAATGGAACCTGACCGCCCATATAAAGAAGTTGACGACAAAAAAATGTCCGTCAGTCGACTTCGTTTGATTATTAACACAACTCATGTCTCCGTGAAGCCTGCATCATCTTTAAGGCACACATTAGATGTGTAACAGAACTCACTCCATTTGCCTGGATGTGTGCAGCTTCAATACTACTGAAGGAACTGGACATCCTCCACGACAACGCAGTCACTTAACTGTACCACGTTCAATACCTGAATGTTTATTACCCTCACCGCTAAGGCAAAATTGCAGTAGAGTGCACCACCTACAAGATGCGGTAGAGTAAGTCATCTAGGCTGTGTTTCCAGAACATTCAAAGCTCAAAAACTGTACCGACGAGAAGGACAAGGCTGAAGATGCACTGAAGCGCTACTATTTGCAAGTTACCCTCCAAGGCACATAAAGGCATGACTTGGAGATGTATCAGTGGTAAATTCACTGAGTGATGAAGCGGTCTTGATGGCCAAAGTTGTATACTTCAGCCCTCCATCATTTATCTTACATCTTTTAAAATGTTGATGATTGCATTGACCAGACTTGTGCTCATTCTTTTAGTTGTTTCCTAAACTGGTGGTTGCTAAAGATCGAATATCATCCACCGTCTGAGATCAACAACAGAAAATATCCAAAGATACTCTCGACCAACTGAGCTCCCTGTCCAAAAATCTTCAGTGATCTGTAAATATCCACTCCTAGATCTCTTTGTTCCTGTTTGTTCCGTTCACCATTCAGAATCCTCACTGTTATTGTTACAACTCCCCAAATTCATTACACTTACTGGTCTGGATTCAATTCCATTCGCCGCTTTTATTTTCCACCTGATTGATACATCTCTGCAGGCCCTGACATTATTCATCATAGTCAAATACACGACCAATTGTTGCATCCTTTGCAAACTTCTAAATCATGACTCCTACAACTAAGTCTGAATCGTTGATCTACATCAGGAAACAGTGGAACTCCCCTGAAAACAGGCGTTCAAACATGCTTCATTGCTGGATGTGATGAACACCTGCAATAACAGCACAATCGGGCCCCTGATGTCATTTGTAAACCTGATGGTGACTCTGCCAGTTGGCCTCCTGAGTGATCCCTTCTCACATATGGGAGTGGTGAATGACCTATCCACATTGTGCCTGGGCACATAGGTTTACACTTCAGCGGGTAATTGAATCCTTTCCGGATGTCGCCCTATGGAGCTGACTTCTTGGCGGTGTGGGTATCCATGTGTCTATTTAGCTTGGATAATCAGTTGAATTTGAGTCCAAACAGAGATGACTCCCAATTTTCCACGTCATCCATTTTTCTATTCTTCTTTATTCTCCCACGGAGTGTGGCCATCATGATCTGAACATTATTTGTTGTTCATTCTTAATTCACCTTGAACTGAGTCAGAGTGATTCTATGGGTGAACCGCACTTTTGTCAGTCTGGAGTCATATGTTGGCACGTCTCGTTAAGGACGGCAAATTCCCCTTTCAAAGGGACAAGAATGAATGAGTATTCGGAAATCAATTTTTTTTGCCTCTGTTCCTCTGATCGGGGTTAATACTCCAGATTTTATTCATCGATGTAAATACCAGCAGCTGCCATGTTCCAGTCTCCAAGGGTTGCTCGCCCACGATATCGCCGCTACATTTGCATTTGACTCGAGGATTGGTGAGTAGCAGAAAGCATAGGGATCAGTCAAAGAATGAAGAATATAGATAGACAGGAGAGTTGAGCGGAGAAGTGGCAGATGGAGTTCAATCGAGGCAAATGTGAAGTGATGCATTTTGGGAAGCCTAATTCTAGAACCAACTACACTGTAAACGGGACAGCCTTGGAGAAATTTGTTGATCTGGGAGTTCAGGTCCTTTGTACCATGACGATGGCGGCACAGGTGGATAGAGCGGTCAAGAAAGCATATGGCATGCTTGTCGTCATAGGGCCGGGCTTTGAGTCTAAGAGCTGGCAGGTAATGCTAAAATTGTACAAGATTTTGGTTCGGCCACGTTTAGAATACTGCGCACAGTTCTGGTAAAGTTACCAAAAGGAAGTGGACGTTTCAGAGAGGGTGCAGAGAAGGTTAACGAGGATGTTGCTGGTATGGAAGATGCTTGCTGTGAAGAGAAATTAAGAAGTTTATGATTGTTTTCAGTAGAAAAAAACGAGATTGAGGGGTCCTGATTGAGGTCTACAAAATCTTGCAGGGTACAGACCGGGTGAATAGAGATATGCTTTTTTCCCCAGGTGAGTTATTCAATAATGAGAGGTCACGCCTTCAAGTTGAGAGGTGAAACGTTTAAGGAGGATAGGTGTAGAAGATATTTTGCACAGAGGGTGGTAGGTGCCTGCCAGCAGAGGTAGTAGAGGCAGGCACGGTCGTTTCATTCAAGGTGCGCCTTGAGAGATGCGTAAGTGGGGAGCAGACGGAAACAGATGCTGAGGAATTGGGTGATAGGTTTAGACAGTTGATTTGGTTCAGCTCAGGCTTGGAGGTCCAAAGGGCCTGTTCCTGGGCGACAAATGTTATGTGTTCTTTGTTCTTCTTTGTTCACTACACTACCATCTCAATGCGACGTTGCTCCATCTCAGAAAATGACATTGGAAATTCCAATCATCTCAGAGGGAGTGAGAATATGACATGTGGCTGTGTCGGAATGAAACTGATGTACGCTGTACTGGAGTGTTTGTTGGGAGCAAGAGGATGATGTGATCAAAAAAAAAACTGTTCTAACTGTCAAAATAACACAACAGTGCATTGTTTGGAAAATTGCACTGAATGTTTACAATACATCGACCTCTCGCTTAAGACTGCAGCACGCTTCCGCTGAGCCAATCTGCAATGCGGGTTAATGCTATTGTTGTATCTTAATAATCTCATAACCGGAGACAAATATGCCCTTCCTCCCCGACTTTGACCAGGAGAACTCCCAGTCTCGGAATTTCATGCCATTCTGTACCATCATAGAAGGACAATGTGCTCACCGATCGCATTACTGGTGTGATAGATAGCTTCACGTGTTCATTTCCATCCCAATTTCCAGTTTGATCTTTGCAGCCCATTGATTCTGGGTGGAGGAATTGGGATTATGTGATCCACTGCAGAAATGGGTACTTCCTTCTGTGGGGAAGCTCGTGAGGCAACAATTGTGAAACCACATTGCTGATGAAACATACATTTCAACAATATCCTGCAGTATCCCTTGAGAATTTGATGTTTTGTAAAAATCTATCACCTTCAGTCTTCAACATGCAGTACTCGATGGATCTTCCTCAGCCTCTTGAAACATCCAATTTGAATATACAGCCAATTCTGAGTTCCAACATGTCTATTATTGCTCGCCATATAGTCCTGTTGTGTCTCTCCATTCTTCCTAACATGTCCTATGTTTCTGTCGTTACTGCTCTTTTCAAACACGCATCTCTGCATGGCCCAGTGATCGTATAATGTTCAGTGTTTTGCGTTGTGGCCCCAGTAACCTCGTTAGAATCCGAGTTACGGCATGTAACCTTCTCCCCTTTTTAACTCCTTGTGGTACATGCCAACGAAACACAGAAATGAATTAATTGATTTTACATGAAAACTTTCTCTAACATTAATGATTTTTCATCAATCCCTTCTCTCATACATCTCTGTGAGGTAAATATCAGAATTCAGACTCACCCATTCTTGGAGACTTCTCTCCCTCCCACAATCACTGACCTCCTTTAAGCTCCCCCTCCTATTTCCCTTACAATCATTTTCACATTGAACCCTGTTCAGTCTGTGCTGCTGCGCTCGCTGTTGCTGGATGAACGTGCCACAATCATACCAGTACAACCTTCAGACCAGTCAATCCATTTCGATACTGTGGTTTTGAGATCAATGGTCAAGTAACAGTTTTTAATGACATGGATCAGATATTATTGGAACTTCAGACTCAGGAAAAGAACACAGGGCAGCTCTGAGGAAAAGAAACTTTTTTTCCAAAAAGACCTTTTTCTGGAGACTTCCACATCATTTATTTCACTTGCTCAATCGGCTCTATGTAGACTATTTCGTGCAGTTCTGCAATCATATTAGCACTGGAAATGATGCAGGGATGATTTGCCAGGACGTTGTCTGGGTAGAAGAGCTCCTGTTATGAAGAGAGATTGATAGACTGGATAGACTGAGAGCAGAAGAGATCGAGAGAAGACATGATTGAGATATAAAAAATAATCAGGGATACGGATGGCGTGGACTGAAATAAAGGTTTCCTTATAATGGAGAGATCACTCACGGGGTAATAGATTTAAGAACAGAGGAGGGAAGATTTGAGTGAATGCGCAGACAAACGTTTTGAAACGGCGAGTGGTTGAAAGGAACTCAGTGCATGCAAAGGTTGGAGAGGCAGAAATCCTCATAACTTTCCGAAGTATTTAGATGTGAATTTTTGATGACAAGACATACAAGGCAGTCGGTCAAGTGATTTAAAAAAAGAGTTCGGATAGTTAATCGATTATTGATTTCCAGTACTGATACATAGGCTTCTTTTTGCATAGAACTCCAGGGTAATACCACTGCCTGTCACCGCGTGAGATTGGGTTCAATTCGCATCCGGGATGGGCGCTTACAGATTGGGAGGGCTAAGAGGCCAGAAACCCGCATTCGATTCCAGACTGATGTGACTGACTGTGTGGAATTTGCACGCTCCTTTTCTCTCTCTTCCGTGTGGGTTTCCTCTGATTGCTCCGATTCTTTCTCACTGTCCAAAGGTGTGCACGTCAGGTAGATGGCAAACAAAACCTGAATGGACTGTATAATCAAAGACAAAGTCAAAGTCAAAAGTGGGAATTGCAGCTCAGGGAAAACAGAATGACCATTTGGGGTCAACATTCCTTGGAACAGTTTTTGATTTGCAATGTTAACTCTGATTTCTCTCCACCGATGCTGCCTGACCCGCTGAGCTTTTGAAAATATTTCTTTCTTTGTAGCTGGATCAATGATGCGGGTTTAGAAAGATCGGCAGGGGAGTGTGAATCTCTTCGGCGGCACAGAGCAGACTCAATTGGCCAAATGGTTTCGGTCTGCATTGTGTCTAATTCCATCAACTCTGATTCTATAAGTTTTGTCCTTTTTTTAGGCTTTGGTATTTCACATCTCCCCTGAAATGTGGTTTGCAGAACAGGACAATCGCCAAACCGTTACCACCCGCTGCCTGGAAGAGGAACGCCTCATATTCTGCCTTGGGACCCTGTAACAATACGGGATAAATCATCTTCAATTCCCCTTCCCCCACATTATCACAGTCCGAAGCATCCAACTCAGCACCACCCTCCGGACCTATTAATCTTTTCCCCCTCTGAGTTATCACTTTCTCCCCCGCCTCCATCCAATTATCACTTTCCCAGCTACCTTCCCCCCAACCCCAACTTCCGCCCATTTATCTCTCCGCCCCCCCAACACGTCTCATTCCTGTTGAAAGGCTTATGCCAGAAGCGTCGGTTCTCCTGCTCCTCGGATGCTGCCTGACCTGCTGTACTTTTCTCGCACGACAATCTCGTCATGGCGAAGATAAATTAGCTTAGCTCAGGCTCTTTATCTGAGAGCGGAGAAGAGTGAGTGAGGAAGAGATGGAGGTGTACATTAAGGGGATAGATACATGTTATAGGAATAAATTTGTTATGGGAAGTGTTTACAAACATAGATCTATGTTAAACGCAAGGGGGAGGATAATCAGAGGAGATATAAGAAGAACATTTTCATTCTGAGAGTGTTGTATCATTAGAACTCACTATTTGAACGAGTGGTAAAGCTATGAGTCATCAAAACACTTCAGGAGTACTTAGCCGAATACTTGAGAAGCTAGAGCACACATGGATAAGGACCAGATACTGGAAAGTGGGACGAAGACGAACAGCTATCTGATCAAATGTCCGAACACCGTACGGAAAGTACGGAGCATGAAAGCATGGGAAGGGTAAAAGCATGGATACTACTGTCGATCTGTTACAAGGGGTCTGTGGAATGCTACACGAGTCAAAAGGTCACTGTGGCTGGATGGGATAAGCATAGTGGAATGCTCCTCCACCAATTAGCAGAGTCAAACTGGGGCTGAACGGATACTGTGACAGGCTGAGATCATAGCAATTAGTAACGTCAACCTTGCCAGCTAAATATCATCATTGCAGGTTGGGACAAGTCGTCACAATAAATATTTAGGACTTGACTTTAAATATTTAATTGATAGTTGCGTCAGCCTGCTTGAAACCTTTGTAGCAGAAAAAAAGACATTAAATATCTAATCAGCTTGGGACAGGAAAACATTGTGGTAGATGGGGTAGCTAAAAATCTAATCATGACAAGTTAGTCTGGGCTGGAAGATCACTGCAGCAGATGTGGCAGTAAAATACATAATCGTGACAATAGAAAAACCCTATTGGCAGAAGTAGAGCGATAATGGTTTATTGTATACCTGGAGTGAAATAATTCTGACTAACACAGTTGGGCATCCTGGTAAGCTAACAAAAATATAATTTTAAAAAGGCTATAAAGAGCCACGGATCCTGAGTTTCGGGGTCGTTCAAGAATTTGCTTTCTGTGTGGCACGGCTTTTTGTCTGCTCATAAAAGATCTACTCCTTGAAGAACTCTCCGCATCTCCTGGAGATTTATTACATTTTCTCCACGACAACCACAACTTTGGGTACAGTAAAATTATGGCTAGCGCGGCTCGGTGGTGCAATGAAAAGCGCGTTAGATTTCTACAGCATTGTTAACATTGCTATACAAAGTTTGTTGTTTTGGGTTTCACCAGAATCGGCGTTCAGATATCAGCTGAATCAATTATTATTCTTTTGATTCATCGTTAATTCCCGTCGTCTGGGGTTCTTGAAATTGCTGTTTACCACAGAAATTTCCTGACCTCCTTGTTGGTGAGTTTCAACGGAATCATATCAATTGAAGCATGATCAGACCAGAATCAACTGCTAACCCACGAAACCTACAAAATTCGTGCAGAAACCCACTGTCTCTAAACGCATATTCCAGTCCAATAGTTTCACAGGCATTATCGATTGCTTAAATGTCTTTCTCCCTTTGGGCGACAGGCTGTTGTGGATAGACCGGGGAAAGATATTGATGTATTTGGTTAGTCATGACAATGTCAAATGGTGGGGTAGGACCGGTGTTTGGAATAGCGTCCTCCTGTTCCTCTCTGTCAGTGCTGTTTCTGACAGAGGGTTTTCAACAATAACATATTGAAATGTGAATCTACACCCACAGAGTATCAAGGTCCTCCCATTTACCCAACCGCTCTCACAGCCAGAATGGAGAGCTCCTATTGCAGCTTTCGATCAGACAATCTAGGATTCACCCAGGCGCTCTGTCAGACTGCATGCTCCTTCACACAGGTTTCTCACTGAACACACAGAGCAAGCAAACGTGGGGATTCAGGGACAGATTACCCCTCTGATTTGCTGCACTTCTGGACACGAAGACGTACATGAATTTCTGACATTCTGAGTCTTCCTGTGCATTCTTCCGACTTTACAATTTAAACTGGAATTGAATGTATTCTTGCGTCACACTCCTACATCCTCGGTATTCATGGAAACAGTGAAACGTGTTCATGGATGTCGGAATGGTGGAGATTATTGCTAAATGCAGTGTGTTTCATGTGACCAGTATGAACTTTTAGAAGGAAGTTGCGAAGTTTTATCGATTCGAATTGAAGCCGATCGAAGGAAAGGTCTGGCGACAGCGGCAATGTAACATTGTCTGTAAACAACGCAGGAACCAACGGAAACCCATTTTTCAATGAAGTCTATTTTGCATATTTTTATGTGTCCCCTTCCTGAGCCTGATGCTTCAATAATCACAGGTCCATGTCAGTTTCACCTTGTCTGCGTTAGCATTAATTTCAGAACCACAGCAAAAGTAGGGCAGTTGAGTTAAAGTTCCTAGGACATGTGACCAGCTTGCTTGTCTGCAGCTTCAGTCACGCAATTGTTTAGCGCCTGCTACTTAAAGGTGCGTAAAATGCAACGGTTGTGAGTTGAATGCTTATCTAAAGATGCTGTTACTGACATTGACAAGGGATTATTAGGGCATCATACGCAGTTGAAATCAATATTGAGTAAAGTAGCATTTATTTGAAAACTCCAGTTTCACATTTCTGTCAATTATTATCTGCAAAGCTACAGATATTCCCCAGTTGAATATCCATCTGTGGATAGGGAAACAGAGGTGAAATTTTAGCTTAATGACTTTTCTCAAATCGCTCAGCCTGCACTGGATTACATTCTGGGAAAGTCTAATTAACTCATTTCATATCATTCCATTTCCTGCAAACACGCAGTTCATTATCCAATCGAAAGTATTAGATTTATCTCTTTGGGGAGTTTGAATGTTGTCAGTAACTCTGACAAAGGCATAACAAGTAGGTTTGCTGTTGGGAGGAGCAGAGGGTGCAAACTTAAATAAGGTCGACTCTTGTCACCGGGGTCTTTAAGCGGAGATAAGTGAGTATTAAATGGACTCACTCTCCTTTCGAGTGATTGTGACCAAATGTTCAAGGCAACAAATGGCAATGATAATGATGTTTTCCATCTACAGGCCAAATCTTACTCACTAGAGGCACCATAGTATTACAGATCAGGAGAGCAGAGTAGATGATGATCCTTATGCAAACCTGAGACAGTGAGAGAATTACTCCCATGCTGTTGGTCTCACTTTTCACATAACTAGTTAGTCAGTGGACTGAGCTAACAGACTTCCATTCAATGCAGAAATAAACCAAACAGCTCAGTGTATTTACAATATATAATATTTCATGTAGAATAAACTGCAACACCTATCAACGCCAGCAGCTCTTCTTATACGTAGCATTTTCAAATGCAGGTATTATGCAATTTCTTTCCGATGAATGTTATCCACTTCAAGAGTATGTCCCTTTTGCCTCGCCATCCAGGCAGCCCAGAATCTCTATCGTTGTTAAATTCACTCCTTGTGTGTCTGCACGCGACCTTTGAACTATAATGAAATCAGCTCCTAAAATGTATTTATTTCTGAAAATTCATCTCCGATTTCAATAATTCTCAGAATAAAAAAGAAAAATCTGCTCCAACCATCTTCATCATTCCCCGTTGGTTTTGAAACTCCACCCTTTAGTTTCCACTCACTTAAACGAAGGAAGTTCCCTCAGATTTACTCTTACCAACGTCACTTTAGCTGGATCACCTCCCTTCAGACACAACGAAGTCTTTCCTGATTTCTCCCGCATGGTTCTTTATCTGTCCCACCTTCCCATTAAATCTGCTCTTTCCTTTTCTAGTGGTGTTATCTCAAAGAAACCGTCATGTCTGTCTTTTTTATCGACTTTGTATCAAGTGAACACTGACCGTGTCCTTCCTAACGTCTTTATATTCCAGTAAACTCTACCGTGTCTTTCACCATGCCTTTATATCCCAGTAAACTTCATCCTGAGAAAGGATGCTGGGTCCAATTCAAAGCATGAAAACTCACCACTAAGCTGTGCAATCTTATTACCGTCACAGGAAAGGTGGAAGTAATTTCAGTTACAGCTGAATCGATTGGCTGCAGCAGCATCGGGTCAAATCCCAGTCAGATACATGACTGTTGTTCTTATATTTATTTCTTCTCTACGTGTGCTGAGTAACACAGTGAGGGATCAATTACTGTTGTCAGACATACATGTAGGGGCCTATTAAATACTGAAGCTGTGAGATGCGAACAGTTTTTATTAACATAGACCATTCGAATCTCAGGCTCAGGAATTTGACAGAGAGCGAATTTGAGCAAAAGTTGAGCCGGGTGTTTACCCCATGACGTAACACGAGTTTCTGCGGTTGCTTTGTTGTTCACCTCATTTGTGTGTTTTGCATCATTGAGGATTTTGAAGTTGTCCCCTCTATACAAAAGGCCCGTACTTTTGCAACATTGTACAAAAGATGCAGTACAAGAATAGCCGATGCTGATTCAACGAGGTAAAAACAATGACTGCAGATGCTGGAAACCAGATTCTGGATTAGTGGTGCTGGAAGAACACAGCAGTTCAGGCAACATCCAAGTAGCTTCGAAATCGACATTTTGGGCAAAAGTCCTTCATCAGGAATAAAGGAATGAAGGGCTTTTGCCCGAAACGTCGATTTCGAAGCTACTTGGATGCTGCCTGAACTGCTGTGCTCTTCCAGCACCACTAATTCCGATGCTGATTCAGTCTACTTATCCAAATATTGACCCCTGGAAACAGGACTGTGCACTCTCCTCGACTCTGGAAAACAACTTCCTCACAGATAATGTTACATTCCCGCTCTCATGGCTCTTTTCATTCCATCGGCTTCTGTTTTGCTTGGAATCGGATTCAATACATCTTGTCACTGTGTCATTTCTTTCCATGTGGTCAGATCTTGTGAACAGTGGGATTGTATATGCTGGAATCAGTCGAGGCTGTCCGCTCTCCCACATCCAATTTATCCCCAGGTTGTGTTAAGATGATGATCTAAATCGCGTCCTTCTCTTTCCTGTCACTCTGGGATGATGTGAGCTGTGAAATCTATGATCTGAACTGAAGGCAACGTGGAAATCACATCAGCTGCGTGAGCGACAGGATTTGGTGCATTAATATCCCATGCTAATTCAGACAGCAGAAGCCTCCCCGTGACTTCGAGAAGCACAGACACTGTTCCTGAATAATGGGGAGAGATTCACTCTTTGCTCACAGTTCTGCATTTTCTATCTGTCTCAGATCGCATTATTTGGACAAGGGTTCCCAAAAGAAGATGATTTCTTGTGCATGCACGATCTCACTTTTCTACACCTTTCCAGAATTTCTATACTTCCCACTCCCAGCTGACCCCTACTCCGCTGTACAAACCCGTGTTTAATGAGGGAGCTGAAGACCGCGTTCAAGCTGTTCTCCACCAACACTACGTGACAATGGCAGCTGAGTTCGTCCAGTTCTCAATGAAGACCGCCCTGTTCCGGGAAAGCAGCTAGCACAGCCTCCTGGGAGAAGCGAGTCAGAATGGAAAGGAGCTGTTATGAAAACTCGGTGCTTCTTTCACTCTGAAACAGCAGAAATAGCAAAAAAAAATCACCTGGTTTATGATTACCACGTCTGGCGCCGTTCTCGCTTGTTTGTCTCGGGTGTGATATTGCCTCAGTCAGGTGACATACGTGTGAGAGGTCTCGGGTTCACCTTGCAGATGAGCCTTGGAATTTTGCACACTACTTCATTTTTGACTGAGAAGATATGATTTCGATGAGATCGAGTTCAGATTAAGATTCCAAAGCTTGAAACCATACACAAGCAAGTTCAAAAACCGTTTCTTCTCGGCCGGTGCTGCTCTGAGAAATGAATTGTCTAACTTGAAATAATGCTGATCTTGCCAATTTGGATTTTGCTGAGCGCACGTATTATACTAAGTAACCTGAATTCCCGAGTCTGGTCAAATTTTGCTTTTCTCACGCTGTGATCTGCATGTCCTTGATTACTCTGATCCGCCTTTACCTTTCGCAAACAACGCTTTCCACTGTACTTAGGTCCATGTGACAATCAATCAATCAAAACACAGTCATTTCCTCATTGCGTGGAGCCAGCAGAGCGAAGGTGGGCTGCATGGACTCTGTCTGCAGTGTGGCACATTTTGTGATCCTGATTAAAATTACAATTAAAACAGCAGCATTGGGGAAGTTACACAGTAGTTATATTGACGCAGCTGGGACACATCTGTGAAACAGCGTATCACACAATAACAGTGAAGATCTTTTGACGTCATCCTCGTAGGGACATGCTACAAAAACCTGAAGACTGCGTGAAACTGCTGTGGTCAGCGATAACAGAGCGGCCCAGAGGGATCGAGGTGGGCGCATAATCCAGAAATTAATGAATGAAAAGCATCCTCTGCTCGATTACAATTCCAGCTTTCAGTGTATGTACTGCCACTGCCAGTATTTTGCTATAACAGTGCTCCGTTCTTCGTATTACATATTGATGTGCCTTTTGCGTCCTTATACTGAATGGTATCTGAAATAGATAGACCCGCCACATTTATACATTTGAGGAAACACACGTTTGAAGTTATGAAAGATTTTTTTGCTGTTCTCCATCGGTCTGTTATGACCTGATTTGCAAAGTCACTTGCCTGAGCTGGGAATACACTGGCGAAGTTGAGAGAAATCAGTTGTGGCGTGGACCGTGCACATGACGCCTTGCAGTTATTCCCCACACTGTGTCACACAGCAGGGTTCTCCGGTGAAATGAACAGCCGTGAATGACATGTGGTTCAGTCTGTTGGAGACAGCATTTCCAGACAGACACAGTTCCCTATTATTAGGACAAGCAGCACTGATGATGAATAACCTCAGAGAGAAGCAAGCGATAGAGATTTGCCGTGGACTCGATGGGCTGAACGGCTTCTGTCGGCACGTGAATGGCGTCACACGTCTCTGCCGTCCCTCTGTCTGGCTCTGACAGAGTGGCTGAGGGTGAAATAATGGCTCGCTTTTAATCCTCCCTTCTGCTTTGGACTGTCTGCAGCCCCGCAGCTCCTGGTTGTGGGGATGGTTCTCAGTGAGTGAGGGTTTCATTCGGAGTCACTTCATCTGGGACAGTTGGGACTCAGATCTTAACTGATGCCTGATTGCAGCAAAGAAACCGACTCCTGTGAAACAAAAGCCTTTCTGCTGGATTGTTCTGTGAAGATTGATTCTGAACATCAAATGGGCAGCACAAAAATGCACTGATTTGAATTTTACTGAGGGAAGAGAGTCCACAGCCCATTTCTGTCTTTCCCTCCAGCTCAGCACGTTTCTCTCTCTCTCAAATAAATGATATTTGGAAAAAGATCGCAATCAAAGTTGCTAGGTTCCAGCGGCCCTCTTGCACCTGGCTGTGCCCGTAAGAGGAAGCTTCAGAGCATATCCGTTTTACATCCCCTCATAATGCCTGAAAGTGGAGGGGAATGGCTGAATACTCTGCCAATAGAGACAGCTCAGTCCCCGAGGATGGGATAAACAGCACCGTCCCGGTGGGGACATTCTGCAGATCAGACACAGTCCACTTTATCATTCAGATCATACCAGAGTGAGAGCGCTCGAGAAGGCCAATCGGTCACTCGTACCTGTGCCATCTCGGGAGTTGCAAAAGATTGGTGAAAGTGGAAAGTGGATTTGTTCACGTTTCAAGTGTTTCCGTGAAGCTGGAAGCAGAAGAAGATACACAGTGAAGCGATTGAGATCTGACTAAAGGAGCAGCAAATAAGTTGGATAGCGCAGTGGAGAGCTTTGAAGTATTGAGTTCTGGTTAATGGGACGATCATGCTTTTACTCGGCCATGCTGCTACAGAAGAAACTATGTCAGTGTCTCTCAACATTGTGATGTCACAGGCAAAAGACGCCGTTACACTGCAGGAAATTCCTTTTTCCAATGTGAGGGCTGTCCATATGTAAAGGTGGAGCTTATATATCGAATCCTTTCACATAAATAATTCCACTGCACCTCAGTGTGTTGTATTGTCTCCTTTCCACTTTACCTGTCATTGTGCCTACACTGAAGTTGATTTTCTCCTTGTGCGAGTCTTTTACAATCTGGGTGATGTGATGCAGTTGTACTGACCCATTTTCTGGCAGAATTTTCCACTTCATTTCAGCCCGCCCTAACTTCGCTATCTGATACTATTCCAGTTGTTTAGGTGTTAAGTGCTCATCTCAGATCCAGCCTGCCCTCACCCAAAATAAATGGAAAAATCAGTTACAGTGTGATCACTGATATCGAAGGATATCCTCATTCCAAGGTCATTGATAATTCCAAGGATAAAGTTAGGGCTGCAGATGCTGGAGATCAGAGTTGATGCTGGAGATCAGTGTGATGCTGGAAAAGCACAGCAGATCAGGTAGCATCCGAGGAGCAGGAGAATTCAAGTTTCAGGCTTAAGCCCTTCATCAGGAATAAGGCTTGTGAGTCGGTGCTGAGAGATAAATGGAAGTGGTGTGTGGTTGAGTGGAAATAGCTGGAAAGCAATAGATGGATGAATAGGAGGGAGAATATAAGAGGTCAGAAGTGGCAGTGATGGAATGGGTCGAGTGTGCGGTGGCGAGTTGAAGGCTTATGCTTGGGGGAAATGAGGAAACTGTTCGAATTCACATTTATCCCGCGTGGTGTAAGGGTCCCAAGCCGGAATGTGTGGCATTCCTCCTCCAGGCGTTGGGTGGGTAACGGTTTATCCGTGGCGGAGGTCCAGTACCTGCGAGCCTTTGATTGGGGAGGAGGGGGAGTTGAAGTGTTCAGCCACGGGACGCTGAAGTTGGTGGGTGCGGGTGTCCCAGAGATGTTCTCTGAAATGATCTGCAAGAAGGTATCCTGTCTCCCTGATGTAGAGGAGAACACACTGGGTGCAACGGATGCAGTAGATGACATTGGTATTTGTACAGGTGAATTTCCAACGGATGTGGAACGGTCCCTTCGGGAGTTGGTTGGAGATGAGAGTTGTGTGGGTGCTAGTTTCACCCTCACTTTGGTGGCAGTCAAAGGTGCCAGGAGAAGGTTATGTGCTGGTGGGGGGAAGTGTCTTCCTCAAGAGGGGGTCGTGGAGGGAGTGGTCTTTCTGGAGTGCTGGCAGAGCTGGGTAGCGAAATATATCTCGGGTGGTGGCGTCTGTTTGGAGGTGGCATCAGTGGCAGAATATGATGCGTTTTATGCGGAGGTTGGTGGGGTGGAAGATGAGCACCAGGAAGTTCTTTTCTTGTTGCGTTGACAGGCATGGGGCTCAAGGGTGGTGGTGCGTGAAGTGGAGGTGATGCACTGGAGGGCATTGTCAACTAACGTGGAAAGGCAATTTGTGACCGTGGAGGAAGGAGACCAACTGGGTCTTTCTGAGGTGCAATTGGTCATCCGGCGGAACAGATGTGGTGTAAGCGGAAGAATTGGGAATAAGGAATGTCGTTTTTACACGAGATAGAGTTGGAGGAGATGTAGTCTAGATACCTTTGGGAGTCGGTGGGCTTGCAGTATATGTCTTTAATTAGTCAGTCGCCAGAGACGGTGATGGAGAGGTCGAGGAAGGCGAAGGAAGTTGCCAAGATGGTCCGGATAAATTTGAGGTTGGTGTGGAAGGTTTTGGTAAAGCTGGTGAGCTATTGAACCTCTTCGTTGCACCACCAAGTGGCGCCAATACATTCATCAATGTAACGTAGGAATAGGTGTAGGATGGTGCCTGTGTAACTGTGAAAGATGGACAGTTCCGCTTATCTGACAAACACGCAGACATAGCTAGGTCCTATGTGGGTGCCCATGACTACCAGTGTCGATGGAGGAAGTGGGAGATTTGGAAAGTGAAGTTGTTGATTGTGAGGACCAGTTCAGTCAAGTGGGTGAGGATGTTGGTGGAAGGGGACCTGTTGGGATGGTGTGAGATTAAGAAATGGAAGGCTTGCAGACTTCTGTCATTGCAGATGGATTTGTACAGGGACTGGATGACCATGGTGAATATCGCGTGTTGAGGGCCAGGGAAATGAAATTCCTGAAGGAGGTGAAGTGCATAGGGGTGTCACGAATGTAAGTGGGCATTTCCTGAACTGGGGAGAGAGGATTGTGTCGAGGTAGAAAGAGATGATTCGGATGGTACAGGTGCAGGATAAGACAATAGGTCGACTGGGGCAGTCAGGTTTTTGAATCTTAGGAAGGAGGTAGAATTGTGGAGTGCGCAGTTCCCGGACAATGAGGTTGAAGGTTGTGGCTGGGAGGTGCCCAAAGGTGATAAGATTGTGGATGGTCTGGGAGATGATGGTTTGGTGAGGGGAGGAGAGTTTGTGATCGTGGTCTGTAGGAGGAGGAGCCTGCGAGTTGGCACCTGGCTTCAGCTTTGTTCCTCTGCCCGACTCACAAGTCTAATTCCTGATGAATGGCTTATACCTAAATCGTCCATTCTCCTGATCCTCAGATGTTGCCTGACCTGCTGTCCTTTTCCAGTACAATACTCTCCACTCATTCATTATTACTGTCTCATTTCACACGACCAGGTCCACGCTCTCTGTTTGATTCTAATGAGCACTGTTCTCATGGACTGCGACAAAATCTGCCAATCTGAAACAAAAACAGAAATTGCTGTAAAATCACAGGTGGGCTGGCAGCATCTGTGCAGATGAATCACAGTTAACGTTTGACATCCATTGGGTCCGTCTGTCCACAGATGCTGCCAGACGTCCTGAAATATTCCAACAACGCCTGTTTTTGTTTGATTTTCAACATCAGCCATTTTTTCGTTTTTGTTTTCTTGTTTTCTGCCAATATGATTTGGCTAAAGATTATATTAAATGTTTTAAATATGACTACGATGGAATGGCCAGATCCACCAGCCGGCTCCTTTTATTTGGTTCACGTGACCAATGCCTTTCCGCTTGGTCACCGCGCCCGACAGCTGCACTGCATTTAAATTGACAAAATTGTGGCATTCTCTCGGATTGGTAATCAGGAGCGAGATTGATTGAAATTTTTGAAAACTTAAGATAATCAGATAAAATACGGGATATAAAACGGGAAAATGAAAGGGAAAGAGAGAACGGCGAATGATAATTTTTGACAAAACTGAAATATAATTGCTCACGAATCAGAAAGTGCTTTCATTCACAAACATACCATAATATGGAATGTAATTTTTGGGACAACCAATGCAAGTAGATCTTAGCAAAATCTTAGTTTTAAAGTCTTGCTGCAACTGTTTCGGTTATAATGAACGCACACATGGGATTCAGTGCTGTAATGATCTCCTAAAATGGAAAAGGATATCCTTGCCTTCCAGGATACGTGGGGAATGTTCACTGATTCATCCCAATAATGGCAGGACTGTCGTCTGGATGCGTATGAGTAAAATCTTTTAATGTTCCATGGAGCTTCGAATGAGTGGTGAAGGGAATGTCTCCATTCACAAATTAATCATTCAGTAGAATTCAGTATAGGGACCGAAGAAATGATGAACAAATTGAATAAGAACATGGACATACGATACCCAATAGGTACGACTATTACTATATGAAAACTGTTGATTTCAGATCCACGGTGGCCTTTGGTGATGGCATTTACTGTCCAGAACCAGTCTGCACTGGAATGACTGGAGACACACTATGAAGTATTTGAACTTCAGTCACCTTTAGAAATAGCTGAGACTGACTCCGGACACGGGGATATGGAGATGTTGGCCTTACAAACCTTTCAGACATTCCGTGGAAGAATAAAGGAAGTGATAGATAATTTTCGTCTCCATGGAGACGATGTTCATGAACTGGATAGATAGTAATTAACCTTATTGGAGTTTATAAATAGAGACGTCGTATTGAAAAAGCAAAGAGTTCATAGTGTAACTGTAAAATCTTTAGGTCACACTCAGTGGAAGCATTGTGTGTAATCCTTATCCTCATTCTCCACCAAAAGCATGTAAAGAAGTGAGAAAGGTCACAGACGCGGTTTCCTGGATAGCAAGATATTAGAAAGCCAAGTGACGTTGTTTACTAAGACATAAGAATATCAGAAAAGACACAAACGGTTTCATCGGGATGATAGAAAGAATGACGGAGTTTATACACGAGATTTGGAAATGCTGGAGCAAAAACACGCAAGTTTGATGTCAACAAATGAGATTTTCACAGAACACGAGGTTTGAATGAGTAAATCGGGGAAAGTCCCTCTTTCGAGTGAAGCAATAACTGTCCTTTGAGCTTGAAAACCATTAGGGAATGATTAAGAAAAGTTTGGATGAGTTTCTTCCACTCAATAGAGTTATTTAAATCGTGAACGACTTTACAGAAGTAAAACGTAGAAGCTGACTTCAGAGTGTTTTAAAAGGTACATGAACAAACGAACAAGGAGAGAATTTACCATTGAGTGAAAGTCAGTATGGTTGCGTAACAATTTCGAATTTGTTGACTTGAGACACAAAGATATTTCATGAACACGTACAACTGAATAAGACTGAGTATAACAAGTTCATGGATTGGTAAGGTGTGGCGTATTATTCAAGGTGAAACTCGGTAAATGTCCTAAAATAACTGCATACAGAAGTTATATCCTAATGACTAGGAATTGAATCGTCACTTGGAGATGCAACACCTACTTTAAAGATTTGACCACATTCACATGATGTTATGTACATTTCGTACATTCTTAACTCCACCCAAGAAATCCACCAAGGAGAATGGGTCCTTTTGTATTGTTATCCCTCTGTACTTCTCTGCAGCACGCCAGTTAAGATAAAATATGCTCACACCAAAATTCAGTTCAATACAATATTCAAACGGTCCTATGTGATTTCTTTTTTTATTATTGCAACAACCTTTGTGAGTTTGTAACAAACTGTGTAACATGAAATCAGTTCAACATCTATTTTCCCAGAATTTAAAGCAGTGCACATTGGAAACGTTATCCATCTGGTGAAAAATCACCTTCGGCTCTCTCTCCACATATGTTTCTTCACGTTTTAGATACTTGCAGTATCTTTGTTGATCAAGGAGTCATTATCCAGAAGAGGTAGTTTCTCAATCCACAAACACGGGTATTTTCCCATAAACTTGGCTTTGCTCAATATCACCTTCTGTCCGTACCCCTCAACACGAGGACAAATTAAAGCTGCTCCATGTGAGGCTCAAAATTAAAACTTCGGCACAGCACAGCCCACTATACTGGAACAGAGATACCGTGCACTGGTCACCTTCAGCACAGGAGCAACACATTATGCTTACCTCCACATTCCTGGTTTTACTTTAACGTTTGGGAAACCGAGTTTCTCTGATTCCATGGCTAGTAAACGGGGATTATATGATCATCTTCACCAGTGGTTCTGTCCCCGAGTGAGGAAAGTGGTGAGTTACTCATTGTAAAGATGGGTAGATTGATGAAATGTACAATTTCATCTTTTGCCTTCATTAACTCATGAGCTTTTTATTTTGTTTTGCATCTGTAGAAATCTTAAAATCTTCATCTTGAACAGACTCAATGACAGTTCTTCATTGTGTCTCTGGCAGCAAATTTCATAGTGCAAACTCCCTCTGAATTATTCCACCGCAGTCCGCTGTTTGGGAAGTGTTCCTGTTGTGGGATATGCACATCCCCGTCTGTCACCTGCTGCTCCCAGTATGCGCTCTGGCGCTGCACTCATTTTCCTTCTGCCACTTGCTCACTGTGTTCCTGTGATCATACAGTGACTTGGTGTCACACGGCCCAGGAAAATGATACAGATCAAGGTTTTTGCATTGTTGAGTTCAATTGTCAGTTTAGCCATATTTTGGATTTTGAAATTGTCTGTTCTGTACACAAGTGCGTGTCAAAAACATCTGAGCGGAAGTTAGGTCTTCGGAATAATGACATTGAGCACTATGCACTCTCCTCCAGTCTGGAAAACAATTCCTGACAGGCAGTTGAATAGACAATAGACAGCAGGTGCAGGAGTAGGCCATTCTGCCCTTCGAGCCAGCACCACCATTCATTATGATCATGGCTGAACATCCTCAATCTGTATCCTGTTCCTGCCTTATCCCCATAACCCTTGATTCCACTATCGTTAAGAGCTCTATCCAACTCTTTATTGTAAGAACACCTCCTGCTGTCTCGGGTTCTTCATTCCGTTGACTTCAAATTTCACAGAATTCAACTGACCTTGTTACATAGTCATTTCCTCATTTTTGTTCAGAAAAATGTGTGCACAGTGTGACAGTGGGAGTGCACTTGCCCCACAACCCAGGGGTCAGACCATCGTCTTGGACTGTGTTGTTTCTCATTTCACCAACACCAGGGAGAAACATCTGCTGCTCTGCATAATTTACGAAATTCAATTATTCATAAGGTCATAGCTTTTCCAGCGTCTGTGACGAGGTGGCCGAGAGGTTAAGGCGATGGACTGCTAATCCATTGTGCTCTGCACGCGTGGGTTCGAATCCCACTCTCGTCGCTGTCATTAACGGCTTTCAATGGTGCTGTTTTCAACTGTTGCATTAAAACTGGAGCTCCAACGGTCAGTTTATATGCTTTGTCGCTGTTACAAAATCGCAAGGAATAGTTTGTGCCGTTTGACGAAACTGCATTGAAATGGAGGTTGCTTTGGGATAATGAAACGAAACGCGATTTTCTTTTTCATTACAAGCTGCTGTGAACGTTTTTTCGTATGAAAGACATCCAGGAAAATCAAATACCGAGAGCTGCGAAGTGCATGTTTATGCAAAGGGATTCTTAATGAATGTTTTGTCAGATGAAATCTGGAGGAGGTTGAGTAGAAGTAATTCATCCTGGTTAGAGGAGCACAGCGAGACAGCACAAAATGATGGCGATATTTCAAAGGGGCAGGGTGTGGTTGTAGGGGCACAGAGAACTGGGTGTAAATGCACAGTGGAGAATTGCCAATGTGGGTGCCGTGCATGCGCACGGAGAGACTTACACATTGGTCTCGCCCTCGCCCCTTGCTCTCGCCATTGATGAATGCTGGACATAAGGCACAGATAAACAGAAGATGTGGGAAGCAAGCTCCTTCTCGTTATGCACACACTGGATGCTTCACATTGAACTATGAACAACTGGAGAAATCAGCATGTTACCTATAGGGAGTGAAACTAAAGTGTGGATCAATAACCGCAGATTCATGCAACATAAACATGAAAAATGATTTAAAATGTAGGGTGGAGGGTTGCTCACTGAGCTGTAACTTTGATATCCAGACGTTTCATTACTTGGCTAGGTAACATCATCATCAGTGGCGACCTCCAATTGAAGCAAAGCTGTTGTCTCCTGCTTTCTATTTATATTTTTCTCCTCGATGGGGTTCCTGGGGTTTGTGGTGATGTCATTTCCTGTTCGTTTTCTGAGGGGTTGATAGATGGCATCTAGATCTAAGTGTTTGTTTATGGCATTGTGGTTGACGTGCCAGGCCTCTAGGAATTCTCTGGCATATCTTTGCTTAGCCTGTTCCAGGATAGATGTGTTGTCCCAGTCGAAATAGTGATATTTTTAATCCGTATGTAGGACAACGAAGGAGAGAAGGTCGTGGCTTTTTGTGGCTAGCTGGTGTTCGTATATCCTGGTGGCTAACTTTCTTCCTGTTTGTCTTACATAGTGTTGGTGGCAGTCCTTGCATGGAACTTTGTAGATGACGTTGGTTTTGTCCTTGGGTTGTACTGGGTCTTTTAAGTTGGTTTTTGTTTGAGAGTGTTGGTGGGTTTGTGTACTACTAGGATTCCGAGGGGTCTGAATAGTCTGGCTGTAATTTCTGAAACTTCTTCGATGTATGGTAAGGTGGTTAGGGGTTCTGGCTGTGTTTGGTCTGCTTGTCGTGGTTTGTTCTTGAGGAATCTGCGAACTGCATTTTTGAGTATCTGTTCTTCTCGAATACGTTGAATTGGTGGTTCTCCTCTGTTTTCCGAAGTTCGTCTGTGCTGCAGTGTGTGGTGGCTCGTTGGAATAGTGTTCTGATACAGCTTCGTTTGTGTGTGTTGGGATGGTTGCTGGTGTAGTTAAGTATTTGGTCAGTGTTTGTTGGTTTTCTGTATACATAGGTTTGTAGTTCTCCGTTGTCCTTTCTTTCTACTGTGACGTTCAGGAATGCGAGTTTGTTGTCGGTTTCTTCCTCCTTGGTGAACTTTATGCCTGTGAAGGTGTTGTTGATGATGTCAAATGTCTCTTCTATCTTGTTTTGTTTTGTGATGACAAAGGTGTCATCTACGTAGCGGACCCAGATTTTTGGTTTGATTGTTGGTAGGGCTGTTTGTTCTAGACTTTGCATAACCGCCTCTGCTATGAATCCTGATAGCGGAGATCTCATGGGTGTGCTGTTGGTTTGTTTGTAGATATGTTGTTGAAAGTGAAGTGGGTGGTGAGGCACAGGTCCACTAGCTTCATGATGTTTTCGTTGGTAATGTGATTGATGGTTGTTGGTGCGTCTGTGATGGTCTCTTCTAAAAGTGTGGTAAATGTTTCCTTTGCCAGGTCGATGTTGATGAAGGTGAACAGTGCTGTTATGTCGAATGAGATCGTTGCTTCTTCTTCCTCTATTTTGGTGTTTTTGATGATTTTTCGGAACTCCTGGGTGGAGTGGATGGAGTGCTGTGACTCTTCTATGAGGCATTCAGTCTTGCGTGTAGTCCTTTGGCCCGTATGTAAGTTGGTGTTCCGGGTAATGAGACTATGGGTCTGAGGGGGGCCTCCTGGTTTATGGATTCTTGGTAGTCCGATTCGACTTGGGAAACACCTTGATCCTGGGACAGTCTAAGCAAAGACATGCCAGAAAATTCCCAAAGGCCTGGCACTCCAACCACAACGCCATAAACAAGCACATAGATCTACATGCCATCTATCAACCCCGCAGAAAACAAACCGGAAATGACATCACCACAAACCGCAGGAACCCCATCCAGGAGAAAGATATAAATAGAAAGCAAGAGACAACAGCTTCCCTTCACATGGAGGTCGCCACTGATGGTGTTACCTAGCCAGGTAATGAAACGTCTGGATATCATACCTACAGCTCAGCGAGCAAACCTACACCTTAAACCTCAACCTGAGTTACAAACCTTCACAATCCTTGCGATTTAAAGTGTCTATACGCATATCAGTAATAGACTTTTTGATATAATACCCGTCTGGTTGAAAGAAGAAGACACCACATTTCAAGATGGATGACAACGTTACCAATGTTGTTTTGAAATTGAAATCTTTTTGATCATTTTACGCAGTGAACAAGTTCATTTTAAATAATGCAAACTACATTCTCTCACCTGGAATAAAAGTGTGTTTTGAATACAAACATTGTTCTTGTTAACTCGCAGTTAATCAACATGAAAAATAGGATGTAATTTTTATTAAGCATACATCAATTAGCACCATTATCTTACTTCGGATGGACTGCAGTATGCACATGCGAAATAAGGTTTAAGAAAGAATGACTTTTGGAAATAATGATTTGGTGGTGACTAAAAATAATATTCGGTTCTCATGATGTGGTTATTCCACCATTGGTCCAGTGGTGGGGATGTTCAGTGGGCAGTATTTCTATGATGGTATAGAAGTATGTGAGCTGCCAGGGATGGGATCTCCCACTTCATTTGGAGCAGCGTCTTTTGACGTGGACCAGAGAGCGTTGTGACATCAGTCTGGGAGTTCCAACCACTCCTGGAGCAGCTTCAGTTGACATGGAGCAGCAGGGAGCATTGGAACATCCGAATGCAAGATCTAACCATATTTGGAGCAGCTTCAGTTGACATGGAGCAAGGAGCTTTGCGAGATCCATCTGGGAGTTCCACTCTCACCTGGAGCAGCTTTTAATGACATGTAGCAGCAGGGAGCATTGGGACATCAGAGTGATACATCCAACCTCAACTAGACTGCTTCTATTGATATGGAGGAGGGAACATTGGGACATCAGACTGGGAGCTCCAACCTCACAAGGATCAGCGTTTAATGACATATAGCAGCTGGGAGCATTGGGACATCAGAGTGGTAGGTCTAGCCTGAGCTGCACCACTTCTACTAACATGGAGCAAGGAGCATTGGGACATCAGACTGGGAGCTCCAACCACACAAGGACCAGCTTTTAGTGACATGTAACAGCTGGGAGCATTGGGACATCAGAGTGGTAGGTCTAAACTCAACTGCACCACTGGTAATGACATGGAACAGGGAGCATTGGGACATCAAACTGGGAGGTCCAACTTCAAGTAAAGCAGCTTCTATTGACATGGAGCAGCAAGGAGCATTGTAACGTCATGTTGGGAGCTCCAACATCACCTGGAGAAGCTTGTATTTACATGGAAGAGGAGGGAGCATTGGGATATTAGGCTGGGGGAAAGGATATTCAACTATTTTAATCTAAAGTAAAATATGTTTCGACACCTCATATGTTAATTGATTTATGAAGAATCTTTCCCGGGAAAATAATTAATTCTTTAGATAGTAAAGACAAGTCCTGCAAATATTCAACTCAGGAAAACGCATTGGTACAGAGAGAAATGGGAGTGATGCTTCATGTCTTTGTCTTTTCATTTCTGGCCGACTCTGCGCTGGATTACATCATCGGAAGGACGTTTTCACTCATTTCCTGCAAATTCGGACAGGTCATTAACGATATCTAAATATAAAAATTAATGGGAATATGCGATGTTATGATTAGGCTGGAGTTTACCTCAAATTATGGTGAAAACGCATCAAAGTCAGTTGCAATTTCTAAGATCGGCAGTGACCTCATTGATTGGCTGATCAGATTGTGAATGCTCGTTGTTTTGAGGCCAAATTGAAGTGAATCATGATGGTGATTATCTTTGCTCTTTGTTCACCTTGTGACTGTTACTGTTATTGCTCATGTCCTTGTTAACACCAGAGCTCTGCAGCGTGTAAAATCTCGGCTGTGCATCTGGCCATTGGTGCAACCATTCGAAGAGCTGGCTCCGGATCAGGCAGTTGTAAGTTCGACTTTTACTTTGCACAAGCGCATTGTGGAGATTCATCACAAATCCAACCTAATCACTTTTGTTATGCTGTTGTGGATAATATTTGAAATTTTCATCTCCACGAATGAAAGTTCTTTCACTGTCTTCGATCAGTTAAACATTACCAAGAGCTATCAGAGTAAAAATCACACAGCACCAGATTGTATCGAACAGAGTTATATGGAAGCACCAGTGTTCCATGCACTGCTTCGTCATCAGGTGTTTGTCAACTGTTGGAATCTAAAATGGCTTTGTGTGATTATTAAATGTATCCACCCCAGTCCAACACCAACACCTCCAAGTCATGGGTACCGTCGACACCACGAACGGATCGGTTAAAGTCCAAATGATCTTCCAAAACTTCGCGCATATTGACACACACACCAAGTTTCTGCAGAAAAACACCCACTTGATGAAGGAGCGGCTCTCCTAAAGCTAGTGCTTCCAAATAAACCTGCTGGACTCTGCCCTGATATTGTGTAATTTTTAACTTTGTCTACTCAACTCAAACACTGGCACTTCCATATCATAGACAACACCAGTCATGTCCCACTGTTGTCAGAGAAGGCAATCCTGGAATATCCCAATACATTGCTCATGGGTACGTTTCGTTTTCAGAAACCAAAGCACTTAGTCGCTGCAGCTCCGATGGATGAAAAGCACAGAAAAGAAATAGCTGAGACTCAGTTTTGACATTATTTTGAAATTCTTTGGAAAGTGGAATCAGAGGAGAATGAAGGATTAACTGTCTGACTATGCAGAGAGAGGGAAGGCACTTTTCCCTTCTTTGATGAGCTGGGGTATTGACTGATCTAAGGCATGGAACAGATTCCTGGTAGAGCTGCGCTCTCTGCATCAGGAACAAGAAGTCCTGATTTCCTGAACGGTCATGAAACCCAGGGCACTCAGTTAAAGCGCTGAATACTAACCACTAGACCACCAGGGATGAGGGCAGAAGCAGTTGCACCGTTTCTTCATAACTCAGTTTTTGGAATTATGTCACTGCAGATATGTTTCCCCTCAAAAACGATTGAATTATCGAGTGTTTACAGCACAGAAATGGGTCCCTTCATCTCATTTCCCAGCACTTGGTCTGTAACCTTATAAACTCTGACGTTTCACCTGAATACTAATGTCTCTGGTACGTTTTAATCTCGTAAAACGCAATAAGTGGGATTAAAGATTGAGATGGGAACTGGACCCCATTTTTACCCATAGACTGAAGCACGCAGACACATTTCCCCAAGTGTGACACAGGCCTCGGGAGAAAACAAGGAGAAAGTAAGATTTCATCGACTGGTCTGATGTTGTCCCGTTTCAGAGATCAACACCAATGTCTGGTTACAGCAAAGAAAGGAAGCATTCAGCCCCGCCAATCCCAGTGTTCCTTGCCCATTGTTTCCCCATTACTCTGTAGTTTATACTGCCTCACCACGTTCTTGCTGCCAAACTTGATCACTGCTCACGCCCGCTATTTCCTGTCCTGCCAAACGGTTTGCCTCAAGTTCTTGGAATGAAAAACAGGAATCGCCTATTTCAAGCACTTTTCTAGTTTACAAGGACAGTTTTATCACCACTGAGCAAGCACATTGCCAGCTCAGAGAGAAGGTCTCATCCTTTAGAAACTGAAAGGCAAAGATGATTGGATAGCCTCAGTATTGTAAACCAACCAACAAGACTGGAATTGGGCCGAGGGGATCACGCACAGAAGGATGGGAGAATAGAATGGCGAATCTCATGGTGTCCAGGGTGATTTTAACAGAAATCTTCCCTGGTAGTATAGTGATGAGGATTCAGTGATTTCACTGTCATGGCTTGTTAAAGGTTAACGTTTACAGTAATCAACATGAAATACTGCCTGATATTTTGAAGCAGAATGATGTTGTGCATCAGAAGGAATCGTTTCCCTGCATGACCTAATAAGAGAGCTCAGAAGAGCCAGGAGGAGACATGAGAGCCAGGAGGATACATTAGAAGTTGTTGGCGGATAGGATCAGGGTTAACCCTAAGGCTTTCCATTGGTATGTCAGGAAGAAAAGAATGACGAGAGTTATATTAGGGCCAATCAAGAATAATAGTGGAAAGTTGTGTGTGGAGTCAGAGGAGACATGGGAAACACTAAATAAATATTTTTCCACAGTGTTCACTATATAAAATGAAAATGTTGGCGAGGAAGATACAGAGATACTTGCATCTCGACTCGAAGAGATTGAGGTTCACAGGGAAGAGGTATTAGAAATACTGTAGAGTGTAAAAATTGACAAGTCCTCTGGGCCAGATGGGATCTATCCTAGAATCCTCTGGGAAGCAAAGGAAGAGATTGCCGAGGCAGTGCCATTGATCCAGAAATCATCATTATCTACAGGAATAGGACTGGTGGATTGCAAATGTGGTTCCCTTGTTCAAGAAGGGTTTTAGAGACAACCCTGGTAATTACATACCAGTGAGTCTCACTTCAGTTGTTGGTAAAGCATTGGAAAAGATTATAAGAGATAGGATTTATAATCATCTAGAAAAGAATAATCTGGTCAGGGACAGTCAGCATGGTTTTGTAAAGGTCGTGCCTAACGAATCTTATGAGTTATTTGACAAAGTGACCAAACAGGTAGATGAGAGTAAGCAGGTTGATGTTCTGTATATGGATTTCAGCAAGGTGTTCGATAAGATTCCCACAGTAGGCTATTATACAAAATGTGGAGGAATGGGATTGTGGGAGACATAGCAGTTTGAATCAGTAATTGGCTCACTCAAAGAAAACAGAGTGTTGTAGTTGATGCAACATGTTCATCTTGGTGTCCAGTTACTAGCGGCATTCCGCAAGGGTCGATGTTGGGTCCAGGGCTATTCGTCATTTTTATAAATGACCTGGATGAGGGCTTAGAAGGTTGGGTTAGTAAATTTGCGGGCAACACTATGGTTGGTGGAGTTGTGGATCGTGACGAAGGATGTAGTAGGTTGCAGAGAGACATAGATAGGATGCAGAGCTGGGCTGAGAGGTGGCAAATTGAGTTTAATGTGGACAAGTGTGAGGTGATACACTTTGGACGGAGTAATCGGAATGCAAAGTACTGGGCTAATGGTAAGATTGTTGGGAGTGCAGATGAGCAGAGAGATCTCGGTGTCCATGTACACACATCCCTGAAAGTTGCCACTCAGATTGACAGGGTTGTTAAGAAGGAAAACAGTGTTTTGGCCTTTACTAATAGAGGGATTGAGTTCTGGAATCAGAAGGTTATGCTGCAGCTGTACAAAGATCTGGTACGGCCACATTTGAAGTATTGTCAACAGTTCTGGTTCCGCATTATAAGAAGGATGTTGTCGCTTTGGAAAGAGTGCAGAGGGGATTTTCTAGCCTGTTGCCTGGTATGGAAGGAATGTATTATGAGGGAAGACTGAGGGCCTTGAGGCTGTCCTCGTTGGAGAGATGACTGAGAGGTGACTTAATAGAGACATACAAGATAATCAGAGGTTTAGATAGGGTGGACAGGGAGAGTTTTTTTCCAAGTTTGGGGACGGCAAACACGAGGGTCACAACTTTAAAGTGAGGGGAGAAAGGTATAAGACAGATGTCAGAGGTAGTTTCTTTACTCAGAGAGTAGTTAGGACATGAAATGCTTTGCCTGTAACGGTGGTCGATTCGCCAAGATTAAGTGCATTTAAGTCGTCATTGGAGAGGCATATGGACGTACATGGAATTTTGTAATGGGATGGGCTTCAGATTAGTATGACATGGCTGCGCAACATCGATGGCCGAAGGGCCTGTACTGCACTCTCATGTTCTATGTTCTATATGCTACAGTTCCAAATCAGCAATGTCATTGGCAATTGCCTGACGTTCAATCAGTTTAAAACAAGAACGGAGGGGGCGTCAGGAAAACGGAAGGGGAATAGTGGTTTGTGAAAGTTAACTACATGCCTCGTGGAGCCAGGTTCAATGTAGATACTGAATATCGGTTTTCCTGTTTAACTTGGTATACTGATCACTCCGGATCAATTACCCAATATTGTCTGCCCTTTGTGTGCTGTTCTTTGTACATTTCACCTCGGTTCAGTGCTCTGGGGGACCACGCTTTTTTAAAATTTGGCACGTTTTACTCAGGTCTGTTTTGCAGCTTCATATTAAGGCCAACAATTTTAGGAACAAATACTCACCATTCAGACCACCAAGTCTGTTCCACTATTGAATGGTTTCATATCTGATCTGTTAACCTTGAACTGCACTTTCTTGCCTTTTGCCATAATGCTTGATGTCTTTGCTGTTTGAAGATCTACCGATCTCAGCCTCATTACACCTAATGACACTTCCTCAACAGCCTTCTGCTCCAAGAAAGTCCACTGATACGGAACTGTCTGAGAGAATAAATGCTTCTTCGTCTCTATTTTAATTGTGAGATCCGCATTCTAATACAAACTTAAAAATCGCACAACACCAGGTCATAGTCCAACAAGTTTAATGGAAGCAATAGCGTTTGGAGAGCTGCTCCTTCATCAGGTGGTTGTGGAGTACACAGTGGTAAGGTACAGAATGTATAGCGAACGGTTACAGTGTAATGTCACTGAAATTATACATTGGAAAAATACCTTGATTGCTTGTTAAGTCTTCCATTTGTTAGAATGACTATGTTAGGTTCATTTCTTTCTTATGTAAATCGAAAAACTTTCTTTTCACAGTTACATTCTCAGGTGGGCTTTACCAATTAGTGTCAGCACAGATAATATATTGAAGGTGCTAGTCCCTGTGTGCTGCGTCCATGCCATAATGTTTAGACTGACGCTCATCTAAACAAAAACCAACACTCTACAGGCAAGAATGCCTTAAGACATGGTACATTGGTGAAGCTGAGCAGAGGCTACAACAACGGAATCGGCGCTGCACATCAATCAACAGACAGGTGTCACCTTCCCAGTTGGAGAGCACTTCAGTGATCCAGGACATTCGAACCCGGATCTTCGGGTGACAACCTTACAAAGCGGTCTTTGGAACAGGCAGCAGCTAAAAGTGCCCCCGCAGACTGGTACCCATGGTCATTGGGTTCATGTCACAGTACAGGTGATCCTATTGCCCTATCTACAAACAAAGACCCTCCTACACGAGTGCGCACGCGTGCGTGCGCGCACACACACACACACACACACACACACACGTCTGTGGGGTGAATTTGTACGTACAGAGTTACATTGCACGTTGCTCAAAAACTGCATGACTCCATGTAAGTCTCTGGTAACTCATTTTTATAAATTAGAATCAGTCTAAATATTATGGAACAGACAGCAGCACAGGGGGGCAGACACCAGTTGTTAAACATCATCTGAGAATGAAACTTTAAAATAAAAAAGGTTTGCACTTTACATATGAAAGAAGTGAAGCTCACATGGTCATTCTAACAGATCGGAGACTTAGCAAACAATCAAGGTATTTTTCAATGCACAATTTCAGTTACGACACTATCCGAGTGAATCTCTCCTGCAACTCTCCCAGTGCGACTCATCCCTGGACAATTCTAGCAATGAGCCGAATGAACATATTTCTCTTCTGTAACAGCATCGGGGGTGGCGCTGCAGCATTTATTGCCTTCCAGTTTGGAGTCACGTGGACGCCAGACCAGATAAGGACGGTAGTTTCCTTCCCTCAAGGACGTCAGTGAAACACATGGGTTTTTCATACAACGTATTCTTAATTCTAGGCATTTATTGCATTCACAAACTATCATTTTCGTGGCGTGGTGAGAATCCAACCCTTCTCCCCAGAATATTACCTGGCTTTGATGTGTTAACAATCCAGCGATAATACCACTAGGCTATCGCAGAAATCCCTCACGGGGGATCTTTTCCAATAGAGTCTCTTTTCCCCAATTATTCCTTATGCCCTTTTATTGAGCCTCACACTCCAATAATCTCTTGTCCATGTCAGTAAAAGCTGCTAAAAGTGAATTGATGTCACAGCCAAGCTATCCCAACGGATCGAATGATTTGAAGGTGCCAATGAAGAGATTGGGGCAACAGTGAATGCAACGGCACAGACTGGATGGGATCAACGTGAAAGTGTATGTTAGATTGTGCAATGCCTCGGTCAAATGGGACGCGAGACGGAAAAGAGAGTTAGGGAGAGTGCGAGGGAGAGACATCTTCGAGAACTTTTGGGTTAAAATCCTGATACATGAAACGTAGAAATATCAGAGAACAAAATTCGATGGAAAACCGATCATCACCTCGGAGAATATTATCTTGTAAAAACGATTAATTTCTGACCGTGTTTCACCAAAAGTAAAACTTTGAGAGAACTGACTGCCATGATGTGGATTCTAGCCGAGGTCGCTGCAATCGCAACATAAAATTTGAACAACTAAACGGTTACAGCATTCCACATAGCACGCTTGCAAACTGCAACCTGTATGGTAGCAGAGGAAATGTCAGGAAGAATGTACAATATCAGGACATAGCGACAGGCATGTGGGAAAGCAGAATGAACCGAATCTTTAACTTTAGCGTCCCCAGAGACTGTGGAGATTCCATGAATGAGCGTACAGGAGAATGGGATTAATGAAACTCTCCAAACTCTTGGGAGATTGCAGAATATTGTTGAAACGTATGCTTCAATATCATTATATATGAACTTCGGCTACTTCATCACTTTGCCCACAGAAGGCAGGACCAATTGCTGCATGAAATCACACATAATCCTAGTTCCAGAACCGGAATCAGAGAAACTGTATGAAGCATGCACGAAGATCCGATTGGAAACTGGGATGGAATGACAGGAGAGAGGCGCATGTATTTCCGAGGTTGGGACAGCTCCTGCTCAAAAGCGGGGCGGAAGGGAATACTTGCCCCCATTTATAATATTATGACCATAAACAATACATGTTGCTGAGACAGCCGATTGGCGCATCCAAAGAGTGTGGAGACTTTAACTTTAGGGTGGCAAGGTTCGAAATTTCATTTTCCTATTTGGATCAGTGGTTTTGACATTGGCATCTGCTTTTGTTCGCATCAGCTCAGAATCAGCTTCTTGTTCCCAATAAATACTGCAACCAGGAGAAGGTGGTGTTGTGGTAAAAAATAAACTACTCATCCCTGGGGACTCACACACGGAACTGGTAATGTTAAAGTTTGATGAATAAAACCTGGAATGGAAGCCTGACCTCAGGAACAGAGAACATGACTTTAATTTCTTGCAATCCCATTCATGCATGTCACTTATATAGGGGATGCTACCATCTTTACCCAATCCTGCCTACTTGTGTCTCCAGGACCTGAAGCAAATAGCTGACCCTTAATCCGAGAATGACGACCGTGTGGGACACTATCCCTCTGAAGCACATCCTTTTCAGACCCACACTCCATACCTGTTCAGTCCCTTCATTTCCCATGGCTGATCCCAGTAACCTACACACCTTCAGACTGTGGGAGGAAACTCACACCAGCAAGAAGAGAATGTGCAAACTGAACACAGTCACACGACACTGGGATCGAATCCATATCTTTTGTGCAGAGAGGCAGCAGCGAATCAGGAAGAACAACAAATGCTATCCTGACCAGCGACATCCACACCCTGTGGATATATCAGGAAGAATAAAAACACATTCACAACATGGACAACGGTACTTGCGTCTGCATGGACATGATTTGAACCAATCGTTCATCCTGGGTAGATACAAAGACAACGATATCACAGAGAAACCAGCGCAATGCCGGATTCAATTACCTGCTGAAGTGGAATCTCAACTACTCAGTCAAACTGGGGACAGGCTATTCAACAGTCCCGTGTGTGGGAAGGGCTCAATGAGCAGAAGAACCTCCACAGTAACCAACAAGATTACATATCCCAGAAGGAGATCAATTAAACTGTCAATGCTGCTGTTAATCCCAACCAGCTGCCAGTTTCATAGCGTCAAAGTCATAGACTCACACAGCATGAAAACAGGCCTTTCTGTCCTACCAGCTCATACTGAACATAATGCCAAACGAGACGAGTCGCATCTGATGGCTCTTGCAACTGCTGAGGGTTAACAATGCCTTTGTGATATTATTACTGCATTGTTAATATGAATGTACAGATATAATTCTGTGGACACGGGTTCAAACCCTGGCAAGGCAGATGCTGGAATTTTATTTCAATAAATTCCTGGAGTCTAATGATGATGTTGAATCAGTTGTTGTAGATCTGATTCACTAATGCCTCATAGGGAAGGAAACTCAAAGTTTGGGAGAAGATTTGTAGCTCGGGTGCTCGTTGTTGTGGTTTTGTTCGCCGACCTGGGAATTTGTCTTGCAAACGTTTCGTCCTCTGTCTAGGTGACATCCTCGGTGCTTGGGAGCCTCCTGTGAAGCGCTTCTGTGCTGTTTCCTCCGGCATTTGTAGTGGCCTGTCTCTGCTGCTTCCGGTTGTCAGTTCGAGCTGTCCGCTGGAGTGGCCGGTATATTGGGTCCAGGTCGATGTGTTTGTTGATAGAGTCTGTGGATGAGTGCCATGCCTCTAGGAATTCCCTGGCTGTTCTCTGTTTGGCTTGCCCTATAATGATAGTGTTGTCCCAGTCGAATTCATGTTGCTTGTCGTCTGTGTCTGGCTGGTATGTGACTCCAGATCCATAATATCGTGGTTGATTCTGATCTTCCCTCTGGGCAATAAATTATGTACTAGGCATGAATGAATAGCTTTTGTTAATCCCACTGATACTTTCCAATTCATTTATCGATCCAAATAGCCTGTAAATATTGCAAATGTACTTTCATTCATCACTGCCTCAGGAAGTGAATTGCACACATAAACCATCCTCTGTTAAAAAAGCCTCTCATGTCTAATTTTAAATCCCTCATTTCAATTTAAACATTTTCCCTCTCGTATTGAAGTCCCCCCTCCTTGGAGAAAAGACAGTTACAGTTAACTCGAGCCGAACTCTCAATAATTTTTACATTTCTATCACGTCGCCATTCAACCTCCAGTGCTAGAGAGAAAATATTCTCAGCCTATCCAACCTTTCGTTATAACACAAACCTTCCCCACTAGCCATACGCTGGTATACCTGTTCTAAACCTACTCCAGCTGAATAATTTCCTTGCTTTTACTGGGCGGCAAGAACTGGACACAGTGTTCCAGAAGACGCATCACCCAATGTCCTATTCTACTTCAACATAACGTACCAACCCCTACGCTCAAAGGACTGAGCAACGAAGGCGAGATGACATTTTTTAACCATTCTGTCTATATATGAAGCAAACTAAAATTAATTATGTACTTGCATTCCTGGCCTGTGTGTTCCATATCACGTTACGACGCCCGATCATTAATTGTATAAGCCCTTCTCTTATTTGATGTAGCAAAATGCAATACCTTCCATTTATCCAGATTGAACTTCATGTGACATTTTTCAACCCAAAGACGCAATGGATTAAGATCCTTCTGGAATCTTAGATCACCTTCTTTACAGTCTCCAATTCTGCTGTCCTCTGCAAGCTTATGAACCATGGCTTCTATGAGTTCTATTGTTTACTCATATAGGTCAACGATTTTTAATTATTTGTCGTGGCCATCATTTAGCTGTTTGCAAATCAGGTAACAATTAGTCATGTCGTTAACCATTAGGAAGAAAGCCATAGACTGCAGGGAAACAATTGGCAAGAAAATGTGCTGAAAGGAATTCAATCCAGTGAAGTGGGTGATAATGAATTTGAGGACGCACAATGAGTAAAGTGTGAATACTGAGTGGTTTAAAGTAATAAAAGAGAAATTGGAGTAGACATTCATGAATGTTTGAAGGTGATTGGACAAGGTATCTTGTGATCTCGATGGGTTGGAAATACTTTCTGTTCTTGATAGCAGGTGGGAATAAAAGAGCAGGGAAACGATGCTGGAACTTCAGCAACGGCCTATTCAAGATCAATGGAGAGGGGAATCAGATGGACGGAAGTGCGTACTGCAGGTGCTGGAAATCAGAATCAAGATTAGAGTGGTGCTGAAGAAGCACAGCAGGTCAGGCAGCATCCGAGTTGCGGAAAAAACTAACGTTTCGGCAAACGCCCTTCATCAGGAAAAAAGGTGGGAGCCTCGTGGGTGGAGCGATAAACGGGAGGACTGGGTCTGGGAAGGATTTAGCTGAGAGTGCAAGAGGTGGATAGAGATGGGGTTAAAGGTGATAGGTCGGAGAAGAGGGTGGAGCGGATAGGTGGAAAGGAAGATAGACAAGTGGGACAGGTCAGTAGGATGGTGGCAAGTTAGAAAGTTGCAACTTGGATAAGGTGACCGTGGAGAGATGAGGAAACTGGTGAAGACCACGTTGATGCCCTGGGGTTGAGGGTCCTGAGGTGGAAGATCTGGCGTCTGGTGGTGAGGGAATGGCGGTGGAGGAGACCCAGGAACTGCATGTCCTTGAGACAGTCGGGGGACGTGGTAATTAATGTTTTTGGTCATGGGGCATTGGAGTTGAATGTTGCAGGTTCCCTGGAAATGTTCTCTGAAGCGCTCTCCGAGAATGTGTCTGTTGGCCCCAATGTAGAGGAGACCACATCCCAAGCAACAGATGCAATAAACGATATGTGTGGAAGTGAACACGGACATTTGATGGATGTGGAAGGCTCATTGGAGCCTTGGAAGGATGTGAGAGGGAAGATGTGGGTGCAGGTTTTGCAATTCCTGTGGTGGCAGGGTAAGGTGCAGTGAGGGGAGGGTGGGTTTTTGGAGGGCGTCGAGTTGACTAGGTAGTCGTGGAGGAAAGAGTCTTTTTGAAAAGTGGATCGGGGTTGGGAGGGAAATATAAATTTCCCTGTCACTGCAGGAATTCCAAAACCTGCACCCACATCTACCTCCTCACCTCTATCCAAGGCTCCAATGGAGGCTTCCACGTCCATCAAAGTTTCTCCTGCACTTCCACACATGCCAGTTCTTGTATACGTTCCGCCCGATGCGGTCTCCTCTAAGTTAGAGAGAAGAGATGTGTTCTCACACAACACTTCAGAGAATATCTCCAGAATACCCCCAAGAATCAACCCCAGTGCCCCTTGGCTAAACATTTCAACTCCTCCTCCCACTCTCCCGAGGACATGCAGGTCCTGGGCCTCTTGTATTCCCACTGCCTCACAACCTGGAGGAAGAAAGCCTCATCATCTGCCTCGGGACACTTCAATCCCATGGCATCAATTTGGACTTCACCCGTTGCCTCATTTCCCCTCCCCCTACCTTACCCCAGTTCTCACCTTCCAGCTCAACACCGTCTGCCTGACCTGTCCCACCTGTGCATTTTCATTCCCACCTACTTCTCTGACATATCATGTTCACCCCACACCCGCATCCACTTACAGCACTCTCAGCTACCTTCCCCCCAGCCCCACACCCTTCCCATTTCTCTCTCCCTCCAATGTGCTCCCAGTCTCATTCCTGAAACCTTTGCCTGAAATGTCCATTTTTCCTGCTCCTCAGATGCTGCCGGACCTGCTGTGCTTCTCCAACACCACTCTAATCTTGACGGGAGTCAGTTGATTGAGAGGATTTTCAGATATTTTCTATTGTTGACCACAGGCTGTGGATGATATCAGAACTTTCGCAACCACCAGTTTAGGGATCAGCTAAAGGACTGAGCACAAGTCTGGTCATGGCATAAATCAACATTTTTCTTAAAATTGTAAGACAAAAGATGGAAGGCTGAAGTATGCAACTTTGCCCATCAAGACCGTTTCAGCAATGATTTTCTCACTGATTCCTTTCCACCTCAGGGTGCTATGGGCCTTGGAGGGTAAGTTGAAAATGGTGGCGTTTCGTTGCATCTTCCAACCTTGTCCTTATCGTTAGTACAGCTGTTGAGCTTTGAAGGTTGTCAAAAATGCCCGAATGACTTACTCCAGTGCATCTTATAGTTGGTGCACTCTGCTGCAATTTCGCCTTAGTGGTGAAGGGAATGAATATTGCAGGTGTTGAATAGGGTACACTCAAGTGACTGCATTGTCGTGGACGGTGTCCAGTTCCTCAAGTGTTATTGAAGTTACACCCATCTAGGCAAATGGAGAGAGTTATATTAACGTCTCAATTGTGCCTTGCAAAAGATGTAGGATTCACAGAACAATGAGTTGAGTTTATAATCAAAAAATGTCAAAAGAACATGTTGTTGTTGTCAAAGTGTTTATGTCGCCAGTTTCTATAAGTTTTTTCCCCCCGAAATAATAGCTCTGTGGACGACTGCACGGGGTAATTTGTTTACAGTAAAGTTATTGAATGTCAATGAAATATGATTAGATTCTCATTTGTCGGAGTGTTCATTACTCTATTTCGTCCTTGTGTGGAAAATCTGATTCCAGTCATGCTTGATTTCAAGTTCCAATTCCCGTCCGTGCTTGAAATTCCAACCGTTTCTTCACATAAATGTCTCCGCCTGCCGTAAAAATATGTAAGGACGCTGCAGGGACAGCAGAGATTAATGAGCATGTTGTCAACACTGCAGAAAATGGAGCTTCGTGGAATGAAAGGCTGGGATTATTCTCCTTGAAACAAAGAAGACGGAGGGGAGCTCTATAATCACATAATAACATTTATCAACGTTCAATATTCAGGGTAGTTACGGGCTGGTGGTTCACCCTCTGGTAAGAGGAAAGCAGAATTAGATATTGCGTGTTTAGTTCAGAAATTAGATTAGTGTGGAAACAGGCCCTTCAGCCCAACAAGTCTGCACCGACCCACCTACACCTCCCACTGCAGGCAATTGAGTATGGCCAATTCATCTAAACTGCACATTTGTGGACTGTGGGAGGAAATCGGAGCAAACCCACGCAGAACGTGCAAACTCCACACAGCTAGTCGCCTGAGGCAGGAATAGAACGCGGGTCTCTGGCGCTATAAGGCAGCAGCGCTAACCACTTTGCCACAGGGCCGCATACGACTATAGGGTATTTTCTTTGCTCAGGGGCCAGTAAATCGATGGAACTCCTTGCCGAAATTGTTGTTGAAGCTGAATTGTTGTGTATTTTCAAACTGTGCCACACAGATATTTAACCAGAAAGATGATAAAGCTTTGTCGACGCAATGCTGGAGAATGGAGTTGAGGATTATCAGATCAGCCATGAGTTCGTTGAATGGTGGAGCAGACTCGATGTGCTGAATGGCCGACTTCCAATCCTACATCATTTGGTCTAACGCCTTATTTTATTGATACCTTTAGAATTCTGAGGGGAGGGGATGAAATGATAGAAAAGGTTTCTCAATCTGATCAGACAGATCAGGAACTATGCTCATAAGCTCATGAACAGGAAATGTGTTGGGGCCTGGATACAACAAATGGCACTGGGCACACCGCAGATGGGCATGTGCAGATGTTGTCATGGCTAAAGAAAATTGGTGGATCTAATATTGTTGCCAACTTGGTGATCACACCAGATGATGGATCGCGGTATGATTCACACAGCAAAAGGTTGTGAAAGACTGAAAGATTCATTTCATTGGAAAAGTTTTCTGCGATTCCAATTCAATTGACTGTTTAAAATACTGATCAGAACTTTGTGTGGAGTATTACATTAAAATTCACAATCCCACTGGATAAACTATTGCACTCGATCTTTCCTTATTTGTTCCCCTTTCATTCGACGTAAATTCATAGAATGTCAAGATTGAATGAAAGGAGAAAAGAAACGTTTGCACTCCATTTCATTATCCCAATGTAACTTACAACAGTATCAAATTGCTTTACTTCGACTTTGATGAGGTACCGATTTCTCACAAATCTCCGGTGCAATGAAGGGCAAGAGCAAGATCGTCCACGTTCAATGTTGAATTCAATTTTGCTCCGAATTTATTTCAGCTGAACGAAAATACTGATGAGAAAAACAGAAGGTTGAACTACACAACAAGATGGCAGTTTTGATGCTCAGTTACATTGGCAGATTTCAATGGGTATCAAATGAACCCAAAATCATGGCGTTCCTCCTCCCATCTTTAAGGCATGGGATTAAAGCAGGAAATCGATCTCCAAGAGACGGGTCACTTCCTATTCATTATGGAATAGCTTTCCTTGACAATATACCAAATCTGCTCAGTTCCATTTATTATGCTTCATGTGGAATATTAATAGAAATCTTTTAAAAAACACTGTGTTTTTTTGCTGAATCTTACTCAGCTGCAGACATTTCCGATATTTCTTTGCATCTGAAGTCATCCAAATTAGATATTGTTTCCTCGCACCTTCTACGCCCTCCATCCTCCTTTACACTTTTACCTGGCCACAGGCTGTCTCTCTCCTGTTGAAACTCACTGCTTGTGTGTCTCTCAATGTGCCTTTCCAAATATTTTGGAAACAGATTGTCTGAGTGACAGAAATTCTGCCCCCATTATTTCTTTGTCCTACATCGATGGTTTTGAAATCTTGACTTTCAGAAATTTATGAACTTGAAAAAGTGAATTTGCCACATATTTACTCTCTCCAAACCTCAAATACTCTGGAAAACTTTCATTCGGTTTTCCTTGGTTTAGTTTCAAATTTTCCAAAACACAAATAAATAAAACTCTATCCCCACTAAATGCTGTCAGCATCGTCTCCAATGTCTTAGCAGCACAGTAAACGCTGGAAGTGTCCTCTCTAATTGAATCACCGATTCCCTACATTGCAGAAAGTACAGTTGAGTCAATCGGGTCTGTCGGGAGACTATGAACAGCATCTCAACCAGACCTAGCTCCCGTCTCTATCCCCGCAGACCTCTGGCTTGTGATTTCAAATAAACCTGGTGGAATAAAACCTGGCAACATGTGACTGCTGACCTTATCACTGCGTTACCCCTGGCTAATTCACTGAACTGACTGAGTTCACTCCCTGGACAGATGAGCGCCATTTACATGACCAATCCACCTAACCTACAGACTTCAGAGCAGTGCGAACCACTGATCAAATGTAACATCACATTGAACACTATCTGGATCATGTGTAATGGCTTTACACACTGGCAACTCCGCCTAGTGAAAGCAAGCTGCGCCCATCAACCCGAATTCAATACATCCAAAGGCGGTTCTACGCTGTACAACCTCAGTAGTTCTGCTGGAAATGTTTCTGCACTCAGATCTAAATGGGTTCATTCTGTTTTCTTCCTCAGATTCCTGCTTTAAATGAAACACATCAGTCAGGAACAACTCTATATAATGGTTTTGATTGCAACACAAACACAATGTGCAGTTTGCTGAAGTTACGTGTTTGCACTTTCACTGGCCCTCTGTCTCCCCAGGAGCTGCAGTACTTCCCCAAATGATTCAGACAGCACTGTCCTTCCTGAAACATGTCCCATCGAGAATGCAAGGCCAGCCATGAATAACCTTCACTGGGGAACAGAGCGACAGGTTTAAAACCTTTACGATGCCCCCAGCGGATTATTGAGCCCTGTGACAGGTGGGGACACTAACCACGATACTGTGGAGGACAACAACGTCGAAGGAGGCCCTTCAGCCTGTTGTGGCCGCGCTTGTCAAACACAACTGCTTAACGACCTGAATCAAGTTCCATCGTTTCGCCCATAATCTTACATGTTTTGGCATCGCAAATCAACATCTCAAGTTTTTTATTAAGGTTAGAATGATTTCCGCCTCCCTGACCCTTTCCGCAAATCTACTCAAACCTTTCTGCCTTTTCCCGAAATCTCTTGGCCCCAGTGTTCCATCCCTCCATCAATAACAAAGGCTTCTTTCAGTCTATCCTATCCATATCCCTCAGTATTTAGTACATCTCAGTCATGTCTTCTCCAATCTCCTCTGCTCGGAGACAAACAACCCCAGTCTGTCCAATCTCTCCTCACAATTGAAACTCTTCAGCCCAGACAATATCCCAGTGAATCTCTACTGCACCGTTCCCAGTGCGATCACATCCATGCAGTACTCTGAATTGCAGAACTGCACACAGTAATCTAGCTAGGGCCGAATGAACGTTTTTTTCTATTCTGTTACAGTATGAGGGCGTCGCTGGCTCGGCAGTATTGATTGCTATACCAAATTGCACAGCGGGTAGTTGAGACTCAACCGTATTGTCGTGATTCTGGAGTCACATGGAGGCCCCAGCAGGTAAGAATGGCTGTTACATTCCTTAAATGACGTCAGATAGTTTTGTTTTTTTTCATCAATTGAACATGGATATATAGGAGTTATTAGATTCTTAATTCCAGATATTTATTGAATCCCAATTCTACCACCTAGCATGGTCGGAGTGAAACCCAGGTACCTGGTGTCTGAATTAACAGTTCAGTTTCAGTGGTAATAGCGCTCAGCCATTGCAGAAAAGCAGTGAAACTGATCTTATCCAATGAAGTCGCTTTTCCCCGATACTGTTCTGTGCCATTTTCCTGAGCTTGCCACCCCCCTCCCCAACCCCAATAATATCTGGTCCGTATCAGTAAAAGCTGCTACATGAGTATTGATCTCACAGCAGTGGTAACTAAATGGATCAAATGGTCTGCAGGTCCCGATGGTGGGGTTGGGGCACGTTCACCCAGCAACAGTGACCCCAGCCACACAGACAGATCGGTATCAATGTGAGAGTCTGTATTAGATTCTGCAATGCCTCAATGAAATAGGAAATGAATCCGCAAACACATGAGGAAAGAGCAGCGCTCCGAAAGCTAGTGCTTCAATTAAACCTGTAAGACCATAAACTGGTGTTGGGTCATTTTTAACTTTGTACTCCATAGTCCAACACCGGCATCTCCAAATTAATGAAATGGCGGTATGGGATGGAAAGTTCGGTTAGTGATCGTAGGAGGGAAGAAATCTCTGAGAACGGGTGGATTTGAATTCTGACATATGAAACACAGAGATGTGAGCGAGCAGAACTTGGAGGAAAAAAATCACCTTGGAGAAAATCAAAACTTTGAAACAACTGATTCCTTTGTATTTCACAAAAGGCAGGGACACACAGAGCTATTAGTGCCGTGACTCGGATTCGAACCGAGGTTGCTGCGGCCACAACGCAGAGTACTAACCACTATACGATCACAGCACATCACAGACGAACACAACGAGTCCACGCTCTAAGTACAGTATTATAAGGAATGTTAGGCAGAGCACCAAATGCATACTATCAGTGCTTAGCGAACAGTAGCAGATATGTGGGAACTCAGAATGGTCTGACTGTTTAACATCGGTTCCCCAGTGGCTGTGTTAATTCCATCATTAATGTGTTGAGGGCTGAGATAAATATATTTCTCCAAAACAACAAGGACTCCGAGGACAGTGCAGCTTTTGTTACCTGCACATCCACCAATATCATTTATTGTATCTGTTGCTCCCGGTGCAGTCTCCTGTACATTTGGGGACTGGGCGCCTTTTAGCAGAGCGCTTTAGGGAACATCTCTGGGACACCCGCACCAATGAACCACACAGCCCTGTGGCCCAACATTTCACATCTCCCTCCCACTCTGCCGAAGACATGGAGGTCCTGGGCCTACTTCACCGCCGGTCCCTCACCACCAGAAACCTGGAGGAAGAATGCCTCATCTTCCACCTCGGAACACTTCAACCCAGGTTATCAATGTGGACTTCAACAGTTTCCTCATTTCCCCTTCCCCTACCTCACCATAGTTCCAAACTTCCAGCTCAGCACTGTCCCCATGACTTCTCCTGTGTTGTCCTACCTGCCTATCATCTATTCCACCAACCCATTCCACCCTCCCACCAGACCTATCACCTTCATCCCCTCCCACATTTACCGATTGTACTCTATGCTACTTTCTCCCCACCCCCAACCTCCTCTCACTTATCTCTCCACCCTTCAGGCTCTCTGCCTGTATTCCTGATGAAGAGCTTTTGCCCGAAACGTCAATTTTAATGTTCCTCGGATGCTGCCTGAACTGCTGTGCTCTTCCAGCACCACTAATCCAGAATCTGGTTTCCAGCATCTGCAGTCATTGTTTATACCAAGCTTTTGTTGAAATGTATATTTCAATAGCAATGCAGTTTAACATCGGTTACTTCCCGAGTTTCCCCACACAAGGCAGTAACCACTGCTGCCACATAGTCCCAGATCCCAGCCCAGAATCAGAGGAACTGAGTGGCGCAGTCGCGAAGATGCAACTTGAAATTGAGATGGGAATGAGGTCGCACAGATACTCGATGGTTCAAGTGAATCAACGGAGAATGCACGGTTTCTATGATGGTTTATAGGCGCAAGCAATTCCGAGGTTGGGAGTGCTTCTGGTCAAAGGCGGGGCAGAAGGAAAAATCTGTTCCCGTTTATAATAACAGCAATCTACAGGGCATCTTGCTGAGACAGCTGAGTGCTGCAACTGGAGCGGGGGCAGCTGGTTTGAAGTTTAATTTTGCTTCACTATCACCCACTTCCCTGGAATGAATTGCTTTCACCATTTTTATTTCCAATTGTTTGGTATCTCCCTGTAGTCTGCAGCTTTCTTCCTCATGGTTAATTGCATGACTAACTGTTGTATGATCTGCACACTGCTAAATCACGGCCACTACAAGTAAATAGGAATCATTGATCTATATGAGAAAACACTGGAACTCACAGCTGGCATGCTTCATAGGTTTGCAGGCGACACCAGAATTGTAGACAGTGATGAAGATTATCTAAGTTTCAAAAGGATCTTAATCCAATGAGTCGTTGTACTGAAAAATGTAACATGGAGTTCAATCTGGATAAATGGAAGGTATTGCATTTTGGTACAACATAAAGAGTATGGCTTAAAGTCATGATCTCTGTTCCTGAGGTCAGGCTTGTATTTCAAGTTTTATTAGTCGAACGTAAACATCACCGTTTCCGTGTCCCAACCCCCAAGGATGACTAGTTTAAAATATCATCCAACACCACCTTCTCCAGGTTGAAGTCTTGACTGTGTGGAAGAAACTGATACTGAGCTGATGCGAGCAAATGTAGCTGCCACCACCAGTATCGGAAACACAGATCCAAACAGCAAAATCATCTTTTAAACCCACCACTGCAAAGTTAAGGGCTCAACACGCAACACTTGTGCCACTCAGCTGTCTTAGAAAGATGCACCGGAAATCGCTATGATCGTATAAACGGGGACAACCATTCCTTTGAGCAGGAGCACATTCAACCGAGGAATTTCTTGAGCCTCTGTACCATCACACGCTCACCTATTGCATCACTGGTAACTCTGCGCACTGATTCCCATCCCTATTTCCGGTTGGATCTGGGCGGCTGTGCCGATGTTAAGCTAAAATGCTATTGAAGCATCCATTTCAACAATATCCTGTCCTGTCCCCCGAGTCTTTGATGTTTTGTCGAAATCGATCAATCCCATCTTTCAACGTTCTTATTCAAGGGATCTCCACAGCCTCTGAGGACATCGATATGAAAGATTCAGCTCATTCTCAGGTCCCACATGTCTGTCACTGTTTGCTGAGTACGGATATTGTACATTTGCTGTTCTTCCGAACATTTCCTCTGCTAGTATACTTATTGCTGCTTGCAAGCATCCTGTTCTGTGGTTACTGTGATCGTGGTTGTCGGTATTTTGCATTGTGACCACAGTAACCACGATTTGAAACCAAATCACGGCACTAAGTGTTCTCTCCGTTGTCCTTTTTGTGACACAAGCTAAGAAATTAATTATTTTACCTTCAAATTCCGCTCTCTTACATCTCTGCGTGTCATATATCAGGATTGAAACACACCCGTTGTCAGAGGTTTCTCTCCTTCCCACGATCATTAAGCCTCCTTTCCGTCCCTCCCCCCATTTCTCTGAGGCAATGCCCAATCTATCACTCTCTTTCACATTCATACTGTTCTGTCTGTGCTGCTGCTGCGGTTACTGTTGTTGGGTGAACGTGCCCCAATCCCACCAACGGGGCCTTCAAACAAATCGATCCATTTGGATACCGCGGTTGTGAAATCAATCCACATGCAGCAGCTTTTACTGACATAGGCCAGAGACAATTGGAGCGTCAGGCTCATGGAAAATACCCAGGGCAGTTTTGGTGAAAAGACATTTTATTGGAAAAGATCAGCTTTTGTGGTTTTCTGTGTTGGACTTGTGGTAATTTCATAGGACTAATAATCCAGAGAACCAGGTAATAGTCTGGGTACTCGGGCTTGAATCCCACCATGCCAGATTGTAAAATTTGGATTCAGCAAATATCTGCAATGAAGAATCGACTGGTTACTATAGATCCATTGACAATTGTTGAATAAAAAACCATTTGGTTCACTGATGTCATTTCAGGAAGGAATCTGCTGTCCTTACTTGGTCTGGCCTGCATGTGACTTCAGACTCAGAACAATATGGTTGAGTCTCAATTTCCCTCTGAGTTATTCAGAATGGGTAATAAATTCGGCTTAGCCAGAATCGCCCTCATACTAATCCAGAAATTTTAAAACAAATGCTCATTAGGCTCAAGCAAGAGTGTTGATTGCAGTTTTGCAAGTCACAGGGATGTGATCACACTGAGAAAATCGTAGGAGATATTTACCGGGACATTGTTTGGGATGAAGAGTTTCAGTTGTGAAGAAAGACAGGACAGAGTGAAGTGTTTGTCGCAGTGTAAAGGAGATGTAGAGGAGACATGACTGGGTTAGGTATGGACAGGGTTGACTGAACGAGTTTCCCATTAATGGAGGATTAGCAGGGGTCAGAGATTTAAGAAGAAAGTCAGAATGGTTTGAGAAGATGTGCAAAAGTGCTTTATAAGCCAGTGAGTGGTTGGAATTTGGAATACACTGTCTGCATTGTTCAGAATGGCAGAAACCCTTAGAACCTGAATAAACATTCAGATGTGAACTTGTGATGCCATGACATATAAGGCTGTGGGATAAATATTGTGAAATGGGATTCAGTTCATTAGGCAGTTGTTTTTGACAACTGTCATCACAATTGGTTGAAGGGCCTCCTTTGAGTCTCTTGGTCTCGGTAGTATAGTGGTTCGTGTCCCCGTCTGTCACAGGGCTCAAGTCTCCACTGGGGACAGTGTAAATATTTTAAAACTGTCGCTCCATTCCCAATTGCGGGTATTGATACCTGTCCTTCCATTCTCGATGGGGCATGTCAAAGGACGGACAGTGCTGCATGAATCAGTGTGGGAAAGGGCTGCTGCTCTCAGGGAGGCAGAGTGTCAGTGAAAATGCAAACATGTGACTTCGGCAAAATGCACCTTGTTACAGTGTTGGAAAGGAAAAAACATTTGGCAGACTTGTTCCGGATTGAAGTGTTGAAATTGGGTTGATTTGCTTTGATGTGGCTGAGTTACCAGTGTATAAAAGCATTAAAAATGATTCAGGTTTTGCTCACTATAATGGAACATTGGCTCAGTAATTCGCACTGCTGTTCGGTCTGAGGGCTATGTTGATTGGTCAAGTTAAATTGCCCTGTCGTATCCAGGAAATGATTTCAGTAAATTAAGTGAATTGAGTAAAGCGGGGACAAGGTTAGAAGTCACAGGACACCAGGTTATAGTCCCACAGGTTTATTTGACATCATAATGGGGAGGGTTGCCCCTTCTTCTGGTGAAATATAAGGGAATAGGGAGGAGAACTAGGTCTTGGTGAGATGCTTTTCAGAGAGTCGACACCGGCTCGATTGACTGAAATGCCTTTCTGCATTGTAGGATTCTGTGATTCTATCGGACAGGGTAATGACGGTGTTTACTGGGGGTAAAGCCACTAGAGTCGATGCTGACGGGGTTTACTGAGGATGAGATTTTATTCACTTGTTGTCTTCGAAAATTTAGAACAGTTATCCCTGAACCAAGAAAGACCTAATTGGGGGTTTTCATGTTATGAAAAGTTTGGACAGAGTAAATAGGTGGAAAATTCCCTATTTCAAGTGAGTAAACATCTAGACGTCAGACATTCAAACCCTTTGATAAAACCTTTGAAGGACAAAGAAAAGATGAGAGCAGAATCGCTGTCACTCCGAGAATCTGTTTTCCAAAATATTTGGAAAGGCACATTTGTTGACATACAAGGAATACATTTCACAAGAGGGCGACAGCGTGTGTCTCGGTAAAGGTGTAGGGGTGGGGCGTAGTCGGTCAGAAGTTTCGGGGAAACAATGTCTAAGTGGGTTGACTTTAAATGTAAAGAAATTTTGTGAACGTGTGCAGCTGAATAAGATTCGGTTCCAAAAACTCTGGATTTTCAAAGATTTGGCATAATATTCTGCCTGAAGCATTGTAAATGGAACTGAGTGGATTTTTCTTATTGTGAAGGAATGATATTACATAATGAATAAGAAGTGACAAGTTGAGATCGACGTCCTGCTTTAATCACTTGCGTTAAAGCTGTGAGGACAAACACCGTGATGTTTGGTCCATTTTATACTCGGTGAATACTGCCAAAGCAATGAGCAACAAAACTGGTGGGTTTTATTTTGCATTTTAACACTCTGATTTTCTAAGCAGTATTTTCCTTAAGCTGAAATAAAGTCGGAGCAAGTTTGAATACAACATCAATCGTTCCAATGAGATAAATCTAATTCCCTTCCGATTATTACAATGAACATTGTGAGGTTGCAGCAAAGTTAAAATGAAACGAACAAAACAGCGTTTCTTGCAGTTTAATCCAATTTCAGGTTCAGCCATATCAGAAAGGCCATTGAGCAACAACATCGCCTTTATTTCCCTCTCCATGGCTCCTTCTTCACGTGAGAGAGAAAGTGACTGAAGAAATTATGCATCAAATGTAGGTGTGAATATGACGGAAACTTCTTGTTCTCTGATTCATCCTGACACAGTTCTGATCAGAATGTATCAATGACAGGTATTCATTGTGACGAACATGGCTATTTATTGGAATTTGCTGTTTTTATAATTCTGATGCAAGCAGAAACACAATGGTGTGGATTTGATTCCGCTCTGCAAATTTCTCATCCTTTACTTTCACCACATGTACCCTGATGAGGTCACATGTCACCCCTCTACAAAATGTGCAGAGGAGACTGAACGATTATGGTGTTGTGTTATTATACCGCTGTGCTCCACATTCACGAGTTCGAGTCATACTCTGGTTGCTAACTTCACAAACCGCTCCAGCAGATTTTCTTTGCACCTCACACCTCTGGTATACACTGGATTGAGAATCTTGTTTTTGCCCTTGACTGCACGGGAGATTCAGGAATAATCGACACCACATTAAAGTCAAAATGAAGAGTTAGAGCAGTCATTCTATTCAATTGTACATTAAATTCGTGTAATGAGAAGGAACGCATTTTTCTTTCTGCCCCACATTCCATCTTGTCTTTCTATGAATTTGCATCGAAAGAAAGAGAAACAAATAACAAGTGATCGGGAGCACAAGTTTATCCAGTGGGGTTGTTCATGAGTATTTTAACCTGACACTTCACACAAAGATCTGATCAGTATTTAAAACAGTCACTCGGAATTGGAACCGCAGAAAACTTCTCCACTAAAATGAACCTTTCATTCTTTCACAAATTTCTGCTGTGTGTGAATCATACAACGATCCATCATCCAGCGTGATCACTGACTTGCCAACTGTCTAAGCTCTACCAACTTTCTTTAGTATTCACAGCTTCTGTAAACAGCCACCTGTGCTGTGCCCAGAGTCATTTGTTATCCCCACGTCACAGCACATTTCGTCTTCCTGAGTTTATGAATCTTGTTCCTGATCTGTCTCATCTGTTTAATAAACCTTTTCTATCACTTCATCCCATTCCCCCACAATTCTGAACTTATGAATAAAATAAAGCGTTCGACCAAATGTGAAACAAGTGGAAGTTTGCCATTCAGCCCATGGAGTCTGCCCCACCATTCAACGAACTCATGATTGATCTAGATTAGATTCTCTACAGCATGGAAACAGGCCCTTCGGCCCAACAAGTCCACACCAACCCTCAGAAGAGAAACCCACCCAGACCCATTCCCCTCTGACTACGGGCAATTTAACACGGCCAATTCACCTGACCTGCGCATCTTTGGACTGTGGGAGGAAACCCACGGAAACGCGGGAATGATGTGCAAACTCCACAGTGACAGCTGCCCGAGGCTAGAGTTAAACCTGGGACCCTGGTGCTGTGAGGCAGCAGTGCTAACCATTGAACCACCGTGCTGCCCCAATAATCTGTAACTCCTTTCTGCTCACTTAACTCGACAAATCTTCATCATCTTTCTGATTAACTATCTAGCACAGTTTGGAAATACCCAACAGCACAGGTGGCACATATTGTTTGGCCCCTGAACAAAGAAATTACTCCTCAATTCTGAATTAAATGGGCATTATGTAATTCTGAAATTATGTCCTCTGGTGCTCTCCTCACAGCCTAGGGCAAACCACCTGCCCGTATCTACCCTGTCAAGATTCCATGAATATTGAACGTTTATGATTGGTGTTATACGATTATAGAGCTCCTCTTCACCTCCTTTGTTTCGAGGAGAATAATCCCAGCCTAACCAACCATTTCACAAAGCTCCATTTTATACAGAGTTGGCAACATCCTCGTAAACCTCTGCTGTCCTCTGCAGCGTCCTTACATATAATGAAGGCAGGTGGAGAAATTTATGTGAGGAAACGGGTTGAAATATCAGGTGCAGACGGGAATTGGAACTTGAAATCAGAAAGTGATTGGAATCGGATTGATCCACAGAAGGACCAAATGCAGCAATGATAACTCTGACAAATGATAATCTAATCATATTCGATTGACATTCAATGGCTTCATTGTAACTGAATTCCTACGTGTAATCGTCCTGAGAGCCAGTATTGAGGAGAATTGGAACCTGACCACCCATATAAAGAAATTGATGACAAAAACATGTCTGTCAGTCGTTTTTGTTTGATTATTAACTCAACTCATGTCTCCGTGAAGCCTACATCGTCCGCAACGCACACGTTAGATGTTTAACAGGACTCTCTCCATTTGCCTCGGTGCGTGCCGCTGCAATATCACTGAAGGACTAGGACACCCTCCACGACAATACAGTCACTTAACTGTACATTGTAAAACGCCTGAATATTTATTCCCTCAACTGCTGAGGCACAATTGCAGCAGAGTACGCCATTTAGAAAATTCACTGAAGTAAGTCAACCAGGCTTTGTTGACAGAACCTTCAAAGCTCAAAGACTGTACCGACCATAAGGACAAGGTTGAAGATGCACTGAAACGTCACCATTTATGAATTACCCTCCAAGGCACGTACCAGCAGGACTTGGAGAGGAAGCAGTGGTAAATTAATTGAGTGGTGAAGCGGTCTTGATGGCCAAAGAGTTATACTTGAGCCCTCCACCTTTTATATTACAATTTTAAAATATATTGATTATTGCAATGACCAGACTTGTGCTCATTCCTTTGGGTGTTTCCTAAACTGGCGGTTGCTAAAGATCGAATATCATTCTCAGACTGTGGTCAACAATAGAAAATATCCAAAAAGCCTCTCGAACAACTGATCTCCCTGTCCAACAATCTTCAGAGATCAGTGAATATCTACTCCAAGATCTCTTTGTTCCTGTTCACCACTCAGAATCCTCACTATTATTGTTTCAACTCCACGAATTCATTGCACTTACTGGTCTGGATTCAATTCCATTCTCAATTTCTTTTTTCCTTTCCACCTGATTGAAACATCCCTGCGGTCCCTGGTATTATTCAGCACAGTCACCTACACGACCAATTGTTGCATCGTGTGTAAACTTCTAAACATGACTCCTACAACTAAGTTTGAATTATTGATCTACATCAGGAAACAGTGGTACTCCACTGGAATCAGGCATCCAAGCATGGTTCATTGCTGGATGGGATGAACACCTGCAATAACAGCAGAATCAGACCCTTGCTACCATTTGTAAACCTGATGGTGACTCTGCAGGTTGGACTCCTGACTGATTCCTTCTCACATGTGGGAGTGGTGAATGAACTGCCCACATTGTGACTGAAGAAGTGAGTTTACATTTCAGCGGGTAATTGAATCCCTTCCTACAGACCCCGCCCCCATGGACCTGACTTCATGGAGGCGTGGGTATCCTTGTGACTATTTAGTTTGGATAATCAGCTGAATTTGAGACCACGCTGAGACGACTCCCAATTTTCCCCGTCATCCATGTATCTTTTTTATCCTTCCTTATACTCCCCAGGACTGTGGCCATCATAGTCTGAACAGCATTTGTTGTTCATCCTTAACTCTCCTTGAACTGAGTCAGAGGGAATGTATGGGTGAACCGTACTATTGTGGGTCTGGAGTTATATGTTGGCAGGTCTCTTTAAGGAAGGCAGATTTCCCATTTGAAGGGACATGAATGAATGGGTTTTCAGCAAATTAAAACTTTTTGTCACTCTTCCTTTGAGCGGGTTTATATTCCAGATTTCATTCATCAAATCTAATTACTACCAGCTGCAATGCTCCAGTCTCCAAGGGTTGCAGGCCCAAATATCGTCATTAATTTTGCAGATGACACGAAGATTTGGTGGAGTAGCAGGAAGCGTAGGGACTGTCAAAGAATGAAGAAGAATATAGATAGACAAGAGAGTTGAGCGGAGAATTGGTAGATGGAGTTGAATCCAGGCAAATGTGAGGTTATGCATTTTGGGAAGTCTAATTTGAGAGACAAGGATACTGTAAACGGAAGAGCCTTGGGTAAAGTTGATGAGCAGAGAGATCTGGGAGTTCAGGTTCTTTGTACCTTGAAGGTGGCTGCACAGCTGTATCGAGTGGACAAGAAGGCATATGGCCTGCTTGCTTTCACCAGACGGGGCATTGATTGTAAGAGCTGACAGGTCATGTGAAAAAATACAAGATTTTGGTTCAACCGCATTTAGAATGCTGTGTACAGTTCTTGTCGCCAAATTACCAAAACGATATGAACGTTTAGGAGAGGGTGCAGAGAAGGTTTATGAGGATGTTGCCTGGTATGGACGATGCTAACTCTGAAGAGAGGTTGAGTTGGTTACGTTTGTTTTCATTTAAAAAAAGAGATTGAGGGGGACCTGATCAACGTCTACAGAATCATGAAGGGTAGAGCCAGGGTGGATAGAGGTAAGCTTTCTCCCAAGTTGAGGGATTCAATGCTCAGAGGTCACGCGTTCTAGCTGAAAGGTGAAAAGCTTTAGAGAGATAGACGTTGGAAGTATTTTACACCGAGGGTGGTAGGTGCCTGGAACGTGTTGCCAGCAGAGGTGGTAGAGGCTAGCACAGTAGATTCATTTCAGATGCGTCTGGACAGATGCATGAGTAAGTGGGATGCAGAAGGATACTGATGCTGAGCAATTGGGTGATAGGTTTAGACAGTGGATTTCGATCAGCTCACGCTTCGACGTCCGAAGGGCCTGTTCCTGCGCTGTAAATTTTCTGTGTTCTTTGTTCTTCTTTGTTCACTACTCTGCCAACTTCATCTCTCCCCCTCTGACTTATCACCTTCTCCCCGTCTCCATCCACCATTCGCTTTCCCAGCTACCTTGCACCCAACCCCAACCCCCTCCCATTTATCTCTCAGTCCCCACCCACAAGACTCATTCCTGATTAAAGACTTATGCCAGAACCGTCGATTCTCCCGCTGCTCGGATGCTGCCTGACCTGCGGTACTTTTCCAGCACGACACTATCATCATGAGGGCTCAGCTCAGGCTCTGTATCTGAGAGCGGAGAAGGCTGAGTGAGGAAGTGATTAAGGGGCACATTAAGGGGATCGGTATGTGTGATAGGAATGAACTTCTTATGGGAAGAGTTAACAACCAGGGATCTCCGTTAAACGCAAGTGACAGGATGTTGAGAGGAGATTTAGGAAGAACGTTTTCACTCTGAGAGTATTGTATAATTGGAACTCACTGTTTGAACGTGTGGTAAAGCTATGAGTCATCAAAATATTTCAGGAGTATTTAGCCGAATAGTTGAGAAACTAGAGCACATATGGATAAGGACCAGTACTGGAAAATCGGGTGAAGATAAACAGATGTCTGATGAAAGATCCGAACACCGCACAGAAAATACAGAGCATGAAAGCATGGGAAGTTTAAAGGCATGGAAACTACGTGCAATCTGTTACAAGTGGTCTGAGGAATGCTACACGCGTCAAAAGGCCATTGGGCAGGATGGGGCCGCTGTGGCAGGATGGGATAAGAACAGTGGAATGCTCCTACACCAATTCCCAGAGTCAGACTGAGGCTGAAAGGTTACAATGGCAGGCTGAGATATAACAATTAGTCAAGTCAGACTCCCTACTAAATATCCTCATGGTAGGTTGGGACAAGTCGTGACAATAAATAGGAAGGGTATGACTTTAAATAATTAATTGATAGTAGAGTCAGCCTGCTTGAGACGCTTGTAGCAGGATATGACATTATATAGATAATCAGCGGTTAGTTGAGTCAGCTTTGGACAGGAAAACATTGTGACAGATAGGGTAGCTGAATAACTAATCATGACAGGTTAGTCTGGGATGGAAGATCATTGTAGCACAGATGGCAGTAGAATTCCTAATAGTGACAGTAGAATAATATTAAGTAGAATTAGATAAAATACATTGTGACAGAAGTAGAACAACAACGGGAACGAACACCATTGGTTTATTGTATAGTTGGAGTGAGGTAATTCTGACCAACACAGTTGGGCATTCTGATAAGCTGACTAAACATGATTAAAGAAAAGTGATGGAGTTAAATTCAGATTAATGCGAGGTGCTGCATTTTGAGAAAGCAAACCTTAGCAGGACTTATACACTTAATGGTAAGGTCCAGGTACTTAGCTCCTTGAAAGTGGAGTCGCAGGTGTCAAATCCCAGTCACTTACATGGCTGTTGTTCTTATAATTATTTCTTCTCTACATGTGTAGAAGTAACACAGTGAGTGATCAATTACAATTGGCAGACGTACATAAGGGGGCGTGTGAAATGCTGAAGTTGTGAGATCAGAGCAGTTTGTATTGACATACACCATTCAATGTTCGAATCTGATACTCAGGAATTCGATTTTGAGCGAAATTTGAGCAGGAAAGCTTACCACGTGATGTAAACCAGTTTGTGTGGTTACTCTGTTGTTTACCTCATTTGTGTGTTTTGCCTCATTGAGCATTTTGAAGTTGTCCCCCTATATAAAAGTTTCGTGCTTTTGCAAAATTATACAAAAGATGCAGTACAATAACAGCCTAGGCTGATTCAGTCTACTTGTACAGATATTGACACCTGGAAACAGCACGATGCACTCTCCTCGAGTCTGGAAAATAATTTGCTCCATTCCCACTCTTATGGCTCTTTTCATTCAATCGACTTCTGTTCTCCACAGAATCCGATTCAGCAGACCTTGTCACTGAGTCATTTATTTGTGTGTGTTCAGATCATGTGATCAGAATATCACAGTGGAGGGCTCTGGGCCCATAACCCAAAACCAGACCATACTCAGGGAACCCTCCTCTGCTCTTGCTCATTTCATGAAGACCAGGAAGAAATATCTAAGCTCTTAAATATTTACTCACCTGTTTTTCAGAAGCAAGATAAACAATTTCAGGTTTCTGCTTTTGTTGTCACACGGACCAAGATTGTAAATGCTGGAACCAGTTGAGACTCTCCGCTCACCCACGTCCATTTTCTCCTCAGAAAGTGTTAAGATGATGGTCTCAATCGGAATCTTCTAAGAAGAATAATCTTTTAATCCATTAATTTCTGGTTTATGGGCCCACCAGTCTCCCGCTGGGCCTCTGAGTTAGCGCTGACCACATCATTATCCCGCAGTCTTCAGCTTTTTGTAGCATGTACCTTCGAGGATGACATCAAACGATCTTCACTGTTAATGTGTGATAATCTACCAATGGAGACAGCTCAGTCCGCGGTGATGGGATAAACACCACCACCCCGCTACTGCTACTTAGTTCATGTGACCAATGCCTTTCCACTTGGTCACCGCGCCCTACATCTGCATTGCATATAAATTGACAAATTTATAGTACTCTCTTGGATTGGTAATCAGGAGCGAGATTGTTTGAATTGTTGAAAAAGTAAGATAAACTGAGAAAATACAGGATATTAAATGGGGAACCGGAAGGGAAAGAGAGAACAGTGAATGATAGTGTTCTGACAAAATTTAAATATCATTGCTGAGGATTCAGGAAATGCTATCATTCACAAACATAGCTCAATGTGGAATGTAACTTTTGGTACAAGCAATGCAAGCAGATTGCAAAACCTTAGTCTGAAAATCTTAGTCTTTCTGCAACTGTTTTAGTTTTAATGAACACACACATGGGATTCAGTGCTGTAATGATCTCCTAAACTGTAGAAGGAAATCCTTGCCTTCGAGGATACGGGGGAAAGTTCACTGATTCATCCCTGTAATGGTAGGACTATCCTCTGCAAGCATATGAGTACAATTATTAAATGATCCATGGAGTTTCGAAAACGAGTTGAAGGGAAAGTCTCCATTCACAAATTAATCATTCAGTAGAACCCAATACAAGGACACATGTAGTGATGGACAAAGTGGGCAAGAACACATAAATACGATACACAGTAGCTACGATAATTACTGTGTGAAAAGTATTGAATTCAGATCCGCGGTGGCCTTTGGTAATGATATTTACTGTCAAGGACTAGTCTGCACTGGAATATCTATAACCCTACTATCATGTATTTGAACTTCAGTTACCTTTAGAATTAGCTGAGACTCACTCAGGTCATGGAGATTGAGTGAAATCATATTTAAAAAGCAAAGAGTTCATCGTGTAACTGTGAAATCAGTCACCCTCAGTGTAATCCTTGACTTCATTCTCCACCAAAGACATGTGAAGAGTTTATAAAGGGCACAAACGCTGCTTCCTGGATAGCAAGATATTAGGAATCCCAGGGACGGGGTTTACTGAGACATAAAATCATCAGCAAGGATATAAATGGTTTCATCGGTATGATAGAGAATGAAGGAGTTTATTCACGAGATGTGGAATTGCTGCATCAGAAACACGCAAGCTTAAACGGAAACAAAAGAGATTTTCACATAATGTGAGGATTGAAGTGACTAAATCGGGGAAGCTCCCTCTTTCGAGTGAATCTACCAATTCAGTTAGGGCTTCAAAACGACTAGTGAATGATTAAGGAATGATTGGATGAGTGTTTCTTCCATTCAATAAAGTTATTGAAATCCTGGATGACTTTCTGGAAATAAAACGTAGATTTCTGATTTCAGAGTATTTTAAAAGACGCACGAACTAACATACAAGGAGGGAATTTACCATTGAAAGAAAGGAAAAGTGTGGGTGTGGATTAATATCGAATTTGTTTTTTTTCAGACACAAAGGCATTTCACGAACACGCACAGCTGAATAAGATTGAGTATAAAAAGTTCATGGATTGAAAGGTGCAGCGTATTATTCAAGGTGAAGCATTGAAAATGGGGCTGATGTCCTAAAATAACTGCAGACAGAAGTGACATCCAAATGAGTAGCAATTGAATCGTCACTTGGAGACGCAACACCTACTTTAAAGATTTGACCACATTCACATGATATCAGGTGTATTTCATGCTTTCTTATCTCCACCAAAAACTTTACTCTGTCTTTTTTTGTGTTTTTCAACAGCACACCACTTCATCGGAAAGATGCTCAGACTAAAATTGAATACAATATTCAGACGGTCCTATGGTACCAATCTTTTTTTTTGTTGATTATTACAATGACCTTTGCGAGTTTGCAACAAACAGCATAACATGCAACCAGCTCAACATCTACTTTCCCGGAATTTAACGCAGTGCACATTGGAAACGTCACCATCTGCTGAAAAATCACCTTCGGCTCTTTCTCCACACATGTCTCTTAACGTTTTAAATATTTGCAGTATGTTTGTTGATCAAGGAGTCATTATCCAGAAAAGGTCGTTATTCAATCCACAAAAACTGGTAGTTTCCCATAAACTTGGCTTTGCTCAATATCACCTTCCATCCTTACCCCTCGACCCGACGACAAATTGAAGCTGCTCCATGTGAGGCTCTGACCTAAATCTTCGGCACAGCACAGCCCAATATACTGGCACAGAGATACCATGCACTGGTCACCTGCAGCACTTTGAGAAACACATTAATGCTTACCTCCACATTCCTGGTTGTACCTTAACGGTTGGGAAACCGAGTTTCTCTGATTCCATGGCTGGTAACTGCGATTACACGATCATCTTCACCAATGGTTTTGACCCCGAGTGAGGCAAGTGGTGAGCTTCTTATTGCAAAGATGGGTAGATTGATAAAATATACAACTTCAACATTTTCCTTCACTAACCCATGAGCTTTTTATTTTGTTTTTCAAATGTAGAAATCTTAAAATCTTCATCTTAAACACACTCAATGACAGGTCTCCATTGTGTCTCTGGCATCAAATTCCAAAGTGTAAACTCCCTCTGAATTCTTCCACCGCAGTCCGCTGTTTGGGATGTGTTCCTGTTTTGGGAAATGCACTTCCCCGTGTGTCACGTGCTGCTCCCAATATACGCTCTGGCACTGCACTCATTTTCCTTCAGACACTTGCTCACTGTGTTGCTGTGATCATACAGTGACTTGGTGTCGCACGGTCCAGGAAAATGATACACATCAAGGTTTTTGCATTGTTGAGTTCAATTGTCAGTTTAGCCTTATTTCGGATTTTGAAATTGTCAGTTCTGTACACAAGTTCGTGTCAAAAATATCTGAACGGAAGTAAGGTGTTCCGAATAATGACATTGAGCACTATGCACTCACCTCCAGTCTGGAAAACAATTCCTCAGACAATTTTACACCTTCTGCTGTCACGGGCTCTTCATCTTGTTGACTTCAAATCGCCACAGAATTCAACAGACCTTGTTACATAGTCATTTCTTCAATTGTGTTCAAATCATTGCGAGCAGAGTATCACAGTGGGAGTGCGCTTCCCCACAACCCAGAGGTCAGTCCATACCCTTGGAACTTACTGCGCTAATTATCATTTCGCCAACACCACGGAGAAATATCTGCCGCGCTGCATCATTTAAGCAACTCAATTACTCATAGGGTCACATACCACTAAGCATGTCTGACGATGTGACGGCGAGGTAAAGCTGGTGCACTACTAACCCATTATGTTCTACAGTAGGGTGTTCAAATCCCCCTATTACTGACGGTTTTTGTTGTTGCCATTTTTGGATGACCACAACTGACTTTTTGAAATTGGAACTCCAATGGTCAGTTTCTATGCATTACGCCATTATAAAATCTCAAAGAATAATTTGAGCCTTTTGGCGAAAGTGCATTGAAATGTGAATTTAATTGGGATAATGAAAAGGTACGCGTTTCTCTTTTCAAAGTCAAGTTGCTGTGAACTTTTATCATATGAAAGAAATTCAGGAAAACGAAATAACGAGAGATGCGAAGTGCATGTTTATGCAATGCAATTCTTAATGAGTGTTTTGTCCGATGAAATCTGGAGCAAGTTGGGTGGAAGTGAATCATCTTGGTGAGAAGAGCACAGTAAGACAGCACAAAATAATGGAGATATTTCAAAAAGGGCAGGGGATGTGTGTAGGGGCACAGAGAACTGGCTGCAAATGCACAGTCGAGAATTGTCATTGTGGGTGCCGTGCATGGGCATAGACAGACTTAAACATTGGTCTCGCCCTTTCCCCTTGGTCGTGGCATTGATGAATGATGGACATAAGATACAGATAAAGGCAATATGTGGTAAGCAAGGTCCCTCTCGTTATGCACACACTGCATGCATCACATTGAACTATGAACAACTGGAGAAGTCAGCATGTTAACTGCAGGGAATGAACCTAAACTGTGTTTCAATAACCGTAGATCAATGCAACATAAACTTAAAAATGATTTCAATGTCTTTATACGCATGTCATTAACAGATGTTTCATTCTAATACCTGTGTGGTGGAAAGAAGAAGACACCACATTTCAAGGTGGATGACAACACTAGCAATTTTGTCTTGAAATTGAGATCTATTTGATAATTTCACACAGTGAACAAGTTCAATTTAAATAATACAAATCACATTCCCTCACCTGGAATAAAAGTGTGATTTCATTACAAACATTGTCCTTGCTAAGTAGCAGTTACTCAACATGAAAAATAGGATGCAATTTTTATTGAACATACGTCAATTAGCACCATTATCTTACTTCGGATTGACTGCAGTATGCACATGCTAACTAACGTTTAAGAAAGAAAGTCTTTTGGAAATAAAGATTCGGTGGTGATTAAGAATAAGATTAGGTTCTCATGATGTGGATATTCCACCAATGGTTCCAGTAGTAGAAATGGTCAGTGGGCAGTATTTCTACGATGATGTAGAGGTGTGTGAGCTGCCAGAGATAAGAGCTCCCACCTCATCTGGAGCAGCGTCTGCTGACATAGACCAGGGAGCTTTGTGACATCAGTCTGGGAGTTCCAAGCACAACTGGACTAGTTTTTATTGACATGAAGCATCAGGGAGCATTGGGATATCAGACTGGTAGATCCAACCTCAACTGGACCGCTTCTGTTGACATGGGGTAGGGAGCTTTGGGACACCAGACTGGGAGCTACAACGTCACCTAGAGCAGCTTCTATTGACATGGAGCAGCAAAGAGCAATGGAACGTCAGGTCGGGATCTCCAACCTAACCTGGAGCAGCTTGTATTTACATGGAAGAGGAGGGAATATTGGGACATTAGGCTGGGGAAAGGATATTCAACTATTTTAATCTGAAGTAAAATAGGTTTCAACACCTCAGATGTTAATTGATTTATGAAGAATCTGTCCCGGGATAATAATTAATTTTGTAGATATTAAAGACAAGTCCTGCAAATGTTCAACTCAGAAAAATACATTGCTACAGAGAGAAATGGGAATGATGTTTCAAGTCTTTGACTTCTTTTCTGGTCGACTCTGCATTGGATAACATCACCGGAATTACTTTTTCACTCATTTCATGTTATTCAGTTTTCTGCAAATACGGAAAGGTCATTAACGTAATATAAAGCTGAAAATTAATGGGTATATAAAATATTGTGATTAGGCTGGCGTTTACCTCTAATTATGGTGGAAACGGAGCAAAGTCAGTTGCAATTTCCTCGATCAGCAGTGACCTCACTAATTGGCTGATCAGATTGTGAATGGTAGTTTTTTTTAAGGACAATTTGAAGTGAATCAACGATGTTGATTTTCTTTGTTCTTTGTTCACCTTGTGAATGTTACTGCTATTGGCTCATGTCCTTGTTTTCACCACAGCTCTGCAGCGTGTAAAATCTCAGCTGTGCAGCGGGCCAGTGGTACAACCATTCGTAAAGCTGGCTACTTATCAGTTGGTGTAGGTTCGACTTTTACTTGGCGCCGTCGCATTGTGGAGATTCATCACACATCCAAACTCATCTTTCTTGCTTCACTGAGATGGTGTATATTTGAAATTTTCATCTCTACGAACGAAAATGATTTCACTGTCTTCGATCAGTTAAACATTACCAAGAACAATCAGAGTTAAAGATTATACAACACCAGATTGTATCGAATAGGTGTATTTGGAAACACCAGTATTCTATACGCTGCTTCTTCATCAGGTGGTTGTCAACTGTGGGACTCTAACCTGGCTTTGTGTGATTAATAAATTTGTCCACCCCAGTCCAATACCAACACCTCCAAGTCATGGGTAATATCGACACCACGAACGGTTGGTTAAAGTCCAGATGATCTTCCAAAAGATCGCGCATGTTGACACACACATCAATTTTCTGAAGAAAGACACCCACCTGATGAAGGAGCGGCTCTCCTAAAGCTAGTGTTTCCAAACAAACCTGCTGGACAATGCCCTGATGTTGTGTATTTTTTTTAACTTTGTCTCCCCAACTCAAACACTAGCAATTCCATATCATAGAGAACATCAGTCATGTCGCAGCGCTGTCAGAGAAGGCAATCCTGGAAAACCCCACACATTGCTCATAGGTACGTTTCGTTTTCAGAAACCAACCCACTAAATCGCTGAGACTCAGTTTTGACAGTTTTTTGAAACTCTTTCGAAGTGGAATCAGATGAGAATGATGAACTTTCCGACTGTGCAGGGAGAGGGAAGACACTTTTCCATTCTTTCAAGGGCTGGGGTATTGACTAATCTAAGACATTAAACAGATTCCTGGTAGAGCTGCTTTCTCTGCCTCAGGAACAAGAAGTCCTGATTTAAGAAGTCAAGAAGTTAAAAATCGCACAACACCAGGTCATAGTCCAACAGGTTTAATCGGAAGCATTAGTATTTGGAGGGCTGCTCCTTCATCAGGTGGTTGTGGACTACACACTTGTAAGATACAGAATTTATTGCAAAAGGTTACAGTGCGACGTAACTGAAATTTTACATTGAAAAAAAACTTGATTGTTTGTTAAATCTTCCATTTGTTAGAATGACTACGTTCGGTTCACTTCTTTCTTATGTAAATCGCAAAACTTTCCTTTAATAGTTACATTCTCAGGTGAACTTTAACAATTAATGTCAACCCAGCTAATATGTTGAAGGTGTTAGTCCCTGTGTGCTGTGTCCGTGCCATAATGTTTAGACTGACACTAATCCTAAAAAAAAACAACACGCTGCAGGCAAAGATGCTTTGAGGCATGATACATTGGTGAAACCGAGCAGAGGCTACAGAACGGATGAATGGCGACTGCACATCAATCAACAGGCAGGTATGCCCCTTCGCAGTTGGGGAGCACTTCAGTGGTCCAGGACATTCGTCCTCGGACCTTCGGGTGACCATCCTCCAAGGCGGACTTCGGAGCAAGCAGCAGCTGAATGTGCCTGAGCATAGGCTGATAGCTCAGTTCGGTACCCATGGTGATGGCCTCGACAGGGACCTTGGGCTCATGTCAATGTACAGGTGATCCCATTACTTATCTACACAAACAGACCCTCCTACACACACACACACACACACACACACACACACGCATATATGTTTGTGGAGTGAATTTGCACTTGCAGAGTTACATCGTAATTTGCTCAAAAACTGCATGAATCCATGTAAGTCTCTGTTAACTCATTTTATAAAATTAGAATCATTCTAAACATTATGGAACAGACAGCAGCACACGGGGGCTGACACCAATTGTTAAAGTTCACCTGAGAATGTAACTTTAAAATAAAAAGTTTTGCGCTTTACATATGAAAGAAGTGAAGCTAAAATGGTCATTCTAACAGATAGGAGACTTAGCAAACATTCAAGGTAATTTTCAATATATAATTTCAGTTACATCACACTGTAAACTTGTGCTATAAAATCTGTGTCTTACAATTGTGTACTCCACAACCACCTGATGAATGAACAGTGGTCCAAAAGCTAGTATTTCCAATTTAGCCTGTTGGAATATAACCTGGTGTTGTGTTATTTTCAAATTTGCACACGCCAGTTCAAAACCTGCATCTCCAAGTCTTTCAATCCGAGGCACTCTGGTCACAGATCCAACCTTTGTGCATTCAACTTATTAAATCCTTGAAAAGAACTGAATGTTTCAGTAATGATCATTTTTGTAGCACTGAGTCAAAGCAGGCAAAGGCAACTGCTTTTAACGTTTATTCCCATTTGCATTCATCTCCGATATGAAATTCTCACTGACTCTGACAGCACTGATACCTTTGCTGTTTTGTAATGTCAGGAATCCATGTTCAATTTCCGACTTTCATAAGGAACAAAAAATATTTTTTCCCTGACTAGAAATAAACATTGGGAAATAGCAGTGAGACAGCTGAATTTCAACACTTTCGCAACAAGGAAGACAGATGCAATGCTTGCAAATTTTCTTGGTAACTTTATTTTTACCTTATTGGTTCAGTTGAAAAATGACACTCATTGAGTTTTTTAAAACATGGCGAATGACCCTTCAGCCATTCAGCATCATCATCAGTCATCAAACATCTGGCTTGTAAACATTCAAGTCTTCAGTTAAATTGTTATTCAATTTCTTAAGGGCTTAAGTGGAACAAAAACATCTCTGTGAACTAACAGTTCTGAAAGACAAACTCTTTCTCAGAGCCGTTTGTCAGTTTTCCTCATGATGCTGCGGAAATTGTTTCTGCGCTCACATCTGAATTGGTGTTTTTCAGCTTCCTTTTTCTTTCTATTAAATGGTTTAGGTTCCAGTACAGATATAAGCTGCAGGTTGCGGAAGTCACGTGTTTGTGCTTTCACTGACACTCTGTCTCAGCGGGAGCTGCAGATCTTCCCCACGCTGATTCAGACAGCACTGTCCTTCCTGTGACATGTCCCATGGCGAATGGAAGGACAGGCATTAATAACCCGCACTTCGGAATGTAGCGACAGTTTTAAAACATTTGCACTGCCCCAGCGAGGAATTGAGCTCCTATCTCCCGCATAACATGCGGCGACACTAACAACTATATTACCGAGGACAACAGTTTCAAAGGAGACCCTTCAGCCCGTTGTATCTCCATTTGTCAAAATCAACTGCTTAACGACTCGAATCGTTTAGCTCATAGCCTTATAGGCATTGGCAGAACATATTCATATCTGAATATTACTTCAGGTTAAAAGGGTCCCTGCCTCTGTGACCCTTACAGACACATTGCTGCAAATTCCAAAACCTGCCGGCCTATAACGCTTTTCCACACATCTACTTAAAACTTTCAGTCTTTCTCATTACATTTGTGCCCCCCTGTGATCGATCTATCCGTCGATGGGAAACGTTACGTTCAGTCTACCTGATCCACACCCCTCATTATTTTGTATATCTGAACTATGCCTTCTCTGAAATTCCCCTGCACGGTGACAAACAACTCTGGTCTTACCTGTCTCTCTTCCTGACTGAATCTCTTCAGCCTCGACACTATCCAAGTGAATATCTCCTGCACCTTTCCCAGTGTGATCACATCCCTGGACTTATGCGAATTGCAGACAATTGTCTCGGTCGAGTCAAATGAACCTTTTTTTTAACATTTTGCACCAGCATGCGGTGCGTCTCTGCAGCATATATTGCCAAGCGGTCTGGAGTCACATGGAGTCCAGAGCAGTTAAGGACGGTTGATTCCTTCCATCAAGGCCTTCAGTGAAACAGATGGGATTTTCGGACAACGGATTTAGCGCATTCTTAATTGGAAGTATTTCTTGCATTTATATTCTATCGTCGTCGTGGCATGGTGAGAATCGAACCCGTCTCCCCAGAACGTGACCTGGCCTTTTGTGTGAACAATCCAGCGATAATACCAGTAGGCTATTGCAGAAAGCCGTCATGGCTGATCTTTTCCAATAGAGTCTCTTCTCCCCTATTATTCTCTGTGTCCACTTATTGAGCCTCACGCTCCAATGATCTCTGGTCCATGTCAGTAAAAGCTGCTAAAAGAGAATTGATTGCACAGCCACGATATCCAAACGGATCGAATGATTTGAAGGTGCCAATGAAAAGATTGAGGCATGGTCACCAAGTAACAGTGAGTGCAACGCCACAGACTGGACGGTATCAACGTGTAAGTGTATGTTAGATTGTGCAATGCCTCAGTCAAATGGGACGAGGGACAGGAAAGAGAGTTAGGGCGAGTGGGAGGAAGAGACATCTTCCAGAACTTTTGGGTTGAAATGCTGATACATGAAACACTGAATTATCAGAGAACGAAATTCGATGGAAAACAAATCATCACCTCAGAGATCATTATCATGCAAAAAGGAGTTATTTCTTACCGTATTTCCGCAAAAGTAAAATTTTGAGAGAACTGACCGCTATGAAGTGGATTTGGTACGAAGTCGCGGCAATCACAACGCAGAAAACAAAATACTAAATGGTTACAGCACTCCACAGACCACGCTTGTAAACTGCAGCCAGTATGGTAGCAGAGGAAATGTCAGGAAGAATATACAATATCAGGACTTAATGACAGGCATGTGGGAACTGAGAATGGGCTGAGTCTTTAACTTTAACGTCCCCAGAGTCTGTGGAGAATCCATGAATGAGAGTGTTGGAGAATGGGATTTATGAAACTCTCCAAACTCATGGGACAGTACAGGATACGCTTCAATAGCATTATAGTTTAACATCGCCTACTTCATCACTTTGCCCACACAAGGCAATACCAACTGCTGCACGCAATCACACTTCATTCCAGTTCTCGACTGAAGCAGGCATGAAGATCCAATTGGAAGTTGGGATGGAATGACGGGAGAGTGGCGCGTGTATTTCCGAGGTTGGGACAGCTCCTGGTCAAAAACGAGGTGGAAGGGAATACTTGCCCCCATTTATAATATTATAGCCATAAGCAGTACATGTTGTTGGCACAACCAACTGGTGTATCTAAAGCTTGTTGAACATTTAACTTTGGGGTGACAATGTTCGAAATTTCATTTTCCTATTTGGATCAGTGTTCTTGACATTGGCAGTAGCAGCTGCTTATGCTTGCATCAGCTCAGGATCAGTTTCTTCTTCCCAGTAAATACTGCAACCTGGAGAAGGTTGTGTTGTGGTTATATAATAAATGAGTCATCCTTGGGGACTCACACACGAAACTGATAATGTTAAAGTTCGACGAATAAAACCTGAAATGAAAGACTGACCTCAGGAACAGAGAACATGCCTTTAATTTCCTGCAATCCCATCCATGCATGACCCGTATGCAGGGGTGCTACCATCTTTACCCAATCCTGCCTACTTGTGATTCCAGGTGCAGAACAACATAGCTGACCCTTAATCCGAGAATGTCGACGCTGTAGGTACGCTGGACATTCGGCCCATTCCAGTCGACACCATCCCTCCGAAGCACATCCTATCAGACCCACACTCCATACCGATTCCGTTCCCCTTCATTTCCCATGGCTGATCCAAGTAACCTGCACACCTTCAGACTGTGGGAGGAAACTCACACAATCAAAGAGAGAATGTGCAAACTGCACACAGTCACACAAGACTGGGATCGAATCCATGTCTCTCGTGCAGAGAGGCAGCAGCGAATCAGAATGAACAACAAATGCTGTCCTGACCAGCGACATCCACACGCTGTTGGTATATCAGGAAGAATAAAAACACGTTCACAAATGGACAAAGGGACTTACGTCTGCGTGGGCATGATTTGAGCCAATCATTCATCCTGGGTAGATACAAGGACACCGATATCACAGAGAAACCAGCGCAATGCGGGATTCAATTACCTATTGCAGTAGAAACTCATTTACTCAGTCAAACTGGGGACAGTCTGTTCAACAGTCCCGTGTGTTGGGAGGGCTCAATGAGCAATAAAAACTCCAGAGTAACCAGCAAGATTACATATCCCAGAAGGAGATCAATTAAACTGTCAACGCTGCTGTTAATTCCAACCAGCTGCCGGTTTCATAGCGTCAAAGTCATAGACTCACGCAGCATGAAAACAGGCCTTTCACTCCTACCAGCTCATACTGAACATAATGCCAAACTAAACGAGTCGCAACTGACGGCTCTTGTAATTGCTGAGTGTTAATAATGCCCTTGTAATAATATTACTGCATTGTTAATATGAATGTCCAGATATACTTCTATGGACACCGGTTCAAATCCTGGCATGGCAGATGCTGGAATTTTATTACAATAAATACCTCGAGTTGAAGAGTCTAATGATGATGTTGAACCAGTTGTTGTAAATCTGATTCACTAATGCCTGATAGGGAAGGAAACTGCCATACTTATCTGGTCTGGTTTCTGGCTCCAGATTCATAATATCGTGGTTGATCCTGAACTCCCCTCTGGGCAATAAATAATGGACTAGGCATAAATGAATAGCTTTTTTCTAATCACACGGAAACTTTCCAATGCATTTATCGATCCAAATATCCTGTAAATATTGTAAATGTACTTTCATTCATCACTGCCTCAGGAAGTGAATTGCACACATAAACCATCCTCTGTTAAAAACAGCCTCACATGTCTTATTTTAAATATCCCTCTTTTCATCTGAAACATTTACCCTCTCGTCTTGAAGTGTCACTGCTTGGAGAAAAGACAGTTAAAGTTAATTCTATTCGAACACTCAATAATTTATAAATTTCTATCAGGTCGCCTTTCAAACTCCGGTTCTCGTGTGAAAATATTCTCAGCCTATCCAGCCTTTCATTGTAACTCAAACCTTCCCCACTACCAATATGCTGATACACGTCTTCTAAACCTACTCCAGCTGAATAATGTCCTTGCTATTACTGGGCGATAAGAACTGGGCACAGTACTCCAGAAGAGGCCTCACACAATGCCCTATTCCATTCAACATGACGTACCAACTCCGACGCTCAAAGGACTGTGCAACGCAGGCAGGATGACAATTTTTTATTAACCATTCTGTCTATATGTGAAGCAAACTAAAAAGAAATATTTAACTGCATCCCTGGCCTCCGTTTTCCACAACATTATGCAACGCCCTAGCACTAATTGTATAAACCCTTCTCTTATTTGATGAGGCAAAACGCAATACCTTTCATTTATCCAGATTGAACTCCATGTAAAATATTTCAGCCCAAAGACGCATTGGATTAAGATCCTTCTGGAAACTTAGATCACCTTCTTTACAGTCTCCAATTCTGGTGTCCTCTACAAGCTTATGAACCATGGCTTCTATGAGTTCGATTGTTTTCTCATACAGGTCAATGATTTATACTTATTTGTCGTGGCCATAATTTCGCAGTTTGCAAATCAGGTAACAATTAGTCATGTCGTTAACCATGAGGAAGAAAGCCATAGACTGCAGGGAAATTGGAAACAATTGGCAAGAAAATGTGCTGAAAGGAGTTCAATCCAGGGAAGTGGGTGATAATGAATTTGGGGAGGAACAATGATAAATGTGTGAATACTGAGTGGTTTAAAGTAATAAAAGAGAAATTGGAGTAGACATTCAACAATCTTTGAAGATGATTGGACAAGGGATCAAGTGGTCTCAAGGGGTTGGAGATACTTTCTGTTCTTGACCGCAGGTGGGAATATAAAAGCAGGGAAACTTTAGCAAAGGCCTATTCAATGGCCTATTCAAGATCAATGAACAGGCGAACCAGTTGGACGGAAGTGCGTACTGCAGGTGCTGGAAATCAGAATCTAGATTGGAGGGGTGCTGAAGAAGCACAGCAGGTCAGGCACCATCCGAGTTGCAGAAAAAAAATAACGTTTCAGGAAAAAGCCCTTCATCAGGAATAAAGCTGGGAGCCTCGAGGGTGGAGAGATAAACGGGAGGATGGGTCTGGGAAGAATTTAGCTGAGAGTGCAAGAGGTGGATGGAGATGGGGTAAAAGGTGATAGGTCGGAGAAGAGGGTGGAGCGGATAGGTACGAAGGAAGACAGACAGGTGGGACAGGTCAGTAGGATGGTGCCAAGTTAGAAAGTTGGAACTCGGATAAGGTGGGTGTGGGGAGATGAGGAAACTGGTGATGACCAAGTTGATGCCCTGGTGTTGAAAGGTCCCGAGGTGGAAGATCTGGCGTCCAGTGGTGAGGGAATGTCCGTGGAGGAGACCCAGGAACTGCATGTCCTTGGGAGAGTCGGTGGGGGGGATGGTAGTTGATGTTTTTGGTCATGGGGCATTGGGATTGAATGTTGAAGGTGCCCTGGAAATGTTCTCTGAAGCGCTCTGCGAGAAGGTGTCTGTTGGCCCCAATGTAGAGGAGACCGCATCGCGAGCAACAGATGCAAAAATGACACGTGTGGAAGTGCACATTTGATGAACGTGGAAGGCTCATTGGAGCCTTAGAAGGATGTGAAAGGGAAGATGTTGGTACAGGTTTTGCAATTCCTGTGGTGGCAGGGGAAGGTGCAACGAGGGGAGGATGGGTCATTGGAGGGCTTGGACTTGACTAGGTAGTCGTGGAGGAAGCAGTTTTTGTGAAAAGTGGATAGGGGTGGGGCGGGAAATATATCCCTGAAGGTCAGTGTTGCTGACACTTTTTACAAACCCACTGATCCCCACAGCTATCTGGATTATACCTCCTCCCACACCACCTCTTGAGCAAATGTTATCCTGTATTCCCAATTCCTCCACCTTAATCGCATCTGCTCCCAAAGGTCCAGCTCCACCACAGAACACACCAGATAGCCTCCTTCTTTAAAGACCGGAATTTCCCCTCCGATGTGGTTGAAGATGCCCTCCAACACATCTCATCCATTTCCCGTACCTCCGCCCATGAACCCCACACCTCCAACCACAACAAGGACAGAACCTCCCTGGTCCTCATCTTCTAGCCCTCCAACCTCTGCATAAGTCACACCATCCACTGACAGTTTCGCCACCTCGAAACGGATTCCACCACCAGGGATATGTTCCCCTTCAAAGTTTGGGAGAAGATTTGTAGCTCAGGTGCTTGTTGTTGTGGTTCTGTTCGCCGAGCTGGGAATTTGTCTTGCAAACGTTTCGTCCCCTGTCTAGGTGACATCCTCAGTGCTTGGGAGCCTCCTGTGAAGCGCTTCTGTGCTGTTTCCTCCGGCATTTATAGTGGCCTGTCTCTGCCGCTTCCGGTTGTCAGTTCGAGCTGACCGCTGTTGTGGCCGGTAAATTGGGTCCAGGTCGATGTGTTTGTTGATAGAGTCTGTGGATGAGTGCCATGCCTCGAGGAATTCCCTGGCTGTTCTCTGTTTGGCTTGCACTATAATGGTAGTGTTGTCCCAGTCGAATTTATGTTGCTTGTCGTGCGTGTGTGTGTGTCTACTAAGGATATCTGGTTGTGTCGTTCTGTGGCTAGTTGGTGTTCATGTATACGGGTCGTTAACTGTCTTCCTGTTTGTCCGATGTCGTGTTTTGTGCAGTCCTTGCATGGGATTTTGTACACTACAGTCGTTTTGCTCATGTTGGGTATCGGGTCCTTCGTTCTGGTGAGTTGTTGTCTGAGCCTGGCTGTTGGTTTGTGTGCTGTTATGAGTCCTAGTGGTCTCAGTAGACTACCTGTCAGTTCATAAATGCTCCTGATGTATGGTAGTGTGGCTAGTACTTTGGGTTGCGGCATGTCCTCTTTCCGTTGTCTCTCCCATTCCTAGACGTGATGGTACAGAGAACAACGAAAGGATAATTCACCACAAAGGTTTACACGAAAGTCACACACACAGACCAATTCCTAAACTATGAATGCAACCACCCCACCACACACAAACGAAGTTGCATTCGGACACTATTCAAAAGGGCCACAACACACTGCAGCACACCAGAACTGCAAAAAGTGGAAGAGGAACACCCATACAAGGTATTCGCCAAAAACGGATACCGTCACAATTTCATCAACAGATGCCTAAGGGAAAGACAACGGAACGTGGACAAGCCGCAACCCAAAGTACTAGCCACACTAACATACATCAGGAGCATTTCTGAACTGACAGCCAGACTACTGCGACCACGAGGACTCATAACAGCACACAAACCAACAGCCACGCTCAGACAACAACTCACCAGAATGAAGGACCCGATACCCGAAATGAGCAAAACCAATGTAGTGTACAAAATCCCATGCAAGGACTGCACAAAACACTACATAGGACAAACAGGAAGACAGTTAACGACCCGTAGTCATGAACACCAACTAACCACGGAACGACACGACCAGCTATCTGAAGTAGCCACACACACAGACGACAAGCAACATGAATTCGACTGGGACAACACTACCATTATAGTGCAAGCCTAACAGAGAACAGCCAGGGAATTCCTCGAGGCATGGCACTCATCCACAGACTCTATCAACAAACACATCGACCTGGACCCAATATACCGGCCACTACAGTGGACAGCTGGAACTGACAACCGGAAGCGGCAGAGACAGGCCACTATAAATGCAGGAGGAAACAGCACAGAAGCGCTTCACAGGGGGCTCCCAAGCACTGAGGATGCCACCTAGACAGAGGACGAAACGTTTGCAAGACAAATTCCCAGCTTGGTGAACAGAACCACAACATATGTTCCCCTCCCCACCCCTTTCCGCCAAGACCATTCGCTCTGTGACTACCTAGTCAATTCCACGCCAGCAAATGACCTACCCTTCCCGCTTGGCAACTTCCCCTGTCACTGCAGCAATTGCAAGACCTGCACCCACATCTACCTCCCCACATCTGTCCAAGGCTCTAATGGAGGCTTCCACATCCATCAAAGTTTCTCCTGCACTTCCACACATGTCAGTTCTTGTATACGTTCCTCCCGGTGTGGTCTCCTCTTAGTTGGAGAGAGGAGATGTGCTCTCACAGAGCACTTCAGCGAATATTTACAGGATACCCGCAAGATTCAACCCCAGTGCGCCATGACCAAACAATTCAACTCCCCTTCCACTCTCCCGAGGACATGCAGGTCCTGGCTTCCTGTATCGCCACTGCCTCATGACCCGATGCATGGAGGAAGAAAGCCTCATCATCCGCCTGGGGACCTTTCAACCCTATGGCATCAATTTGGACTTCACCCGTTGCCTCATTTGCTCTCCCCCTACCTTACCCCAGTTCCCACCTTCCAGCTCAACACTATCCGCCTGACTTGCCCCACCTGTGCATCTTCATTCCCACCTATCCACTCCACCTTCTTCTTTGACATTTCATGTTCACCCCCAGCCTGCATCCACTTACAGCACTCTCAGTTACCTTCTCCCCAGCCCCACACCCTTCCCATTTATCTCTCCATCCCATATGCTCCCAGTCTCATTCCTGATGAAGGGTTTTTAACTACAACCTCCATTTTTCCTTCTCCTCAAATGCCGGGCCTGCTGTGCTTCTCCAACACTACTCTAATCTTGAGGGGAGTCAGTTGCTTGAGAGGGTTTTCGGATATTTTACACTGTTGACCACAGGCTGTGGATGATAGCATAACGTTAGCAACCACCAGTTTAGGGAACAGCTAAATGACTGAGCACAAGTCTGGTCATCGCATAAATCAACATTTTTCTTAAAATTGTAAGATAAAAGATGGAAGGCTGAAGTATGCAACTTTGCCCATCAAGACCGTTTCACCAATGAGTTTATCACTGATTCCTTTCCAAGTCAGAGTGCTATGGGCCTTGGAGGGAACTTGCAAATGATGGCATTTAATTGCATCATCCAAACTTGTCCTTGTCGTCAGTACAGCTGTTGTGCTTTGAAGGTTTTGTCAAACATGCCCGAATGACTTACTGCAGTGCATCTTGCAGTTGGTGCACTCTGCTGCAATTGCGCCTTAACGGTGAAGGGAATGAATATTGCAGGTGTTGAAGAGGGCACACTCAAGTGACTGCATTGTCCTGGACGGTGTCCAGTTCCTTAAGTGTTATTGAAGTTACACCCATATAGGCAAATGGAGAGAGTTATGTTCCTCGTCTCATTTGTGCCTTGCCAACGATGGAGGATTCACGGAGCAATGAGTTGAGGTTATAGTCAAAAGAATGTCTCAAGAACATGTTGTTGTTGTCAAAGTGTTTATGTATCCAGATGCTATACGTTTTCCCCCGAAATAATAGCTCTGTGGACAATTACACGGGGTAATTTGTTTACAGTAAAGTTATTGAATGTCAATGCGATATGATTAAATTATCATTTGTGAGAGTGATCATTACTCTATTTCGTCCTTGTGTGGACCAATCTGATTCCAGTCGCTGTCTGATTTCAAGATCCAATTCCCGTCTGTGCTTGAAATTTCAACCGTTTCCTCGCATAAATGTCTCCACCTGCCTTCATAATATGTAAGGACGCTAGAGGGGACAGCAGAGATTTACGGACATGTTACCAACACTGGAGAAAATGTATCTTCTTGGAATGATTGGTTCGGCTGGGACTATTCTCCTTGAAACAAAGAGAGGGAGGGGAGCTCTATAATCACATAATAACATTTATAAACGTTCAATATTCACTGATAGGGTAGTTACGGGCTGGTGGTTCACCCTCTGGTATGAGGAGAGCACCAGAGGACATGAACTCAGAATTAGATATTGCCGATTTAATTCAGAAATGCGGGGTAATTTCTTTGCTCAAGGGCTAATGAATCGGTAGAACTCCTTGCCGAAATTGTTCTTGAGGCTGAGTTGTTGTGTATTTTCAAACTGTGCCAGATAGATATTTTACCAGAAAGGCGATGAAGCTTTGTCGAGGCAATGCTGGAGAATGGAGTTGAGGATTATCAGATCAGCCATTAGTTCGTTGAATGGTGGAGCAGACTCGAGGGGCTGAATGGCCGACTTCCAATCCTACATCATTTGGTCTAACGCCTTATTTCATTGATATCTTTAGAATTCTGAAAGGATGGGATGAAGTGATAGAAAAGGTTTTCAAACTGATCAGGCAGATCAGGAACTAGGCTCATAAGTTCATAAACAAGAAATGTGCTGTGGCCTGGAGACAACAAATGGCACTGGGCACACCGCAGATGGGTATGTGCAGATGTTGTGATTGCTAAAGAAAATTGGTAGATCTAATATTGTTGCCAACTTGGTGATCACGCTGGATGATGGATTGTGGTATGATTCACACAGCAAAAGTTTGTGAAAGAATGAAAGGTTCGTTTCATTGGAAAAGTTTTCTGCGGTTCCAATTCAATTGACTGTTTAAAATACTGATCAGAACTTTGTGTGGAGTATTACACTAAAATTGACAAGCCCACTGGATAAACTATTGCACCCGATCTCTTCTTATTTGTTCCCCTTTCAACATCGAAGGAGGCCCTTCAGCCTGTTGTGGCCTCACTTGTTAAACACAACTGCTTAACGACCTGAATCATGTATTCCATCGTTTAGCCCATAATCTTACATGTTTTGGCATCACAAATTAACATCTCAATTTTTTTTCAGGTTAGAATGATTTCCGCCTCTCTGACCCTTTCTGCAAATCTACTCAAACCTTTCTGCCTTTTCCCGAAGTCTCCTGGGCCCAGTGTTCGATCTCTCCATCAATAAGAAATGCTTCTTTCAGTCTATCCTATCCATATCCCTCAGTATTTAGCACATCTCAGTCATGTCTTCTCTAATCTCCTCTGCTCGGTGACAAACAACCCCAGTCTGTCCAATCTCTCCTCACAACTGAAACTCTTCAGCCCAGACAATATCCCAGTGAATCTCTACTGCAACGTTCCCAGTGCGATCACATCCATGCAGTACTCTGAATTGCAGAACTGGACACAGTAATCTAGCTAGGGCCGAATGAACTTTTTTTCTTTTCTGTTACATTATGAGGGCGTCGCTGGGTCGGCAGTATTGATTGGTATCCCGAATGGCAGAGTGGGCATTTGAAACTCAACCATATTGTAGTGAGTCTGAAGTCACATGGAGGCCCAAACAGGTCAGAATGGCAGTTACATTCCTTAAATGACGTCCGATGGTTTTGTTGTTTTCAACAATTGGCTGTGGATTTATAGGAGTTATTAGATTCGTAATTCCAGATATTTATTGAATCCCAATTCGACGACCGAGCATGGTCAGAATCAAACCCCAGTCCGTGGTGTCTGAATAAACAGACCAGTGTTCAGTGGGAATCGTGTTCGGGCATTGCAGAAAAGCAGTGAATCTGATCTTATCCAATGAAGTCGCTTTTCCCCGATACTGTCCTGTGCCATTTTCCTGACCCTGACCCCCCCCCCCACCCCCGACCACCTCCAATAATATCTGGTCCATATCAGTAAAAGCTACTACAAGAGTATTGATCTCACAACAGTGGTAACCAAATGGATCAAATGGTCTACAGGTCCCGATAGTGGGGTTGGGGCACATTCACCCAGCAACAGTGACCCCAGCCATCGACTGATCGGTATCAATGGGAGAGTCTGTATTAGATTCTGCAATGCCTTAGTGAATTAGGAAATGACTCCGCCAACACATGATGAAAGAGCAGCGCTCCGAAAGCTAGTGCTTCAATGAAACCTGTAAGACCATAACCTGCTGTTGGGTCATTTTTAACTTTGTACTCCATAGTCCAACACCGGCATCTCCAAATTAATGAAATGGGGGTATGGGATGGAAAGTTCGGTTTGTGATCGTAGGAGGGAAGAAATCTCTGAGAACGGGTGGGTTTGAATTCTGACATATGAAACACAGAGATGTGAGCGAGAAGAACTTCAAGGAAAAAAAAAATCACCTTGGAGAAAATCAAAACTTTAAAACAACTGATTCCTTTGTGTTTCACAAAAGACTGGGACACATAGAGCAATGAGTGCCGTGACTCGGATACGAACCGAGGTGACTGCGGCCACAACGCAGAAGGCTAACCACTAAACAATTACAGCAACCCACAGATGAACACAGCAAGCTCACCCAATACGTACAGTATCATAAGGAATGTTAGGAAGAGCACCAAATGCACAATATCAGTGCTAAGCGAAACAGTAGCATATATTTGGGAACTCAGAAAGGTTTGACGGTTTAACATCGATTCCCCTAGTGGCTGTGTTGATTTCATCATTAATGTGTTTATGGCTGAGATAAAGAGATTTCTCCAAAACATCAAAGACTCCGGGGACAGTGCAGCTTTTCTTACCTGCACATCCTCCAATATCATTTATTGTATCCGTTGCTACCGATGCGATCTCCTGTACATTGGGGAGACTGGGCTCCACCGAGCAGAGCGCTTTAGGGAACATATCTGGGACACGCGCACCAATCAACCACCCAGCCCTGTGGCCCAACATTTCAACTCTCCCTCCCACTCTGCCGAAGATATGGAGGTCTTGGGCCTCCTTCAACGCCGCTCCCTCACTACCAGACACCTGGAGGAAGAACGCCTCATCTTCCGCCTCGGAACACTTCAACCCCAGGGCATCAATATGGACTTCGACAGTTTCCTCATTTCCCTTTCCCCACCACACCCCATTTCCAAACTTCCAGCTTAGCACTGTCCCCATGACTTGTCCTGACTTGTCCTACATGCCGATCATCTATTCCACCTATCCATTCCACCCTCACCCCCGACCTATCACCTTCATCCCCTCCCCCACTCACCTATTGTACTCTGTGCTACTTTCTCCCCACTCCCACCCTCCTCTCACTTATCTCTCCACCCTTCAGACTCTCTGCCGGTATTCTCGATGACGAGCTTCTGCCCGAAACGTCGATTTTCCTGCTCCTCGGATGCTGCCTAAACTGCTGTGCTCTTCCAGCACCACTAATCCAGAATCTGGTTTCCAGCATCTGCAGTCATTGTTTATACCAAGCTTTTGTTGAAATGTATACTTCAATAGCAATGCAGTTTAACATCGGTTACTTCACGAGTTTCCCCACACAAGGCAGTAACCACTGCTGCCACATAGTCCCAGTTCCCAGCCCCAGAATCAGAGGAACTGAGTGGCACAGTCGCGAAGAACCAACTTGAAATCAAGATGGGAATGAGGTTGCAGAGATACTCGATGGCTCAAGTGACGCAACCGGAGAATGCACGGTGTTTCTATGATGGTTTAGAGGCGCAAGCAATTCCGAGGGTGGGAGTGCTCCTGGTCAAAGGCGGGGCAGAAGGGAAAATCTGTTCCCGTTTATAATAACAGCAATCTGCAGTGCATCTTGCTGAGACAGCTGAGTGCCACAACTGGAGCGAGGGCAGCTGGTTTGATGTTTAATTTTGCTTCACTATCACGCACTTCCCTGGAATGAATTGCTTTCACCAGTTTTATTTCCAATTGTGTGATATCTCCCTGCAGTCTGCGGCTTTCTTCCTCATGGTTAATTGCATGACTAACTGTTGTGTGATCTGCACACTGCTAAATCACGGCCACTATAAGTAAATATGAATCATTGATCTATATGAGAAAACAGTGGAACTCACTGCAGGCATGCTTCGGAGGTTTGCAGGCGAGACCAGTATTGTAGACAGTGAGGAAGATTATCGAAGTTTCAAAAGGATCTTAATCCAATGAGTCGTTGTACTGAAAAATGTAACATGGAGTTCAATCTGGACAAATGGAAGGTATTGCATTTTGGTACAACAAAAAGAGTATGGCTTTGCGTATGTTGGAGAACAGGGAAGCTCGGTGTGCAGGTACATAATTCCTTGTAATTTGCATTCCCAACAGACAAGATGGTTCAAAGGCATTTAACATACTTCCCTTCATTGCTCAGTCCTTTGTGTATAGTAGTTGGGACGTTATGTTGAAGTTTTGAAGGACATTGATGAGGCCTGTTCTGGATTAGTATGTCCAGTTCTGGTCGCCCAGTTGTGGGAATGATATTATTCAGCTGTAGGATGTTCACAAAAGGTTTGCACGCTTGTTGCCAGTGGAAGTTTTGAGTTATAATGAAAGGCTGGATAGGTTGAGACTATTTTCAGATTCGAGATTGGGGTGCTGGAAAACCACATCAGGTAAGGCAGCATCCGAGGAGCTGGAGAATATTTTTTTTCACATAAGTGTCGTTCATCAGGCTCTTCCCCGAAACGTTGATTCTCCTGCTCCTCAAATGCTGCCTGATCTGCTGTGCTTTCCCAGCACAAGATTTTCGACTCTGATCCCTCATCTGAAGTTCTCACTTTCTCCTAGTTGAGACTGTTTTCACTCTAGGTTAGGGGTTTGAACGGCGACCTGACAGAAGTTTATGAATTATTGAGAGACATGTTTAGAGTTAACGATACCGGCCTTTTCCCAGGATGGGGATTTCAAGACTAGAGGGCATATGTTTAAGATGAATGAGAGATTTTTTTAATAAAAAAGACATGTGCCGCAATGTTATAGGGAATGTGTTTTACGTGTGTAATTAACTTGCTGAGGAAGTGATGGATGAGGGTATGTTTGCAACATTTAATGGACAATTTATTCCAAACATGAATGGGAAAGTCGGATTTTTAAAATAAATTTATTCATGCCGAGTACGTTAGTTATTTCCCAGAGGGCATTTAAGAGTCAACCACGGTATTATCCATCTGGAGTCTCCTGTGGGACAGAGCAGATGAATATGGCAGTTTGCTTCCAGAACTGGCATGATTGAATCAGATGGGATTTTCCACACAACTGGTTCAGGGCATTACAAGACTCTTCAATTCCAGATGCTTATTGAATTCAAACTCCACCATCTGTCATGCCAGGACTTGAACTCTTTGTCCCCAAAATATTACCAGGGTTTTGGATTAACAACACAGTAATAAAACTACAAGGGCATTATCACCACTCAGCGGGTACAGGAGGAGGCAGACGGGAATGGGTTAGTTTGGCAGTATGTTCAGCATGGATCGGTTGGACTGACAGGCCTGTTTACATGTTGTATGACTCTGATTGACGCTATGGAGCAGGCAGCTGGTTGGGATTAAATGCGCATTGACATCATCATCGAACACCTGATGGGATATGTAGTCCTGCTGCCTTCTCCGGAGGTTGTTTTGCTCAGTGATCCCTTCCCACACACGGGACTGGTGAACGGCCTCTCCCTAGTGTTACTGATTAAATGAGATTCCATTTCTATGGTTAATTGAATCGCTTCCAGCAGTTCCCACAGTGCCCTGCTTTCTCTGTGGTATCAGTGTCCTTTTTACAACTCAGGGTGAACGATCCTTTCAAATTGTGTCCACACAGATACAAATCCTGTTTTCCATGTTGTGAATGTGTTTTCATTCTTCCTTATTCACCCGCAGGGTGTGAGTATCACTGGTCTGGACAACATTTATTCTTTGCCCCTCGTTCGTTGCTGTCTGGCTACACCACAAACCCAGGTGTGATCCCAGCCTCGGGTATCTGTCTGTGGGCAGTCTGCACATTCTCTGTGTGTTTGCGTTTTTATTTCTCCCTCTGACCAAAGATGTGCCAGTTACAGGGATCAACAATGGGAATGCAGGCTTTTGGGACCGGGAATGCCGTGGGGTCTTGTGGAATGCGCTTCGGATGTACCGTGTGGACTGGAAGGGCAGATTAGACTGCTTCCCCACATGGTGGAGATTCTTGAATTAAGGGTCAGTTCATGGTTTTCTGGTCCTGGAGTCTCTCGTCGGCAGGACTGGGTGAAGATGGTTGAATCCCCTGCATCAGGGACGTGAATGAATGGGATTGCAGGAAATTAAAGTCATGATCTCTGTTCCTGAGGTCAGGCTTGTATTTCATGTTTTATTCGTCGAACGTAAACATCACCGTTTCCGTGTCCCAACCCCCAAGGATGACTAGTTTAAAATATCACCCCAACACCACTTTCTCCTGGTTGACGTCTTGACTGTGGTGAAGAAACTGATACTGAGCTGATGCGAGCAAATGTTGCTGCCACCGCCAGTGTCTGAAACACAGATGCAAACAGAAAAATCACTTTTAAACCCATCACTGCAAAGTTAAGGGCTCAACACGCTCCACTTGTACCACTCAGCTGTCTTAATAAGATGCGACAGAAATCGCTATGATAGTATCAACGGGGACAACCATTCCCTTGAGCGGGAGCACACTCAACCGAGGAATTTCTTGCGCCTCTTTCCCATCACAGAAGGACAGGACACTCACCTATTGCATCACTGGAGCCAGAGAGTAATCCGCGCTCACATTCCGTCCCCCATTTCCGGTTGGGTATTGGTGGCTGTGCCAATGTTCAGCTGAAATGCTATTGAAGCATACTTTTCAACAATATCCTGTACTGTCCCCCGAGTCTTTGATGTTTTGTCGAAATCGATCAATCTCAACCACATGCAGGCCAGACCTAGTAAGGATAGCAAATTCCATCCCGAAATGACATCATTGGAACATTTTTTTTCAACAATTGTCAATGGATATATAATAGTCATTAGATTCTTCCTTGCTGTACCTGAGCCGGTCCAAATCAACTAACTAAACACGTCGCCCAATTTCTAAGCATCCGTATCCCTCTGCTTCTCACTTACTCATGCATCTGTCCAGGCGCACCTGAAATGAATCTACCATGCCTGCCTCTCCTACCTCTGCTGGCAATGCATTCCAGCACCTACCACCCTGTGTGTAAAATACTTTCCATGTCTATCTCCCTTAAAAGTTTCACTTCTCTCATTGAACTCATGACCTCTCATTATTGAATCCCTCATCTTTGGAAAAAGCTTATCTCTATCCACCCTGTCATGATATTGTAGACCTCAATCAGGTCCCCTCAATCTCGTTTTTTCCTCATGAAAGCAGAAGTAATCTACTCAACCTCTCTTCAGAGCTTGCATCTTCCATACCAGGCAACATCTGCATAAACCTTCTCCGCATTCTCTCCTTAACATCCACATAGTTTTGGTAGTTTGGCGACCAGAACTGCATAGAGTATTCGAAACGCGGCCGAAACAAACTCTCGTACAATTTTTGCAGGACTTGCCTGCTCTTATACCCAATGCTCTATCCGGTGAAGGCAAGCGTGCCATATGCCTTCTTGACCACTCTATCCACCTGTGCAGTCACCTTCAGGGTGCAAAGGACCTGAACTCCCAGATCTCTCTTCTCATCAAGTTTACCCAAGGCTCTTCCGTTTACTGTATACTTGGCTCTGGAATTAGACTTCCCCAAATCATTACCTCACATTTACTTGGACGGAAATCCATTTGCCACTTCTCTGCTCAACTCTTCTGTCTATCTGTATTCCTCTTCATTCTTTGACTGTCCTCTATGTTTTCTGGCTACTCCACCAATCTTTGTGTCATCTGCAAATGTAGTGGTGAGATACTGGGCTAGCAACCCTTGGAGATTGGAACATGGCAGTTGTTCATCCCATGCAGAAAGGAACCATGTTTGGATGCTTTTTCCCAGTGAAGTACCACTGTTTCTTGATGTAGATCAATAATTCAAACTTTTTTATTAGGAGTCATGATTTAGAAGTTTACTGACGATACATAGTCGTGTAGTAGACTCTGATGAATAATGTCAGGGACCGCAGGGATGTATCCATCAGGTGGAAAGGCAAAATGGTGAATGGAATTGAATCCAGACCAATGAGTGGTGGTGAATTTGGGGAGTTGTAATAATAACAGTGAGGATTCTGATTGGTGAACAGGAACAAAGAGATCTTGGAATGGGCATTCACAGATCCCTGAAGACATGGACAGGGAGATCATTTGTTCGAGAGGGTTTTGGATATTTTCTATTGTTGACCACAGACTGTGGATGATATTCGATCTTTCGCAACTGCCAGTTTAGGAAACAACTAAAGGAATGAGCACAAGTCTGGTCCTTGCAATAATCTATATTTTTAAACATTGAAAGATGAAAGATAGAGGGCTGAAGTATAAATCTTTGCCCATCAAACTTCTTCAGAACTCAATGAATTTACCACTGATTCCTCTCCAAGTCATGCTGGTATGAGCCTTGGACGCTAATTTGCACATGGTGAATGTTCAGTGCATCTTCAAACTTGTTCTTATGGTCGGTACACTTTTTGAGCTTTGAAGGTTCTGTCAACAAAGCCTGGATAACTAACTCCAGCCAATCTTCTATGTGGTGCACTCTGCTTCAATTGTGCCTTAGCAGTTAAGGGAATAAATATTCAGGTGTTGAACAATATACAGTTAAGTGACTGCATTGTCGTGGAGGGTGTCCAGTTCCTTCAGTGGTGTTGAAGCTGCACCCACCTAGGCAAATGGAGAGAGTTCTGTTAAACATCTACTTTGTGCATTGCGGACGATGTAGGCTTCACGGAGACAAGAGTTGAGTTAATAATCAAACAAAGTTGACCCACGGACAGGTTTTTGTCGTCCACTTCTTTATACGGGCGGTCAGGTTCCATTTTTCCAATTTACTAGCTCTCAGGACGACTACACGGAGGAATTCAGTTACATTGAAGCCATTGAATGTCAATCAAACATGATTAGATTCTCATTTGTTAGAGATAACTTTGCTGTATTTGGTCCTTCTGGGGGTCAATCCGATTCTAATCGCTTTCTGATTTCAAGTTTCAATTCCCGTCTGCGCCTGAAATTTCAACCCGTTTCCTCGCTGAAATTTCTCCACCTGTCTTCATAATATGTAAGGATGCTGTAAGGGACAGCGCAGACTTACTAACATGTTGCTAACTCTGAATACAGTAGAACTTCGTGGAATGATTGGTTAGGCTGGGATTATTCTCCTTCAAACAACGGAGGAGGAGGGGAACTTTATAATTACATAATAACAATTATATATGTTCAATAGTCGTAGGATCTTGACAGGGTAGATACGAGCATTTGGCTTGCCCTATGCTCTGAAGAGAGCACCAGAGGACATAATCTCAGAATTAGATATTGCCCATTTAATTCAGAAATGAGGAGTAAGTTCTTTGCTCAGGGGTCTAAGAAACTTTGGCATTTTCCAGTAACCGCTGTTGAGACTGTGTGGTTGGGTATTTTCAAACTGTGCCAGATAGTTAATCAGAAAGATGATGAAACTTTGTTGAGCTAAGTGAGCAGAAAGGAATTCAAGATGAAGGAGCATCGCTCAGAAAGCTAGAGCTTCCACGTAAACCTGCTGGACTCTAACCTCGTGTTGTGTGATATTTTACTTAGTTCAACACCGGCATCTCCAAATCAGATCAACCATGAGTTCGTTGAATGGTTGAGCAGACTCCTTGGGCTAAATAGCATACTTCCACTTGGTTTAACATTTCATCTAACGCCTTATTTTATTCATAAGTTCAGAATTGTGAGGGGATGGAATGAAGTGACAGAAAAGGTTTATTAAACAGATCAGACAGATTATGAACAAAGCTCATAAACACAGGAAAAAAAGAAATGTGCTGTGACCTGGGGGCAACAAATGACACAGGGCCCAGCACAGGTGGCTGTGTACAGAAGCTGTGATTGCTGAAGGAAGTTACTAGATCTTATACAGTTTGCACGCTCTCAGTCAGTGATCACGTTGGATGATGGATCGTTGCATAACTCACACACAGCAGAAATTGGTGAAAGAATGAAAGGTTCGTTTCATTGGAGAAATTTTCTGTGGTTCCAATTCCGAGTGACTGTTTGAAATACTGATCAGATCTTTGTGTGAAGTGTTAGGTTAAAATACTCATGAACAACCCCACTGGATAAACTTGTGCGCCCGATCTCTTGTTATTTTTTTCTCTTTGTTTCGATGTAAATTTATAGAAAGACAAGATGGAATGTCGGGCGGAAAGAAAAATGCGTTCCTTCTCATTACACCAATTTCATCTCCAATTGAATAGAATGACTGCTCTCACTCTTCATTTCGACTTTAATGTGGTGTCGATTATTTGTGAATCTCCCGTGCAGTGAAGGGCAAGAACAAGATTCTCGATCTCGTGTATACCAGAGTGTGAGGTGCAAAGGAAAACTGCTAGATCGGTGCGTAAAGTTAGCAACCAGAATGTGACTCGAACCCGTGAATGTGGAGCACAGCGGTGTAATAACCCACCACCATAATCTCTCGGTCTCCTCTGCACATTTTGTAGTGGGGTGACATGTGACCTCATCAGGTTACATGTGGTGAAAGTCATGGATGAGAAAGTTCCATAGCGGAATCGAATCCAAACCATTGTGTTTCTGCTTTCACTAGAATTATAATAACAGCAAGTTCCAATAAATAGTCATGCTCGTCAGAATGAATAGCTGTCATTAATACAGTCTGAGTCAGAACTGAGTCCGAATGAAACAGGACAAGAATTTTCCGTCATATTTACACCTACATTTGGCACATAATTTCTTCAGTCACTTTCTCTTCCACGTGAAGAAGCAGCCATGGTGAGTGAAATAAAGGCAATATTGTTGCTCAATGGCCTTTCTCATATGGCTGAACCTGAATTGGATTAAATCGCAAGAAATGCTGATTTGTTCATTTCATTTTAATTTTGCTAAAACCTCACAATGTTCATTGTAATAATCAGAAGTGAATTAGATATATCTCATTGGAACGATTAATGTTGTATTCAAATTTGCTCAGCAAATTTATTTCAGCTTAAGGAAAATACTGCTTAAAAAAACAGAGGGTTAAAATGCAAAAGAAAACCCAAAAGTTATGTTGCTCGTTGCTTTGGCAGATTTCACTGATTATTAAATGAACCAAACATCATGGTGTTTGTTCTCACATCCTTAACGCATGTGATGAAAGCAGGAAGTCGATCTCCAAGCAACTGGTCACTTCCTATTCATTATGTAATATCTCCCCTTCACAATAAATAAAAATCCACTCAGTTCCATTTATTATGCTTTAGGTGGAATATTATGCCAAATCTTTCAAAATGCAGAGTTTTGGAACCGAATCTTATTCAGCTGCACACATTAAAGTAATTTCTTTACGTTTAAAGTCAACCCACTTAGACATTGTTTCCCGGCAACTTCCGACCGACTACACCCCACCTCTGCACCTTTACCTAGCTACACGCTGTCTCTCTCCTTGTGAAATTTATTCTTTGTATGTCATCAAATGTGCCTTTCAAAATTTTCAAAAACAGATTCTCGGACTGACAGTGATTCTGTTCTCATCATTTTTTGTCCTTCAAAGGTTTTATCAAAGGTATTGAATGCCTGACATCTAGATGTTTACTGACTTAAAAGTGGGAATGTTCCACCTATTTACTCTGTCCAAACATTTCATAACCTGAAAAAAAACCCATTAAGCCTTCCTTGGTTCAGGGATAACTGTTCTCAATTTTCCAAGAAGACAAGTGAATAAAATCTCATCCTCAGTACACCCCCATCAGCATCTTCTCTAATGGCTTTCCACCCCAGTAAACACCGTCATTATCAATTCATAGAATCACAGAATCCTACAGTGCAGAAAGAGCATTTCAGTCAATCGAGCCGGTGTTGACTCTCTGAAGCGCATCTCACCCAGACCTAGCTCCCCTCCCTATTTCCTTATATTTCACCTGAAAAAGGGGAATCCCTCCCCCTTATGATTTCAAATAAACCTGTTGGAGTATAACCTGACGTCCTGTGACTTCTGACCTTATCCCCACGTTACCCATGGCTAATTCACCTAACTTACTTAATTCACTCCCTGGACACGAGCGGGCAATGTAACTTTGCCAATCAACCTAACCCTCGCTCTGAACAGCAGTGCGAATTACTGAGACAATATTCCATCATACTGAGCAAATGGTGTAATGTTTTTTAATGGTTTTATAACCTGTTAAAACTGATCAAAACAAATGAACCCAAATTTAATGTATTGAAACACTACTCTGTCTTTTACACTTTCATTCGTGCTGCGGGAAATGTTTCTGCACTCATATTTGAATGCGTTTATGTTGTTTCTTCCTCAGCTTCCTGCTTCTAGTAAATACTTCAATCCGGAACAAGTCTGTCAAATGCTTTTCATTCCAACACAGTCACAAGGTGAAGTTTGCAGAAGTCATGTGTTTGGCCGTTCACTGACACTCTGCCTCCCTGAGAGTTGCAGCCCTTTCCCACACTGATTCAGGCAGCACTGTCCTTCCTGTGACATGCCCCATCGAGAATGGAAGGACAGGTATCAATACCCGCACTTGGGAATGGAGCGACAGTTTTAAAACGTTTACACTGTCCCGAGCGTATAATTGAGCCCTGTGACAGACGGGGACACTAACCATTATACGACCGAGGACAAGAGTGTCAAAGGAGGCCCTTCAACCAAATGTGGCCACACTTGTCAAACACAACTGCCTAATGAACTGAATCCCATTTCAGAATGCTGACCCAACAGCCTTATATGTCTTGGCATCAAAAGTGCACATCTGAATATTTATTCAGTTATAAGGGTTTATGCCGATTTGAAAAATGCAGACAGTGTATTCCAAATTCCAACCAACCACTGGTTGATAAAGCTTTTTCGCATATCTTCTCAAACCTTTCTGTCTTTCTCCTTAAGTCTCTGGCCCCTGCTGATCCATCTTTCCATCAATGGGAAACTCGTTCAGTCAACCCTGTCCACACCCTAACTCAATCATGTCTTGTCTCCATCCCCTTTACACTGCGACAAACACTCCGCTCTGTCCTGTCTGGCTTCACAACTGAAACTCTTCAGCCCAAACAGTATCCCAGTAAATATCTCCTGCATTTTTCTCAGTGTGATCACATCCCTGCTGTTATGTGACTTACAAAACTGCACACAACACTCTTGCTAGAGCCTAATGAGCATTTGTTTTAAAATTTCTGGATTAGTGTGAGGGCGATTCTGGCTAAGCAGAATTTATTACCCATTCTGAATTGCCCAGAGGGCAGTTGAGACTCAACCATATTGTTATGAGTCTGAAGTCACATGCAGCCGAGACCAAGTAAGGATTGCAAATTCCATCCCGAAATGACATCAGTGGAACAGATTTTTTTTCAACAATTGTCAATGGATCTATAGTTGTCATTAGATTCTTCCTTGCAGATATTTTTTGAATCTAAATTTGACAATCATGACATAGTGTGATTCAAGCCCGAGTACCCAGACTATGACCTCGGTCTCTAGATTATCAGTCCTATGAAATTACCACAAGACCAACACAGAAAACCACAAAAGCTGATCTTTTCCAACAAAACGTCTTTTCACCGAAACTGCCCTGGGTATTTTCCATGAGCCTGAAGCTCCAATTGTCTCTAGCCTTTGTCAGTAAAAAGTGTTACATGGGGATTGATTTCACAACCGCGGTATCCAAATGGATCGATTTGTTTGAAGGTCCCGATGATGGGATTGGGGCACGTTCACCCAACAACAGTAACCGCAGCAGCAGCACAGACAGAACAGTATGAATGTGAAAGAGATTGATAGATTGGGCATTGCCTCAGAGAAATGGGGGGAGGGACGGAAAGGAGGTTTAATGATCGTGGGAAGGACCGGAATCTCTGACAACGGGTGTGTTTGAATCCTGATATATGAAACGCAGAGATGTGAGAGAGTGGAATATTAAGGTAAAACAATTAATTTCTTAGCATGTGTCACAAAACGGACAACGGAGAGAATACTAAGTCTATGATTTGGGTTCAAATCGAGGTTGCTGTGGTCACAATGAAAAATACCGACAACCACGATCACAGGAACCACAGAACAGGATGCTTGCAAGCAGCAATAAGTATACTAGCAGAGGAAATATTCGGAAGAACAGCAAATGCACAATATCAGTACTCAGTGAGCAGTGACAGATATGTGGGAACTGAGAATGAGCTGAATCTTTCAGATCGATGTCCTCAGAGGCTGTGGAGATCCCTTGAATGAGAATGTTGAAAGATGAGATTGATTTCGACAAAACATCAAAGACTCGGGGGGACAGTACAGGATATTGTTGAAATATATGCTTCAAGAGCATTTTAGCTTAACATCGGCACAGTCGCCCAGATCCAACCGGAAATGGGGATGGGAATGTGTGCACGGAGTTACTCACTGGCTCCAGTGAAGCAACAGGTGAGCGTCCTGTCCTTTTGTGATGGTATAGTGGCGCAAGAAATTCCTCGGTTGAGTGTGCTCCTGCTCAAAGGAAAGGTTTTCCCCGTTTATACTATCATAGCGATTTCCGGCGCATCTTTCTAAGACAGCTGAGTGGCACAAGTGGAGCGTGTTGGCCCCTTAACTTTGCAATGGTGGGTTTAAAAGATGATTTTGCTGTTTGGATCTGTGTTTACGACACTTGCGGTGGCAGCTACATTTGCTCGTATCAGCTCAGTATCAGTTTCTTCCACACAGTCAAGACTTCAACCTGGTGAAGGTGGTGTTGGGATGATATTTTAAACTTGTCATCTTTGGGGGTTGGGACACGGAAACGGCGATGTTTACGTTCGGCGAATAAAACATGAAATATAAGCCTGACCTCAGGAACAGAGATAATAACTTTAATTTCCTGCAATCCCATTCATTCATATCCCTGATGCAGGGGAGTCTACAATCTTCACCCAGTCCTGCCTACGAGATACTCAGGACCAGAAAAACATGAGCTGACCCTTAATTCAAGAATCTCCACCGCCTGGGGAAGCAGTCTAATCGGCCCTTCCAGTCCACACAGTACATCCGAAGCGCATCCCACCAGATCCCACGGTATTCACTGTCCCATAAGCCTGCATTTCCCATTGTTGATCCTTGTAACTGGCACATCTTATGTCAGAGGGAGAATTAAAATCGCAAACACACAGACAATGTGTGGACTGCCCACAAACAAACACCCGAGGCTGGGATCACACCCGGGTTTGTGGTCTAGCCAGACAGGAACGAACGAGGAGCGAAGAATAAATGTTGTCCTGACCAGTGATACTCACACCCTGTGGGTGAATGAGGAAGAATGAAAACACATTCACAACATGGAAAACAGGATTTGTATCTGTGTGGACACAATTTGAAAGGATCGTTCACCCTGTGTAGAAAAAGGGACACAGATACCACAGAGAAAGCAGGCAATGTAGGAACTGCTGGAAGGGATTCAATTAAACACAGAAATGGAAACTCATTTAATCAGGAAGACTGGAGCGAGACCATTCACCAGTCCCGTGTGTGGGAAGGGATCACTGAGCAAAACAACCTCCGGAGACTCCAGCAGGATTACATATCCCATCAGGAGATCGATTATGCTGTCAATGCGCATTTAATCCCAACCAGCTGCCTGCTCCATAGCGTCAATCAGAGTCATACAACATGAAAACAGGCCTGTCAGTCCAACCGATCCATACTGAACATACTGCCAAACTAACCCATTCCAGTCTGGCCCCTCCTGTACCCGCTGAGTGGTGATAATGCCCTTGTAGTTTTATTACTGTGTTGTTAATCCAAAACCCAGGTAATATTTTGGGGACAAAGAGTTCAGGTCCTGGCATGACAACTGGTGGAGTTTGGATTCAATAAGCACCTGGAATTGAAGAGTCTCGTGATGCCCTGAATCAGTTGTGTGGAAAATCCCATCTGATTCACTCATGCCAGTTCGGGAAGCAAACTGCCATATTCATCTGCTCTGTCCCAGAGGAGACTCCAGATGGATAATACCGTGGTTGACTTTGAAATGCCCTCTGGGAAATAACTGACGTACTCGGCATGAATAAATTTATTTTAAAGATCCCACTTTCCCATTCATGTTTGGAATCAATTGTCCATTAAATGTTGCAAACATGCCCTCATCCATCACTTCCTCAGCAAGTTAATTACACACGTAAAACACCGTCCCTAAAACAATGCCGCACATGTCTCTTTTTTTAAAAATCTCTCTCTTTTCATCTTAAACATATGCACTCTCGTCTTGAAATTCCCCTCCAGGGAAAAGGCCGCTATCGTTAACTCTAAACTTGTCTCTCAACAATTCATAAACTTCTGTCAGGTCGCCGTTCAAACCCCTAACCTAGAGTGAAAACAGTCTTAACTAGGAGAAAGTGAGAACTTCAGATGAGGGATCAGAGTCAAGAATCTTGTGCTGGGAAAGCACAGCAGATCAGGCAGCATTTGAGGAGCAGGAAAATCGACGTTTCGGGGAAGAGCCTGATGAACGACACTTGCGCAAAAAAAAAATTATTCTCCTGCTCCTCGGATGCTGCCTTAACTGATGTGGTTTTCCAGCACCCCGATCTCGAGTCTGAACAAAGTCTCAGCCTATCCAGCCTTTCATTATAACTCAAACCTTCCACAGGCAACATGCGTGCATACCTTTTGTGAACCTCCTACAGCTGAATAATATCATTCCCACAACTGGGAGACCCGAACTGGACATACTATTCCAGAAGAGGTCTCATCAATGTCCTGCAAAACTTCAACATAACGTCCCAACTACTATACACAAAGGACTGAGCAATGAAGGGAAGTATGTTAAATGCCTTTGAACCATCTTGTCTGTTGGTAATGCAAATTACAAGCAATTATGTACCTGCTCACCGAGCTTCCCTGTTCTCCAACATACGCAAAGCCATACGCTTTTTGTTGTACCAAAAAGCAATACGTTCCATTTATCCAGATTAAACTCCATGTTACATTATTCAGTCCAACGACTCATTGGATTGAGATCCTTTTGAAACTAAGATAATCTTCCTCACTGTCTATAAATATTGGCGTCGTCTGCAAACCTACGAAGCATGCCTGCAGTGAGTTCCACTGTTCTCTCATATAGATCAATGATTCATATTTACTTATAGTGGCCGTGATTTACCAGTGTGCAGATCATACAATTAACCATGAGGAAGAAAGCCGCAGACTGCAGGGAGATATTAAACAATTGGAAATAAAAATGGTGAAAGCAATTCATTCCAGGGAAGTCGGTAATTAAACTTCAAACCAGCTGCCCACGCTCCAGTTGTGGCACTCAGCTGTCTGAGTAAGATGCACTGTAGATTGCTGTTATTATAAACGGGAACAGATTTTCCCTTCTGCCCCGCCTTTGACCAGGAGCACTCCCAACCTCGGAATTGCTTGCACCTCTCAACCATCGTACAAACACCGTGCATTCTCCGGTTGAGTCACTTGAGCCATCGAGTATCTCTGCAACCTCATTCCCATCTTGATTTCAAGTTGGTTATTTGCGACTGCGCCACTCAGTTCCTCTGATTCTGGGGCTGGGAACTGGGACTATGTGGCAGCAGTGGTTACTGCCTTGTGTGGGGAAACTCGTGAAGTAACCGATGTTAAACTGCATTGCTATTGAAGTATACATTTCAACAAAAGCTTGGTATAAACAATGACTGCAGATGCTGGAAACCAGATTCTGGATTAGTGGTGCTGGAAGAGCACAGCAGTTCAGGCAGCATCCGAGGAGCAGTAAAATCGAGGTTTCGGCCAAAAGCTCTTCATCACGAATTCAGGCAGAGAGCCTGAAAGGTGGAAAGATAAGTGAGATGAGGGTGGGGGTGAGGCGAAAGTAGCATAGAGTACAATAGTTAAATGTGGGAGGGGATGAAGGTGATAGGTCGGGGGGGAGAGTGGAATGGATAGGTGCAATAGATGATAGGCAGGTAGGACAAGTCAGGACAAGTCATGGGGACAGTGCTGAGCTGGAAGTTTGGAAATGGGGTGAGGTGGGGAAGGGGAAATGAGCAAACTGTTGAAGTCCACATTGATGCCCTGGGTTTGAAGTGTTCCGAGGCGGAAGATGAGGCGTTTTTCCTCCAGGTGTCTGGTGGTGAGGGAGCGGCGGTGAAGGAGGCCGAGGACCTCCATGTCTTCGGCAGAGTGTGAGGGGGAGTTGAAATGTTGGGCCACAGGGCTGTGGTTGATTGGTGCGGGTGTCCCAGAGATGTTCCATAAAGCGCTCTGCTAAGAGGCGCCCAGTCTCCCGAATGTACAGGAGACTGCACTGGGAGCAATGGATAGAATAAATGATATTGGCGAATGTGCAGGTAACAAAAGCTGCACTGTCCCCGGAGTCTTTGATGTTTTGGAGAAATCACTTTCTCTCAGCCCTCAACACATTAATGATGGAATCAACACAGCCACTGGGGGAAACCGATGTTAAACGGTCAGACCATTCTGAGTTCCCACATATCTGCTACTGTTCGCTAAGCACTGATATCGTGCACTTGGTGCTCTGCCGAACATTCCTTATGATACTGTATTTATTGCATGAGGGTAGTGTGTTCATCTGTGGGTTGCCGTGTTTGTATAGTGGTTAGTATTCCGCATTGTGGCCGCAGCAACCGCAGCTCGAATCCGAATCATGGCAGCAAATACTCTATGTGTCCCAGTCTTTTGTGAAACACAAAGGAATCAGTTGTTTTAAAGTTTTGATTTTCTCCAAGGTGATTTTTATCCTTCAAGCTCTGCTCGCTCACATCTCTGCGTTTCATATGTCAGAATTCAAATCCACCCGTTCTCAGAGATTTCTTCCCTCCTACGATCACTAACCGAACTTTCCATCACATACCCCCATTTCATTAATTTGGAGATGCATGTGTTGGACTATGGAGTACAAAGTTAAAAATGACCCAACACCAGGTTATGGTCTTACAGGTTTAATTGAAGCACTAGCTTGAGGAGCGCTGCTCTTTCATCATGTGTTTACGGAGTCATTTCCTACTTCACTAAGGCATTGCAGAATCTAATACAGACTCTCCCATTGATACCGATCTGTCTGTGTGGCTGGGGTCACTGTTGCTGGTTTAACGTGCCCCAACCCCACCATCGGGATCTGCAGACCATTTGATCCATTTGGTTACCACTGTTGGGAGATCAATACTCATGTAGCAGCTTTTACTGATATGGACCAGATATTATTGGGGTTGGGGGGGGGTGGGGTCAAGCTCAGCAAAATGGCACAGAACAGTATCGGGGAAAAGCGACTTCATTGGATAAGATCAGTTTCACTGCTTTTCTGCAATGCCCGAGCGCTATTCCCACTGAACACTGAACTGTTGATTCAGACACCAGGACCCTGGGTTTGACTCCGACCATGATAGGTGGTATAATTGGGATTCAATAAATATCTAGAATTACGAATCTAATAACTCCTATATATCCATGTTCAATTGTTGAAAAAACATCTGACGTCATTTAAGGAATGAAACTGCCATTCTTACCTGCTCGCGCCTCCATGTGACTCCAGACTCACTACAATATGGTTGAGTTTCAACTGTCCGCTGTGCAATTAGGGATACCAATCAATACGGCCGAGCCAGCGACGCCCTCATACTGTAACAGAATAGAAAAAAAGTTCATTTGGCTCAAGCTAGATTACTGTGTGCAGTTCTGCAATTCAGAGTACTGCATGGATGTGATCGCACTGGGAACGTTGCAGTAGAGATTCACTGGGATATTGTCTGGGCTGAAGAGATTCAGTTGTGAGGAGAGATTGGACAGACTGGGGTTGTCTGTCACCGAGCAGAGGAGATTGGAGAAGACATGACTGAGATGTACTAAATACTGAGGATATGGATAGGATAGACTGAAAGAAGCGTTTCTTATTGATGGAGGGATTGGACACTGGGGCCAAGAGATTTCGGGAAAAGGCAGAAAAGTTTGAGTAGATTTGCGGAAAGGGTCAGAGAGGCGGAAACCATTCTAACCTTAAAAAAAATTGAGATGTTAATTTGTGATGCCAAAACATGTAAGATTATGGGCTAAACGATGGAATACTTGATTCAGGTCGTTAAGCAGTTGTGATTGACAAGTGTGGACACAACAGGCTGAAGGGCCTCCTTCGATGTTGTTGTCCTCCACAGTATCGTGGTTAGTGTTCCCACTTGTCACAGGGCTCAATACTCCGCTGGGGGCATCGTAAAGGTTTTAAACCTGTCGCTCTGTTCCCCAGTGAAGGTTATTAATGCCTGGCCTTCCATTCTCAATGGGACATGTCTCAGGAAGGACAGTTTTGTCTGAATCAGCGTGGGGAAGGTCTGCAGCTCCTGGGGAGAGAGAGTGTCAGTGACAGTGCAAACACGTAACTTCAGCCAATTGCACATTGTGTTTGTGTTGCAATGAAAACCATTATATAGAGTTGTTCCTGACTGATATGTTTATTTAAAGCAGGAATCTGAGGAAGAAAAGAGCAAACCCATTCAGATCTGAGTGCAGAAACATTTCCAGCAGCACGAATGAGGTTGAACAGCGCAGAACCGCGTTTGTAAGCATTGAATTCAGGTTGATAGGCGCAGCTTGCTTTCACTCGGCTGTGTTACCAATGTGTAAGTGATACAGATAGTGTTCAATGTGATGGCACATTTGCTCAGTGGCTCCAACTGCTGTTAAGTCTGTAGGATTGGTAGATTGGCCATGTTAAATTGCGCTGATGTGTCCAGGGAGTGAATTCAGTAAATTAAGTGAATTAGCCATGGGTAACGCAGTGATATCGTCAGCAGTCACACGATGCCAGGTTTTATTCCAACAGGTTTATTTGAAATCACAAGCCAGAGGCCTGCGGGGATAGAGACAGGAGCTAGGTCTGGTTGAGATGCTGTTCAGAGTCTCCCTACAGACTCGATTGGCTGAACTGCACTTTCTGCATTGTAGGGGGAATCTGTGATTCTATCAGAGAGGACACTGCCAGCGTTTACTGGCCCGTTAAGACATTAGAGACATGCTGACGGCGTTTCGTGGGGATGGGGGATGGAATTTTATTTATTTGTGTTTTGGAAAATTTGACACTGAACCAAGGAAAACCGAATGGAAGATTTCCAGAGTATTTGAGGTTTGGCGAGAGTAAATATGTGGTAAATTCACTCTTTCAAGTTCGTATATTTCTGAACGTCAGGCATTCAAAACCATAGATGTAGGACAAATAAATGATGGGAGCAGAATTTCTGTCACTCAGCGAATGTGTTTCCAAAATATTTGGAAAGGCACATTTAGAGAGCACAAGCAGTGAGTTTCACCAGGAGAGAGACAGCCTGTGGCCAGGTAAAAGTGTAAAAGTGGGGTGTGGGGGGTAGAAGGTGCGAGGAAACAATATCTAATTTGGACGACTTCAAATGCAAAGAAATATCGGAAACGTCTGCATCTGAGTAAGATTCAGCAAAAAAACCACAGAGTTTTGAAAGATTTCTATTAATTTTCCACATGAAGCATTATAAATGGAACTGAGCAGATTTGGTATATTGTCAAGGAAAGCTATTCGATAATGAATAGGAAGTGACCCGTCTCTTAGAGATCGATTTCCTGCTTTAATCCCATGCCTTAAAGGTGGGAGGACAATCGCCATAATGTTGGGTTCATTTGACACACACTGAAATCTGCCAAAGAAACTGAGCATCAAAACTGGCATCCTGTTTTGTCGTTTAACCTTCTGTTTTTCTCATCAGTATTTTCTTTAAGCTGAAATAAATTCGGAGCAAAATTGAATGCAACATTTAACGTTCCAATCACATAAATCCAATTCAATTCCGATCATTAGAATGAACAGAGTGAAGTTGAAGCAAAATTAATAAAATGAAACGAACAACACTGCATTTCCGGTAATTTTACCCATTTCAGGTTCAGCCATATGAGAAAGACCATCGAGGTCAAACATCACCTTCACTTCTCTCTCCGTATATACTTCTTCACGTTAGACAGGAACTGTCTGAAGAAATTATGCGTCACGACGAAATGTGCGTGTGAATGTGACGGGAATTTCATGTTTGCTGGGTCATTCTGAGACAGTTCTGACTCGAAATAAATCAAGGACAAGGTATTCCTTCCAAGGACGAGGTCAATCCCTTGGATTTTGCTGGTATTATTATTCTGCTGAAAGCAGAAACTTAATGGTGTGGATTCGATTCCGCTCAGGGAATTTCTTATTCACTCGGTGCACCATATGTGATCTAGATGGGGTCACATGTGAGCGCCTTTGCAATGGGCTGTAGTCTCCCAGGGGTTCAGGCGACGGGTTGCTCTTCCATTGTGCTTGTGTGGATTTGAATCCGACTCTGGCTTTTACTTCTATGAAACGCAGCTGTGATTTCCCTTTGTGCCTCGCATCTTTAGGATACTTTGGATGGAGAATCTTGCTCTTGCCCTTCATTGCACCGGAGAATTGTGATAAATCGATACCTCATCAAAGTCGAAGTAGAGCAATATGGTTCTGTTGTAAGTTACATTGGGATAATGAAAAGGAGGGCAAGTGTTTCTATTCTCCTTTCATTCCATCTTGACCATCTATGAATTTACATCGAAAGAACGGTGAACAAATAAGGAGAGATCGGCTGCAATAGTTTATCCAGTGGGCTTGTAAATTTTACTGTAATACTCCACACAAAGTTCTGATCAGTATTTTAAACAGTCAATTGAATTGGAACCACAGAAAACTTTTCCAATGAAAGGAATCATTCATTCTTTCACAACCTTTTGCTGTGTGAATCATACCGCGATCCATCATCTGGTGTGATCACCAAGTTGGCAACAATATTAGATCTACCAATTTTCTTTAGCAATCACAACATCTGCACATATCCATCTGTGGTGTGCCCAGTGCCATTTGTTGTCTCCAGGCCACAGCACATTTCTCGTTCATGAACTTATGAGCTTCGTTCCTGATCTGTCTGATCAGTTTGAGAAACCTTTTCTATCACCTCATCCCATCCCCTCAGAATTCTAAAGGCATCAATAAAATAAGGCGTTAGACCAAATGACGTAGGATTGGAAGTCGGCCATTCAGCCCATTGAGTCGGCTCCACCATTCAACGAACTCATGGCTGATCTGATAATCCTCAACTCCATTCTCCTGCAGTGCCATGACAAAGCTTCATCATCTTTCTGGTTAAATATCTGTCTGGCACAGTTTGAAAATACAAAACAACTCAGCCTCAACAACCATTTCGGCAAGGAGTTCCACCGATTCACTGGATCCTGAGCAAAGAAATTACTCCTCATTTCTGAATTAAATAGGCAATATCTAATTCTGAGTTCATGTCCTCTGGTGCTCTCCTCATAGCAGAGGGTGATCCACATGCCCGTATCTACCCTGTCAAGATCCCATGAGTATTGAACCTTTATAAATGTTACTATGTGATTATAGAGCTCCCCTCCCTCTCCTTTGTTTCAAGGAGAATAATCCCAGCCGAACTAATCATTCCACGAAGCTCCGTTTTCTCCAGTGTTGACAACATGTTCATTAATCTCTGCTGTCCCCTGCAGCGTCCTTCCATATTATTAAGGCAGGTGGAGACATTTATGAGAAGAAACAGTTGAAATTTCAAGCACAGACGGGAATTGGATCTTGAAATCAGACAGTGACTGGAATCAGATTGGTCCACACAAGGCCGAAATAGAGTAATGATCACTCTGACAAATGATAATTTAATCATATCTCATTGACATTCAATAACTTTACTGTCAACAAATTACCCCGTGTAATCGTCCACAGAACTATTATTTTGGGGGAAAAGCTTACAGAAACTGGCTACATAAACACTTTGACAACAATGACATGTTCTTGAGACATTTTTTGATTATAAACTCAACTCATTGTTCTCTGAATCCTACATCGTTTGGAAGGCACAAATGAGACGTGGAATATAACTCTCTCCATTTGCCGAGATGGGTGTAACTTCAATAACACTTAAGGAACTGGACACCGTCCACGACAATGCAGTCACTTGAGTGTACCCTATTCAACACCTGCAATATTCATTCCCTTCACCGCTAAGGCACAATTGCAGCAGAGTGCACCAACTATAAGATGCACTGGAGTAAGTCATTCGGGCATTTTTGACAACATTCAAAGCTCCACAGCTGTACTGACGATAAGGACAAGGTTGGAAGATGCAACAAAACGCCACCGTTTTCAAGTTCCCCTCCAAGGCCCATAGCACCCTGACTTGGAAAGGAATCAGTGAGAAACTCATTAGTGAAACGGCCTTGATGGGCAAAGTTGCATACTTCAGCCTTCCATCTTTTATCTGACAATTTTAAGAAAAATGTTGATGTATGCGGTGACCAGACTTGTGCTCATTCCTTTAGCTGTTCCCTAAACTGGTGGTTGCTAAAGTTCTGCTATCATCCACAGCCTGTGGTTAACAATAGAAAATATCTGAAAATCGTCTCAATCAACTGACTCCCCTCAAGATTAGAGTGGTGTTGGAGAAGCACAACAGGTCCGGCAGCATTTGAGGATCAGGAAGAATGGACGTTTCAGTCAAAAGCCCTTCATCAGGAATGAGACTGGGAGCACATGGGATGGAGAGATAAATGGGAAGGGGGTGGGGCTGGGGAGAAGGTAGCTGAGAGTGCTGTAAGTGGATGCGGGTGTGGGGTGAACATGAAATGTCAGAGAAGTAGGTGGAGTGGATAGGTGGGAATGAAGATGCACAGGTGGGACAAGTCAGGCGGACGGAGTTGAGCTGGAAGGTGGGAACTGGGGTACGGTAGGGGGAGGAGAAATGAGGGAACGGGTGAAGTCCGAATTGATGCAAAGGGGTTGAAGTGTCCCGAGGCAGATGATGATGTTTTCTTCTTCCAGGCATCGGGTCGTGAGGCAGTGGCGATACAGGAGGCCCAGGACCTTCATGTCCTCCGGAGAGTTGGAAGAGGAGTTGAAATGTTTGGCCATGGGGCACTGGGGTTTATTCTTGCGGGTATCCTGGAGATATTCTCTGAATTATTGTGTGAGAACACATCTCCTCTCTCCAACTTAGAGGAGACCGCATCGGGTGGAATGTATACAAGAAATGGAATGTGTGGAAGTGCAGGCGAAACTTTGATGGATGTGGAAGCCTCCATGAGAGCCTTGGACAGAGGTGAGGAGGTAGATGTGGGTGCAGGTTTTGCAATTCCTGCAGTGACAGGGAAAATTATATTTCCCTCCCCACCCCTATCCACTTTTCACAAAGAATCTTTCCTCCACGACGACCTAGTCAAGTCCACGCCCTCCAAAAACCCACCCTCCCCTCACGGCACCTTCCCCTGCCACCACAGGATTGGAAAACCTGCACCCACATCTTCCCTCTCACATCTTTGCAGGGCTCCAATGAGCCTTCCACATCCATCAAATATCCGTATGCACTTCCACACATGTCATTTATTGCATCTGTGGCTCGCCATGCGGTCTCCTTTACATTGGGGCCAACAGGTACATTCTCGGAGAGCGCTTCAGAGAACATTTCCAGGGAACCTGCAACATTCAACTCCAACGCCCCATGACCAAAAACATCAATTACCACGTCCCCCGACTCTCCCAACGACATGCAGTTCCTGGGTCTTCTCCACCGCCATTCACTCACCACCAGACGCCAGATCTTCCACCTCGGGACCCTCAACCCCAGGGCATCAACGTGGTCTTCACCAGTTTCCTCATCTCCCCACGGCCACCTTATCCGAGTTCCAAATTTCTATCTTGGCACCATCCTACTGACCTGTCCCACTTGTCTATCTTCCTTTCCACCTATCCGTTCCACCCTCTTCTCCGACCTAGCTCCTTTAACCCCATCTCTATCCAACTCTTGCACTATCAGCTAAATCCTTCCCAGACCCAGTCCTCCCGTTTATCGCTCTACCCACGAGGCTCCCACCTTTATTCCTGATGAAGGGCGTTTGCCCGAAACGTTATTTTTTTCTGCAACTCGGATGCTGCCTGACCTGCTGTGCTTCTTCAGCACCACTCTAATCTTGATTCTGATTTCCAGCACCTGCAGTACGCACTTCCGTCCATCTGATTCCCCTGTCTATTGATCTTGAATAGGCCGTTGCTAAAGTTCCAGCATCGTTTTCCTGCTCTTATATTCCCACCTGCGGTCAAGATCATCGAGACCAATTGATCCCTTATCCAGTCACCTTCAAACATTCGTGAATGTCCTCTATAATTTCTCTTTTATTACTTTAAACCACTCAGTTTTCACACTTTTCTCATTGTGCATCCTCAAATTCATTATCACCCACTTCACTGGATTGAATTCCTTTCAGCACATTTTCTTGCCAATTGTTTCCAATCTCCCTGCAATCTACGGCTTTCTTCCTCATGGTTAACTACATGAATAATTGTTACCTGATTTGCAAACAGCTAAATGATGGCCACGACAAATAAGTAAAAATCGTTGACCTGTATGAGAAAACAATATAACTCATAGAAGCCATGGTTCATAAACTTGCAAAGGACAGCAGAATTGGAGATGTAAAGAAGGTTATCGAAGGTTCCAGAAGGATCTTAATCCATTGCGTCTTTGGGCTGAAAAATGTCACATGAAGTTCAATCTGGATACATGGAAGGTATTGCATTTTGCTACAACAAATATTAGTATGCTTATACAATTAATGATCGGGCATTGCATCGTGTTGTGGAACACAGAGGCCAGGATTGCAAGTACATAATTCATTTTAATTTGCTTCATATATAGACAGAATGGTTTAAAAAATGTCATCTTGCCTTCGTTGCTCAGTCCTTTGAGCGGAGGAGTTGGTACGTTATGTTGAAGTTGAATAGGACATTGGGTGATGCCTCTTCTGGAATACTGTGTCCAGTTCTTGCCGCCCAGTAATAGCAAGGAAATTATTCAGCTGGAGTAGGTTTAGAAGACGTGTATCAGCATATTGGTAGTGGGGAAGGTTTGTGTTATAACGAAAGGCTGGATAGGCTGAGAATATTTTCACTCGAGCACTGGAGTTTGAAAGGCGACCTGATAGAAATTTATAAATTATTGAGAGTTCGGCTGGAGTTAACTGTAACTGTCTTTTCTCCAAGGAGGGAGCACTTCAAGACGAGAGGGCAAATGTTTAAAGTGAAAAGAGGGATTTAAAATAAGACATGAGAGGCTTTTTTTTTAACAGAGGATGGTTTAGGTGTGCAATTCACTTCCTGAGGCAGTGATGAATGAAAGTACATTTACAATATTTACAGGATATTTGAATCGATAAATGAATTGGAAAGTATCAGTGGGATTAACAAAAGCTATTCATTCATGCATATTACATAATTTATTGCCCAGAGAGAAGTTCAGAATCAACCACGATATTATGGATCTGGAATCACATACCAGCCAGACCAGATAGGTATGGCAGTTTCCTTCCCTATCAAGCATTAGTGAATCAGATCTACTGATTCAACATCATCATTAGACTCTAGGTATTTGTTTAAATAAAATTCCAGCATCTGCCACGCCAGGGTTTGAACCCGCGTCCACAGAATTATATCTGGACATTCATATTAACAATGCAGTAATAATATCACAAGGGCATTATTAACCCTCAGCAGTTACAAGAGCCATCAGATGCGACTCGTTTAGTTTGTTATTATATTCAGTATGAGCTGGTAGGAGTGAAAGGCTGTATGTGTCTATGACTTTGACGAAATGAAACTGGCAGCTGATTTGGATTAACAGCAGCGTTGACAGTTTAATTGATCTCCTTCTGGGATATGTAATCTTGCTGGTTACTCTGGAGGTTCTTATGCTCATTGAGCCCTTCCCACACACGGCATTGTTGAACAATCTGTCCCCAGTTTGACTGAGTAAATGAGTTTCCACTTCAGCAGGTTATTGAATTCCTCATTGCCCTGGTTTCTGTGTGATATCGGTGTCCTTGTATCTACCCAGGATGAACTATTGGTTCAAATCATGTCCACGCAGACGTAAGTCCCGTTGTCCATGTTGTGAATGTGTTTTTATTCTTCCTGATACACCCACAGGGTGTGGATGTCGCTGGTCAGGACAGCATTTGTTGTTCATCCTGATTCGCTGCTGCCTCGCTGCTCGAGGGACATGGATTCGATCCCAGTCTCGTGTGACTGTGTGCAGTTTGCACATTCTCTCTTTGCTTGTTTGAGTTTCCTCCCACAGTCTGTAGGTGTGAAGGTTCCTGGGATCAGCCATTGGAAATGAAGGGGAATGGAATAGGTATGGAGTGTGGGTCTGATAGGATGTGCTTCAGAGGGATTGTGTCGACTGCAAGGGCTGAATGGCCTGCTTTCCCACACGGTTTTCATTCTCGGATGAAGGGTCAGCTAGTTTGTTCAGGTCCTGGAGACACAAGTAGGCAGGATTGGGTAAAGATGGGAGCGTCCCCTATAAGCGACATGCATGAATGGGATTGCAGGAAATGAAAGGCATGTTCTCTGTTCCTGAGATCAGGCGTTCATTCCAGGTTTTATTCATCGAACTTTAACATTACCAGTTCCGTGTGTGAGTCCCCAGGGATGAGTAGTTTATTATATAACCACAACACCACCTTCTCCAGGTTGCAGTATTTATTGGGAACAAGAAGCTGATTCTGAGCTGATGCGAACAAAAGCAGATGCCAATGTCAAAACCACTGATCCAAACAGGAAAATGAAATTTCGAACATTGTCACCCCAAAGTTAAAGTCTCCACACGCTTAAGATGCGCCAATCGGCTGTCTCAGCAACATGTACTGTTTATGGTCATAATATTATAAATGGGGGCAAGTATTCCCTTCCACCCCGCTTTTGACCAGGAGCTGTCCCAACCTTGGAAATACATGCTCCTCTCTCCTGTTATTCCATCCCAGTTTCCAATTGGATCTTCGTGCATGCTTCACACAGTTTCTCTGATTCCGGTTCTGGAACTGGAATGATGTGTGATTGCCTGCAGCAATTGGTCCTGCCTTGTGTGGGCAAAGTGATGAAGTAGCCGATGTTCAAATATAATGCTATTGAAGCATACGTTTCAACAATATTCTGCACTCTGCCAAGAGTTGGAGAGTTTTGTTCATCCCATTCTCCTGTACTCTCATTCATGGAATCTCCACAGCCTCTGGGGATGCTAAAGTTAAAGATTCGGTTCATTCTGCGTTCCCACATGCCTGTCGCTAAGTCCTGATATTGTACATTCTTCCTGACATTTCCTCTGCTACCATACTGGTTGCAGTTTACAAGTGTGGTCTGTGGAATGCTATAACCGTTTAGTAGTTCGTATTCTGCGTTGTGATTGCAGCGACCGCAGCTCAAATCCACAGCATGGCGGTCAGTTCTCTCAAAGTTTTACTTTTGGTGTAACACGGTCAGAAATTAATCGTTTTTACAAGATAATATTCCCCGAGGTGATGATCTGTTTTCCATCGAATTTTGTTCTCTGATATTTCTACGTTTCATGTATCAGGATTGAAACCCAAAAGTTCTCGAAGATGTTTCTCCCTCGCACTCTCCCTAACTCTCTTTTCCGTCCCTCATCCCATTTGACTGAGGCATTGCACAATCTAACATACGCTTTCACGTTGATACCATCCAGTCTGTGCCTTTGCACTCACTGTTGCCCCAATCTCTTCATTGGCACCTTCAAATCATTCGATCCGTTTGGATACCTTGGCTGTGAGATCAATTCTCTTTTAGCAGCTTTTACTGACATGGACAAAAGATTATTGGAGTGTGAGGCTCAATAAAAGGGCATAAGGAATAATTGGGGAAAAGAGACTCTATTGGAAAAGATCCCCCATGAGGGCTTTCTGCGATAGCCTAGTGGTATTATCACTGGATTGTTAACACAGCAAAGCCAGGTAATATTCTGAGGAGAAGAGTTGGATTCTCACCACACCACGACGATGATAGTATATGAATGCAATAAATGCCTAGAATTAAGAATACGTTGTCTGAAAAACCCATGTGTTTCACTGACGTCCTTGAGGGAAGGAAACTACCGTCCTTATCTAATCTGGCGTCCACGTGACTCCAAACCGGAAGGCAATAAATGCTGCAGAGCCACCCCCGATGCTGTTACAGAATAGAAATATGTTCATTCGGCTCAGTGCTAGAATTGTCCAGGGATGAGATCGCACTGGGAAAGTTGCAGCAGAGATTCACTCGGATCGTGTCGTAACTGAAATTGTACATTGAAAACTCCCTTGATTGTTTGCTAAGTCTCCGATCTGTTAGAATGACCATGTGAGCTTCACTTCTTTCATACGTAAAGTGCAAAACTTTTTTATTTTAAAGTTTCATTCTCAGGTGAAGTTTAACAACTGGTGTCTACCCCCATGTGCTGCTGTCCGTTCCATATTGTTTCGAATGATTCTAATTTATAAAAATGAGTTCCCAGAGACTTACATGGATTCATGCAGTTTTTGAGCAAAGTACAATGTAACTCTGCAAGTACAAATTCACCCCACGGAGGGGTGTGTGTGTGTGTGTGTGTGCGTGCGTGTGTGTGTGTGTGTGCTTGCACGTGCGCGTGCGCACTCATGTGTAGGAGGGTCTCTGTTTGTAGATAGGGCAATGGGATCACCTGTACTGTGACATGAACCCAATGACCATGGGTACCGAATTTCGCTATCAGTCTCTGTGGGGGCACTTTTAGCTGCTGCCTGTTCCGAAGACCGCCTTGGAGGATTGTCACCCGAAGATCCGAGGTCGACTGTCCTGGATCACTGAAGTGTTCTCTAACTGGGAAGGGGAACGCCTGTCTGTTGATTGATGTGCAGCGCTCATTCCATTGCTGTCGCCTCTGCTCAGCTTCACCAATGTACCATGTCTTAAGGCATCCTTTGCCTGTAGCTTCTTTTTTTTAAGATGAGCATCAGTCTAAACATTATGGTATAGACGCAGCACTAGGGGCCGAGCACCTTCAACATATTATCTGTGCTGACACTAATTGGTAAAGTCCACCTGAGAATGTAACTGTCAAAAGAAAGTTTTTCGAAGCACATAAGAAAGAAATGAACCTTACATAGTCATTCTAACAGATGGAAGACTTAACAAGCAATCAAGGTATTTTTCCAATGTATAATTTCAGTGACATTACACTGTAACCTTTCGCTATAAATTCTGTACCTTACCACTGTGTACTCCATAGCCACCTGATGAAGGAGCAGCTCTCCAAATGCTATTGCTTCCATTAAACCTGTTGGACCATGACCTGGTGTTGTGCGATTTTTAACTTCGTATAAGAATGCGGATCTCACAATTAAAATAGAGACGAAGAAGCATTTATTCTCTCAGACAGTTCCGTATCAGTGGACTTTCTTGGAGCAGAAGGCTGTTGAGGAAGTGTCATGAGGTGTAATGAGGCTGAGATCGGCAGATCTTCAAACAGCAAAGACATCAAGCGTTATGGGGAAACGCAAGAATGTGCAGTTCAAGGTTAACAGATCAGATATGAAACCATTCAATAGTGGAACAGACTTGATGGTCTGAATGGTGTTTATCTGTTTCTAAAATTGTTGGCCTTAATATGAAGCTGCAAAACCGACCTGTGTAAAATGTTCCAAATTTAAAAAAGCGTGGTCCCCCGGAGCACTGAACCGAGGTGAAATGTACAAAGAACAACACACAAAGGGCAGACAATATTGGGTCATTGATCCGTAGTGATCAGTATACCAAGGTAAACAGGAAAACCGATATTCAGTATCTACATTGAACCTGGCTCCACGAGGCATGTAGTTAACTCTCACAAACCACTATTCCCCTTCCGTTTTCCTGACGCCCCCTCCGTTCTTGTTTTAAACTGATTGAACGTCAGGCAATTGTAGATGACATTGCTGATGTGGATCTGCAGCATATAGAACATTAGAGCGTAGTACAGGCCCTTCGGCCCTCGATGTTGTGCCGCCCTGTCATACTAATCTGAAGCCCATCCCATCTACACTATTCCATGTACGTCCATATGCCTCTCCAATGACGACTTAAATGCACTTAATCTTGGCGAATCTACCACCGTTACAGGCAAAGCATTCCATGCCCTAACTACTCTCTGAGTAAAGAAACTACCTCTGACTTCTGTCTTGTACCTACCTCCCCTCACTTTAAAGTTATGACCCTCGTGTTTGCCGTCTCCATACTTGGAAAAAGACTCTCCCTGTCCACCCTATCTAAACCTCTGATTATCTTGTATGTCTCTATTAAGTCACCTTTCAGTCTTCTCTCAAACGAGGACAGCCTCAAGGCCTTCAGTCTTTCCTCGTAATATGTTCCTTCCATATCAGGCAACATGCTAGAAAATTCCCTCTGCACCCTTTCCAAAGCATCAACATCCTTCTTATAATGCGGTGACCAGAACTGTTGACAACACTTCAAATGGGGCCGTACCAGATCTTTGTACAGCTGCAGCATAACCTTCTGATTCCAGAACTCAATCCCTCTATTAATAAAGGCCAAAGCACTGTTATCCTTCTTAACAACCCTGTCAATCTGGGTGGCAACTTTCAGGGATCTGTGTACATGGACACCGAGATCTCTCTGCTCATCTGCACTACCAAGAATCTTACCATTAGCCCAGTACTTTGCATTGCGATTACTCCGTCCAAAGTATATCACCTCACACTTGTCCACATTAAACTCCATTTGCCACCACTCAGCCCAGCTCTGCATCCTATCTATGTCTCTCTGCAACCTACTACATCCTTCGTCACTGTGCACAACTCCACCGACCGTAATGTTGTCCGCAAATTTACTAACCCACCCTTCTAAGCCCTCATCCAGGTCATTTATAAAAATGACGAATAGCCCCGGACCCCACAGCGAACCTTGCGGAATGCCGCTAGTAACTGGACACCAAGATGAACATATTGCATCAACTACAACACTCTGTTTTCTTTCAGCAAGTCAATTACTGATCCAACCTGCTATGTCTCCCACAATTCCATTCCTCCGTATTTTGTATAATAGCCTACTGTGGGAACCTTATCGAAAACCTTGCTGAAATCCATGTACAGCACATCAACCTGCTTACTCTCCTCCACCTGCTTGGTCACTTTGTCAAAAAAACCCATAAGATTCGTTAGGCACGACCTACCCTTTACAAAGCCGTGCTGACTGTCCCTGATCAGATTATTCTTTTCTAGATGATTATAAATCCTATCTCTTAGAACCTTTTCCAATGCTTTACCAACAACTGAAGTGAGACTCACTGGTCTGTAATTACCAGGGTTGTCTCCACTACCCTTCTTGACAAGGGAACCACATTTGCTATCCTCCAGTCCTCAGGCACTATTCCTGTAGACAATAATGATTGCTAGATCAATGGCACAGGCTCGGCAATCTCTTCCTTTGCTTCCCAGAGGATCCTAGAATAGATCCCATCCGGCCCAGAGGACTTGTCTATTTTCACACTCTGCAGTATTTCTAATACCTCTTCCTTGTGAACCTCAATCTCTTCGAGTCTAGATGCAAGTATCTCTATATCTTCCTCGCCAACATTTTTATTTTCTATTGTGAACACTGTCGACAAATATTTATTTAGTGTTTCCCATGTCTCCTCTGACTCCACACACAACTTCCCACTATTATTCTTGATTGGCCCTAATTTAACTCTCGCCATTCTTTTATTCCTGACATACCTATGGAAAGCCTGAGGGTTAATCCTGATCCTATCCGCCAACAACTTCTAATTTCTCCTCCTGGCTCTCATTTCTCTTCCCCGGCTCTTCTGAACTCTCTTATTAGTTCATGCAGGGAAACGATTCTGTCTGCTGCACATCATTCTACTTCGAAATATCAGGCAGTATTTCATATTGATTACTGTAAACGTTAACCTTTAACAAGCCATGACAGTGAAATCACTGAATCCTCATCACTATACGACCAGGGAAGATTTCTATTAACATCACCCTGGACACCATGAGATTCGCCATTCTATTCTCCCATCCTTCTGTGCGTGATCCCCTCGGCCCTATTCCGGTCTTGTTGGTTGGTTTACAATACTGAGGCTATCCAATCATCTTTGTATTTCAGTTTCTAAAGGATGAGACCTTCTCCCTGAGCTGGAAATGTGCTTGCTCAGTGGTGATATCAATGTCCGTGAAAACTAGAAAAGTGCTTGAAATAGGCCATTCCTGTTTTTTATTCCAAGAACTTGAGGCAAACCGTTTGGCTGGACAGGAAATAGCGGGCGTGAGCAGTGACCAAGTTAGTATAAACTACAGAGTAATAGGGAAACAATGGGCAAGGAACACTGGGACGGGAGGGTCTGAATGCTTCCTTTCTTTGCTGTAACCAGACATTGGTGTTGAGCTCTGAAATGGGACAACATCAGACCAGTCGATGAAATCTTACTTTCTCCTTGTTTTCTCCAGAGGCCTGTGTCACACTTGGGGAAATGTGTCTGCGTGCTTCAGTCTATGGGTAAAAATGGGGTTCAGTTCCCATCTCAAACTTTAATCCCATTTATTATGTTTTACGAGATTAAAACGTTACAGAGAAATTAGCATTCAGGTGAAACGTCAGAGCTTACAGTTTTACAGACCAAGTACTGGGAAATGAAATGAAGGGACCCATTTCCGTGCTCTAAACACACGGTAATTCACTCATTTTTGAGGGGAAACATATCTGCAGTGACATAATTCCAAAAACTGTGTTATGAAGAAACGGTGCAACTGCTTCTGCCCTCATCCCTGGTGGTCTAGTGGTTAGTATTCTGCGCTTTAACTGAGTGGCCTGGTTTCTGAAAACGAAACGTGCCTATGAGCAATGTATTGGGCTATTCCAGGATTGCCTTCTCTGACAACGTGGGACATGACTGATGTTCTCTATGATATGGAAGTGTCAGTGTTTGAGTTAAGTTGACAAAGTTAAAAATTACACAATATCTGAGCAGAGTCGAGCGAGTTTATTTGGAAGCACTAGCTTTCGGAGAGCCGCTCCTTCATCAGGTGGGTGTTTTTCTGCAGAAACTTCGTGTGTGTGTCAAAATGCGCGATCTTTTGGAAGATCATCTGGACTTTAACCGACCGTTCGTGGTGTCGACGGTACCCATGACTTGGAGGTATTGGTGTTCGACTTGGGTGGATACATTTAATAATCACACAGAGCCATTTTAGATTCCAACAGTTGACAAACACCTGATGAAGAAACAGTGCATGGAACACTGGTGCTTCCAAATAACTCTGTTCGATACAATCTGGTGCTGTGTGATTTTTACTCTGACAGCTCTTGGTAATTTTTAACTGGTCGAAGACAGTGAAAGAATTTTCGTTCGTGGAGATGAAAATTTCAAATATTACCCACCTCAGCATAACAAAAATGAGTAGGTTGGATGTGTGATGAATCTCCACAATGCGCTTGCGCAAAGTAAAGGTTGAAGTTACAACCGCCTGATCCGTAGCCAGCTATACAAATGGTTGTACCACGGGCCAGATGCACAGCTGAGATTTTACACGCGGCAGAGCTGTGGTGTTAACAAGGACATGAGCAATAGCAGGAACAGTCACAAGGTGAACAAAGAACCAAGATAATCACCATCATTCATTCACTTCAAATTATCTTAAAAAACAAGACCATTCACAATCTGATCAGCCAATCAATGAGGTCACTGCTGATCTTGGAAATTGCAACTGACTTTGCTGCGTTTTCACCATAATTTGAGGTAAACTCCAGCCTAAACATAACATCGCATATTCCCATTAATTTTCAGTTTAAGATTAAGTTAATGACCTGTCCGTACTTGCAGGAAATGAGTGAAAACGTCCTTCCGGTGATGTAATCAAGTCCAGAGTCGGCCAGAAAAGCAAAGACAAAGACATGAAACAACACTCCCATTTCTCTCTGTACCAATGCGTTTTCCTGAGTTGAATATTTGCAGGACTTGTCTTTACTATCTAAAGAATTAATTATTTTTCCGGGAAAGATTCTTCATAAATCAATTAACATCTGAGGTGTTGAAACATATTTTACTTTAGATTAAAATAGTTGAATATCTTTTCCCAAAGCCCAATGTCCCAATCCTCCCTCCTCCTCCATGTAAATACAAGCTGTTCCAGGTGATGTTGGAGCTCCCAACCTGACGTTCCAATGCTCCTTGCTGCTCCATGTCAATAGAAGCGGCTCTACTTGAAGTTGGAGCTCCCAGTCTGATGTCCCAATGCTCCCTGCTCCATGTCGGTAGAAGTGGTGCAGTTGAGTTTAGACCTACCACTCTGATGTCCCAATGCTCCCTGTTCCATGTCAGTAGAAGTGGTGCAGTTCAGGTTAGACCTACCACTCTGATGTCCCAATGCTCCCAGCGGCTACATGTCATTAAACGCTGATCCTTGTGAGGTTGGAGCTCCCAGTCTGATATCCCAATGTTCCCTCCTCCATATCAATATAAGCAGTCCATTTGTGGTTGGATCTATCACTCTGATGTCCCAATGCTCCCTGCTGCTACATGTCATTAAAAGCTGATCCAGGTGAGAGTGGAGATCCCAGATGGATCTCGCAAAGCTTCCTGCTCCATGCCAACTGAAGCTGCTCCAAATGAGGTTAGATCTTGCATTCGGATCTCCCAATGCTCCCTACTGCTCCATGTCAATAGAAGCTGCTCCATGTGTGGTTGGAACTCCCAGACTGATGTCACAATGCTCCCTGGTCCACATCAAAAGACGCTGTTCCAGATGAAGTGGGAACTCCCATCCCTGGCACCTCACATACTTCTATACCATCATAGAAATACTGCCCACTGAACATTTCTACCACTGGAGCCATTGGTGGAATATCCGCATCATGAGAACATAATATTATTTTTAGTCACCACCGAATCATTATTTCCAAAAGTCATTCTTCCTTATACCTTATTTAGCATGTGCATACTGCAGTCAATCCGAAGTAAGATAATGGTGCTAATTGATGTATGCTTAATAAAAATTACATCCTATTTTTCATGTTGAGTAACTGCGACTATGCAAGGACAATGTTTATATTGAAATCACACTTTTATTCCAGGTGAGAGAATGTGGTTAGCATTATTTAAAATGAACTTGTTCTCTGTGTAAAATGATAAAATAGATCTCAATTTCAAAACTAAATTGCTAACGTTGTCATCCATCTTGAAATGTGGTGTCTTTTTCTTTCAACCAGACGGCTATTATAACGAAAAGTCTATTCATGATATCCGTATAAAGACACTTTAAATCGCAAGGTTTGTGAAGGTTTGTAGCTCAGGTTGAGGTTTAGGGTGTAGGTTTGCTCGCTGAGCTGTAGGTTTGATATCCAGACGTTTCATTACGTAGCGAGGTAACATCATCAGTGGCGACCTTCAAGTGAATCGAAGCTGTTGTCTAGCACTTTCTATATATCTTTCTCCTGGATGGGGTTCCTCGGGTTTGTGGTGATGCCATTTCCGGTTTGTTTTTTGCGGGGTTGATCGATGGCATTTCGATCTATGTGTTTGTTTATGGCATTGTGTTTGGAGTGCCATGCCTTTTGGAATTCTCTGGCATGTCTTTGCTTAGACTGTCCCAGGATCAATGTGTTGCCCAAGTCGAACCGGACTACCAAAAATCCATAAACTGGCAGCCCCGCTCAGACCCATAGTCTCATTACTTGGAACACCAACATACAGACTGGCCAAAGAACTACACGCAAGTCTGAAATACCTCACAGAAGAGTCGCAGCACTCCATCCACTCCACCTAGGAATTCCTAAAAATCATCAAAAACACCAAAGTGGAGGAAGAGGAAGCAATGATCTCATTCGACATAACAGCACTGTTCACCTTCATCAACATCGACCTGGCAAAGGAAACACTTACCACACTTTTAGAAGAGACAATCACAGACGCACCAACAACCATCAATCACATTACCAACGAAAACATCATGAAGTTAGTGGATTGTGCCTCACCACCCACTTCATCTTCAACAACATAGTCTACAAACAAACCAACGGCGCACCCATGGAATCTCTGCTATCAGGATTCATAGCAGAAGCGGTAATGCAAAGACTAGAACAAACAGCCCTACCAACAATCAAACCAAAAATCTGGGTCCGCTACATAGATGACACCTTTGTCATCACAAAACGAAACAAGATAGTAAAGACATTTTACATCATCAACAACACCCTCACAGGTATAAAGTTCACCAAGGAGGAAGAAACCGACAACAAACTCGCATTCCTGAACGTCACAGTAGAAAGAAAGGACAACGGAGAACTACAAAGCTGCATATACAGAAAACCGACAAACACTGAGCAAATACTTAACTACACCAGCAACCATCCCAACACACACAAACGAAGCTGTATAAGAACACTATTCCAACGAGCCACCACACACTGCAGCACAGACGAACTTCTGAAGACACAGGCGAACCACCTATACAACGTATTCGAGAAGAACAGATACTTAAAAAATACAGTGCGCAGATTCCTCAAGAACAAACCACGACAAGCAGACCAAACACAGCCAGAAACCCTAACCACCTTACCATACATCAAAGAAGTTTCAGAAATGACGGCCAGACTACTCAGACCCCTCGGAATCTCAGTCGCACACAAACCGACAAAGACTCTCAAACAAAAACTAACAAACTTAAAAGACCCAGTACAACCCATGGACAAAAACAACGTCATCTACAAAATTCCATGCAAGGACTGCCACAAACACGACGTAAGACAACAGGAAGAAAGTTAGCCACCAGGATATACGAACACCAGCTAGCCACAAAAAGACACGGCCTTCTCTCCCTCGTAGCCCTACACACGGATTAAAAATACCAGCATTTCGACTGGGACAACACATCTATCCTGGGACAGGCTAAGCAAAGACACCCCATAGAATTCCTAGAGGCCTGGCACTCCAACCACAATGCCATAAATAAATACATAGATATACATGCCATCTGTCAACCCCTCAGAAGACGAACAGGAAATGACATCACCACAAACCCCAGGAACCCCATCGAGGAGAAAGATACAAATAGAAATCAGGAGACGACAGCTTCGCTTCACTTGGAGGTCGCCACCTAGCCAAGTAATGAAACGTCTGAATATCAAAGCTACAGCTCAGCGAGCAAACCTACACCCTACATTTTAAATCATTTTTCATGTTTATGTTGCATGAATCTGCGGTTATTGATCCACAGTTTAGTTTCACTCACGACAGGTAACATGCTGATTTCTCCAGTTGTTCATGGTTCAATGTGATGCATCCAGTGTGTGCATAACGAGAGGGAGCTTGTTTCCCACATCTTGTGTTTATCTGTGCCTTATTTCCAGCATTCATCAATGGCGAGAGCAAGGGGCGAGGGCGAGACCAATGTGTAAGTCTTTCCGTGCCCATGCACGGCACCCACATTGGCAATTCTCCACTGTGCGTTTACAGCTAGTTCTCAGTGCCCCTAAACCCACGCCCTGCCCCTTTTGAAATATCTCCATTATTTTGTGCTGTCTCGCTGTGCTCTTCTCACCAGGATGCATTACTTCTCCTCAACGTCCTTCATATTTCATCTGACAAAACATTCATTAAGAATCCCTTTGCATAAACATGCACTTCGCAGCTCTCGGTATTTGATTTTCCTGGATGTCTTTCATACGAAGAAACGTTCTCAGCACTGACTTGAAAAAGAAAATCGCGTTTCTTTTCATTATCCCAAAGCAACCTCCATTTCAACGCAGTTTAGTTAAAAGGTACAAACTATTCTTTGAGATTTTGTAATCGCGTCAATGCATATAAACTGACAATTGGAGTTCCAGTTTCAATCATCTGAAAACAGCACCATTGAAAGCCGTTGATGACAGCGACGAGAGTGGGATTCGAACCCACGCGTGCAGAGCACAATGGATTAGCAGTCCATCGCCTTAACCTCTCGGCCACCTCGTCAGAGGCATCGGGTAGGCTATGACCTTATCAATAATTGAAATGCATAAATTATGCAGAGCAGCAGACATTTCTCCCGATTGTTTGTGAAATGAGAAATAACACAGTACGGTTCCAAGATGATGGTCTGACCCCTGGGTTGTGGGGCAAGTGCACTCCCACTGTCACACTATGCACACAGTGATCTGAACAAAAATGAGGAAATGAATTTGTAACAAGGTCTATTGAATTCTGTGCAGATTTGAAGTCAACGGAATGAAGAACCCGAGACAGCAGGAGGTGTTCTTTCAATAAAGAGTTGGACAGAGCTCTTAAGGATAGTGGAATCAAGGGTTATGGGGATAAGGCAGGAACAGGATACAGATTGAGGATGTTCAGCCATGATCATAATGAATGGTGGTGCTGGCTCGAAGGGCAGAATGGCCTACTCCTGCACCTGCTGTCTATTGTCTATTAAACTGCCTGTCAGGAATTGTTTTCCAGACTGGAGGAGAGTGCATAGTGCTCAATATCATTATTCGGAACACCTAATTTCCGCTCAGATGTTTTTGACACGCACTTGTGAACAGAACAGACAATTTCAAAATCCGAAATAAGGCTAAACTGACAATTGAACTCAACAATGCAAAAACCTTGAGCTGTATCATTTTCCTGGGTCGTGCGACACCAAGTCACTGTATGATCACAGCAACACAGTGAGCAAGTGTCAGAAGGAAAATGAGTGCAGTGGCAGAGCGCATACTGGGAATAGCAGTTGACACACGGGGAAGTGCATTTCCCACAACAGGAACACTTCCCAAACAGCGGACTGCGGTGGAAGAATTCAGAGGTGGTTTACACTTTGAAATTCGATGCCAGAGACACAATGGAGATCTGTCATTGAGTCTGTTCAAGATGAAGATTTTAAGATTTCTACAGATGCAAAACAAAATCAAAAGCTCATGGGTTAGTGAAGGCAAAAGATGAAATTGTACATTTCATCAATCTACCCATCTTTACAATGAGTACCTCACCACTTTCCTCACTCAGGGACTGAACCACTGGTGAAGATGATCATATAATCCCCGTTACTAGCAATGGAATCAGAGAAACTTGGTTTCCCAAACGTTAAGGTAAAACCAGGAATGTGGAGGTAAGCATTAATGTGTTGCTCCTGTGCTGAAGGTGACCAGTGCACTGTATCTCTGTTTCAGTATAGTCGGTGTGCTGTGCAGAAGTTTCAATTCTGAGCCTCACATGGAGCAGCTTTAATTTGTCGTCGTGTTGAGGAATACGGACAGAAGGTGATATTGAGCAAAGCTAAGTTTATGGGAAAATACCCGTGTTTGTGGATTGAGAAACTACCTCTTCTGGATAATGACTCCTTGATCAACAAAGATACTGCAAGTATCTAAAACGTGAAGAAACATATGTGGAGAGAGAGCCGAAGGTGATTTTTTAGCAGATGGATAACGTTTCCCATGTGCCCTGCGTTAAATTCCGGGAAAATAGATGTTGAACTGGTTTCATGTTGCACAGTTTACACATGTTACACTGATGAGTCAATGAACATTCCCCACGTATCCTCGAAGACAAGGATTTCCTTTTCCATTTTAGGAGATCATTACAGCACTGAATTCCATGTGTGCATTTCATTATAACCGAAACAGCTGCAGCAAGACTTTTAAACTAAGATTTTGCTAAGATCTACTTGCATTGGTTGTCCAAAAAATTACATTCCATATTATGGTATGTTTGCAGATGAAGGCACTTTCTGATTCTTGAGCAATTATATTTAAGTTTTGTCAAAAAATTATCATTCGCCGTTCTCTCTTTCCCTTTCATTTTCCCGTTTTATATCCCGTATTTTATCTGTTTATCTTAAGTTTTCAATAATTTCAATCAATCTCGCTCCTGATTACCAATCCGAGAGAATGCCACAGTCTTGTCAATTTGTATGTAGGGCGCGGTGACCAAGTAGAAAGGCATTGGTCACGTGAACCAAATAAAAGGAGCCGGCTGGTGGAATCTGGCCGTTCCATCACAGTCATATTTAAAACATTTAACATAATCTTTAGCCAAATCATATTGGCAGAAAACAAGAAAACAAAAACAAAAAAATTGCTGATGTTGAAAATCAAACAAAAACAGGCGTTGTTGGAATATTTCAGGACGTCTGGCAGCATCTGTGGACAGACGGACCCAATGGATGTCAAACGTTAACTGTGATTCATCTGCACAGATGCTGCCAGCTCACCTGTGATTTTACAGCAATTTCTGTTTTTGTTTCAGATTGGCAGATTTTGTCGCAGTCCATAAGAACAGTGCTCATTAGAATCAAACAGACAGCATGGACCTGGTCGTGTGAAATGAGACAGCAATAATGAATGAGTGGAGAGTGTTGTACTGGAAAAGTACAGCGGGTCAGGCAACATCCGAGGAGCAGGAGAATGGACGATTTAGGTATAAGCCATTCATCAGGAATTAGGCTTGTGAGTCGGGCAGAGGAACAAAGCTGAAGCCAGGTACCAATTCGCAGACACCTCCTCCTACAGACCAGGATCACAAACTCTCCTCCCCTCACCAAACCATCATCTCCCAGACCATCCGCAATCTTATCACCTCTGGGCATCTCCCATCCACAACCTTCAACCTCATTGTCCGTGAACCGCGCACTCCCCGATTCTACCTCCTTCCTAAGAATCACAAACCTGACTGCCCCAGTCGACATATTGTCTCATCCTGAGCCTGTCCCATCCGAATCATCTCTTCCTACATCGACACACTCCTCTCTTCCCAGTTCAGGAAATGCCCACTTACATTCGTGACACCCCTATGCACTTCACCTCCTCCAAGAATTTCGTTTCCCTAGACCCCATCGCGTCATCTTCACCATGGACATCCAGTCCCTGTACAAATCCACCTGCCATGACAGAAGTCTGCAAGCCTTCCATTTCTTAATCTCACACTATCCCAAACAGTACCTTTCCACCGACATCCGCATCCACTTGGCTGAACTGGTCCTCACAATCAACAACTTCTCTTTCCAATTCTCCCACTTCCTCTATTGACGCTGGTAGCCATGGGCACCACATACGACCTAGCTATGCCTGCCTGTTTGTTAGATACGCGGAACTGTCCATCTTTCACAATTACACAGGCACCATCCTCCACCTGTTCCTCTGCTACATTGATGAATGTTTGGGTTCACTTGGTGCTCCAACGAGGAGGTTGCATTGCTCACCAACTTTACCAACACCTTCCACTCCGACCTCAAATTTATCCGGATCCTCTTGGCAACTTCCCTCACCTTCCTGGACCTCTCCATCACCGACTCTGGCAACTGACTAATTACAGACATATACTACAAGCTCACCGACTCCCACATGTATCTCGTCTATATCTCCTCCAACCCTATCTCGTGTAAGAACGCCATTCCTTATTCCCAATTCCTCCACCTCCAGCACATATGTTTCCAGGATGACCAATTTCACCTCAGAAAGAGCCAGTTGGTCTACTTCTTCCACGATCACAAATTGCCTTCCCACGTGGTTGACAGTGCCCTCTGGTTCAACACCTCCATTTCACACACCACCACCCTTGAAGCCACGCCTCTCAACGCAACAAGGACAGAACCACCTGTTGCTCACCTTACATCCCATCAAACTCCGCATAAACGCATCATATTCTGCCACTGATGCCACCTCCAAACAGACACCATCACCAGAGATATATTTCGCTGCCCAGCCCTGCCAACATTCCGTAAAGACCATTCCCTCCATGACCCCCTCTTCAGGTCCATACATCCCCCCCAACCAGCCCACAACCCTCTCCTGGCATCTTTCACTGCCACCAAAGGAAGGGTGAAACTAGCACCCACACCACTCCCCTCACCTCAGCCAAGGCCCGAATGGATCATTCCACATCCATTAGAAATTCACCTTTACAGCGACCAATGTCATCTACTGAATCCGTTGCGCCCAGTGCGGTCTCCTCTACATCAGGGAGACAGGAAACCTTCTTGCAGATCATTTCAGAGAACATCTCTGGGACACCCGCACCCACCAACTTCACCGTCCCGTGGCTGAACACTTCAACTCCCCCTCCTACCCCATCAAAGACATACAGGTCTTGGACCTCACCACTGCCAAACCGTTACCACCCAACACCTGGAGGAGGAACACTACACCTACCGCCTTGGGACCCTAACACCACACGGGATAAATGTGAATTTGAACAGTTACCTCATTTCCCCTCCCCCAAGCCCAAGCCTTCAACTCGGCACCGTCCTCGCAACCCTTTCCATCACTGCTATTTCTGACCTATTTTCTTCTCCCTCCTATTCATCCATCTATTACTTTCCAGCTATTTCCCCTCAACCCCACACTATTTCCTTTTATCTATCAGCCCCCACTCACAAGCCTTATTCCAGATGAAAGGCTTAAATCTGAAACCTGAATACTCCTGCTCTGCGGATGCTCCCTGATCTGCTGTGCTTTTCCAACATCACACTACCAACTCTGATCTCCAGCATCTGCAGTCCTAAATTTATCCTTCGAATTATCAATGACCTTAGAGTGAATATATTCCTCGATTGCAGTGATCACAGTGTGACTGAGTTTTCCATTTATTTTGGGTGAGGGCAGGCTGGATCTGAGACGAGCGATTAACATCTAAACAATGAGAATGGTATCAGATAGCGAAGTTAGGGCGGGCTGAAGTGAAGTGGAAAATTCTGTCAGAAGATGGGTCAGTACAACTGCATCACATCATCCAGACTGTAAAAGATACACAGAAGGAGAAAATCAACTTCAGTGCAGGCACAATGACAGGTAAAGTGGAAAGGAGACAATACAACATACTGAGGTGCAGTGGAATTATTTATGTGAAAGGATTCGATATATAAGCTGCACCTTTACATATGGACTGCCCTCACATTGGAAAAATGAATTCCCTGCAGTGTAACGGCGATATTTGCCTGTGACATCACAATGTTGAGAGACACTGACATAGTTTCTTCTGTAGCAGCGTGGCCTCGTAAAAGCATGACTGTCCCATTAACCAGAATTCAATACTTCAAAGCTCTCCTCTGCACTGTACAATTTATTTGCTGCGCCTGTAGTCAGATCTCAATCGCTTTACTATGTATCTTCTTCTGCTTCCTGCTTCATGGAAACACTTGAAACGTGAACAAATCCACTTTCCACTTTCACCAATCTTTTGCAACTCCCGAGTTGGCACAGGTACGAGTGACCGATTGGCCTTCTCGAGCGTTCTCACTCTGGTATGATCTGAATGATAAAGTGGACTGTGTCTGATCGGCAGAACGTCCCCACGCGGGACGATGCTGTTTATCCCATCCCCGTGGACTGAGCTGTCTCTATTGGCAGAGTATTCAGCCATTCCCCTCCACTTGCAGGCATTATGACGGGATGTAAATGCGGATATGCTCTGAAGCTTCCTCTCACGGGCACAGCCAGGTGCAAGAGCGCCGCTGGAACTTAGAAAATTTGATTGCGAACTTCCTCCAAATATCATTTATTTGAGAGAGAGAGAAACGTGCTGAGCTGGTGGGAAAGAGAGAAATGGGCTGTGGACTCTCTTCCCTCAGTAAAATTCAAATAAGTGCATTTTTGTGCTGCCCATTTGATGTTCAGTATCAATCTTCACAGAACAATCCAGCAGAAAGGCTTTTGTTTCAGAGCCGTCGGTTTCTTTGCTGCAATCGGGCATCAGTTCACATCTGAGTCCCAAATGTCCCAGATGAAGCGGCTCCGTATGAAACCCTCACTCACTGAGAACCATCCCCACAGCCAGGGGCTGCGGGGCTGCAGACAGTCCAAAGCGGAAGGGAGGATTAAAAACGAGCCATTATTTCTCCCTCTGCCACTCTGTCACAGAGACAGGGAGAGGGACGGCAGAGACGGGTGACGTCATTCACGTGCCGACAGAAGCCGTTCAGCCCATCGAGTCCACGGTAAATCTCTATCGCTTGCTTCTCTCTGAGGTTATTCATCATCAGTGCTGCTTGTTCTAATAAGAGGGAACTGTATCTGTCTGGAAATGCTGTTTCCGACAGACCGAACCACATGTCATTCACGGCTGTTCATTTCACCGGAGGACCCTGCTGTGTGATACAGCCTGGGGAAGAACTGCAAGGCGGTAAAAACAATGACTGCAGATGCTGGAAACCAGATTCTAGATTAGTGGTGGTGGAAGAGCACAGCAGTTCAGGCAGCATCCAAGGAGTTTCGAAATCGACGTTTCGGGCAGAATCCATTCATTAGGAATAAAGGCAGTGAACCTGAAGCGTGGAGGAGGCTAGAGGAGGGTGGGGGTGGGGAGAATGTAGCGTAGAATACCATGAGTGATTGGGGGAGGGGGTGAAGGTGATAGGTCAGGGAGGAGGGTGGAGTGGATAGGTGGAAAAGGAGCTAGGCAGGTAGGACAAGTCCAGACATGTCATGGGGACAGTGCTGATCTGGAAGTTTAGAACTAGGGCGAGGTGGGGGACGGGGAAATGAGGAAACTGTTGAAGTCCACATTTATGCCCTGGGGTTGAAGTGTTCTGAGGCGGAAGATGAGGCGTTCTTCCTCCAGGCCTCTGGTGGTGAGGGAGCGGCGGTGAAGGAGGCCCAGGACCTCCATGTACTCGGCAGAGTGGGAGGGGGAGTTGAAATGTTGGGCCACAGGGCGGTGTGGTTGAGTGGTGCGGGTGTCCCGGAGATGTTTCTTAAAGCGCTCTGCTAGGAGGCGCCCAGTCTCCCCAATGTAGAGGAGACTGCATCGGGAGCAACGGATACAATAAATGATATTAGTGGATGTGCAAATAAAACTTTGATGGATGTGGAAGGCTCTTTTAGGGCCTTGGAGAGAGGTGAGGCAGGAGGTGTGGGCGCAGGTTTTCCAGTTCCTGAGGCGGCAGGGAAAGTGCCAGAATGGGAGGGTGGGTTGTAGGGGGGTGTGGACCTGACCAGGTAGTCACTGAGGGAACGGTCTTTGTGGAAGGCGGAAAGGGGTGGGGAGGGAAATATATCCCTGGTGGTGGGGTCTGTTTGGAGGTGGCAGAAATGACAGCAGATGATTTGGTTTATGCGAAGGTTTGTAAGGTGGAAGGTGAGCACCAGGGGCGTTCTGTCCTTGTTACGGTTGGAGGGTTGGAGTCTGAGGGCGGAGGTGCGGAATGTAGATGAGATGCATTGGAGGGCATCTTTAACCACGTGGGAAGGGAAATTGCGGTCTCTAAAGAAGGAGGCCATCTTGTGTGTTTTGTGGTGGAACTGGTCCTCCTGGGAACAGGTCCGGCAGAGGCGGAGGAATTGGGAATAAGGGATGGCATTTTTGCAAGAGGTAGGGTGGGAAGAGGTGTAATGCAAGAGGTAGGGTGGGAAGAGGTGTGCAAGAGGTAGGGTGGGAAGAGGTGTGCATCGGGTCAAATCCCTGTCACATACGTGACTGTTGTTCTCATGTTTATTTTTTCTCTACGTGTGCTGAAGTAACACAGTGAGGGAGCAATTACTGTTGTCAGACATACATGTAGGGGCGTATTAAATACTGAAGTTGTGAGATTTGAGCAGTGTTTATTAACATAGACCATTCAGTGTTCGAAACTCTGGCTCAGGAATTTGACAGAGAGCGAATTTGAGCAAAGGTTGTGCCAGGGCGTTCACCCCATGACGTAACACGAGTTTCTGCGGTTGCTTTGTTGTTCACCTCATTTGTGTGTTTTGCATCATTGAGGATTTTGAAGTTGTCCCCTCTATAGAAAAGGCCTGTGCTTTTGCAACATTGTACAAAAGATGCAGTACAATAACAGCCGATGCTAATTCTGTCTACATATCCAGATATTGATCCCTGGAAACAGCATTGTGCACTCTCCTCGAGTCTGGAAAACAACTTCCTCACATATAATGTTATATTCTCGCTCTCATGGCACTTTTCATTCCATCGGCTTCTGTTTTTCACGGAATCCGATTCAATGGATCTTGTCACTGTGTGTGTACATGTGTCAATGTATGTCTGCCTCTGTGTGTGCATGCCTGTATGTCTGTGTTGGTGTGTGTCGGTGTGTGCATGTCTCTGTGCATCTCTGTGTGTCTGTGTGATAATATGTGCTTGTTTTGTGTGTGTGTGAGTGATTGTGTGTCTCTGTGTATCAGTGATTCTGCGTGTGTGTGAGGAGTTTGGGTGTCTGTGTGTAGGGGGCTTGTAAGGGTGTTTTCTATGTGTCAATGTGTGTATGCCTCTGTCTGTTTGCCAGTGTATGTGCATATCAGTATGTATCTGTGTGCCTGTGTGTGTGTGTCTGTGTTTCTGTCTGTGTGTTCCTTTGTGCATGTATGTACGTACATGTGCTTTTTGCGTGTCTGCATATGTGTTAGTTGTGTGTCTGGCTGAGTGTGTCTGTCCGTGTATGAGAGTAAATGTGCATTTGTGGGGAGGGTAGGTGTCTATGTGTGTTCGTGTGCATGTTTGTTTGAGTGTGTATGCCTGTCTGTGTGTGAGTATGTGTGTGTGTGTGGGCAGTGTGGGTGTCTCTGTGTGGGGAGTGTGGATGTTTTCGAGCGTGGGAAGCATGGTTGTCTTTGTGTTTGTGTATGTGTGTGTCTGTGTCTGTGTGTGCGTGTGTGTCTGTGTGTGTTTCTGTGTTTATGTCAAAGAGTGTGGTGCTGGAAAAGCACAGAATTTCAGGCAGCATCCAAAGAGCATGAAAGTTGGAATTTCGAACATAATCTCATCATTAGTAACGAGGCTTGTGGACCATGTGGGCCGAACGATAAATGGAAGGGGATGGTGCTTGGGTAAGGCAGCTGGGAAGGCGACAAATAAATGATGGTGGAGTGAAGGTGATAGGTTGGAGCAAAGAGTGAAGTGGATAGTGGGAAAAAAGACGGACAGGTAGCACAGTTCAAGAGGGAGGTGCCGAGTTGGAAGGATGGATCTGGGATAAGTTCTGGTGGGGGGTTGGAATGAAGAAACGAATGAAATCTGTGTCTGTGTGTGTTCTGCGGGTGTGTGTGTGTGTCTGTGTGAGTGCATGCGTATGTGTGCATGTATGTATATATATCTGCATGAGTGTAAGCATTTTGTGTGCGTGTGTGTGTGTCATGGGCGTGTGTATGTCTCTTTGTGTGTGTGGCTCTCTGCATCTCGGTGTGTGTCGCGTGTGTGTGTGCGTTTGTAAGTGCGTGTGTAGGGTGGCTATAGGTATGTGAATCTGTATGTGAGTGTCTGTGTGCAGCTGTATATCTCTGTGTGCAAGTGTCTCTGTGTGTGCACGCGTTTGTAGTGTGTGTGTAAGTGTGTGTGGCGGTAGCTATGAGTATTGTGTATCTGTGCATGAGTGTCTGTGTGCAGCTCTATGTGTGTACATGCCTGTGTGCGTGTGCGTGTTTGTAGTGTGTGTGTGTGCGTATATGTGTGTTGATGGTGCTCTCAGTTTGGATTTTGCTGTGAGCTGATACATTCCCTCTGTCCTTCCGAAACTGAATCCCTATGATTTTCGCCCTCCATTACCACCTGTACAGAGGGGTGGGGAGACCAGCAGAGACTGAGAGCGACAGAAAGCTCAGCAAGTCTGTCACCATCTGTGGGCAGAAATGGAAGTTAATGTTTTGGGTTGAGTACCCCTTCCTCAGAAACTCATGTCAGGGGGATAGTACATCACATTAACACCACAGTGACTGCCAGACTCGCCCTACACTGATACACACAGATAAACACACACGAACACAGAGACATCGAGACACTCACTCATACACTGACACTAATACAGACATGGAGTGTCTGTCAGTATTTCTCTTGCTCCGGTAACTTTGTCAATATATCACTTGGACTCTGGAATGTGTCAGTTTTTTTCAGTCTGTTCATGGTGAGTGTTTTCGTATTGTGCTTGTTCACACTAGTGAGAGAGTCAGTAAGTATGAGTGGAGAGTGATTGTAGGACAATTTCATTGCTTGCCGAAACCTAACCTGGAAGAATTGTAAAGTGTGTGGAGGACAGTGTGAAACTCCAAAAGGGCAGTGACAAATTGGTGTAGTGTTCTGTTTTATGGCAGATGAGCATCAATGCAGAGCAGTGTGAGATGATGCACTTTGGTAGGAATAACATTGACAGACAATATAAAATATCTGTACAGTTATAAAAGGGCTGCAGGAGCACAGGATGCTGGATATATATGAGGACAGATTATTGGACATGGCAGGACAAGGGAGGAGAGCAGTAAATCTCACAGATTATTTTCAGTATCTGAGCTTTTTACAGGAGGAGGTATAGGAGGGAGCCTCCGTGCTCCCTTCCTGGGAGGTAATGGCGACGATGTGTTGTGAGCCCACCCTCCGGCCACCGAGATGGTGGAGTTTCCATTTATACCAGCTCGACACAAAAGGGAGATGGCATCAGGGCCACGGCTTCTAAGTTGTGCCAGGGAAAACGGAACTGCCAGTGGGTTTAAAGTGAGAATTGCCCTTCACTGAACATTGCTCTTTACTCGTTTGGTGAGATGTGGATGTTTCAGATTCTCCACACGAGGCATCCCGGTCCTCTCCAACTCGTAGCAGCGTCCTCCCCATGTGGTGGTGGGGTGGTGGGGGTGGGGGTGGTGGTGGTGGGATGAGGGAGCGGGTATCGGGCACTCCACCACCCGGCTTGACCATTTCTGTCCTATTCCAGGCTGTTTCTCCCGGAATGGTACAAAGGGAGGGAGGGAGGGAAGGTTGCAGAGGGTGGCCCTGCTCTTAGTTCTGGTGTAGGTGTGGCAGGGGAAATGGTGAGGTGTCAGGAAGGAGTTAGTCCATAGTGTTAAGGCCATGTTGCGTTATTAGTGTGGGTGGTATAGTGGAGGGAAATTAGGAGAGAGAGAGAGAGGGAGAGAAGGTGCAAGAGTGAGAGTGGTGGAGCATGAGCCTAGTTCGGTGGTCGGTGCGATAACAAATATACAGTGAGTGTGAGGGAGCAGAGAGAATACAGTGACCCTTACCCTGACAGAGTGGGGAAGGTTATTGATGCTTGTCCTGTATTGCTGGACATTTCCTCAGAACGCAGATACAGCACTGAGCTGGGTGGTGAGCTCGGACAATGCTCAGGGGGTCTGGTGGTGTGGGTCCCTCTGGGAAGAGAATGGTCTAACTCTGTACTAGCCCATCCACCAGGTCTTCCAAACCCCTGTCCAAAAAACCGTGTTGTAATTGTCCCTTATCTGCCATGTGCAAGGTAAACAGTGCAGGGCAACTTCTAACTAAGAAAGCTCAACCGTCTGCCCATTGGCCTTTTGAAGATGACACCAGTGCCAGAGATCACGGAATATCCAGGGGCATCCGAGCGATGCTGAGTACCTCCAGCCATGATGGGTGTGAGAATCGGGCTGGTATTGAATAAGAGGGACACCATGGGGTGGAGTGGGTAGTTAATGAGGTGAGTTTGATAAGATAGCACCAGAAACTTGCTCAGACTCGTACAGACAATCCATCTGTCACATTCAATGAAAATGTCACTGAGACAAATTATTCTTAGATTCAGACCAGTGAGTCATAGATTCTGTTGAAACCACTAACAGTCACAAAGCTGCAGTTGCTTGTACAATGCTCTCCATCACAGAGAAGAACATAAACTTGACCTACCCTTGGGAAAAAAGGTAGGGCAGGAGATTGAGTTATCAGTGGGGAAGCACTTTGGAACAAGTAATCATAATTCTATTAGTTTTAAAACAGAGATGGAAAAGGATGAAGTGGATCTAAAAGATAATGTTTTAAATTGGAGGAAGGCTAATTTGATTATATTAGGCAAGAACTTGGATAGGGTAAATGGACAAAGTCTTTTGCCTGGGGTCCGAGAGTCCAGAACGAGAGGGTATAGGTTTGGGGTGAGAGGGGAAGGATATAAAAGTGAGTGAAGGGACAATATTTCACACGGAGTGTGGTACGTGTATGGAATGAGCTGCCAGATGAAGTGGTGGAAGTTGGTATGATTGCAACATTTAAGAGGCATTTGGATGAGTGCATGAATAGGAAGGGTTTGGAGGAAAATGGGAAGGACGCTGCCAGGTGGGATTGGATTGGGTTGGGAAAACTAGTCGGCATGGATGAGGTGGACCGAAGGGTCTGTTTCCATGCTGCACATCTCTATGACACTATGACTCTAACTTCCAAACTGGATTGGAATCGATATTCACAGATAAGGGGCCAGCTCAGAAGTGGGAAGCCTTAAAAAATGAGATATCAAGAGCCCAGAGACAGTATGCCCCTTTTAGGGTGAGGGGTAAGGCTGGAAGGTGTAAGGAATGCTGGCGGATTGGAGAAATTGATGGCCTGGTCACGGGTAAGAGGGATGCCAATGTCATATAAGGATATCAGGAGTCGATGTTTTTACAGTATTCATTCACGGGATGAGAGTATAACTGGCTTAGCCTGCATTTATTACCCATCACTAATTGCCAAGCGGCAGTTAACAGTTAACCATATTGTTGTGGGTCTGGAGTCACATGTAACCTAGACCAGGTAAGGATGGCTGTTTGCTTCCTTCAAGGGCATCAGCGAACGAGTTGGGTATTTCAAACAATCAGAACTAGATATATCATCGTCATCAGTCTCTGAATTCCAGATTTAAAGTGACTGTCGAGAAGAGTCTATCACCAGTAGAAGTATAATTAAAAGGGAAATCCGGAGGCCATAAAGGGGGCTTGAGATAGCTTTGACAAATAGGGTTAAGGAGAATTCAAAGGTACTGTACAAACACATTAAGGACGAAAGAGTAACACGGGAGAGTTTTGGGTCACTTAAAGATCAGCAAGGCTTCCGATGTGCAGAACAACAGGAGATGGAGGCGATACTAAACAAGCACCTTGCATCAGTATTTACTGTGCAGAGGGATATGGAAGCTAAGGAACTTCCGAAATTAACAGTGACATCTTGAAAAGTATCTGTATTACAGAGGAAAAGATGCTGGAGTTCGTAAAGCCTGTAAAGACGGAAAAGTCCCCAGGACCTGATAAGAGTCACCGCGAACTCTGTGGGAAGCTAGGGAAGGGATTGCCGGGTCACATGCTGAGATACTTGTATCATTGATTGTCACAGGTGAGGTGCCAGAAGATCGGAGGTTTGATAACGTGATGTCATTACTTTAAAAACATTAAGAAGGATGGTAAGGGAAAGCCGATGAGCCTGACGTCAGTGATGGGCAAGTTGTTGGTATGGATGTATTTTGAATGGCAAGGACTGATACGGAATCGTCAACGTAGCTTTAAGCATAGGAAATGGTGTCTCACGAAATTGACTGAGATTTTGTGAAGAAACTGACTAAGAGGATTCATTGAGGCCGAGGTGCACATTGCGATATAGACTTCATTAAGGCATTTGACAACGTTCTACATGGTAGACTGGTTAACTAGGTTAGTTCACATGGAATGCACATGGAAAATTAGCCATGTGGATACAAAAATGGCTCGAAGGTAGGAGATAGAGGGTGGTGATGGAGGATTGCTTTTCGAACTGGTGGGTTGTAACTAGTTGTGTGCGACAAGTATCAGTGCTGGGTCCACTGTTTTTCATTATTTATATAGATCATTTGGATGTGAACACAGCAACGATAGTTGGTTAGTTTGCAAATGACACCAAAACTGATGTTGTTGTGGACACACAGAAGGTTTACGTCAGAGTACAATGAGATCTTGATCAGGTGGCCTGATCGGCTGAGGAGCAGCGAATGGTGTTTAGTGCAGATCAATGTGAGGCACTGCATTTTGGAAATGCAAATCAGGGCAGGAGGTAGACACTTAATGGTGAGGTCCTGTGGAGTGTTGCTGAACAAAACAGTTTTGGAGTGTAGGTTCAAAATTCCTTGAAAGTTGTGTTACAGTTTGATAGAATACTGTAGAAGCCATTTGGTATGCTTGCCTTTATTGGTCAGTGCTTTGACTATATGAATTGGGTGGCCATGTTGCTGCTGTACAGCACATTCATTCGGTTATTTTGGGGTATTGTGTTCAATTCTGGTCTCCCTCCTATCAGAAAGATATTGTGAAACTTGAAGGGAGACAGAAAAGATTTACAAGGATGTTGCCAGGATTTGAGCTGCAGGGAGAGAGTGAGTAGGTTGAGGTGATTTTTCTTGGAGTATGAGAGGCATATGTAGGGTTAATAACCATATCTCTTTCGCAAAGCTAGAGGGCATGGATTTCAGGTGAGACCCAAGGACCAACTTTTTCTAAAACAGAATGGTGCATGTGTGGAATGAGCTACCAGTGGAGGTGGTGGTGCCTGTTATGATTACATTTAAAAGGCATTTGGATGGGTACATGAAGAGGAAGGGTTTACATCGAAATGTGCCATGTGCTGGCAAATGGGACTAGTTTAATTTGGGATATCCCATCGGCATGGACAAGTTAGACTTAAGGGTCTGTTTCTGTGCTGTACATCTCCGAGAGTCTATGATTCTGTCTGAACTCACACCAGTATACTATTAATTCACCATTGCCGGAAATACCAGCCTATGTTATTTGATGCTATCGAAATGTCTTCACTTCAGCATTTTTAAACATGCGAACACATCCTTCCACAACACTGACTCCGAGTCTCTCTCCATCCGTCTATTTCCCAAATCCCTCCCATTTGTTGCTATATAAACTGTTGGTATTTAAACTGAGCATCAGCTTCCAACATTAAGCAGCTTAGAAACAATGTTCAAAAAGCATAGCGTGTGTTTTATTTGACTTCCCGGTGTCCTGCTCTGTGCTCCATGTTGGATAGTGAACTTTCAGCAGTTTTGATGCACACCTTTCTAACTTGCTCTGCGCCGATCAATTGAACGCCTGTGGTAATCACTCTCTACTGATCATGTGCTCAGTAACACAAGGAATCGCTTGCACTGTTACTGATCCAGAAGAGCCTTCTCAATAGCACTTGAGTGACATTTAACTTAATTCTAGTTTTGGAATGTTCGTGGAAAAGCTGGGGACGGTTTCCTGGAGGCTGTGCTTTAAGCTACTGTGGAAATTCAGGAAGACCAGATGCTTTGGTGACCCAACTCTGGATGAGTCATGGTGACTGTAGTGACAGCATCTGCAACATGACCATCAAAAGGAGCAGAGACTGCAGAGAGGGGACTATCTTAAAATGGAATGAGGGAATCACAATCAGATCAGAGAATAACTGCCTCCTATCCCTGTGTGCCAGTCTCGAGCAGTTGAGTGACGGCCTCCTGTTCCTGTGTTCCAGTCTCGAGCAGTCGAGTGACTCGCTTCTGTTCCTGTGTCGAAGTTGAGAGCAGTTTAATGACTGGCTCCTGTTCCTGTGTTCCAGTTTCTGCCTGCTGCCCCTGAGTAACAGGCTCCAATAGCTGTGTGCTATCCTCCTGCTGCCCTTCAGTAACAGGCTCCAATACCTGTGTGCTAACCTTCTCCTGCCCCTGAGTAACAGGCTCCAATACCTGTGTGCTAACCTTCTCCGGCCCCTGAGTAACAGGCTCCAATAGCTGTGTGCTGTCCTCCTGCTGCCCTTCAGTAACAGGTTCCAATAGCTGTGTGCTCTCCTCCTGTTGCCCCTGGGTAACAGGCTCCAATAGCTGTGTGCTGTCCTCCTGCCCCTGAGTAACAGGCTCCAATAGCTGTGTGCTCTCCTCCTGCTGCCCTTCAGTAACAGGTTCCAATAGCTGTGTGCTCTCCTCCTGTTGTCCCTGAGTAACAGGTTCCAATAGCTGTGTGCTCTCCTCCTGTTGCCCCTGAGTAACAGGCTCCAATAGCTGTGTGCTATCCTCCTGCTGCCCTTCAGTTACAGGCTCCAGTACCTGTGTGCTAACCTCCTCCTACCCCTGAGTAACAGGCCCCAATAGCTGTGTGCTCTCCTTCCGCTGCCCTGGGTAACAGGCTCCAATAGCTATGTGCCCTCCTCCTGAGTAACAGTCTCCAATAGCTGTGCGCTCACACCCTGCTGCTCCTGAGCAACAGGCATCAATAGCTGTGTGCTCTCCACCTACTGCCCCTGATTAACAGGCTCCAATACCTGTGTGCTCGTACTCTGCTGCTCCTGAGTAACAGGCTCCAATATCTGTTTGCTCTCCACCTGTTGCTCCTGAGTAACAGGCTCTAACAGCTCTGTGCTCACCTGCTGCTCCTGTGTAATGGAACTGAAGGACTGAATGGCCTTTTCACATTCCATTCAGTTCGTATTGACTGAAAGTCTTTCTGCTGTTTTTGTAAAATACCATCAAAATCAGAATGTTGAATTTATATTTTATTTCTCATTAACTAAGCAATCGTGCTAACTGACTCTGCTTTTGTTATACTGGTCTGAGAAGCTGAACGAGTAACAGTTTCAAGAGGCTGATCAGTTCCTCCTGTCCCTCTGTAACAGGCCGAAAGGCCTATGTCTTCCTATGCCTCTATAGCAGGCATTTGGGGACAGAATTGTTTCTCCCTGTTCCTGAGCAGCAATTTCAATGCGCTGAATGGTGCCTCGAAGTTAGGAAATGGTTTGATACCAGGGCATTTCAAACTACGAGCAGCATTACTCAAGTATCTCAAAACTTCCCTACAAGGCATTTTATGCATCTGATCTGTTATTCTATCCCTGTCTCCTTTTTACAAACAGGATGGAACATATACAATCCTACAATGTTCCAGCAATACTCCTACATACAAGGAAGAAAGATTAAAAAGATTGAAAGATTTATGATCTATCCCTCGGCAACAGTCATCCATTCAATCCAGACTGAGTAAATGTTCCCTTTTATTGGGATGTGTAAAATGAGGTAAGGAACTGGTTAACTGACGCTGTTTGTTTGGTGACTGTGATTAATGTCAGTCTCCAGAGATTGTACTTATCCCAGTGGAGGGTTTATATATTTTAATGATAAAATGGACACCGTTAAATGTGTTATCCCATAGTATGAGTGGGTGTCTCACCGACAGCACTCACAGGGATCAGCAGCTGCAGAGACAGGGGAATGGGAGATCTGACTCTGAGAACTTTAGACTGGAATGTAACAACAATGGACAGGAGTTTATCCTATTATGTATGGATTCTTTCTACATATCATTCCTGGCCATTACCATGGCGGATCGAATATGGACTTTACATTATTCAATATTTTTATTATCCTACCCTGGCTATTATTGGTGTACCTGGTAAGTTTCACTGTCCATTTATTATTTGCATTAATCATGTGTGACTGTATTATTTTTCTTTACATTTACTCTACTGTGTAAACATTCACTCTCCAAACCACCAGGAACAATTTTCCTTCTTTCCTTCGGGCACTGTGCCTTGTCGGACCTACTCAGTTTCAGCTATGGAACACAATTCATTGTATCACAGCCCGAGTTCAATATTGAAAGCTTGGAGATCACTGTCTTCTGTTCTGGTTAGAAACACCATTTCGTTCCTCTGACTTCATCTCATCCCTGGCCATTATCTGAGGCTGAAACAGACGAGTCACAACTATGGTGATCCCTTTGTCCACGAGCTGATTCCGAACCCATATCTGAACCATTCCTATTTGTAATTGTTAACGTCTCCTGAATATACTTCACTGGCTTATTCTATCTGCGATTTGAACCCTGAGCTATGAAATGTAGTCTTAATGATCCCAATAATCTGCTGCTGACACTCCCAAATTCAAACCTGCAAATCTGAGTCGACATTCCAAGGCTCGGTTCTCACCTCACACCAAAATCCCATCATTTCTTTGAGGATCGATTTATATTTTTGCCGGGTCTGGCAATGCCTTTAATTTAATATTTTGAACTACATCGTTTCCTCTGTCTGTGGCACAATCCTCAGTGTCTCTATATTGATTACCCAAACCCTTGTCACTTGTTCTCATTTAAACTAATTCCCTCCATGTGTGTTCTCTCTCAAACAATTTTCATATTTATCGCCACCAAAACACACACATACGCACACACATACTCTCTCTCTCTCTCTCTCTCTCTCTCTCTCTCTCTCTTTCTCTCTCTCTTTCTATCTTTTCCAGCAACACATTTTTAAGCTCTGATCTCCGGCATCTGCAGTCCTCACTTTCTCCCAGTTTATGGAGTACTCCACTAGCATGGTCTGCACAGCTCTCCATTCTGGCTTAACTTGTCTCAGTTTACGGTGTCTGGGTTGGTTCTGTGAGGCCGATTCGGATTTTGATGTAACGAAGCATTTCAACTGATCTGCCAATGTTTTCATTTGATGTTCTCATTTTTGTGATTGGACCCACCATTGTCTCACTTCTCCAGTTATTCTCACTCCCCTGTCTCCTTATCCATATTTTCGCAACATGTTATCAGTTAATTAATTGTTTGTTTTTCTGTATCGTTCCCTGGTGTTTTATTTTTGGTTTCTGAGTGTATCGAATGCTGTCATTGTGAAGCTCTGAAAGAATGAAATAGTGTGTATTGGGCAGTTTTTCACTTCCTGGTGTGTCCCATATGCTTATCTTTGTTGGACAAGGGGTTCCAGTAGCTTTGAGAGATGTACCTGTCCACTCAACGACTGTGTTTGTCGCTCTCAGCTGACAGTGCAGTCAGTAACACGAGGGAACCCCGCGACAACCATTATAAAGGACAAGGCATCCAACCTGTAACTGAGGAGCTTCTGGCTGTCTCCTGTTATTGAAACGTTAGTGGATGGGCTTGGGATGGTTTGCAGGAGGTCGTGCTGTGAGCTGACTCTCACATTCAGAGAGACCTGATGATTTGGTGACGCAAATCTGGATGGAGCATTGCGACTGTAGTTGCAGCATCTGGGTCTGTAACATGAACAAGAAAAAATGAGCAGAGATTCAGAGAAGGAAAACTCTGAAACCACGGAGTGAGTGTGTGGGGAAAGGAATCTGACAAATCTGGCTGTGTCTTAACGTAGGTACACACGCCCTCTCGCTCTCCCCCGACATACACCCATGCACCTCTCCCTCTTCTCCCCGCGCACATTCACACTCCCCTCATCCATACTAATAAATCATATTTTCTCAAAAATATTCAATTTGTATACAGTCAGTCAATACGGTATTTTATAAACTCATACTTTGCAAATAAAATCAGTCTGACTCCAGGAGAAGACAAAGACAGACTCAAAACAAGACCTCACGCCTGTATAACATAGTCTGTCCGGAGGGGTCCATTCCTTTACATCGTTAGTACCTTAAGTTATCTCCAGGCAGTGACTTGAAATAAATTCTCAGGTTTGCATATTAATCAATCAAAACCTGCACCTCCATTCTAACTGATAAAAGGTTTGGGAGACATCTTCGATGTGTTAAATTCACGTCCATGTGTTGTACAGCCCTTTGATCTTTTCCTTATAAATTATATGTCTAAGGTCTTCTGCTCTCACTAACACCTGATGAAGGAAGAGCGGGACTAAAGCTTGTGTTTTTCAAAATAAAACTGTTGGACTATAACCTGGTATCTTGCCATTTCTAACGTTGTCCAACCCAGTCCAAACCAGCACCTCCATATCATAGCTTTTGTACATTAGCACCTCTCCAACAAAATACATTTTCCTTATCCCATTTGCTTTTGTTTTGCATATTAACCTTTTGTGAGGCACGTTATGCAATGCCTTCTGGAAGTCCAGAACTAAGACATCGATAGGATCCCCTTCAACCACCATGTTTGTCAGATTTTTTTGTTAAAACATAAGTCAAAAAATAAACAAACCTGACTTATCCTTCAGTAAATCATGTTGACTGCAATGGATTGTGGTTTGATTTGAACATTTCCTGTTATTAATTCCTTAATTACTGATTTTAACAATTTGTCTTCAATTCCCAATCGTTTGTTCATCCCTTTTCATTCCCTAGTGAAGTTGGCTTATCGAAGTTCTTCCCTTTCTATAACCTCGACATTCCCTTTCAATTCACAAGGTTGTAAATGATCTGCTGCAATTGCTGTGTAAGAAGCAAGAGTGGCTGAATGGACTCATTCTGTTCCTGCTTTACACACTTGATGAGTTGAATGTCCTCCTGGTGTTCCAACATTATAGTCTCGATGGACTGAATATCCTCCCAGTGTTCCTTCATTATTTTTTCGATGGCTTACATGTCTTGATCCTGTTCCTGCTAAAGCCACTCAAGGTCTCAATGTCCTTCTTCTGTTGCTCAGTGACAGGTTTGGGGACTTATGGAATCTCCCTGCTGTTAAGTCACATTTCGAGGGCTGAATTGTGCAGGCACGTTGTGATGCCCACAATGAGTAGCTCAGTGGTTAGCACGACTGCCTCATAGCACTAGAGATCCAGGTTCAATTTCAGTCAGGAGTCACTGTCTCACATTTTCACTCTGCCTGCAAGGGTTTCTATCGGGTACTCCAGTTTCCTCCCAGCCCCACGATGTACAGGTAAGGTGCATTAGTCAAAGAAAATGCCAGGTAACCGAAATTGGGTGGGGAGCAGGGGGGTATAGTGTGATTTAAATGCGGTGGTCTTCGGAGTATTAATTTGCTGTCTATGGGTCAAATGGCCTGCTTCCACGTTGTAGGAATTCTACATTTAACACCTTCATTGCACAAATCAGTTGGGGGAATAATCTCTCAGTTAATTCCAATCTCCCCAGTGAGGAGATAAATTCTGTACACACTACTCCAGATGTGGTCTCACCGAGATTCTGTACATCACCAGCAGCACTTCAAAAGCCTGTTGTAAGGTTCCCATCCAGGTTAGAGCAGTCTCAGTTGTTTGGGGGAATACACAGCATTGTTGAAAGATTATTGTCCTTCTCTACTTCACCAGCATAACTGGAGATCTGGTGAAAATGTCATAATGACACTTGAGAGAAATGAGTAGGATGTGGTGAGATGACATCAATGTTGAGATATGCCTCACCAGACATCTCGCCTGAACCTGCCATTAATCTCCCCAGAGCCCATGTCACTCAGATTCCACAGAATCTGGTAAGGTGGAGCTCAGAAACAGCAAGCAGAAGCAAACATTTATGGGAGTTATACCTCAAAGCCAAAATTGTGATACAAATGCTGTTTATATTACAGAACAGGAAATTACATATCCAAGTTTTGTGGGTACTACAATAAAAATGGGTAGCTTCAAGTAATATTGGAACAGTGTTAACCCAAGTGAATTTTAATGCTGGGGAAATGGATTTCATGAGGGTGTATGAGATGGGTTGCTTTAACAGTATTTTCAGCACCAGCTAGAGTTCAGACTGTTTTGAAATTGGTGTTGTGTGATCAGAGAACAGAAAAAAATGACAGGGAAACTAACCAGTTACTTAGTGTCTGTCTTCATGGAGGAAATAACAAGTGATCATGGGACTTGTGTAACTAAACGCTAAAATCATCCATATCAGTGATGAGGTAGTATTTGAAAACATATGTGGATTGAGGATTGATAAGTCTGACAGGCCGATCTAATTCATACTGAAATTTCAGAGAATGCAGCAGTGCACAGATTGATTGCATTGAGGATCATTGTATTTTTCCATGTCCAATTTGGAAGATAATGAATGCATTCCAAGGATTTAGGAAAGAAAGAGGAGGGAGAGTGGAGACCTACATAGCAGCTAACCTGTTATCCACAGTAGGGAATCTGTTGAAATTTATTATAAAGAATCTGATATTGCACACTTAGAGAACAATAGCAAACGTCAAGAGAATGATGCTAGATTTCTGATAGGGTAGTCAAAATTTGCAAACTTTTTGCTTGAAGATAACCCTTGTGAATGTAAACAATGGAAAACCAGTGAATATGCTATAGTTGGATACTCAGGAGGATTTTCAAGAACTCATGCAGTAAGTTAATAGAGAAAAAAAAAGTACACTAGGAGAAACATACGCAAATTGAGCAAGGTAAAAGTTAGGTTTGATTTTGTTTAAAGAGAATCAGTATATAGGCGGTGTAGAGCTCCATGCTCTCTCTCCACGGATGCTGTCTGACTCACTGTGATATCTACCACGTGTGGGTTTAAGTACAGATTGCAGCTTCTACAGTAATTTATTCCGACTAGAAGTAAAGACATTCTGCGCGAGTTACACAGAGTGTTGGTGAGACTGTACATGAAGTATTGCTTACAGATCTGATGTCCTAATCTAATTAAAATTTCTGACAGAAGAGAGTCTATGCTCCTGTGATTGCATGGTGTGAATATGAATTCGTCGGTTTCTGAAGAGATTATTAACAAGAGTTATAAGTGTGAACTGTCAAAGGAAAAGGTAAGAGAAAACAAGTGCAACTTTGTTACAGTCTGAACCCAGAGAATGCAGCATTACAGCAGGGAAGTGACAGAACTATGAAGCAAATACATTAGTTCTGTCTTCACAGAAGAAAAAAAAACAAACAAGTCAAATCTTCCCAGCAATACTGGGAAACCTTAGTCTCGAGGGATAAAGAATGAGATTAATAAATAAATGTATTGGGATAAATTATTGGGACTTAAAGTATGGTTGAACTCAGCATACAGATGGAAGGTAAGAAGACAAAATCCAACACCAGAGGATTGTGCTTAAATAAAGGAGACTACAATAGGATGAGGGAGGGGAGGAGTTAGCTAAAGTTGGCTGAATGAAAAGACTTTAAGGTGGAACTGTTGATGAACACAGCCCGGCTTTCAATGCAATTTTTCCAAGTGCTCAGTAACAGTATATAAGAGGGAAATGGAAGGACTGAAGGAAAATGGTAATCTGTCGTGGATGTCTCAGAAAATAAGGGAAGCTATCAAATAACTGGCATAAATAATGACAAAGACCACCGGGAATCTAAAAGACTTGGAAAAATATAAACGTCAAAAGAAAGCAACAAAAAAAATCAAAAACATAAGATAGATTATGAGAGTAAACTACCTCAGAATATAAAGACAGGTATCAAAAGATTCTATAAATAAATAAAACAATAATAGTGGCTAAGGTAAGCAATTGTCCTTTAGAGGTTGAGAAGTGAGATTCAGTAATGGGGTATGAGCAAATGGCCGAGGATTTGAGCACATATTTTGTCGATCTTGTCTGTGACATACATTAGTAACATGCCAGTAATTGTCAATGCGATGAAGGTAGGTGAGGACCTGGAAACAATCATTCCCACGACAGAGATAGTGTTGATAAATCTAATGGAGCTAAAGGTAGATCAGTCTCCTGGCTCTGATGGAATGCATCACAATTTACTAACAGAGGTAGTGGGAGAAATAATAAATGCATTTGTGGAAATCTTTCTAAATTCACTGGACTCTATTGCACTTCCAGCAGATTGGAAAACAGGAAATCAGACACCACTGTTTAAAAAGAGATGTAGACAAAGGTGGGGAAGTATAGACCAGTTAGCCATTAAGTGTAGTGGGGAAAATATTTCAATGTGCAATCAAGGAATAAATAGCAATGCATCTCGACAGGAATCTTCCCATTGGGCTGACATAGGATCAGTTCATGAAAGGAAAGTCATGCTTAACTAATTTACTAGAAATCTATGAAGACATTATGACCACAGAGACCCAGTAGATGCGGTGTACCAAGATTTACAAAAGGCATTCGACAAAATGCCGCCAAAAAAGCTGCTGCATAAGGTAAAGATGTGTGGTATTACGGGTAATGCATTAACGTGGATAGAGGATTGGATAACTAACAAGAAGCAATGAGTGGGTATAAATGAGTGTTTTCTGGTTCCTGATCATTGACTAGTGGTATGCCTCAGGGATCAGTGCTAGGATTACAATTATTCACAGCTTACATGGACGATTTGTAGTTGGACATCACGTGTAGTGTTTCAAAGATTGCAGATAATACTAAAATGAGTGTCAGAGCAAAGTGTGCAGTGGAATGTTAAACTTTACGAAGGAACATAAATAGTTTAAGCTAGTGGGCAAAGGTCTGGCAGACGGAGTACAATTGTAATAAATGCGAAGTCATCCATTTTGGTCGGAATACCAGTGAAAAGGACCATTGCTTGCATGCTAAAACAAATGCAGCATGTTTATGTGCAGAGGGACTTGGGTGTCCTTGTGCATGAATCACAGAAGTTGGTCTGCAGGTGCAACAAGTAATTAACGAGGCAAATAGAATTGCTAAAGTGATTGAGTTTAAAAGCAGGGAGGTTATGTTGCAGCTGTACAAGGTGCTGGTGAGACCACACCTGGAGTATGATGTGCAATTTTGGTCTCCTCACTTGAGAAATGATGTCCTGGCACTGCGGTGGATGCAGAGGAGGTTCACTAGGTTGGTCCGGAGTTGAAGGGGTTCACTTATGAGGAGAGACAGAGTAGACTGTAATTATATATTGATTGGAATTTGAAAGAACGAGGGAGGATCTGATAGAAACATATATAATTATGAAGGAAATAGATCAGATAGAAATAGAGAGGACGTCTCCAGTAGTAGGTGAAACTAGGACAAGAGGGCAAAGTCTCAAAATTAGGTCGAGCAGATTCAGGACTGAATTCAGAAGGAACGTCTTGACCAAGAAGTTTGTGAATCGGTGGAATTCCCTGCTGAGTGAAATAGTTGAAGCTTTGTCATTGAATGTGTTTGAAGCTCAGATAGATATTTTTTTGAGAAGTAAAGGAACTAATGGTTAAGGTGAGGGGACGGGCAAGTAGAGCTGAGGCCATGAAATGATCAGCCATGTTCTTATTAATTTTCCTAGTTCTTATGTAATGGGTCAACATGAAATGGGAATCATATTTGAGAAACTGACTGGTCTATACATACGGTGAAGCAATGGATGCAGTGCATTTGGATTTTCAGAAAGATTTTGGTAAAGATTCTGGCCTCGTATGCAAAGTAAAATGTTAGAGGTTTGGCCCTAAAATATGAACATGATTTTATAATGGGAGAGCTGACAGGAAACAGTGAACAGGAATAGAACATTCTGTTTTGAAGTGCAAGGATCTTTGGTGTCGCAGGGATCGTTGCTTTGGCTCCAGCTATTCCCAATACATCACAAACATTTGGTTGAGAGAATCAAATACAGTGTAACCCAGACTGTTGACGGCACTAAATGATGTCGAATGGTGAGTGGGCGAGGAGTATATTAAAGAAACGCTCTAAAGTGATTGAGACAAGTAGAGTGAAGGGGCAAATGCGTGGCACATGAAGAGCAATGGGAGTGGATGTGAAGGTGTGTATTTTGGTGGAAACAATAGAACAGCATCCGATAATTTGAAAATGGATTGGGCGAAACATTTTGATCTTTAAAGTGATTTATGCCTTTTTTGGTTTCTTCTGCGCAGACCTCCATGGTCAGTGCAGGGCAGTGAGTTCTGAAGCCATGAGGCAACACTGGGAATGAGATTGGCACACAAACCAGTGTACACAGACCCACCAAGAAGGTAGCGCAGCATTGAAAAGTTCAGGATCTCTCACATTACAACAGTCATGAAAGCAATATTGCAGAAACACAAAACAGGTAGGAAGGTAAAGGCTGTGTTGACCATCATTTCAGGGGGATTTGAACACAAGAGTAAGGGTGTATTACTGCAACTGTACGGGCCCTTGGGGAGACGCCCATCTCGAACCTTTTTGCAGTATTGTGTGCAATGTTGGTCTCCTTACTTAATAAAGGACAAACCTGACATTGAGGGAGAGCAGTGAAGGATGACCAGACTGATCTCTGGGATGACAGACTTGCTGAGGGAGCAGAGTTTGGGGCGACTGGACCTGTATTCCTTGGGCTTTAGGAAAATGAGTGGAGATCTCAATGAAATATTTAAAACACTGACAGGGCGAGACAGATTGGAAGCAACGATGATCATTCCCCTGGTTGGGTTGTCTAAAACAAGAGGTCACAGTATTAGGTACAGGCAGGCTGCTCTGTACTGAGATGAGAGTGGTGACCCTGGGAAATTCTATACCGCATCAGGCTGTGGAAGCTAAAACACGAGATATAAATAAGGATTTCTAGACACTAAAGGGATCAGGAGACAGCTGGGGTGCGGCTGTCACAAGCTCAGAGATATTAGGAAGGAGGTCTCTGCGGGGTCAACAGGACTGTGTTTCCCATTCCCTTTTCTGATACTGAGGCTGCAGCTGGGTGTTCTGTCGGTTTTACCCTTTCAAACCTCGGAGCACATCAGTACAATTTAGTGTCTTGCTTGACCGGTTTAAAGACCATTGAACAGTTTATCACATGTCTGTGTGTCTGGAGTCACTTTTAGGCCAGGCCAGGAAAGCATAGAATTTACCAGAACAGAATTCACTTCCATGAAGTGCATTGGGGAAGCAAATTGAAGTTTACAATCGACATTGATTTCAGGATCACTGTTACTGACACCAGGTTTTAAATCTCGATATTTTATTAATTGTTTTGTTAACTTCCACCAGCTGCCTGACCATTAGCCTGATCTGGATAAGTAATCCAGTGCCATTTCCACAGCAGCACCATCTCCACATGGGGACCTCTTGGAAACCACACTGAGCAGGTAGTCAGAATAATCTCCATTACAGCCTCACAGGTCCTATTCATCTTTCAAGCAAGCATCCATCTATCAAAATGCCTATGTTTAATTCTTTCAAACTCATCATAAGTCTGACCTGTTTACTTCTTAATGTTTCTGAACTGCTGTCTACATGTCTCTGGTACCAATTCATGAGCACTTAAAATAGCTTGTTTGACATCTTCAGGGTCTCTTGACCGTTCATCTGACATCGGAGAAAATACCTCACTCGGCCTGGCTACCAGTTTAGTCTGAACTAGCATTATCCATCATTACTTGGACCATTCTATCTACCTAGCCAAGTTTTCAATGAAACAAAGGAGGCTTCAAAATCTTTCTCATCAAAATGTGACAGCGTTTTGACATCGCTGTATGTATCTCCAATTGCCTTTTAATCTCCATCCTGTTACTTTGACTTTGTTGACTAAATCGTACCTTCAAGTTCAATCTCTCGCTCTTTTTGCTCAACTAAAAACCTTCTGTCTCTTTTTCAATCTTCTTCTCTCTATGCTCAGATACGAACCTTCTCCTTCCCTTTTCTCCGTCTCCCTTCTCTCTTGCTTTCTGTTTCTTCTCTCTCTTTCTCTCTTCCGTTGTTTATCTTTAAACTCCATTTTCCTCAATTATAATTTAAGTTTTTCTCAGTCTACTGCGCTTATCTGTTTCTCTGATACACCTTAGCGTTTGAATAATTTCCTGACAATTTCAGCTTTACTTTTGTCCTTGGTTACACGCAAATCTATGTTCTTTACTAATTCTAAAGGTTTGGCCTTTATTTTTCTTTCTAAACTTCCTTGGAAAAATTGAGAATCATCTTCAAACCCCTCTTAATTTTTTTTAAGCACCATTTCTCTCACTTTTAATTTAACCAACAACAAGTCTTCGAAATTGAATCAGTTGTCTTACTGACGTTTTATTTAAAGATCTCAGACACCAACATGCAAATGTTTTAATATACTGTGCATTTTCTCATACCTCAAATCTATTCACATCTACCCAAATGACAGTTTGGATCTGCCTAAACCTGTTATAATCGCGGACGAAAGCCCTCAAACTGTTACAACACAGGATTAACCGCTCTCCTAATTTAAACCAGCTACACAGAAATGTTCACCTCATGTCCTAATATCTTAAGTGTCGAGAGGCAAAGATCCATTTACAGAGTCACTATTTAAAGTAAAATTAACAATTTTGTTATTTAAGTCCAACAGAGAATCATAAAATAAACAACTGTTTAGAAATCCCGTGGGTTAAACGTTTCTTTTACCTCCCACTCTACAATACTGGTCTGATGAAACAAAACCCCCAATAAAGGTTTATAAAAAATATCATCATGTTTCAAAACCAGTCAGCTTTGTCGATTTTCCTTTGTAGACTTTGTCTATAGATTTTACTCACGGTGAGCTTTGATGTTCTGCTGTGCAAACTTCTAGACAGGTGCCTACAGGAAGCTCTTCAACTCTCTGTCTATCTTTGTGAATGTCTTTAGCAGTTCTCCCCGTAAATGTTCAAAATATCCAGTTTCATACAACAATGCATCGGATAATTTCATTGATATTGATGCGATCAAATACATTATAATTCAATCTCGATTTAATTTCAGTCTGTTGGTGCATAATTTAAACTGTCTGGCTGAATTTGTATTTGATTTTCTTCCATGGCAACTCAACATCACTATTGGTTTCACAGACAAACGTTACATTTTGACTTCTTTCAGAACACGTTGTGCCAGCTTCCTGTCTCCCTTAACGGGAAAGTATCCCGCTACACCTTCATAACAATATCTTTTTTACTGCCCTGAATAGCTTTTCATAAATTTGATCAACTTAGCAAGTTCACATAAATGTATTTTCTGTTCCGAAAAAGACCCATCTTCTCTCATCCTTCCATTACTTATTTCCTTCTTTCCAGTTGTCATTCCAATTACTTACAATGTTACTGGCATTCTTCGACAAAGTATTACATTGTGTGTGTGTGTGTGCGTGTGTGTGTGTGTGTGTGTGTGTGTGTTTCGCTTGTGAATAATCATCTTTAGTTGCACTAAGACGAAAGAATGAGATGTAATCACACCCAAATGAAGGAGTAAAGTGCAACGTTTCCAAGTTTTATGATATCAAAACAGATGCTAAAAAATCTCCTTTATTCATTGATTGGGAAAGTGAACAAATGACGTTCATGGGCCAAACAGAAATAATTTACTGAACCTTCACTGGGGTCATCGAATGACCAGATACTTAAGTTTCTCCTGGGATTTTAAATTCAGCTTTGTTTGAAGTCTGAGTTACATAATTTTTTTAATCAAAATGCAATCATAATCGGTGCCAAAAACAGACGTTGTTGGAAATGCTCAGTAGTTTTGGCAGTATCTGTTGTGAGAATGCAGATTGAACATAGCCTAGTGGAATGGGTCTGGGTTGTTTACTTTTTGTCAATCGTGTTCAGCGACGTGCCAGTTAGGTACATTGGTCATGGGTAAAAGCAGAGGAATAGAGTAGGGGAATGGTTCAGGGTTAGTTACTCTTCGGAGGCTCAGCATGGACGTGCTGTGTGAAATGGCCTCCTTCCTCACTGTAGGGATTCTATGATTCTATGATTTCTTCATAAAAAGGGAGGTCGGTGCCAGGATCAAGAATGCCTCCGAGCATGCGCCGGGCATATTGAATTGGGAAGGTAAACAGCCAGCGGTCGTCGTTCACATTGACATCAATAACATAGGTAAGAAGAATGGAAGGTTGAAAGGTCCTGCAAAGAAAGTTCTGGGACAGGTGGGAACTGTACAAAAATAAAAGTGTGCACCTTAACTGGAGGGGCCCTAACATCCTGGAAGGGAGGTGTGATCGTGCAGCTCAGGAGGCTGGGAACCAATTCAGCAGGTCAGAAACTGAACAGAAAGTAGAGGGTGGTCGAATAAACAGGCAGTGCCAGTACAATGACCATGCTGAGGGAAAGAATAATAACTATTTAAAAATATGAGTAGAAAGTTGGAGTAAATGATAGGCTCACTGTTATTCGGTTGGAGATCCTGTGCACAAAAGTATTTTAAAAAAAGACATATCAATGGAACTTATCTAAAAAAAAAACTTTTAACTAAAAGCGTGCAGTATTTGAAATCAAATTAATGAGCTGACAGCTCAAACAGAGATAAATAGATATGGCATTGTGGGGATTACTGAAACGTCGTTACAGGAAGGTCAGGACTGGGGTGTTAAATGTCCATGGGTAGAGTAGATGGAGTGTCTGTATTAGTCAAGGGTCTTGTCAAGGTTGTATTAAGAAATGATATTAAGACGTGGGACAAAAATGATGAATCAGTCCGGTTTGAAATAGAATACATTGAAAGAAACCCATTGGGATGAGCATTTCCAGCCCAGAAACCCCCATCCCGGCAAACTACTTTCAAAGTAGGGAATAGCATGAACCAGGGAATAATGATGGCTGGAGAAAAGGGCACACGAGTGATTATGGGTAATTTGAACATGCATATTGACTGGCTTAATCAATTTGCAAAGGGAGACACAAAGAACGACTCATCGAATCTATAAGGGATTATTTCTTCGATTAACGTATCATGGAACCAACCAGAGAACCGACTTGGTATTATGTAATAAGGAAGGAGTGATAAATCATATTGTCGTAAGGATTATCTTCGAAAGAGTGGCACAGCATGCTGGAGGTTCACATTCAGATTGAAACAGTGAAGACAGTCACATACGAGAGGTTTAGTGTGGGGCAATGACAACTTTATTGGCCTGAGGAAGCGATTTGCCCAAGTAGACTTGGCAAAAACATTAAAGTGCAGGACAGTTGAATAACAGTGCTAACTACTTCGGGAGATAATCAAGACACCTCAATTGAAGTGCAATCCTTAGTGGATAAGGAATTGTAAAAAGATGAAAAGTGATCCATAGCTTAACAAGGAAGTCAACAATAACAAGACAGTGATGACCTGGCTGTATTATCGCCGACTGCTCATCCAGATATTGTTCTTGGGACTCAGGTTCAAATGTTGTCACATTCAATATGAACCTGAAATTAAGAGTCTATTGATGATCATGAAAGCATTGCTTATTGTTAGAAACAGCCATATATTTCACGAGTGTCCTTTAGGGACGGAAACCCTTATTCCTACCAGGTCTTACCTATGTATAACTTCAAACCCACACAAATTTGGTTGAATCTTAACTGCCCTCTCGGGATGAACAATAAGTTCTGTCTAACTGAGCGACTCCCTCATCCTATGAATAAATTAAAGAAAAACGCTTTAAATACCAGCAAACGGTTACTAAAAACAACATCAAAATGGCTATGAAGCAAAATGTGTAGAAAGCATAAGAATTGACAAATAACATTTCTCGCAGAAGACAAAAAAGAAAAGAATGTTAAAATTAAATATTGGCGTCTTAGAGGATGAAAGCAGCGAGATTAGATTACTTACAGTGTGGAAATAGACCCTTCGGCCCAACAATTCCACACCACCACACCGAAGCGCAACCCACCCACACCCCTGCATTTACCCCTTACCTAACACTACGGGCAATTTAGTATGGCCAATTTACCTGATCTGCACATCTTTGGACTGTGGGAGGAAACTGGAGGAAACCCATGCAGGCACAGGGAGAACGTGCAAACTCCACCAAGTCAGTCGCCTGAGGTGGGAATTGAACCCGGGTCTTTGGCGCTGTGAGGCAGTAGCGCCAACCACTGTGCCACCATGCCATGAGATAATAATGCTAAACTCAGAAATGGCATAGGCAAAACCAACACTTCCTGTTTTCATATGGTTTTTAAGGTTTCTTTTTTAACGCTGTGAAAGTTTGTTTCCATTTCGAAAAATTAATCATTTTTTTTTTAAAAATAAGGAGTTGTGCCTTCATATCAGAGAGTCTTGTCTGTTTTCTGCTCAGGAGAAGACTTTTCTGCTAGGAATATATTGAAGATGAATATTTATATTGAGTTAATTAGTTAAAGGTTTGATTTTATCTATTTTTTATATGTTTGATGTGTATATGATTTTGCTTCCATTTTAACATTATTATCTATAGGTAATGAAAGGTAACAAATAAATAAGGTGTTGTGAAAAATCCTGCTTCTAGGCATAATGTTATTTAGGCCACAGAGAGTTTGGAGAGAAGATTTGGAAAAAAAAGTACTACCCAGCAAAGCAGTCAGATAAATGGTGACTGTCAGGAAAGGTAAGAAGGTACTTCAATGTCTCCGGCGACTATTCCTCTACCAAAAAGATTTTCACTTTTTGGAACTGTTGAAGAAGGTAGTCTTTCTGAAGAAAATGGAAGAGCCGTCAGTTATTGGACTGATGGCACGATTTTTATATTAGGCAGGGTTAGAGAAAATTTAGAAGAATTATTGCTACAGTGGGATTTTCAGTCAGGAGCATCAGCAGGAGATTCTGTGGCAGTGAGCATGAGTTTCGGGTGGTTTGTGCTAGGCTTAAGAATGGCTCTAAACTTTTCAAGCACATTGTTAAAGGTGAGACTGAGTAGTCATAGATTGTTGTACATATTGGTAGGAATGACTTTTTTGGGAAAATATTAAAGCAGTACAGGGTGAATTTAAGAGGTGAGGTCGATTAAAAATAAAAAATTAAAAGTATTAATTTGTGGTTTACTGCCAATGCCAGCCCCAACCGGTGGAGGAACGAAAGGTTAAAGGAGAAAAATCAATGGCTGAAGAGCTGGGTTGTTGTTGAGGGATTTAGATTTTTTGAAAATTGGAATTTGATTTGGAATAGAGAACACATGTTCAAAAAGTATTGGTCTAATCTAAACTGGAAATCAACCAATATCTTAGCGGGGAGATTTGCTCACTCTATATAGGGAGACATTATATTGATAGAGAAGGCAAGGGTGTTATTCTAATTGGCAGTGTTAATGGACGAATGGATGGAGAAAGTTATGAATGTGAATAGAGCATGTCCATTAGAAACTAAAGATGAGAGAGTCAGAGTATATACGAATTCTGAAGCACTAAGTTGCATTTATTTCAATGTAAGGGGTCTTATGGGGAAGGTTGATGAACTCAGGGCATGTTTAAGAACAGAGAATTGGGGTATTATGTTTATTACTGAAAGTTGGTGAAGAGGTGTTCAAGTCGATAGTGTGATGCTGGAAAAGCACAGCAGGCCAGGCAGCACCCGAGGAGCAAGAAAATGGACGCTTGCAGCAAAAGCCCCTCATCAGGAAAGGGCTGTTGAAGGTTTTTTTGCCCAAAACATTGATTTCCCTGCTCCTCGGGTGCTGCCTGGCCTGCTGTGCTTTTCCAGCACCACACTCTCGACTCTAATCTCCACATCTGCAGATCGCACTTTCGACTGAGAGATGTTCAAGATTGTCAATTCAACGTTCCAGGTGATAGGTGTCATAGAATGGATAGAAAACGTGGCATACAGTGGGTGGAGAGGGGGAGGCCTGCCGTTTTAGATTAAGGGATAAATTATTGGTATTCCTGGAGAAGTTATTTCTCAAAAATCATCAGGTAAAATACATGGGTAAAAATAAGAAAGTAAAGGTCACTTTGAAGAGATTGCACTATATGCTCATTTGTGACAAATCGTCCAATCAAAATATATTGATAGAAATTAAATATAAGAAAGGAAAGAGTACGTTGACGTTATTGCACCATATACTCTCCAACATTAAGAAAGAAATTGAGAAACAGACATGGAGGAAGATCTCGGATATATGTAAGCTTAATAAGGTTGTGGTAATGGGGATTTTAATTTTCTAAAGAAATGATTGGGACGACCGTAGTGTTAAAAGGTTGAATCATGAAGAATTTGTCAAATGTGTCGAAGAAAATTTTCTTCATCAGTACGTGGATCATCCGAATCGAGAAGGAGCAAAACGAGACCAGGTTTTGTGAAATAGGCAGGGCAAGCGACTGAAGTGAACATGGGAGAATACTTTTGGGTCTTGCAATCATAACTATTAGTGGAAAATAATACGCCTTCCATTAATATCATATTTTTGATTTAAGTACCATAATTTTTAATGGCATGGGACAAGGACTGTCCAAGTTTGATGGGAGTAGTCTTTTCGCAGGTTAAATAATGTCTGACAAGCGGGAGGCATTCAGTAGTCTGACGACGTGAGTTGGGAGGCTTTATGTTCCTGTTAGCGTGAGGGTAAAGCAGGTAAGGTTAAGGAACCATGGATGACTAAAGTTATTGAGGTTCCACTCAAAAATAAAAGACAAACTTACTTTAGATTCAGAGAACTTTATTGAATTGAATCTTTTAATCAATATAAAGAGAGTGGGGCACCATTTTGAGAGAAATAAGGAAAGCTAAAAAGAGATATGAGATAGCATGGGCAGATAAGGTTAATGGTAATTCAAAGATATTGTGTAACTACATTAACAGCAAGACTTAACCAGGAGAGTAAGGCCTTTCAAAGTTCACGAAGGGCATCGATGTGCTGAACTCAGGAGATGGGGAATAAAATTATCCCATTCCTGGTGCAGCAGACAGCAGCAAACACACACTACAGCCTGCATCTCGCATTCATCCAGATTGAACTCTGTCTGCTATTTGTCAGCTGATTGACCCATTTGATCAAGATGTTTTTGTAATCTGAGGAGGTCTCCTCAGTTGTTGGCCCCAATCCTTTCTGTGTCATAACTAATATCATATTCATTCCTTCCCTTCCTTGTTAAATCAAAACTTTTGATGAATAAGATTATTGTACATTTTTATGGAACAGACCCGACTCCTCCAATCAGTTCAAGCAGGTCTCCCTGACCGTAGATTTGCTAATTGTTGAAGGTAAGTGTATAGTGGATATCGCCAGAGTGAATTAGCTGGTCAGACTGCCGTGTTTTAAACAAAAAGAATTTATTTAAAACATTAAGTAATGAAACAAAACCAAGCGAATATTGAATACCCAAATAACCCATCTGATCCGAACCTGACAGGCTTTCCCGACTTAATGATGCTGTTCCAAATTGGTTTCAACATTCCCAATAAACAAACCCCTTGGCACAAAGAGTAAAAATTATACAAACCAAGCTTACAGGTTACAAATTCAGAGGACAGAAGGATGGGGAGAGCGTCCAGTTTCAACAGTGACTCTGACTTAAATAACCTTTGAACTGACTGAATTGTGCAGGTGGAGAGCTGGTCACGTCCCCTTGATAATACCAGTTTTTTTTAAGACTTAAAAACCTTCTTCTTGAGGTATTACCAGTTTGGTATAAACCAAAGGACCCCAATGAGCCGTTCAAAATTGAGACATGTTGGAACCGTGGGTCGGTTAGAACCTCTCTGAAACAAAAACCAAGCACAACATAACCTTGTGAAGGGACATTATAAAACTGAATCATTAATATCCAAAGATATCTTCAGTTCTCAAAATAACCAAAAGTAGTGGTTAGTACACAAAAACACACATATGCATTCACTTAGTATAAAAATGCAAACCTGCAGAGCTACATCCAAATTCAGTGTGTGATACACCTACCACTGAGTGTGTCGATCTGTCATTCAAGTTTCGACAATGTTTTGGCAATCATGACCTGCCACAGGCTCACTTTTCAAACTCTGTGGCTGAAATTACAGGCTCGAGCTAAACAGACTCGCATTTTTGTCCTACAATTTCTCCAAAAGCTTCAATGGGTTATTGATACAGATGTTGCTAATAATATAAAAACTGAAATGTTGTCGTGCCAACACAAAGCTCAAAGTCTCTTTCTTAGCTGTTGAATATTTCTACCAATAAATATTTCACTTGATGGATAAATACCAATGAGTCTTTCTATCTTCTCGTCGTCTTCCTGCAGGTGTGCAGCACCGGCACCCACATCACTCGCATTTATAAGACCATAAGACCATAAGACCTAGGAGTGGAAGTAAGGCCATTCGGCCCATCGAGTCCACTCCACCATTCGATCATGGCTGCTGGGCACTTCAACTCCACTTACCCGCATTCTCCCTGTAGCCCTTAATTCCCCGAGACAACAAGAATCTATCAATCTCTGTCTTGAAGACATTTAGCGTCCCGGCCTCTACTGCACTCTGCGGCAATGAACTCCATAGGCCCACCACTCTCTGGTTGAAGAAATGTCTCCGCATTTCTGTTCTGAATTTACCCCCTCTAATTCTAAGGCTGTGTCCACGGGTCCTAGTCTCCTCACCTAACGGAAACAATTTCCTAGCATCCACCCTTTCCAAGTCATGTATTATCTTGTACGTCTCTATTAAGTCTCCCCTTAATCTTCTAAACTCCAAATGAACACAATCCCAAGATCCTCAGCCGTTCCTCATATGTTAGGCCTACCATTCCAGGGATCATCCGTGAGAATCTCCACTGGACACGTTCCAGTGCCAGTATGTCCTTCCTGAGGTGTGGGGACAAAAACTGGACACAGTACTCCAAATGGGGCCTAACCAGAGCTTTATAAAGTCTCAGTAGCACAATGGTGTTTTTATATTCCAACCCTCTTGAGATAAGTGACAACATCGCATTCGCTTTCTTAATCACAGACTCAACCTGCATGTTGACCTTTAGAGAACCCTCGACTAGCACTCCCAGATCCCTTTGTACTTTGGCTTTACGAATTTTCTCACCGTTTAGAAAGTTGTCTGTGCTTTTATTCTTTTTGCCAAAGTGCAAGACCTCACATTTGTTCACGTTGAATTCCGTCAGCCATTTCCTGGACCACTCTCCCAAACTTTCTAGATCCTTCTGTAGCCTCCCCACTTCCTCAGTACTACGTGCCCATCCACCTAACTTCGTATCATCGGCAAACGTCGCTAGAATGCCCCCAGTCCCTTCATCCAGATCATTAATATATAATGCGAACAGCTGTGGTCCCAACACTGAACCCTGCGGGACACCACTCGACACCGGCTGCCATTCTGAAAAAGAACCTTTTATCCCAACTCTCTGCCTTCTGTTCATCAGCCAATCCTCAATCCATCCCAGTAGCTCACCTCGAACATCATGGGCCTTATCAAAGGCCTTTTGGAAGTCTAGATAAACCACATCCACTGGGTTTCCCTGGTCTAACCTACTTGTCACCTCTTCAAAGAATACCAACAGGTTTGTCAGGCATGACCTCACCTTAGTAAATCCATGTTGAATTGTTCTAATCAGACTCTGCTCTTCTAAGAATTTAGAAACCTCATCCTTAATGATGGATTCTAGAATTTTACCAAAAACCGAGGTTAGGCTAATTGGCCTATAACTTTCCATCTTTTGTCTTGATCCTTTCTTGAACAATGGGATTACAATTGCGAACTTCCAATCATCCGGGACTTTCCCTCACTCCAGTGACTCTTGAAAGATCTCAACCAATGCCTCCGCTATTTCCTCAGCCACCTCTCTCAGAACTCTATTATGTATCCCATCGGGGCCAGGAGATGTATCAATTTTAAGACTTTTTAGCTTTTCTAGCACTATCTCTTTTATAGCCACCTTGAAAGGCTTTGCTTAATCAGATGGAGCTCATACCAAATGTAAGTTGCTTGACCCACCTTCCCACTAAAGCCTTCCAACTGCGGAATTAGATATGCATCCTTTTTTTTAACTGTATTGACCTTGCGATAGTCCACACATAATCGTTGGGTACCATCTGGTTTCAGTACCATGACTTTGGGTGAGTTCCAGTCACTGTAACTCAGGTCGATTATGTCATATTGGAGCATGTGTTAAATCCCCTTCTGAACCTGTGCCAACTTTAGAGGATTATGCCTATAAGGATGCTGCTTAATCAGAACAGCATGTCCTTATGCACAATTAGGTAATATTTCCCATTTAATTTCCTCATATCTCCCCATATAATACTAACAACTCTATCACGTCATTTTTTTTTCCTCAGAGAGGTTACTCAATAATTTATCCCAATTTTAGAAAACTTCCTCATTGTCAACTTTAATTTGAGGAACGTTCAATCCAGAATCCTCTGAACTTGGTTCTTCCTTCTGTACTGTAATCATTAACACATTCTCCTGTTGCTGTCCGTTCCCTGTCAAAATACCTTTTGAGCATATTCACATGACATACTCTGTGAGATTCTTTTCTGTCTGGAGTCCCTATCAAGTAGTTACCCTCACTCAATATTCTTTCGTATTTGATAAGTTTCACCAGTCCTTGCTTTTCAAGATCCCCATCACTAGAAGTAACATACATACTTTATCCCCGATAGCAAAATTGCAAATTTTTGAGTTCTTGTCCACTTCCTGTTTAGGTGCATTCTGCAATACTTTTAAATGCCATCTCGCCAACTCCCCAGCGCTTTTTAATCATTCCAGAAAATTTGAGACACAGTCCAACAGTGTGACCTTTAACTTCTGATTTACTAATTACTCCTTCATCGACTTTAACGGTCCTACCTCTTAATAACCTAATTAAAATGGACAGAATTTGGTCAATTCATTTTGTGCATCTCTGATCACTAAAAGCCCTTACACCAATCAGCTGGATAATCCTTACCATAAGCATTCAACATGATCTTGAAAGTTTTATGTCACCTTTCTCGTGCTCGCTGCGATTTTAGATGGTTCACAGTAGATTTGAATTGATTTATTACAGAGCTGCCCTTAACTTCCTTGAACTGTTTGGATGTGAATTTTGAACTTTGGTCGCACTGTATCTCTGTTGATAGTCCGTATATATTTTTAAAAAGAATAATTATCCTTTACCATCCTTTTCGCTGTGACGTTGCATAATGCAATGGCCTCTGGAAATTTCGTGGATACATCAATTATTGTTAGCAAATACTGATTAACACTTTTTTTTGTTTGATATAGGGGACCTAGCCAATCAATTAAACTATTGTAAAAGGTTCCTCAACTGCAGGAATAGTTATTAAAGATGCAGGTTTTATTAACAACTGTGGTTTTCTAATTAGCTCACGTGTATTTCACGTCTGGCAAAATTCAACAACATGATGGTGCAGTGTAGGCTAGTAAGAATGCCTTCTATTTGAGACTGTTTTCCTCACTCCAAAATGACCTCCACGTGGTAATTCATGCTTCACTTGCAGCTTCTCCTTTCTGTACCCCATTTGCAATTCAATTTGATGAATTTCTGCCCATTTCTCATCTCCTTCAGTAAGTGATAGTTTCCATCTCCTCATGCAGACACCATTTTTAAGGTATTAATACTCAGGGATACATTCAGAATCCCTAATGTATATGCCCTTTTGATACAACTACTTAAAAATTTCATCTTTCTGCTGTAACTCAATCAGTTTAGCTGAACTAAACATGTGTGCATGATCTCCTATTTTCTCCTGTTTTGTCACAACTCTCTGATGGAACGAAGTATCTCCTCATGCCACTTTAGCTTACTTACCTTTACATTTTTTTATCTCTCCTGTTTGAACTCGTGATATTGGGACCTTGTTACCCCACATTTTCAGAAAAGATTCCAAGATAAGGCATTGCTTCAATTGGCTGTGTCTCCAGTGGTTTTTAACCAGAGCAGGCAGCACTTCTACCGGTGAATCAGTTGCATACTTTACAAGGAAAAGTTGTATTCCTGGAGCTGAGAGTTTGTCCAGTACTCCTATCACAATTTCTTCACTCTTCACTGGACACTCTATCCTCGCTTAACATAACTATGTGCTTTTTTTTAGTCTCACAGTGAATTCCCTTTAATAGTAACTTTTCTGGAAATAGTCCCTCAGGAATATATATCTCCTCATCTTTCAGCATCACAGACTGAGAGGATCCTGTGTCCCTTAATATTGCATCCTCTGTACCTGCTACTTCTGGCCTATGTGAATAAACTTTCCCTTTGAAGGTATATTTTATAAGCAAGATTCGGCACTTCCTCCTTGACCAATCTCCGATCAGCTTGTACACTCTGATGAAGCTTTCTCGCCTCCACTGTGCTTTCTGTTACCACTCCAACAAAACTCCCATGCTTATCCTGTTTTCCTACATCTTTTTTTTCCCTAGCGCACCAACAGAGTGATTTCCTATGACCTAATTTATTGTAATGAAAACATCGGAGGTTTTTAAACTTCTTTGTCCTCTTCTTGGGTTTCCTTTTTACCCCTGTCATAAGTTATCCTTATGATTTTCTCTGAGATCTACATATCCCTTCCCACGTGAGGATTTCTCTTTGCCCCAGTTTACTTACCTCATGGACTGAAATTTAGTCTGGAAGCCAAACTGTGTTTTATGGACCAATTCATAATCTTCAGCCATTTCAGTTGCTAACCTTGCTATCTAAACTCTCTGCTCTCCCACAGGAGTTTGCATTACTTCAGGCAGCGAATTTTCGAATTCCTCCCAAATAGTTACTCTCTAAGTGCATCATAGGTTTGCTTGAATTTTAAAGTTTTTTTCCATCTATCGAAATTACTTTGTTTGAACCTTTCAAACTCAATATACGTTTGACCCGGGCCACTCCTTAGGTTCCTAAATGTTGTCTATAGGCTTCTGGAACAAGTTCATGTGCATTTGATTTGCATCCTCATACTCCCCAGATCCCTAAGCGTAACGTCAGCCGTCATTTCCATCCTTTTAAGCTGACCTTCCATTCTAAATGTCTATCTCTGAAACGCAAACGCGCTCTCTTTTTCTTTTTCTCCTGCTAAACATTTTTTTTTCTTTTTCTCTTTCCTGGATTAAACCTATTCGTCCTCTTTCTTTTTCTTCTAATTTTAGTTGCAACGCAAACTGCTTCATTTCTGCTTCTAACACAAGCTGCTTTATTTGCGATTGAAGTTTAATCTTCTGTGCAGATCCCCTTGGAGTTTCCAGCAAGTTTGAATGCAGAACTACTGCTGCAATCATCTCATCTTTCCTCACATTAGGAGGCAGCTTCAACTGCAGCTTGTCTACTAATTCTTGCAGCTTGTATTATGTGCATTTTGTAAAATCCCCAAGGTCGATTCTTCCACCTCCAAAACATCCTTGGTTCCTGCTAGAGCCATTGCTCTCTAAATCTCTGTTTACCAAGACAAATCAACACACAAAATAAGAGACAAGAACACCTGCCACTCGCTGCCTAAATCCTGCAAAGGGCCCCCAATATGTTATGGACCAGGCCCGATCCCTCAAAAATGTTTAAGCAAGTAGCCCAGACCGTAACTTTTTTTTGTTAAAGGTAAGTGTGTAGTGGATATTCGCAGAGTAAATTAGCTGGTCAGACTGCAGTATTTTAAACAAACATTATTTGTTTCCCAAATTACAGAATGAAGTGCATGAACTGAAGGGAGAATAGCTGAATAACGTATCCTATCCAATCGACAGGCTATCCGACCTTAAGGATGCTGCATCAAAATACTTGCAACAATCGCAATGAACAAACCACTTAGCACAAAGAGTAAATCTGACACAAAATGCTTGCAGTTCATGAGGTCAGAAGTGCAGAAGGAGGGGGTGAGCATTCAATTTCAACAGTGACCTGACTCAACTCGCCCCCAAACTGAACAGAACTGCCCAGCTACAGAAATGGACACATCCTTTGATTATGCAGGGTTTTTTTTTAAAGAATTGAAAACATTCTGCCTGATGCATTATCTGTTATGTATAAATGAAGGGACACTAATAAACCTTTTAAAAAATCAGACATATTGAAACCTTGGGTCATTTAGAGCATCCCTGAAAATAAAGATCAAGAACAACATAATCCTGTAAAGGGACCAGATTTGTGACAATTTGTGACATTTGGCTTTGATGTGAATTCAAAAAATGAGTGTTTGTGAGTTAATATAAAATAGTGGTGAAGGGCATTGGGTATTGAAGATACAAGATTGGCTTATTAGAGCAATGAGAGGAATGTCCAGACAGATTCACACTTCCTGTGTATGGTCAGGGCAAATATTGCCACTGCAAATCTATTGGCTGGCGCCTGTTCTATGGAGGAGACATCAGTACGGTAACTACATCTAGGTTGTTTGTTTTGGGGGTGATGGTGATGGGACGTTGAGGTGGTTATAACATTGCAAACGGACAACACATCAGAATCATCTAACTTGTGATAGGAAAATATCCTCATTGTCCCTCACCACTCACGTCACGACAGCAATTGGTGGTGGGAGAAGTGACCAACAGCCAGTGATGCCAACATTCAATCCATTCCAGTTCGTATTGTGAACGGAAGGTACCACACTGAAAGGAGTTAACTGGATCTGTTTTTTCAGTGACTGTGAATGAGGCCAGTCTCCATGTATTTTGACTGTGGCACTAGATGTGGCACCCCTCTTCTAATAGTAAGGAGCTTCATGCAATGCTTTATGCCATTGTCGCAGCAGATGCATCATCTCCAACACTAAAAGGGATCAGCAGCTGCAGAGACAGTGAGAGGAGAGATAAACATCTGAGAATAATCTGGAATGTTCCATTAATGTATCAGATTTTAAGAACTCTAGATTGGAATGCTGCAACAATGGACAGGAGTTTATCCTGGTATCTTGCCTATTTTTCCTGGTCTGGGTTCACATTATCACATCGGATATATGGGTGCACTGATGATTATTCACGCGGGCTACTATCCCATGCTCGCTATTGTTGGTGTTCCTGGTAAGTCTCTTCATCTCTATCCATTTGTTAATCCATAAACCATGGTGAACCTCATTGCTATTTCTGTTATCTACATTTGGCAAAGACAGAATCCTTTGTCTTCAGTTTCAAATGCAAATTCCATTCATTACTACAAACTTCTGAACTGCCCAACAAGCTCGTCCACACAAACATCTGAGAACAAGACTGTTCACATTCTCGAAGTACCTTTTGGACCCGAATTGATTTATTTCTTGGTATTCTCTCCATCACCAACTCTACCCACTACCAGCTCCATAATATCAGCAGTCCCCACCTTGACGTCAGTGCGGATACTAAATAAACCATTATTAAATTCAGACTTTATGGTTCCAGTTCTCTTACAAGCGCACTTTCCGTTACAAATATGTCAATCACAACCTTGTTCTTGTCTCTAAAGTAAATTCATGACAGGGATAATGTGTCAGAGAAGTGATGTCAGCGGATATGTAATTCAGAGGCCCAGGTTACTGCACAAAATACACTGTTTTAAATCTTACCTCAGATATGTCAGAACTTAAATTCAAATAACAGGAATTGGAAATAAACGATAATTTCACGAATATTTCAATAACAGCACCAGCATTTTGACAATACGTTTATCTATAGCACTGATATCCTTTGGTAAAGAAATCTAGCATTATTACCGAATTGTCTTAAGACTGACGTCAGATCCACAACAATGTGATTGGCTCTGTACTGTGTCAAAGAATGACCTCACAATAAAGAGCATTTAGTGAGGTCAATAAATGCTGCCCTTACCAGCGATGCAGACATCCCATGTCATAATATTATGGAAGTTTAAATAAAACAAAGAATGATGCAAGAGATCAGAAACAAAAAAAAAGAATGAGAAGCTGCCGCAGTAACTGTTCAGATTTGGCACCCGTGGGTCGAGGGCAAAATAGAATTGACATTTCGAGTTCGCTGACCTACCATCATAACTGAACACAGCTTGAAAATATTGTGATTGATGTTGGTGACAGGGATGTCTATGATGAAGGGGACAAGGAGTGAGTTGAATAGACAGATAAACGAGAGATAAAAGAAAATAAGCAAACAAAGGGTTTGAAGATGATCAGCTGGAATGGAAATTAAAAAACGAGGTTAATCTTATTTTTTTTCTCCTGTTCCCATATTACCGAAAATCATGCCCATGTAGGGTATAAATCAAGGTTCCTGTTTAAAGTGAGTTATGTCACTTTGTCTGTCTTCCCTGAGTGTGATCAACCGCCTTTATTCATTAGTGGGATGCTGGGCCAGTATTTAATTCCCTTTCCTCATTGTCCTTGAGAAGTGTTGGTGAGCTGCCTTCCTGACCCACTGCTGTCTGTGGGCTGTGAGTAGTCAGTGCTTAGTTCAGTCCGGTTTCATTTCTTTGATGTTTATAGTGAGTAACTAACTGAGCGGCTGGTTTGGCTATTTCAAAGGGCAATTCAGAGTCAAATACATTGAGGGATTGACATGTCAGTCCGACCAGCTGAATGTGGTAAATATCATTCCCCGAAGAACATTAGAGTGTCAGGTAGGATTTTCTGATAATCGGCAATGGTTTCATAGCTTCATTCGATTTTATTGAATTCAAATGCCACCTTTTATCATGGTGGGATTCGAATCCAGGATGGGGTCAGCACCCGGGTCCCCAGATTAATAAACTGGAGATACTACTGTTAGTACATCGCCTTCCTGGCATCTCTGACCATCTCAAATGGCAATCGTGGTGTTGCTGTTTGTGTGGCTGTACTTAAAACACAGCTGTTCGCAAGGCAAAAGAATGATTTGGTAAAACATACCATCCTTCTTCATTTTGAACTAATTGTAACGTTAAAGAATCAGAACGGCCTTTGGCGAAAATGAGCTGTGTTCCTTGGTCAAAAGTCACAAACAGAGTTCATACCAGGCAGCAAGTAATCAACACAGTAAATTGTATACTGTCCTTCTTTGCAAAACGATTCAAGAATTGGAGTGAAATACTTTCCTGCCGTGCTAGAGTGTTGTTCAGAAGGTACTTGGGGCACTGTGTGCAGATTATCTCTCCTTTATAAGGAACGATCACCTTGCCACAGCGAGCCAGTGTAAAGGAGTTTCACCAGATTAATCCGTGTGGTGATGGTATCATGAGAAGACTGCGAAGGAAATAATCTATGTCACTACAAAAGAAAAAAAAAGTGATTGCATTAAACCTTGAGGGTAATGGACCAAAACTCATTATTTTCAAAACAAAACATTGATAGTGTTAAATAAAGTATGTATTTTCCCATAGGCAAATATTTTACTTAGATTTGATTACTTACAGTGTGGAAACAGGCCCTTCGGCCCAACAAGTCCACACTGACTCACAACCCACCCAGACCCATCCTCCTACATTTTCCCCTTTACCTCGCACCTTGGGCAACTTAGTAGGACCAATTCACCTAACCTGCACGTTTTTGGATTGTGGGAGGGAACCGGAGCACCTGGAGGAAACCCACGCTGTCATGGAGAGGATGTGCAAACTCCAAACACAGATATGCTGGAGGTGGGAACGGAACCCGCCTCGTGCGCTGTGAGGAAGCAGTGCTAACCAGTGTGCCACAGTGCCGCCCACAGGTGCCGCCTATATAGGGAGAAAACGATTAGAAGAATGTGGGTAAAGTGTAGGGAAATGGGGTTAGCATGGATGAAGATTTAGGTCAGCATGGACCAGTTTGGGCTGAATGGCCTGTCTCCGTTATGTTAGACTCTACGATTCTATGATATTGTACGTACCTGCGTGGGACCTTATGTTGGTTAAACGAGAGCTCCAGGCTCTGAATGAACTGTCACTGTCTCAATGAGCAGTTGGTGTGTGATCCTGGACTGAACGTTATGTTTTCACAAACCTGTCCGCAGCCACACTCTGATAGAGTTCGCCATTCCCAGCAACTTCTGACCTCCACAGAAGACACTAGCCTGCCTTCTGGGAGATGCCTCCTTGAGACCTGGCACAAACTGTCCGCAGTCCCTCCTCACTGTTAGCAAACCATGGTGTCGTTAATATAACGCGTGTGCACCATTAACAATGGAGCCAGGAGGAACAACATGGGCCAGTCTGTCTGTGTAGTCTCTGCTTCATTGGTTTTGCAATGTTGGAGCATCAGTGACATCCTATACAGTCTGGAGGGGCTGAATAGTTTCTTCTCTTTATGCGTTAGTGTTTCGAGGGACAGAAAGTCCTCCTTCAATTCCCAGGGAAAAAAGGTTCACGGACATTATTGGGCCCCCCTTGGTTCCTGCTTACCAGCGTGATGTACTGACTGAGCTCATTATCTTCCTGTGTAATAGCAGGAAAGCAGGGGCATGGAAGAACACAGCAAGTCAGACAACATTGAGTTCTCCAGTTTCAAATAACGTGCCTTCCAATCCCCCAACTCCATTCCCACCTCCTTCTCCTTCCTTCCATTCCAGCTACCCTTCTTTCAGATTCAGCTGGATTCAGTTCGCCCAATCGTCCAACCCAGTGGTACCCCTTTACCTGTGTTCATCTATCCCCACCTCACCACCCTGTCTCCTCCTCCCTCATCCTGCCTCTTTATCTGTAGCTCCCTTACCCCACTCCAGTCCTGAATATTTATCCCCAAGCAGTTAACTTCTCCACCTCCTGATGTTGCCTTGCTTGTTGCGTTCTTCCAGCCTTCTGCCAGTCTACTTTGCATTTCAACATTTGTAGATTTTTTTTTAATCGCTTCCAGAGTAATTGGCTGGAGAAAGCGAAAGGGACCGTGTCTGTTCTTATCCAATAGTTTTGATGGGCTGAATGGCTCTGTCAAATTTCCGTGAAAGCAGCTTAAGATGCTGCATGAGCTTCGTTTTTTTTAATGAAGAAATGTGCAGGGTCTGGTCTCACTGTTGCATGAATGTTCCGGACAGTTTTACTGCATGAGCTTGAATGTTGTCCAGGTTTTGAAACTTGAGCTCCTGAGGAGGTGACACATTGTTCTGAACATTGTGTGATCTTCACTGAACATCCCCAGCTCTGAAGGTATGACGGAGGGAAAGACATTGATGAACGAGCTGCAATTGTTTGTGCCGAGAAAGTTTCCCTGAGGCTCATCTACAGAGATATCCAGGGATTGAGAGGATTGGTCTCCACCAGTCACACTGTGTTGTGGATGACCCAGCCAATGGGGAGTTTACAACTGATTCCCATTAAGTTCAATTTTGTTCAGTCTCCTTGACACCTTGCTCAGTCAAATACCGCCGTGATGTCAGGGCCAGTCAATCTGACGCTGTGTTCATATTTATTGTTCATTTCAATAAGTCATGGTATATGTGTGGAGAGTGTTTCCTTCTCTCAGAGGGTAGTGAATGTTTGGGGCTCTCTATCCCAGGCAATTAGGGGGAGCTACATCATTGAAATACTTGGGGCACGGCGTGGTGTTAATGAAAATTGACACATCAGGGAGTTGAGTGCTACAAAGAATTGGGCATAAAAGAGAAATTGTGGCTGAGAGCGGATCAGCTTTGCCCTTCCTTTCAGGAAGGGCAGGTTTGCGGGGCTATACAGAGATCGTCTTCTTCCAGTCTTCCTATTGTCCAGTCACTTGGTGGCCTCTTACATTTCCTGTGTTACTAACTTGAAGTAGCTGAATAGACTGCATGATCTACTCTGGGTACAGTTTTACAGGCTCGAGTGGCTGACTGGCCTCCTCCTGTTACCGTGTATGTGTGTCCAAGGCCTGAAAAGCAACATCCTGTTCTGGTGTAACTGAAATCCATATAGATTAAATCTACTGCACTTGGAGAAAATAAGCACTGCAGATTCTGGAGATCAGTTAATATTCTCTGATGACGTAACCAGGAAAGTTGATTCGGCCTGGCCGGTAGATGTTGAAAATTGTGGTACTGGAAACACTCAGCAGGTCATGCAGCATCCGAGAGGCAGGAAAATCGCTGATTTGGACATTTCTGATGATGGGTTGATGCCCAAAACGTCGATATTCCTGCCTCTCCGATGCTGCCTGACCTGCTGTGCTTTGACAGCACGACATGTTTCGACATGTACCGGCCAGACCTCGTCAACTTTCCTGGGCACGTCATCATAGAACTTTAACAAATTCGTCAGGTACAAACTTCCACTCATAAAGTCATGCTGATTATTCCGAATCAAATTCAATTTTCCAAATGCATGTCCAACGTATCCCTGATAATCTTCTCAAGTAACGTCGAGATGTTAAACTTCCTGGTCTATAGTTTCTAGATATTTGCTTTTCCAGTCCTTCTTGAATAAGATACAACATTTGTTATCCTCAAGTCTTCAGGGATCTCAGCTGTGGTTAATGATGATCAGATTTATCAGCCAGGGCCTATCATTTTTTTCTCTAGCCCCTTGCAGTTTTCTTATATCTATCTGTTAAGGACAATGTGATTTATCCATCTTCAAACATTCCAGTACATTCAAAACCTCGCCTACTGTGCTATGGACTTTCCCTAAGATACCACCACTAACTTCCCCAAGTTCCCAAGTATTCATGTTTTTCTCCACGGTAAACACACACATCGCCAATCTCTTATGGTTCCACACATACATGTCCACTTTGGTCTTTGATGGTCCTATTCTTTCTGCAGTTAATGTTTTTTTTTTCCTTTAATATTCAAAATGAACCTCTTTGGATTCACCCTGATCTTCTCAGTCAAGGCCCTTTATCGCCCGACTGATTTCCTTCTTCACTAAACTCCAGTATCCCCTGTGTACCTCCAATGATTCCCCTGATCCCGCCTGCCTGGACTTGAGCCACACGTCCACATTTTTTTCTGGTCAAAGCCTCAATTTCTCCTGTCATTCAAGTTTCCCCATTCCTGTCAACTTTCCTTTCACCCTCACAGGAACATATAGATATTGAATTCTAGCTGTCTCACTTTGAAAGGCTTCCACTTGCCAGAGGTCCCTTCGCCTGCAAACAAATGAATCCAGTCAACCCTGCAAGCTCCTGTACAATTCCGGCAAAATTCACCTTGCCCCAATGTAGAATTTGAATCTGAGGGCCAGTTTTTTTTTCTACGTAACTATTTTAAAATTAATAGAACTATGGTCACAAGTCTCAAACTGCGAATCCACCGTCACCTCACTCACCTGTCCTGCACTATTTCCTAAGAATAGTTGGGACGAAGGGCCTGTTCTGTGCTGTACTGTTCTATGTTCGATCTTCTATCTTGCATCACACATCTTATTGAATTCTTTCAGGATGGAACAAAATACATTGATGAATTTAGAGCAGTGGATGTGATGTTCATGGATTTTAGCAACGTGTTTGACAAGGTTCCCCTTGGTAGGCTCATTCAGAAAGTAAGGAGGCATATGATACATGGAAATCTGTCTGTGCGGATATTGAATTATCTGGCCAATAGAAGACCGAGGATGGTAGTACATGGAAAGTTATCAACCTGGAGCTGGGTGACCAGTGGTGTTTTGCAGGGATCGGTTCTGGGACATCTGCTATTGTGATTTTTATAAATGACTTGGATGGTAAAGTTTAAGGATGCTTTAGTAAGTTTTATGACGTAACAAAGATTGTTGGAGTTGTGGATAGTGTGGAGGGCTGTTGTAGGTTGTAATGGGACATTGATGGAATGCAGAGCTGGGCTGATAAATGGCAGGTGGAGCTCAACCAGGATAAGTGTGGAGTGATTCATTTTGGAAGGTGGAATTTGAATGCAGAACAAAGGAATAAAGGGAGGATTCTTGGCAGTGTGGAGGACCATAGGGATCTTGTGGACCATGTCATAGCATCCTAAAGTTGCCACCCAAGTTGATAAGATTGTTAAGACATATGGTGTTCTGATTAGCCGGGGGATTTAGTTTAACAAATACGAGGTTGTGCTGCAACTCAAAAAACTCTACTGAGACGAGATGTAGAATATTGTGTTCACTTCTAGTTGCTTCATTACTGGAAAGACAATGCTTTGGAGAGGGTGCTGAGGAAATTGACCAAGATGCTGACTTAACAGGAGGTCATGTCTGACAAAGATTTTTGAGTGAGCCACAGCTTTTCTCATTGGAGCAAAGAAGAATTGGAGGTGACATGACAGATGTGTGCAAGATGATGCGAGCCATAGATAGAGTGGATATCCAGAGAATTATCTCGAGGGGGCATAATCTTAAAATGAATGGAGGAAGGTTTAGGTGAGATGTCAGAAGTAGGTTATTTACACAGAGAATAGTTGGTGCGTGGAATACACTGTCAGCAGCAGTAGTAGAGCCAGCTGCATTAGGGATATTTAAGCGACGATTGGACTGGCACATGAATGATAGTACAATGAGGGGTATGCAAGTTAGTCTGATCTTCGAAAAGGGTAAAAGGTTGGCAGGACGTCAAGGACCGAAGGGCCTGTACTGTACTGCACTGTTCCATGTTTCCTGTTTCACCCATCTTGTGGATTCTCATCAATTGTTTTACGTGTGAGGGAGTGATGTTTATGAAATCAGGAAGCTGGGTGGGGCATTAGCCCAAAGCATCCAGTTATGGAGCATACAGTCACCTGAGTGGCAGTACAATATCTGTGTGTGATGACATACACCAGACAGAATCCGCCAAGTTCAGTCATGAATGTGATTCTTGACTTGTTATTTGCTAGTGTTTTCTTCAGATACAATCTGTTGGGTGACCCATGTATTAATCAGATGTTTATTATGTTTCGTAAATTGGTCAAAAATAAGATGTGAGCTATGATTATTCAACTGAACTATAATCCCTGAAAGCAATTTAGTTTATTCTATGTTTATGGAACTAAAATATGTACTCTTGTCATGATTTTCTAACACAGAAATAAAGAACGTACATTTTATTTTATATCGTAAAAAACAACATGGTATCTAACTATATTGGTGACCAGAATTACATATTCAATGTCAGGATTCAAAACAATGCAATTTCACTCCAATTGTTAGAAAGTGGTTGGCTTCTGAATGATTACATGTTCAGCATGAGCAAACGATTGAACAAAATAATACAATTAGCTTTCTTATACATATAATCAATTATATGATTATATTTACATATAATCAATCAGTTTAATTTCTCACGGAAATATACAAGCTTCAGCTATTTGCCAGCAGTTTAGAAATGGTATTAATTCGGCATGCACTGTGAAAATTAAACTAAATAAATGATCCGTGTTATCAAATTTTAGCGAACAATTAGTTGAAAACTTCCAATTTTTAGTAAGAATGAAATTTGATAATATATGTGGACAGTGTAAAAAACGATGAACGTATTATCATGTGAGTGAAAAGTCAGACATTTTCAAAGAGATTTGTACAAAAGTGATGGCATATTTGGTTTAGCAATTGGAATATAACATTTAAAGTATTCATGTTCTGAGTCATAATTGATTTTATAATGAAGCTGACCTTGCAATATTTGCATTTTGAATGCTTATGTTGAACCAAATAATCAAATATTTGCGAACATGTACAATGGGAAATAATCTGATACTGACTTGTATTCGCATCTGACACATGACAGAGTGCAAAAGTTTAAAGTACAGGAGGGGACCATTTGTCACTCTGTGTGCATCAGCTTCAGAAATGTCTCCCACATCCGTCCCATTTGCCAGCCATATCTCTGTAGCCCGTTAAATTCATAATTTCCAAATATATACAGTTCTCCATTGCATCTTTATCGACTACTCTCCCAGAGTAGTCCAAATCCAAATCCAAACAACTCTCTCAATAAATACGTTTTTTTCCCCTTATTTCACTCCTAGCTCCATTGCTGACAATTTTGAAATTAGAACTCATTGATGCTATAATGCCAGCTATTGGAAACAGAGTATTCTTGTTTTACTCAGCAACTTTTTCTTTTCTTAATTTTGAGCACTGCAAAAAGTTCACATTTTTATCTGTTCTGCTCCAGAACGAATAAGCCCAATGCCTTGCAAGAACTGTAACAAATACTACATCGGAAAAAAAAGCAGGAAACTAGTCATTCAGATACACAATCATCAACTCGCCACAAAAAAGACATGGTATAAACAATGACTGCAGATGCTGGAAACCAGATTCTGGATTCGTGGTGCTGGAAGAGCACAGCAGTTCAGGCAGCATCCGAGGAGCAGTAAAATCAACGTTTAGGGAAAAGCCCTTCATCAGGAATACAGGCAGAGAGCCTGAAGAGTGGATAGATAAGTGAGAGGAGGGTGGGGGAGGGGATGAAGTTGATAGGACGAGGGGGGAGGGGGTGGAGTGGATATATGGAAAAGAAGATAGGCAGTTAGGACATGTCATGGGGACAGTGCTGAGCTGGAATTTTGGAACTGCAGTGAGGTAGGGAAAGGGGAAATGAGGAAAATGTTGAAGTCTGCATTGATGCCCTGGGGTTGAAGTGTTCCGAGGCGGAAGATGACGCGTTCTTCCTCCAGGCGTCTGGTGGTGAGGGAACATTTCATTTCAACATTACAACTCTCCCTCCCACTCTGCCAAGGACATGGAGGTCCTGGGCCTCCTTCACCGTCGCTCCCTCATGAAGCTACATGAGATGATGCTGGTTTGTAATATAGCCAGTTATTGAGTACAGTTAAAGGAACAAACCAGCAATTGTCATTCCTTATTGCTTCAGAATATATCAGAGTGTTCATGGCTGCTACCGCATAGAATCATGCAACAAAAAACAGGTCTATCACGTCTGCGCCAGAAAGTGCAAATCTACATTCTTTTTAAACGTCTGTGAGGTTACCCGCGTCAACCACCCTCCTCGGCAATGCATTCCAGGCACATATCAACATCTCAGTTCGAAACAGACTCCACAAATCCTCTCTCAATCCCCTGCCTTTCAGTTTAACAGTGTGTCCCTTTGTTTTCGATTCTTCACGTAAGGCAAACAGCTGGTGACTGTTCATCCTCTCCATTCCCCTTATGCTTTTGTACACCTGTACCAGTTCGCTCCTCAACCTTCCGTGCTGCAAAGAAAACACAAGCAAATTTAGCCTTCCCCACTCATAGTTTGAGTAATTGTCTTATTACGTGCATCATCCCACATTTATCAGTGTTAAATTTCATCAGCCATTTTATCTATCTATCTGAATAATCTGTTTAATCTTCCTGTAGCCTAACACTTTCCTCCTCACTGTGAACGATACTGCTCATCCTTGTGTTATCCACATGTTTTATAATTACACTGCCCCCTATCTTCCATATTCTCACCATCGTCATTTATGAATATCATATACAAACCATGAATTCCGTCTTGTTCTCCAGATGTTATTTATAGGAAAATTTGAGAATTCCTGTCCCTTGCTTTTCCTATTGTGGTGAATGTATGAGTGATGTAGTTCAGATCTTTTATGAGGGTGCCACAAACAGCATTTTCGACACAGAGTTGAATTCACATTTTACACTCTGCCCTTCCACAGCGTTTTTCATAAGGATTTAACTAAGTTAGGATGAAGTAGGGTTTGGCATCTTGCGCTGGAAGATTAGCATATTGCCTGGCACTGTGATTTGTAACATTCCCTGCAATTGCCAGGGGTGAAGAAATTTTTCATCTGCAGTATGGACATGGACTCATTCATTGTTTGTTTAAATCAAATAGTGTGATGAGGATAAATATTCAATTAAATGCTACGTTATGGACAAACTGAAAGAGAGCAAATCATATTCTCATGTCTACCTTGAATTGGAAGCAAATACATGCCGTAAAAATATTCATATTCAAAAATGTTGAAGCACCACACTAGAGGAGACAAAAAAAATGTCTGCACTTGGTGGAGATACCAAAATATCGATTACATGTATAATGTAAACAAGAATCAAATGATAGAAAACAAAGTACAAGAAATCTTTTCTTAATTTACAATGGAAACTAGATCTCGATTTTCCTGAACAGTGATGTTTTCGCACCCAATCTCACTTCCCCAAAACAAGCTTTTCCCTGTTACTAAAACTTCATCTGCCATTCGTCCTTCTTCTTCCTAATCTTTCCTTACAAGCCTACATCCCTTGCACTATTTCTTCTGCTGATACATTCTCTTCACTGACGATCTCCCTTCACACCATTCTGCCGCTCCCACTGTAAATTACACCAGTTACACCAACTTCTTCTGACCATCCCTTTCCCTTTTTGCCTTCCATCTGGGATAATGGAGCTGCTGGTGTCTGTGCTGCTATTGGTCATCAGTTAATAATGGGATTGAGACGATCAATGTCCAATTGGAACAAACAATAGTGTGTGTCTGTCACTGTCTAATGCACCATAAACAGGGTGGTTTTGTTCCCCATAGTACAGAGTGGAGTTCCACAGGGCTTAAACAAATAGCCTCATCACAAATAGGACAAACCTATCCTCAGAATCAGAAGTCCATGTATCAGTTTTCCTTTAAACATTGTGAGGAGAGTGAACACATTGTTCAAACAAGCCGTGTTCGATCCTTTTGCTCTTTATTATTTTAACTGATTTTCCATTGTCATTTGTGTGAGACCAGAATAACTTCCCTTTCATCAACGTAGTATTTGGCTCATGTGGCATCAGGGACCCTGAGTAAACTGTGGTCAATGTGAACCGAAGGAAGTTCTGTGCTGGTAATTTCCTCACTGTACAATGACTCCTTCCCCAGAGCTATTGGGAATAACAAATAAACTCTGTCCTTGCTGGTGCCTTCCAAAACCATGGATAAATTTGTCCTGTTAATAACATCAAGACATATTATGATTTTACAGTTTGGTCAAAACTTTCAGAAAGATTAGAGCTTGCAGGTTGAGTACCACCCCAAAGAAATCAGTACGTTTCAATAAGATTATGATCCCGATTATTTTCAATTAGTTACTTTCAGAGGACTGATCGTGCAATGTCAGTGCCACTGAGAGTAACATATTCTCTGTCCAACAACATCGTATCAAATTGGGTCAAGGCTGCAGAACTCAACTATCCTAATTTATTCCCCAGCTCATTAGCCATGCTCACCAGATGTAGTAAGCCCCCGAATTTGCAACAATGTAGAGATACTCATGATACTCTGGAAGCCTCCTGTCCTCCCATACCCTACCCTCTGACTCCATGCCCTCCCCCAACTCGACCTCCTGTCGTATATTCACCATCCCTCCTGAACGTCCACTCTCTGATACTGAATTTTCTGAACTCAGCAAATATCTCAACTTTGCCTCTCCGTGCCACCACCTTAATGAATTTTGGGCTCGACATGATGTCGACCTGTTCTTCTGCTGTCTTCGCCTCAATGCCCATTGTTTTGGACAAGACTCTTCTCCCTATCCAATAGACCCCATCACCCAACTCCAACACTCTCTCTACACCTGGATCCTCGACCCTTTTACCTGAACTCAATCTGTTCATTAAGAACTCTCGTTGTGACATTGGTTGTCTTCATTTCTCTTCTTCCCTCACTGAATCCAACCTATCACCCTCTGAACTAACTGCACTCCATGTGCTTATATTCAACCCTGACTGTTTATTCAGCCTGTATTGATAAGGGTGGTGCTGCTGTAATCTGGTGGACTAACATCTACATTACAGAGGCTGAGCACCCGCTCTCGATATCTCCTCTTATCTTCCCCTGGACCATGACCCCAACATGGTACATCATGCCATTGTCTCATCTACGAAAATTGACCGCATTCAATCTGGAGAATACCGCCCCACTTGACCCCTCCTCCCTTAACTGCCTCAAGCTGATGGCTGTCTGATAGCAGAACTCGATTCCATCTCTTCCTGAAAATCCAGAAACAGAACTGCCTGAGCAGACCCATTGCTTCAGCCTGCCCCTGCCACACAGAGGGGGTGCATGGATACACATGTGGCGGTGTTCTACCTGTTTCTTCATGGCGTACATAGGCCATTCCTTGTTCCAGTTCTATTCGAGCCCCCTTCCACAGTTCTTTCTCCGATACAAAGATGTTATCATCGCTGCTGCTTCTCTCTCTTGTCCAGAATTAGAAACGTTCATTCATTTCAATTTGGGTTTTCACCCCTCCCTTTCACCTGATCCACCTGTGACTCCTCCCTTCCTTTCCTCGACGTCTATGCTTCCAATTCTGGGGATAGTCCAACCACTGATATTCAGTATTAACCCACCAACTCTTAAAGCTATTTGGAGTACACATCCTCACACCCTGTTTCCTGAAAAGACCCCAATCCATTCTCTCAGATCATCCATCTCCACCGCATTTCTTCTGATGATGCCAAATTCAACATGGATGCATTTTAAATGACCACAATGTTCCACAAACAAAGATTCCCAAGCACGGTTATTAAGCGGGTCCTCAACCGGGTCTGACTCATTTCCTGCACGTCCAGCTTCCCCCTCCAGTTCCCTGCTGCTGCAGACTTCCCCTTGTCCTCACCTACCATCCCACCAGCATTCACATGCAGAGGACCATCAGCTGCATACACCCCCCCCCCACCACTCCAGTGAGATGCCACCATCAGACACATATTCCCCTCCCCTCCCTTGTCCGCCTTCTGCAGGGACCAATCCCTCCAGGACACATCTGTCTGCTCTTTATTCACTCGCAACACCTCCCCGCACACCCCACCGAATGTCCACTTCACTTTCCCCTGCCGAAGGTGCAATATCTCTACAGTTACTGCCCATTCCTCATTATCCAAGGGCCCAATCTTACCTCCCAGGTGAAGCAGCACCTTACCAACATTTTCCACAATCTAGCCCACTACATTCGCTGCTCAAAATGTGGTCGCCTTCTACATTGGGGAAGTGAAGAATAGGCTACTTGACTACTTCGCAGAACATCTATGTTGAACGTCTGCAAAAGACCCTGAGCTTGCAGTTGCCTGCCCGTTAATATCCTATCCTGTTTACTGGCCATTATCTCTGTGTCAGGCTTGCTGCAATGTCCCAGGAAAGCTCCACGCAAGCTGGAAGAACAACACATCATTTTCCGTGTACGGTCCCTGCAGCCCTTCAGAATGAAAATCAAGTTCAATAATTTTAGGGCCTTAACTCCCCAATATCCTTGTCCCCTACCAATACAACAGGTCTAGTTCTCACATAACCTTCCATTATTCAGTCTCTATTGTTAGCTACTAATCGTTTCCATTAACACCTATCCAGCCTCTTCTGCATATCAACAACATTTTCCTAGCTGCCATCAGTTCTGAGGACGTGTCACTGGACCCGAAACGTTAACTCTGAATGCTCTGTACCGAAGCTGCCAGACCTGCTGAGCTTTTGCAGCAACTTCTACTTTTGTTTCAACATTTTTATGGCACGTTCTCACAATGCAATACGTCAACGATATTTAGAGCCCTGTCAAACGTAGGAACTTTGTAATTTCTTATTTAATGTCCATAACAAATTACTCGACATTAAACTGAGATAACGGTTTTGCTGTTGTCATTCAGATCAGACAGTTTGTCACAGTTCAGAAAGAAAAAGAAATCGAAACAACTGGAGCAAAACTTCGCAGGTCTGATAATATCTGAACAGAGATGCACAGACTTAACCGTTGATTCCAATATGACTTTTCAGAACAGTGTCTCATCATAGTCGATATGTTAACTCTGTTTCTCTCTGCAGATACTTCCTCATCTGTTGCATTTCTCCACCATTTTCAGTTTTTATTTTATATTTCCATATCATTATATTTCATGTTTCGAGATAGGTCTACATGTTGAACTTGGTTATATTTGGACAATTTGGTCCTTTCCTATTCCTATTATATTTGATGAGTCGGTGGCACTTGTATTACAGCTGAAGTCTGTTTCTTTTTGAAGTTTCAAATGAAAAAAAATCTTTTTAAGAATATCCTGCAAATCTCAGGAAAGACACTTTGTTTGAAACAACACTTTAGAGGCAGCTGAACTTCATGAACTAATAGGAATAGATTATTGATGATGGAACACTCTGTGTCCTTCATTGAACAAGCTTATCTCCCCACTCTCCAAAACCTTTCAATATATATCACCTAATTGTTACACCAAAGGTGATAGAAACTCAGTCCATCGTGTCTTCCAGCTTAGAATGAGCTGTATCTCTACTGCTGTTCTCCTGTAGTGTCCCAATTGCCCTTCACGTTTTGCTATCAGTGTCTGTTTTTAACATCCTATCCAGATGTAAGCAATAATATTAATCTCAATAAAAAAAATAGAAATTGGAGGGAAAGAGAAGCAGGTCTGGTGTATTTGTGAAGCGAAATTGAAATTAATGTTTCAGTTCCGGTGACCCTTCCTCAAGCTGTACTCCCATTAATTACATGATGTGTATAAAAATATAGTTCATTTTATCACATTTAAAATTATCCTGTTCAGTTTACGTTGCCATTCAGAATCGCATCTCCCAAACGTTGGCTGTTTCCTTATGCATTATGGTTAATTCTATCTGTCTGAAAGAGTGATCATGATTGGGGAATATCATTGTACTTCCTCATGCAGTCTCCCCATGGCTTTCAGTTGCCAGTATACAGAGCACTGGGAGGCAGGCAGTTCCAAAATAGTTCGCGAGAGAAACAGGAGGACAACCAGTCAAATAGAGAGAAAGGAAAGCCACTGCACCCATTTCATCCCATCTTCTAGCCAATATCATATTCATTTCAACCTGACTTATCCATTCATAGGTCTTAATGAATAAGTTCGTTGTACTTATCAATTTTGGTTTTGGACTGAGGCCGAAAAGCGTAAAAATTACTGTTCACAACAAATGAAACTGCATTAAAATATTTGTCAATTTATATAAATAAATTACTGAAGCAAATTCAGTATGAAAGTTCCAAATTTGCCTTATGAGAGCAGTGAGAGGAACATTCAGAAAAGTCCACGCTTCCTAATCCCATATACAGTAGTAGGTTTTGTTTTGTGAGAAGTGGAGGCACGTGATAATAAAGAAGAAAACAGAGATTAAAAATGTGTTGCTGGAAAAGCGCAGCAGGTCAGGCAGCATCCAAGGAGCAGGAGAATCGACGTTTCGGGCATAAGCCCTTCTTCAGGAATGCGGAGGGTGTGCCAGGCAGGCTAAGAATAAAGGTAGGGAGGAGGGACTGGGGGAGTGGCGTTGGGAATGCGATAGGTGGAAGGAGGTTAAGGTGAGGGTGATAGGCCGGAGAGGGGGTGGGGGCAGAGAGGTCGGGAAGAAGATTGCAGGTGAAGAAGTCGGTGCTGAGTCTGAGGGTTAACACCTCTGTGACACCCGCACCAACCAACCCTACCGCCCCATAGCTGAATACTTTAACTCCCCCTCCCACTCCGCCAAGGATATACAGGTCCTTGGCCTCCTCCATTGCCAGATCATGGCAACGCGACGCCTGGAGGAAGAGCGCCTCATCTTCCGCCTAGGAACCCTCCAACCACAAGGGATGAATGCAGATTTCTCTAGCTTCCTCATTTCCCCTCCCCCCACCTTATCTCAGTCCCAACCCTCGGACTCAGCACCGCCTTCTCGACGCGCAATCTTCTTCCCGACCTCTCCACCCCCACGCCCTCTTCGGCCTATCACCCTCACCTTAACCTCCTTCTGCCTATCATATTCCCAACGTCCCTCCCCCAAGTCCCTCCTCCCTACCTTTCTTCTTAGCCTGCCTGGCACACCCTCCTCATTCCTGAATAAGCGCTTATGCCTGAAATGTCGATTCTCCTGTTCCTTGGATGATGCCTGACCTGCTGCGCTTTTCCAGCAACACAATTTTAATCTCTGATCTCCAGCATCTGCAGTCCTCACTTTCTCCAAGAAAACAGAGATCACACGGTACTTAGACAGAGTGAGGCATACAAGTAAAGATCACACAGGTGACGTGCAGAGCAAGATCGACATTAGCACATTTAATATTATTTGAAGTTAGAGAGGTTAATTCATCAGTGTAATGCAGGAGTTTGCAGAAGATAATTATCTGGGTGGGAGAGATCTTTGATGATGCCAGACTTTCTGCGACAATGAGAATTATAAATAGTGTCCATGGATGGGATGTTGGTTTCTGTGATGTTGTGGGCTGTGCACACAACTTTCTGTAGGTTCTCATGGTCCTGGGCAGGACAGTTACCATGTGAGACGGTTATGCACTCGAATAGAATGATTTCAGTTGCCAATATACAGAACACTGGGAGACAGGCAGTTCCAAAATAGTTCGTGAGGAAACAGGACAGTCAGTCAAAGAGAGAAAGGAAACAAAACAGGGAAACAAACAGTCACATGGACAGGGAGAAGGGGAGAGAGTAAACTCAGGGGGACAAACAGAAAACAGAGAAAAGGAAAACACAGGGAAACGGAGTGAGAGAAACAGTCAGAGACAAAGGATATGGGGAGCTTGGGTTGGGGATCGGGAGAAGATGGAAGTGAGGACCGGAGGGAGCTCGGAGTGAGGATCAGTGAAAGCTGGAGAGAGGAAGGTGATGATTTATTGTCACCTGTACCAAGATGTCCAGGCAGATGTTAGTAAGCAAGGATGTACAGAACAATGGCTGTAAATCATGTCTGAGAGGCATTAGGTTATGTTGCACAGGGTGTGCGCGAGGTGAGATCAACATGAACAAGATCAGCATTATCTGAGATTAGAGAGTCCATACATCAGTCTGACAACAGCTGTGAAGAAGCTGTTCCTGAACCTGCTGTTGCGTGTGATCAGGCTTCTGTATCGTCGAGCCTGATGGAAGAGGTTGTAGGCCATCATTACTGGGGTGTGATGAGACTTTGATAATGTTAGAACAAAGAACAAAGAAAATTACAGAACAGGAACAGGCCCTTTGGCCCTCCAAGCCTGTGCCGATCCAGATCCTCTGTCTAAACCTGTTACTAATTCTCTGAGGCTCTGTACCCCTTTGCTCCCTGCCCATCCACGTATCTGTCCAGAAAAATATCCCTCCCACCTCCGCTGGCAACGCATTCCAGGCACCCACCACCCTCTGTGTAAAGAACTTGCCATACAAATCACCAATAAACTTTTCCCCTCTCAATTTGAACTCGTGAGCCCTGGTAATTGAATCCCCTACTCTGTAGAAAAGGTTCTTAATATTCACCTTGTCTACACCTCTTATAATTTCAATCAGGTCTTCAATAGACTTCAATCAGTTCCTCTGTCAACTGTCGTCTTTCTAATGAAAATAATTAAAGTCTACTCAAGATCTTTTCACAGCTAGCGTCCTTCATACCAGACAATATCCTGGTGTCCTCTGCACCCTTTTCCAAAGCATCCACATCCTTTAGGTTATGTGGTGACCAGAACTCGACGCAATATTCCAATTGTGGCTGAAACAAAGCATTATACAACTGTGACATGTTCGGCTAACTCTTGTTCTCAATACCCCGTCCAATGAAGTGAAGCATACCATATGCCTTCTTTACCACTCCACTGACTTGCATTGCCACCGTCAGGGAACAATGGAACTGAACATCCGGCTCTCTCTGCACATCAATTTTCCCTAGGGTGTTTCCGCATACTGTATAATTACACTTGAATTTGATATTCCAATATGCATCACCTCCCATTTGAAAGGATTGAACTCTACCTGCAATTTCTCTGCCCAACTCTCCAATCTATCTGTATTCAGCTGTATTCTCTTACAGTCCTCTTGACTATCTACTTCTCCACTAATCTTAGTGTCATCTGCAAACTTGCTAATCAGACCACCAACACGTTCCTCCAAATCATTTACATGTATCATAAACAACAGTGGTCCCAGCACATCGCTGTGGAACACCACTGGTCACAGTTCTCCATTTTAGAACCTCCCTTCCCCTACTACTCTCTGTCTCCTTGGCCCAGCCACTTCTTTATCCACATAGTTAGCATACCCTGGAACCCATGCGACCTCACTTTCTCCATAACCCTAACATGGGAAACCTTATCAAATGCCTTGTCGAAGTAAATGTACATGACATCTATAAAGGGTCAGTTAGACTCGAAACTTCAGCTCTTTACTCTCCTGACAGATGTTGCTAGACCACCTGAGATCTTCCAGCATTTTCTCTTTTGACATCTACAGTCCTTCCCTCATCAGTCAACTTTTCTCAGTTTCTCAAAGAATTCTATGAAGTTGGTACGACATTACCTTCCCCGCACAAGACAATGTTGCCTATCACTAATAAGCCGATTTTCTTCCGAATGAGAATAGATCCTATCCCTCAGTATCTTCTCCAGCAGCTTCCCTACACCTGATGTCACGTTCTCCGGTCTATAATTAACGGGAATATCCCTGATACCCTTCCTAAACAAGGGGATTAGCAATTCTCCAGTCCTCCATGATCTCATTGTGTTCAAGGATGCTACAAAGATATCTGTTAAAGCCCCAGCTATTTCCTCCCTCACTTCTCTCAGTAATCTGGGACAGATATTAGCAGCCTTTCTGCGGCAACGAGCTGTGTAAATTGAGTCAATGGTTGGGAGGTTGGAATCCGTGATGGTGTGGGCTTTGCACACAACTTTCTGTAGTTTCTAACGGTCCTGAAAAGAGCAGTTGACATACTAGGCCGTTATGCTCCCAGACAATACGCTCTCAATGGTGCATTTGTAGAAATAGTACATGCTGAATTTCCTGAGCCACCTGAGGAAGGAGAGGCGTTGTTGAACCTTCTTTACTGTCACACTTATTTGAGAAGTCTAGGACAGGTTGTCAGTTATCATCACTCAGAGGAACCTGACACTCTGCACTCTCTCAACCATCGGTGTAAATGGGAGTGTGTTCCCCTCATTTCTTTCTAAAGTCAATGATCAGTTCTTTACTATCGCTGAATTTCAGACTGAGGTTATTATCATTACACCACGCCACCAAATGCTCTATCTCCGTTCTATGTTCTGAGTCTTCGTTGTTTGATCTCCGTCCTGCTATGGTGGTGTCAGCCGCGAACGTGTAGATGGCGTTTGTTTGAAATTTGGCAACAAAGCCATGGGTGTACAGGAAGTACAGTTGGGGGCTGAGGACACAAACGTGGATGTACAGCGAGTGCAGTAGGGGTCTGAGGACACAGCTGTGGGTATGCAGGGTGGATGGTAAAGGGTTGTACAGTGATTACAGTAGGGGGATGTGGTCACAGCCGTGGGTGTATGGGATATACAGTAGGGGACTGAAGACATATCCTTCTGGAACTCCTGTGTTGAGTGTTATTGTGGAAGAGGTGCAGTTACCTATCTTCACTCATAGTGATGCGTGTGTCAGAAAGCTGAGGATCCAGTGGCAGAGGGAGGAGATGAGACTATGGTCATGGGGTTTTGTGATCTGTCTGGAGGGGATATTGATGTTGAAGGTGAAGCTGTACTCAATGAGCAGCAGTATGATGTAGGTGCCTTTGTTGTCCAGATGTTCCAGGGATGAGTGCAGGGTTCGGGATATGATATCCATTGTGGACCCATTACATCAGTCAGCAAATTATTCGGGATTTGCCAGGCTGGGACACTGGAGGTGGTGTGGATCATAACCAGTCTCTTGAATCACTTCATATTTATTGAGTTCAGAGCCACTGGGCCGTAATCATAAAAGAAAGTTACATGAGCTTTCTCACTTACTTTCTTCACCTTCTTGAAGCAGGTTGGGACGTGGGCTTCAGGGGGGAGAAGCTGAAGATGTATGTAATTACCTCTGCCAGGTGGTCCACACAGGATCTGCGTGCTCAGCCTGGAACATCAACCAAGCCTATCACTTTCCTTGATTTGACTCACAGGAAGACTTATCATGCCTGCAGCGGTGACAAAGGGCAGAGGTACATCCGAGGCTGTCAGGTCAGATTGCATCCTAACAGTTACACAGTTATTCATCATAGCCAACCCCTCCCCCAACTCGCTCCGTCGTCATCAAGACACAGTGACATTGGTCGGTGTGAGAGCCGCACAGTTAGTGTCGAGATAGAGTGACATCAATACACTGGGATTGTGCACCATCAAGTCCTGTGTCACCAAAATGGGGTAAATTCACAAAAAAAGGGGCGAAGCATGTCCTCCTACTGAGTGTCAGTGGCGCAGACAGTGAAGATTTTACAGATATAATTCCAATCAATCCCCTATGTTAATCTGAATGGAGTCAACACCTAGAATGTTGTCCTTTGTAGATGGTGGACAGTCCTTCGGGAATTCAGGAAACATCTTATGCAAGAACCACCTGGCCCAAGGATTGAGGGGATTTTTGCTAAGTTTGTCGATGATACAATAATGGTTGGATGTGCAAGTGATATAGAGGAAGTGGGGAGGCTGCAGGAAGACTTGGACGGTTTAGGAAAGTGAGAAAACACGTGGCTGATGGAACGTAATGTGGGAACGTGTGAGATTATGCAGTTAAGTAGGCGGAATACAGGCAAACACTATGTTCTAATAGGATCCACTAAATTGGAAGCACAAAACGATTTTGAAGCATTTATCCTGTCTTATGGTTAATGCGCAGGTTCAGTTGGCAGTTTGGAAAGCAAATGCAATGTTAGCATTCATTTCGAGAGAGTTTGAAGAGACATACTGCTGAGAATGCAATGGACTATGTTGGAGGTGATCCATCCTGGGGATGACAGATTGTCAGATGAGCAACATTTGAGGGCTCTTTTATCCATACTCGATGGAATTTAGAAGAATGGGAGGCGAGGCATCTGATAGAAACTGATCGATTACTGCAAAGATTGATACTCAACATTTAAAAGACATTGCCACTAGTCATAGAGACTATGACAAAATAGCACAGTTTCAGAGTGAAGGGATAGGCTGAATGACCTAAATCTATAGCTATATCTCATGCCGTTATGATTATATGGTCTACTATTGAGTGCAGAATTGTAAGTCTCTGACCTGCTCTTGTAATCATGGTATTTGTATGTTGTTTGGCCTTCACGTTCTGGTCAATGTTAACACCTGTGATACGGATGGTAGGAGGATTCAGTGTCGGCCAGTAATCCATTAATATTTTGAATATGAGCTCCCATCTGTTAGTCTCATCTGGCGGGAGCACATTGTCTCTATGATGATTGTCATTTTCAGTCTGGTATTTTTGAAGAATCAATCCTGCTACGCCAGTATTGTTAAATTTAACAAAACGGTGCAACTTATCACAGCACTCAGCAACAATAAGTCATCGAATACTGAACACCCTTCTAATAACAGAAAGGTCTAAAATGTTCAATATTAGAAACACTGATTTCCTGTTCGTGTTCAAACCAGATAACCTGTCCCATCGAAGTGATCAACTTGGAACTATTTGTAAAAAATCTTTTTTGGATGTGGGCATCGCTGGATGGGCCCAGCAATTCTTGCCCGCCCCTAGTTGCCCCCTTGTGAAGGTGGTACCGAACAGCCTTCTCGAACTGCTGCAATCCACCTGCTGTGTATTGACCCACTAGTGATTTCGGAGGGAATGCCAGGGTATTGACCCAGCAACAATGAAGGAACGGCGATCTATTTGCAAATCAGGATGTTAACTGGTTTGGAGAAGAATTTGAAGGTGGTGGTGTCCCCAAACGTTTATTGCCCTTGTCATTCCAGATGGAAGTGTTCGTGAGATTGGAAGGAGCTGTCTGAGTATCTTTGTGGAATTTCTGCATTGTGTCCTGTAGATAGTACGCACTGCTGTTCCTGAGCGACCGTGGTGAAGGGAGTGAATGGTTGTGGATGTGCTGCAAATCAAATGGGCTGTTTTGTCCTGGATGGTGTCAAGGTTCTTTGGTGATGTTGGGGCTGCACTCATTCAGGTAAGTGAGAATATTCCATCGCATTCCTGACTTCTGCTTTGTAGATGATGGACAGGCTTTGGGTAGTCAGTTTCTCCTGCAGTATTCCTAGCCTCAGATCTGCTGTTATATTCACGTGGCGAGTCCAGTTGAGTTTCTGGACAATGATACCCCCTCGGATATTGATAGTGTGCGGGGGGGGGGGGGGGGTGGTGGGGGTGGGGTGGGGGGGTTTGTTTAGTGTTGATAATGCTGCTGAATACAAAGTGGTTATATTGTTTCTTATTGGTGATAGTCATTGAATTTTTGTGTCGCAAATGTTACTTGCCACTTCTCAGCTCAAGCCTGGATGCTTTCCAGATCATGTTGCTTTGGGCATGGACTGCTTCCGCATCTGACCATTTGCGAATGGTGCTGAACATTGTGCAGTCATCATCGAATATCCCCAATTCTGACCTTATGATGAAAGGAAGGTAATTGTTGAAGAAGCTGAAGACTTTTGGACCTAGGACATTATCCTAATGGACTACTGCAGAACTGTTCTGGAGCTGAGATGACTGACCTCCAACAACAATGACCATCTTCCTATCTGTCAGGTATGACTCCAATAATGGACTGCTGGCGCGGGATACCATCTTTGCTTGGGCTCCTTGATGTCACATTTGGCAGAATGCAACCTTGATGTCAAGGGCTGGAATTCAGTTCCCTTTCCTATGTTTGAACCAAGACTGTGACGAGTTCAGGAGCTGAGTGACCGTGGCAAAACCCAAACTGGGCCTCACTGAGCAGGTTAGTTTTGAGCAGGTGCGGTTTGATAGCACTGTTGATGACACCTTCCATCATTTTACTGATGATGGAAAGTGGACTGATAAGGCGGTATTTGGACGGGTTGAATTTGTCCAGCGTTTTATGTACACGACATATCTGAGCAGTTTTTTCCCATTGGCAGTTTGTAAACATACTGGAACAGCTTGGCTAGGGGAGCGGTAAATTCTGGAGCACAAGCCTTCAGGACTATTGCCAGCATGTTGTCAGGCCCCATAGCCTTTGCAATATCCAGTACCTTCAACCATTTCTGGATATCAGTTAATCTAATTTGCTGAAGACTCCTACCTATAATGACGGGGACCACGGGCTGTGTCCGAAATGGATCATTCACTCAAAAATTCTGACTGAAGATTGCTGTGAAAGCTTCAGCCTTATCTTTTGCACTGATGTTCTGGGCTCTTCCATCATTGAGGATGGGGATATGTGTAGAGACTCCTACTCCAGTGAGTTGGTCCACGACCATTCACGATCGGATTAGCAGGACTGCAGAGCTGAAATCTGATGCATTGGTTCTGGGATTGCTAAACTCTGTCTGTCCTTTGCTGTTTATGCTATCTGGCACGCAAGTATTTCTGTTTGGAAGCTTAAGCAGATTAACATTTTATCATTATATATTCCTGCTTCTGCTCCTGGCATGCCCTCCTGCACTCTCCATTGAAACATGGTTATTTCTCTGATTTGCTGCTAATGGTTGAGTGGGGGGGTCATGCTGGGCCATGATGTTTCAGATTGTGCTGGAGTATACTTCGGCTGCTATTGATGGTCCGCAGTGTCTTATGGAGGCTCAGTCTTGAGTTGGTAGATCTGCTAAAAGTCTGTGCCATTAGCATGGTGATAGTGCCACACAACACAATAGAGGTTATGGAGACAATAGACTTTGTCTCCACAAGGAGAGTGTGGTGGTCACATTTACCGATACTGCCATGGACATATACATCTGCAGTTGGTAGAATGGTAAGGATGAGGTCAGATATGCTTTTTACCCTCTCCTTCATTCCCTCACCACCTTCTGCAGATCCAAAAAGTCGCTATGTCCTCAGGAGCCGACCAGCATGATCAGTAGTACTGCTGCCAAAACCACTCTTGACAATCGACTTTGAAATCCCCCAGCCAGAATGCACTTTGTGCCCTTGAAACAATCAATGCTTTCTCCAAGTGTTGTTTAACATGGAGGATGACTGATTCTGCTGAGAAACGACGTTACGTGGTAATCAGTAAGAGATCCTTTGTCCTTGTTTAATTTCTGTTATTTCTGTAAGGTATGATTCCGTGAGTATGGCTATGTCAGGCTGTTGCTTACCTAGTCTGTAAGGCAATTGTTCCAATGTTGGCAAGAGACCTCAGATGTTAGTAAGGAAGACTTTGCAGGTTCTATAGTGATGTTTCTAATGTTGACTTTACTGATGCCCATTTTGGTGTCAAGTGGTCCATCCGGTTTCATTTGTTTGAAACGTTGTAGCGATTGGTACAACTGAATAACTCACTAGACCATTTCAGAGGGCGATTAGGAGTCAATGACATTGCTTTGGGTCTGGAGTTACATGTCAGCCAGACCAGGTGAGGATGGAAGATTCCTTCATTGCAGGATATTGGTGAACCAGGTGGATTTTTCTGACAATAGGCAATGATTTCATTTTCATCAGTCGATTCTTAATTCCAGAGATATTTTTACATTATTGAAATGAATTTCCACCATCTGCAGTGGCGGGATTCAACCTAGGTGCACAGAACAGGAGCTGATTTTCTTGATTGATAATCTATTGGGAATAGCATGCGACCGACTTGGAACCACATGTTGAACTCAGCTGCCATTTCTTGTGTTGCCCTGTTTTTCAATCATTGCTTATGTTATTCTGGAATCTCATACTTCATTAAATCCTGATTGAAATATACAGCCTTCTCGCCTGCTCGAATTTCACTCAGTCTGCTTTGTTTGAACAGACATTTCAAGGCAGCTGTACATCAGAGAAGAGCAGGGAAAGATAATGGGTGATTGTGCACTTTACCTGTCACCGGACCAGCAGGTCTGCTCACGAGGTATTTATTGTGGGTCAGAGAACCTCAGAATTATTTTGGTATGCAGGGAGGCCATTCAGCCCATCGTGGAGTCGCAAGCTCTCCAACTGCACAATTGGAGATCGAGATAGTGTGTGAATATAGATTGTGTTGCAAAGAAATAAACTGAGAGAAAGCAAGTGAAGTGAGATAAACTGAGAGATGCTAGAAAGGGGAGCGACAGACTGAGTGCAAGAGGAAGAGGTGTTAGATGAGGGTGAAGATAGTTAGATCAGAAGACCACAGACAGATGTTAGAAGCTTTATTTAGAAATTCCTCTGCACGGCAAGCCCTTTGTCTGGGCTCCATACACAGTGAGCACTGTGCTGATACTGGCTGTCATCCCAGATTATTTATTTCCAACAATATCACAGAGCTGGGTTACTGACAGCCAAACAGAACCCATTAGGCCAATAGATTGGTTCCATGGAGAAAGCAGAATTTGGAAGTAGACTGTGCCAAGAGCAGCAGGAAATTACAACCAATACGCCGCCTGCACGACCCCCCACACCCCCACCCCCCCGATACTGTATGAGAGACGAGTCCAGAGAATCTTAGTGAGGGGACTCACTGACAGAGGGGAAATCACGATCTCAGCTGTGGGTCAAATAATGATTGATAAAGTTTGCACACCACTTCTCCAGTTATGTAATTTACGTTTCAATTTACAGAGCTCAATATCAGGAGTGTATTTTAACAACCTTATCTCTTTGTACTTTGCATATATTGGTCTTGCAGAAAATCACTTTGTTCCTGTATTTTATATTGTATAAACGCATTTCATTAATATTGTCTCTGCTAATTCCTCATTGTAGATGTATTCTTGAATCTATTCTTCATATGGGTTATAAAAAGTAACGTTCCAGTTCTGGTAAGGGGGGGGGGGGGGGGACATCACTGTCCCTCCACACAGTCTAAACAGCCATGTCCCCCAGACCTCTCCGACTTCTGTCTTTTCCTCAATATCACAATCACAATGTAATTGAAGTTCATTAAATTACACTTCATGACAGTTCCTTAACGTCGATAACATCAACAGCATGACGCAAACCTGCCCTCTATGATCCTGGGATAGCAATCTGCACTGTGTTTGCCATGTGCAATTATCTGTTGACATATCGACACAATTTGTTTGTTGTAACCCTCGTTTTCTTTGGTACATTTTGCTATCAGATCATGGATGATAGATGTTCTCTCAATGTTTTACTGATTTTACAATGAGTGATCAGTATTTACGGGATTTATTTCTGTATTCAAGAACAGAGAAGCATGTTTATGTTCTGTTAAATCTCCGGAATTACTTCCATATCCAAGGCAGACGAATGAATACACACAATCAATCTGCCATCTTCAACATTCCTTCCTTCAGTCACACTCACATATCACACCCAGAATGCATAAATGTTCAAAGGTATTTTGAATTTTAATAAATTAGCATTGAATTCAAAGGGGTTAACTGGAGCTATTTGTTCAGCTATTGTAAATATGTCAGACTCCATGGATCCTATGCGCCTCTAGCGAGGTTCTCTCTTCTATTAATAAGGGAATGCGGGAGCATGTCCAACAATAATAACAGGGATTTGCAGCATCAGAGAGAAGGCCAGGAGAGATGGGAATCAGGGGACACTAGACTGGAATGTTCCAGCAATGGATCAGAATCTGAGAATATTAGACTGGAATTTTCCAACAATGGATAGGAGTTTATCCTATGGTCTTTACTGGCTTTCCCAGCCTTGGATATCATTCGCGTCACGGATTGAAGATGTACTGATGGTTATTCAAGCTGGTTACTATCCTATCCTTGCTATATTTGGTGTTCCTGGTAAGTCATTCTGTCTGTCTAGTGAAATGGTTTGAACCGAATTGATGGTAATGATATGTAGATTTTGGAAAGGTGCAAGCCAATGTTTTCAGTTCCAATCAAATATACCATTCCTTAGAAATTATAACTAGCAAATTATTCTTTACAAATTACTCACCAATACGCGAGGATAAAACACACTCGTCTCAACCTCTTTGATTCATTTTCTCCTGAAAAGTGTACATCTCCATATCCTCCCCACATACCAATCCTGTCCGGTCCCACCATTAAGACCGTCCCATCTCCTCCTCAGCCTCAGTTCAATTCCTAAATAAACCATCGTTTGTGCCTTTGTTAATTCCAGATGCATCTGTTTCAACGCCCTTCTAACCACGTGTCCATTGCAAAATAATTGCACTTGAGATGTTTAACTTGTTGTCTCCACGAAATCTGAAAGATGGGCAGACAGCGTACGGTGGGTCACGTCATTGCCTCGTATTCTAGAGCCACAGAATGATAATCTGTTGATATCGGCTTGCCTTATGTCCATTAAAGAAGGCGGTGGGTCATCCTTCCCTGGTCAAGTCTCTATTTAACTGCAAACCCACGGCAATTTGTTTTACTATTTATTGTCCTGTGGAACAGCTGAAACAGCCACTCAGTTCAAGATTGGCATAACACGCTGGCCTGACCAGGGCCGCACACATCCCGTGAGGGCAGAACAAAAGGAAAGGTAGCTCCCTTCCTCTGCCTGCATCCCATATTCCAACGGCTCATTTCCATTCAGGTAGGTAGACATTCACTGTTTTAGATGGATTCTTTGTGATTGAGTCTCACCGAAGAGTGATGTCCATCTCCATGGGCACCTGTGGTGCTGACTGTATTGATGCTGACCTACAGATATAAGGACGTTTTAAATTCCCCATCAGTGGCAGTGCATTGTAAACGAATGGTTTCCTGTGTCACACGAAAGAAATGTAACCAGCAAAGTCAGGGAAAAGAATTATTGTGAGCAAACCTGAGAGTGTTGTTGAGGCAGTATTTGGGGTATTGCGGTCAGATTTTGTTTCCTTTACATGGAGTGATCTCCTTACCACAGAGAGAGTGAAGAGGAGTTCCACCAGATTAATCCCTGGGATGATGGCACCATGAGGAGTGAGTGAAGGTTGATCTGTAGCGCTGTGAGGGAATAAAAGGTGATTGCATTGAACCCTGAGAGGCATGGACAATCACTCCTTATATTCGAAACAGACAATGGGAAGGTGATAAATTCATGACTGCTGATCCACTCAGGATGCATGATTCAGGATAGTTGAAATGCCTGGGAGGATGTTACGCCAACCCACCCCAAACCCTACTCCCCATTGAGAGAGACAGAGAGGTCCAAGTTTTGAATAAACTCTCCCCACATTAATACAGTGCAGTTGGTGTGTGATCCTGCACTGAATGTCATATTATCCACCACCTCGACAGCAGCCACAGTACATTCATTCTAAAACAGTTAACTATTCCCAACAGCTTCTGACATTCATGAAGAACATGAATCTATCTTCTCAGAGTTGCAAGGTACTTCCTTAAGTTTTCAACCAGAAGACTATAAGGCATTGGAGCATACATTAGGGCAGTTAACCCATCGAGTCTGCTCCGTCATTCATTCATCGCTAATAGGTTTCTCAAACCCATTCTCCGACCTTCTCCCCGTAACCCTCGATCCCCTAATCAAAATCTATCTACCTCCCTCTCAAATATAATCAATGACCTGACCCAACGGCCTTCTGTGGCAATAAATGTCAAAGATGCACCATTTTATGGTTCATTAACTTTCTCTATATCACTGTTCTAAAACGTGTTCCTTTGTGCCCTCGGATCCTAGTCCAATGGAAACATCTTATCAACATCCACTCTCTCCAGGTCATTCAGTATTCTGTATATTTCAATTTTATTCCCTCTCATCCTTTTAAACTTTATCGACTATAGACACAGAGTCCTCAAACATTTCTAAATACAATAAGATTTTAATTCCTATGACCATTCTCGTGAAAGTCTTCTGAATACGCTCCAGGACCAGTACATCCTTCCTGACATATGGAGCTCAAAAGTGAGCACAATACTCCAAATGTGGTTTGATAAGAGCCATATACATCCTGTTCTTATATTGAATTCTTCTCGGAGTAAATGCTTCCAATCCTAATTACAATTGTCCTCCTAACTACTGCCTCAACCTGCAAGCTTACCTTGAGAGAACACTGCACTAGAACTCCCCAGTGACTTTGCACTTCAGATTTCTGAATTTCCTCGCCATTTAAAAAATAGACCATGCCTCTATTTTTCGTTGCAAAGTGCATGACCTCACACTTTCCAACGTCGGAATGCATCTGCCGATCTCTTTACCTGTCCAAATCCTTGTTCAGCCTCTCTGCCTACTCAATACGACCTGGCCATCTGCCTATCTTTGTATCGTCTGCAAACCTAGCCAGAGTGCACTCAATTCCCTCATCTAGATTGTTAATGTAACAAGTAAAAAGATATGATTCCAACACTGAACGTTGTGAATCACCACTTGTCACCGGCTGCCATCCTGAGAAGTACTCTTTTATCCCCATTCTCTGCTTTCTGCCAGACAGACAAGCTTCTATTCATACCACTACCCTTGCTCTAACACCACGGACCGTTAACAAAACCAGTAATCTCCTGTGTGATACCTTGTCAAAGGCCTTCTTCAAGTCCAGGTGGATAACATCCATTGGCTGTGCTTGGTCGAGCCTGCTCATTCGTCTTCAAAGCATTCCAACAGATTTGTCAGGCATGAACTTCCCTTGACGAAATCATGCCGGCTTTGCCCTATTTTAACAATCACTTTCAAGTATTCAGCAATCTTATCCTTCACAATGAATTCCGGGATCTTACCCACGACCGAGGTTAAACTTTTCATGGTGGGTTTTTCTTGTCTTTTTCTTTATTCTCTTTTTAAAATGGGGTGTCACACTAGTGGGTTCCCAGTGCTCGGGATCGTTCCTTACTCTAGTGATTCCTGAAAGATCACCACGATCGCCTCCACTCCTTTTTCAGCTATTACCAATATAATATTGGGATGTAGTCCATCTGGTCAAGGTTATTTAACCACCTTAGGACCATTACAGTTTTTTCTAGCATGTTCTCCATGGTAGTGGCCATCATACGCAGCTCTGGCCCCTCAATCTCTTGAATGTTTAATGTATTACTCGTGCCTTCCACAATCAAGGCTGATGCAAAGTAATTATTCAGTTCCTTGGCCATTTCTCGTTCCCTACTACTATCTCCCCAGTATCATTTTCCAGCAATCCAATGTTCACTTTTGCCGCTCTTTTGAACTTTATATATCGAAACAAACTGTTAGTCTTCTTTTATCTTAATAGCTCGCTTACCCCCCTTATTTAATAATCTCCCTCTTTATTTTATTTTATTTGCCCTCTGTTTTGTATTTGTAAGCTTCCCAATCCTCTCAGGTTTCCCACTGCACTTTGCCACATTATATCCTTTCTCTTTTGCTTTTATGCTATACCTGAGTTCCCTAGTCAGCTATGGTTGCCCCATCCTCCCCATATAAGCCTCTTTTTCCCTCAGGATAAATCTCTGCTGTGCCCTGAATTACTCCAAAAATCTCCTGCCATTGCTGTTGTACTATCTTTAATGCTGGGCCTGTCTCCCAGTCAATTCTACCCAGCTCCTCCCTCATGTCCCTGTAATTGCCTTTATTCAGCTGTAATACCATTACTACTGATTCTACCTTCTCTATCTGAATCTGCAGTATAAGTTCAATCATATTATGATCACTGCCTGCTAAGAATTCCTTCACCTTAAGCTCCTTCATTTATTTCACCTTTGCAAGCTGCTCCAAAAAGCCGTCTCATAGACATTCCACAAATTCCTTTCCTTGCGAACCACTACCAACCTGAATTCCCAGTTCACCTGCATAATGAAATCCCACAGGATCACTGTAACTTTGTATTTCCAACAGAACTTTCTAGCTCCTGGTGTATCTTGCACCTCAGCTTCCTGTACATAACTCTAACTGCATTTTTTTCACCTTTTTGATTCCTCAATTCTACCAACACAGATACTACATGATCTGACTTTACTTCATTTCTTATGATTGATTAATGATTCAATTCCAATCTTAATAATGAAACAACTCTATCTCTCCGTCCACCTGCCTATCTTTTCGACAGGATGAATATCCTTGAATATTCCGCTCCGAATCCTGATCCTCTTGCAGTGATATCACTGTAATGCCCATGTCGTGCCTGCCAATTTGTGAATGAGTCACAAGCGTGTTTACCTTATTCCTTATGCTGCATGCATTTCGATATGATAGTTTAGTCCTGTATTACCCGTTGCTCTTTTCACTGTCATTTGTTTGTCCAGCCGTTGGTACCTACACAGACCCTGTCCACTGGATCATTCCCCGCCCAATCCAAGTTCTTCTGCAGCCCAGATGATATATCCCAAACCCAAGTACCAGGTAGGCAACACATCATTCAGGACTCTCAATCCCAATCACAGAGAACAGTAGCTCTGTCTCTAACTCTGATTATCCATCACTGGGCGGCACGGTGACACAACACCGCTGCTTCAAAGTGCGAGGGACTCGGGTTCAATTTCAATCTCTGGACCCTTTGTGTGTGGGCTTTGTAAATTCTTCCCGTGTCTGCATAGGGAACATTAACTCTTTCGTCTCTCCACAGTATGTCTCTGTGTTTGCTTCGGATTTCTACCATCTACAGTATTTTTGCTTTGGTTCGACAGAGAAATCTAGCAAACGTGACAGGTTTTTGTAAAAGCAGCCGTGCATCGCGGGTTCCCTGGTTGTTTAGGAATCTTTCCCGGCCCCTTCCTTGTGTGCAGTGTCCCTGTATACCCATTCCATCCCTTTCAGTGCCTCAGTCCATCGTCACTACATGCAGCCTTTTCTTGTGCCACCCCTGGGACTCCCCAAACCCCATTGCCTGGCACTGAACACTCCCTTCGTAGGACTGTGCACACAACGACACTGGGCACTTTCTGACCCACTGGGGATGCTGCATAAAGATCCTGCCATTGAAAGGAACAGAATAACTAAAGTCCAATTGAATAGCAAAGCAGAGTAAACAAGCTGCATGACATCCATCTGCTCTGACATTTTCTAGTTTTCTGTTTATCCTCCTCCATCTGTAATTATATGGTTCATATGTATACCTTTGTAAAAACAATGACTGCAGATGCTGGAAACCATATTCTGGATTAGTGGTGCTGGAAGAGGACAGCAGTTCAGTGGTGCTCTTCCATCACCACCAAACTATATGTATACCTTGTCAAACAGGTTTAGTGGCGGGGATAGATATCAGATCCTCTGGGCATTGGACTAATTCAGTGGACTCCACTTTCCTGAGGTCACACTTAAGTTTTTATTATCAAGTCTATCCACTTTAAATAAAAGGCCTTGCGAGAGTTCTGTTGAAAGGATATTTGAATTTTGGAGACACCAGAATATGCGAGTGAGGTTAGGACTAGGAAGGTAGCAAAGTTAAATACATGGCCAAACAGCTGGCAGGGCAGGCAGCACTTCTGATATGTGGATCATTGGGATTCCCGAGTCGGTAGGACCTAAACAAGAAAGACTGGATGGACCTGGACTTGCAGCAATCTCTGATATGTGGAGAGGGGTATAGCAGGAAAGACAGTGGGACAGCAATGGCAGGGGATTCCAAGATTAATTCAGCAGACACTGCAGAGATTCATGCTGAGGAATAGAGGCATGATACAGGGAGGATACAGCAACCAGGGCTGAGGAAGGAAGTCAGGGATTGCATACAAGCAAAAGTGTTAGCATACAATGTGGTGAAGGGCAGTGGGAAACGAGAGAATTGCAAAACTTATAAAGACCAACAGAGGACAAAGAAATAAGGAGGGAGAAGATTAAATTTAGGGGTAAGCGAACCAACAATATAGAGGAGACTGTAAGAGGTTCTTGAGATATATAAAGTGCAAAAGAGAGGTAAAAGTAATATTGGACACTGGAAAATGATGCGCGAAACATAGTAGTGGGAAACAAAGAAATGAATGAGCAACTTGGCATCAGTCTTCATGGTGGAAGACATGAATAATTTCACAGAAGTTGAAGAGAGTGAGAGGGCAGAGCTGAGTATGGTGGCCATCATCAAGAATAACATGTTAGAAAACTGAATGGCCTGAATTTGGATAAATCACCTGGACCAGGTGGACTACACCCCAGCTTTGGAAGGGAGATAGCTGAAGAGGTAGTGCAAGTATAAGTAGTAATCTTTCAGGAATGACTAAAATCAGGAAAGGGCCAAGAGGCTGGAAATTGCTAATGTCACACCCCGTTTAATAAGGGAAAAAATGGAAAATTACAGACTGATTAGCCTTACCTTAGTTGTGGGTAACAAGCTGGAATCCATCGTGAAGGATGGGATTTCTGAATACTTGGAGGTCTTTGGTAAAATAGAACAGAGTCAACATGGTTTCATCAAGAGGAGGTCAGGCCAGACAAACCTGTTAGAATTCATTGAGAGAGTAACAAGCAGATTAGACCAAGAAGAAAAATAGATGTTATCCGCTTGCTCCGCAAGAATCTTTTGATAAGGTGCCACACAGGAGGCTATTGAGAAAGATAAGGGCCCATGGTGTTCGAAGCAATGTACGAACATGGATAGTAGCATGGCTGTCTGACAGAAAGCAGGGAGTTGGGATTAAAGAGTCCTTCTCAGGATGGCAGCCAGGGACAAGTGGTGTTCCACAAGACTCAATGTTGGGACCACAACCTTTCCCTTTATGCATTAATGATTTGCATGAAGGAACTGAGAGGATTCTGGCTAGGTTTTCAAACAGTGCAAAGATAGATAGAGGGACAGGTAGCACTAAAGAGGTGGTTCGGCTACAGGAGGATGCTCTAGCGCATCTCCTCAACTTCCCGCACCTCCGTCCTTGATCTCCACCTTTCCAACTACAACAAGGACAGAACCCCTCTGGTGCTCGCCTTCCATCCCACCAACAACAGGATACAACGCATCATCCTCCACCATTTCCGCCACCAACAGTCAGACACCACCACCAGAGGTATAATTCCCTCCCCACCCATATCAACAGAGACCATTCCCTTCACATCTCCCTCGTGCGGTTCATGCACCCTCAACCCCACCCAGCCACCTTCCACTCCTGACACCATCTTTGCCACTACAAGAGGTATGTAACCTATGTCATCACTCCCTCCTCACCTCCATCCAACGCCCAAAGGATCCTTCCACATCAGGCAAAGAACATCCTGTGCATCCAAACACCACATCTACTCTGTCTATTGCACCGGATCTCCTCTCCATTGGGGAGATAGGACATCAATTTGCAGAACGGTTCAGGTAACACACTCGGACACACACACCCAAAAACCCCATTTCCCTATCCTTGAACACTTCAACTCTCCCTCCCACTACAAAAAGGACATGTATGTTTTTGGCCTCCTCCATGGCCAATTCCTATGCAGCAGTCGTCTGGAGAAAGAATGCATCATCTTCCACCGAGGGACCCTCCAACCACACGGTATCAAAGGCAATTTCGCCAATTTCCTCATCTCCCCTCCCACCATCTTATCCCACATCTAACCCTCTAGTTCAGTACCGCCCTCTTGAACTGTCCAACCTGTCCATCTTCCTTCGCATGTATCCACTCCACCTTCCACTCTGACCTTTCACTATCACCACTCACCTTCATCTAGCTATCGCTGTCCAAGCTACCTTCCTCCCAGCCCCAGCCTCTCCCATTTGTCTCTCAGCCCCCTTCCGCCCAACCCCCTCATTCCTGATGAAGGCTTTATGCCTGAAGCATCGAATCTCCGGATCCTCAGATGCCGCCTGACTGGCTGTTCTTTTCTAGCATCACACTTTTTGACTCTGATCTCCAGCATCTGCTGTCTTCACTTTCTCCTACTGAAGGATTTGTACAGGTTAGGGGAGTTCAGCAAAGTTGTGGCAGATGGAGTATAACGTGGGCAAGAGTGACATCATGTGCTTTGCTAGGATGAATACAGACATGGACTATTTTCTAAATAGCGAGCAGGTTCAGAAGTCAAAAGTGCAAAAAGCCGAGGGAGTTGCAGTCCAGGAGTCTCGATAGGAAATCTTGCAGGTTGTCAATAGTTAGGAAGGCAAATACAATGATGGCATTTATTCCAAGAGGGCTTGAATATAAAAGCAGGGATGTACTTCTGAGGCTGTATAAGGCTTTGGTCAGGCCACATTTGGATTATTGTGCACAGTTTTGTGTCCCATATCTCAGGAAGGATGAACTGGCCCTTGAGCGTTTTCCAAGGAGATCCACGAGAATGGTCCCATTTGTCTGTTATGAAGAACGTCTGAGGGCTCTAGGTCCATATATGGTAGAGTTCAGAAGATGTTAGGAGGTCTACTCGAAACTTACACGACACTTAATGTCCTGGACAGAGTGGAGTTTGGGGCGATATTTCCAATGGTAGGAGAGCCTATGCCCCGATGGGAAAGAGTAAAGAGAAGACCTTTCAGAACAGAGATACGGACGAACCATTTCAACCAAAGAGTGGTGAATCTATGGAATTCACCGCCACAGAAGGCTGTCGAAGCCAGGTCATTGAGTATATTTACGAGTGAGACAGATAGGTTCTTGATTGTAAAGGGGATCAAGGGTTACAGGTAGAAAGCGGGAGAATGTGGTGGAGAATCTTAACAGCCATCATTGAATGGCGGAGCAGGCGCAATGGGCCTGATGGCCAAATTTCTGCACCAATGTCTTCTGGTTGTATGGTTAATATTGGCTCTCCTCATTCCTCATTGGAGTTGTATCCCGGAATTTGATCTTCATATGATTTATGAAGAATACAATTCCCATACTGATGGCTGGAAAATATCATATTCCCTCCCTCCAGTCTCGGCAGCCATGTCCCCAATATCATAATCACACTGCAATCGAAATCCAGTGAAATTTACTTAATCACAGTTGATTGACATCGATAACATGAACAGCATGACCCTCACCTGCCCTCTCTGATCCTCGAATAAACATCTGAATTGTGTGTCACATCATATTCTCTGTTAACATATACATGCCATTTGTCTGTTATCACTCATGTTGTTGTATGCACATTTTCCTGTCAGATTATGGACTAGAAAAGTTGTATCCATATTTTCCTGACATCAGAATCACTAATCAGTAATTACAGATTATATGTTTCGATTTATAAATGGAGAAACTTGTTACTGTTCTGAAAATCCTTCGACATCATTCGCATATCTACGGCAGACTGAATGATTACATACAATCAATCTACCATCTCAAATATTTCTTCCCTCTGTTCACCCTCCCCCACATATATTCTATGCCAAATGTGTAGCTTTAAACGTTTTTTTGAATTTTAATAAAATCAATATTGAATTCAAAAGGGTTAACTGAAGCTAGTTGTTCAGTGACTGTGATTACTGTCAATCTCCGTGGATCCTAATTATTACAATGGAGAGTTTCCATCGTTGAAAGATAAATGAGCTCTGTTCAATGTGCTATCCCATAGTATGAGTAGGAGCATCACTGACAGCACTAACAGGGATCAGCAGCTCGAAAGAGAGAGAGATGGGGAGGAGAGATCAGAATCTGAAAACATTAGACTGGAATGTTCTAACAATGGACAGGAGCTTATCCTTGGGTCTTTACTGGCGTTCTTGGCCTTGGATATCATTAGCATGGCGGATCCAGTACATCCTTTGGATTATTCAAGGTGGTTACTATCCCATCCTCGCTATAGTTGGTATTCCTGGTAAGTCATTATATTTAATAAGAGAAAGGGAGGACTGCAGATGCTGGAGATCAGAGCTGAAAAATGTGTTGCTGGAAAAGCACAGCAGGTCAGGCAGCATCCAAGGAGCAGGACAATTGACGTTTCAGGCATAGGTTCCTGAAGAAGGGCTTATGCCTGAAAAGTCGATTCTCCTGCTCCTTGGATGCTGCCTGAACTGCTGCGCTTGTCCAGCAACACATCTTTCAGCTTTCAAGTCATTATATTTGTCGACTGAACCGGGTTGACGTGAATTTCTGCTCATTATGGAAAGTGCAACTCAGTGCCTTCAGTTCCAAACAAAAATTCCTTTCCTTATGTATTATAACTATCAAACTACTATTTATAAATTACTCACTGATATGCGAGAAGGAACCAGACTGTTCTCAAACTCCATAATCCATTTTGTCCTTCACAGAATTACATCCCCATGTCCTCCCCACTCACCAATCCTGTCCAATACCATCATGATATCCCAGTCTCGTCCTCAGTCTCAGTGCAACTTCTGAATAAGCCTTTTGTGCCTTTGTTCAATCCGAATGCAATAGTTTCACGTTCCTTCTAACCACATGTCCATCATTAAATAATTGCTCTTAAGAATGTTTAACTTGTTATCTGCACGTACGGGAAGACAGCTTATGGTGGTCAAGCCATTGACTGATAATCTAAAAACAGAATAATGGTGTGTTGGTATCTCATGAAGGAAATTGGGGTGTTTAAAAGCAACCATTATCATTTGTTATAAAAACGAATCTGCTTGCCTCAAGACCTTCAGAGAAGTCAATGTGTCATGCTTCCTTTGTCAGGTTTCCGTGTGACTTCTGTGATGAACAAGTGGGTGTAGTGTACAATTGAGAGAATTAAAAGCCAGCAACAACTATCTGACAGCACCAAGTGTTCTGAAAAATAGATATAATGTAACATTTGGTCAAACAACCCGATTAGCTCATTTTCTTGAAACAAAAACAAATTCAGCAAAACATTTTAAATTATACCCCAAAGTACCCACCTCCAACCAAGTATGAAGTTATTATATTGACAATCTGAAAAGCCAATGATACAATCCCCAATAGTTTGGCGGTACAAGACTATAGAAAATTGAACAGTTGAGAGGAGAACTGCCAAGCTACCAGCATGCAAAGACTACCTGAATAATAGCTCTCCTATTGGTACATTTATTGATTAGTAACTGGTGAAGCAGAGTCCCCAAGTAGAAAAGAAGACAGGAATATGGAGAAGAACCGAAAGCTTCCTGGTTTTAAGATAAGAAGTTTTGTTTTTAAAATCTTAATTAGGAGTCTTATCGGTCTAGTATTGTGGAAGGGGAGGAAGTTGGAAGTTGTAAATAGTCACTCGTTTATTATTCTCTGTTATATTTTAAGAAATAAAGTTGTTAATTTTTACTTCAAATAGATTTGGACTCGAGAATTATAACAGATTACTGCATGGGATAAATCTTTTCTCTGTTGCTGGTTTTAATTAAGCAGGAAGATTTATCCTGTGTTGTAACACAACAAACCCACAGCAATGCGTTTTACTCTTTACTGTCCTGTGGAACAGCTGAACCAACCACTCAGTTCAAGATCTGCATAACATGCTGCCCTGACCAGAGCTTCATACATCCTGTGAGAGAAGAACAGAAGTAAAGATAGCTCCCTTTCTCTGCCTGTTTTCTGTATTGTTACATCTCGTTTCCATTCAGGAACGTGATCCTCCCCTATTTTAGGTGTATTCAATCTCAGTGAAATTCTCCCCGAGAGTGATGCACAGCTCCAGAGGCAACTCTGGTGTTCGCTTTATTGATGCTGACGTACAGATGTAAGGGACTTATAAATTCCATGTCAGTCGTAGTTCATAGAGAAGGAATGGCTTTTTGTGGCACAGGAAAGAAGTGGCAATGTCTAAGTGAGAGAAAAGGTGCTTTGTGATCATTCAGGGGAGGGTTGTTGAGGCAGTATTTGGGGTACTGTGGAAAGACTTTCTCCCAATTTTCATCAGACTAAGCCCTGGGATGATGGCACCATGAGCAGTAAGTGAAGCTCAGTGAGAGAATAAGAGGTGATTGCATTGAACCTTAAGGGGGATGGACAATCACTCATGATGTTCTAAACAGACACTGGCTTTTTTCACTCAGATTACATGATTCTCGATAGTTTACGAGCCTCTGAGAACTTTCCACCTCACCACCCCAACTCCCTATTTCGACTGAGAAAGAGAGGAGAGAGAGAGAGGGAGAGAGAGAGAGAGAGAGGTTCAGGCTTTTGAATAAACTCTTCCAACATTAATACAATTCAATTGGTGCGTGATCCTGCAATGAACGTCATGTTATCCATAATTCCGACAGCAACAACAATACCGTCATTATGAAAGTGTTAACTCTTTCCAGCAGTGTCGAGAGAAGGAGGGTCTTTTTTACGCTACAGGAAAGAAACGGAGATGTCTACGAGGAAAAAGAGTCATTGTGATCATTGGTGAGAGTGTTGTTGAGGCAGCATTTGGGATATTGTGGACAGACTTTCTCTCCTTTATAACGAATGATCACCTTGCCACAGAGAGAGTGCAATGGGGTTTCACCAGACTAATCCCTGGGATGGTGGTGCTATGAGGAGAGAATGATGATCAATCTCCAGCGTTGTGAGAGAATGAGAGGCGATTGCATTGAAATTTGGGGTGAAGGACAGTCACTCACGATGTTCTAAATAGATACTGATACCGTGAAAAATTCCATGGCTTCTTTTATACTCGAGTTACATGACTGTCAATAGTTTAAGACCCTCTGAGAATATTCCCCTCACTCCACACCCAATCCCCATTTCGCATGAGAGAGACAGCGGACCAGTCTTTGAATAAACCCTCCCCACAGTAATACAGTGCATTCCGTGTGTGGTCCTACACTGAAATGCTCGTTATTCGCAATCCCTACAGCAGCCACAATACCCTCATGCTAAAACAGTTAACTTTTCCCACCAGATTCTGACCCCCATGGAGAAAATGGGTGTGTCTTCTCGGAGATGCAAGTTGCCTCCTTGAGACTTGGCACAAATCATTGGGCTTCCCTCCTCACTGCCAGCAAACCTTGTTAAAGTAGCACCCGTTCTAAAAACAATGAAACCATGATTAACATCATGGACTCCTCTATCAGTGCAGTCTTGGTTTCATTAGTTTGTCGTGTTGGAATATAAATGACCCCCTCTTGTTCCTGTATAACTGTCTCGTGGGCATGAATAGCCTCCTCCTGGTCTCATGGAACAGGTTTAAGGGTCTGATTGAGCTCTGCCTGTTCGTGTTTAACAGCTCGATGCACTGAACAGACCACTCTTCTTCCTGTGTAACAGGCAGGAGTATTGAATGTGCTGTCACTTTTCCTGTTCCTGAATGTTAGCTCATACCCGTGTGCAACCAGCTTGAGATGCTGAATGAGCTCTTCTTTTAACTGCGGAAATGGGCAGTGTCTGACCATGCTGTTACATAAATGTTACCGTTACTTTAACAGCACAAACCGGAATGCTGTCCGGGTCTTGATGCACATGGACGCAGAATGGTTCAGGAGCTGATGGGGGACAAAATGTTCTGAACATTCTGTGATCTTCAGTCATCATACCCACTTCCGATCTTATGATGGGAAAAGACATTGATGGAGCAACTGAAGATGTTTGTGCTGAGGAGACTAACGTGAGGATCTCCTGCAGAGATGTCCCGGGACTGAGAGGGTTGTTGGCGACTGACCCCAAACCTTATTGTGTTCTGAAAGACCACGTCCAGTGGGAAAGTTGCACCTGATTCCCATTCAGCTCAAATGCATAGGTGGTCCCAATGCCATCCTCAGTCAAATACTGCATAGGTATCTTAGCCATTCACTCTTTCCTGAGCCCCTGTGTTCGCCTCTTGTTCATATCAATAGGTGATAATGTTTGTGTAGGGAGTGTTTTCCTCTCACAGAAGGTAATCACTGTTAGAAATTATCTGGGCTAGAGAGCTAGGGGAGCTACATTACTGAAAGCATTTCAGTCGGAGGTAGATGGATTTATGACCTGTCAGAGAGCTAAGGGGTGAAGAATTGGGCATTAAAGGGGAGTTAATGCCAACAGTAGATCAGCCATGATGGTATACAATGGCTTAATCATCCGAATTACCTGATCCTATTCCTTTTGTCCTCCTATTCAGTAATTGCAAAGTTAATGTTTGTAATTTTCCTGAATGTTCTTTTATTGAACTTTGCAATCAGAGAGAGTGAAGTATTTTGTAACTCATCTCTGGTTGAGGTATGGGGACTGTATTCACAGTGAATCTGGGTCTATAATATGACCAACAAATGAATCACAAGTTGCAGAGAGGAAACACTCTGTAATGAGACCAGAGGCGTCTTTTGAACCAAATAACATTTTCCAACCTACACCAAACCATGTGTGACAGTCTTGAGGGACTGGATGAGATACTGTGTTACTGTGGACCAGGTATCTGGGACAAGTGGCCTCCATCTGCTCCTTGCAGGAGCTGTGAGGGGTTGAATAGAACACAGAAACATAGGACTGAGCAGCAGGAGTGGGCCATTAGATACTTTATCACCGCCTCATGTGCTTTTGGTCTCAGCAGCACGTTTCTGTCTGTATGCCATTTTACTACATACCAAAAACAACTTTGAATAAATGCAAACATCCAGAAACCACAATCCTCTGGGGAAGGGAATTTCCACTTGAGCAGCCCTTTGAGAATTTCTCATTTGTGTTCCACTAAATGTTGGAAGGTCATTATGTCCTTTTCCAGTCCCACTCCTCCACTGGTTACACCAATCTTAAATGCAGCCAGTTTAGTGATGTGGCCAATGATGTAGATCTCAGAGTAGGTCATTTTCAAGAAAAATGTGAGACACAGAAAGTTGAACTCATAACAAATGGTAAAATGACAGAGTGCCTCAAATGTTATTCTGCCTTTGAAGTTACTCTGCTCACACAAGCTACTGCTAGTGGGATTTCTTTCTGGAACAGTTGGATTTGGCTGAATTCCCTTCGTTTCAGGCAGCGAAGAGATTCCAATGAACCCTCACCAGGAATCCTTCACAAGTGGTAAAGATAACTCAGGGATTTTTTTGGTCTCACACTTTGCTATCGGGCGCAACAAAGTAAGAGAGAGGGATCAATCGGCTGCTGCTTCTCAGGCAGGGAACATTTTTCTCCTTTTCTGTGTTGGAACAAATAATTATGTCAACTGACCACCAAACTGGACCATGTGCGATCTCCTGGAACATTCTCTGGAAAACCTGATTATGGAGTATATGCAAGTGCGTCATTGCTCTTGTTGTGCACAAATCCTTCCAGTCCCAAAAATTTCCAACTTTACAATTTGATGACATGCTTATATGTGTCTGTGTAATTTGTAAATATTGGTAGGTGTCTTCATAGTATGTGTGTTAATATCAATGTATCTTTTCCTTAAAATTTATTCTCTAGCTTTAGTCTCCCTGACAGAAGATAATATGCATCCAGTTTATACAGTTTTCATAAAGTCATGGATGGTTCAATATTATTTCTCAGCTAAGATCAATAATGATAATCCCCCATAACAAAAGACCTGCTTTCCAGGAATGAGTAAATCTTCGAAAAGAATTATATCTTTTTATTTTAGTTTAGTGGATCAAACCTGAACACAGTGCATTGGTGTGGTCTCAGTAATGCCCAGTACAGATGCAGTAAAACATTCCTGCAATTAAACCCGATGTTTTTTTTGCCAAAAACAGCATTATTCCACTTACCTTCCAAATCACTTGCTACATCTGACTTCATATGATTCATGTCGCAAGAACATGGAAACCTCCTGTATCACAGAGTTCTGCAATCTCTCTCCATTTAAATTGTTTACCATTGTTTCATCTTTCATGCCAAAAGAAATAACCTACCTTATATTATTTCTGCTGAAGGTTTGCTCACTAACCTTCCCTGCCTGTATCACTTTGCAGCTCTCATACCTCCATTTGACGACACATTGAATGGCCATCTTGGTGTACGAGTTTATTGAGCTCCAAGCCAATCCCTCCCCTTCCTCCAGATCTTTGATAAAGATTATTGATCATTGATGACCCCACAATGATCTCTGAGGCACTCCATCAGTTACAGATTTGCAGCCTGAAAATAAACATTTGTCTTTACTCTCTATTTCCTGTTGGCAACAGCTTCCCTGTTCCTGTGTCGTAGCTCAGGTGGGTTGAAAGGCCTCCTCCTAGACTGTGTAGTGTACTGAACGAGCTGAATTACTTCATTCTATATTCCTGTGTAATTCCTTACAGGCGCATAATGGCCTCCTCCTGTCTCATTGTAACGATCCTGTCTGACTTAATGGAGTGGTCCCCTACCCTGTAACAGCATCGAGGGGTGGATTGAAGGAACAACACATGGGGTAGGGACAGCAGTATATCTCTGTAACAGCCTCGAGTGGTGGAATGAGGGAACACATGGGGTAGGGGCAGAAGTTGCCTATTCGGCTGCACCATTCAGAATGCTCATGGCTGGTCCGAGTGTGCCTGACCATCCATTTCCTGTCTGTTCCCAATAAACACTGACCCTTCTGTCCAGTAAAGGTCTCAGTCTGGAATATCTTCTATAACCGAGTCTTCACTGCTCCCTGAGGATGAGGACACCACAGGTAGCACAAGACTAAAGTGAAAGGGACATCCTTATTTCATTGTGGGACAACTGTTATTTTAAAACTGTGTTAACTGAACATCAAATCACCACCTCTTTTCAGACATAAGTGCAGAATAATTAGGAATAAAGATGAACCACTATGGACTCCAAACCTATCCCACATTCCCACTGACCCTTTCCATTCAAATATTTATCACGCTGATCCTCTGCTACTGTCTGAGGAAGAGAATGCCTGATAGCATAATACCGCAGGAGCATTAAGGAAATGAGCAGATCGAAGCCATTCAGCCTATCGAGTCTGAAATTCCGTTCAATAATTTCTTATTAGTACCTCGACCTCATTCTTCTGCCTTTTCCCTGGAATCCTTGATCCCCTTACAAATCAAAAACATATCGATTTGTGTCTTAATGACACTATTGTCTGTGCCCCTGTGTGTCTGTATGTGAGTAAGTGTTTGTGCGTGTATCTGAATGTGTGTGTGTATCTATGCCTGTGTTTTTGTATGTCTGGATGTGTGTGTCTGTGCCTGTGTTTTTGTGTGTCTGTATGTGTGTGTGTGTGTGTGTGTGTGTGCCTGTGTGTGTGTGTCTGTGTGCTTGTTATCTGTGTGTTTCCGTGTCTACATCTGTCTGTCTGTGTTTCAGCCTGTGTTGCTGTCTGTATTTATGTCTATTTGTTTGTGACTGTATATGTCTCAGTCTGTTTATACGTGTGTGTATGCCTATCTCCTTGTAAGTATTGTGTGTGTTCGTCTGTGTATTTCTGTGTCTGCGTCTCTGTGAAGTGAGGTATCTGTGGCTGTTTTTTTTGGAAATGAAAGGACTGTTGTGAGTGTTGTGGGAGCTGCCAGTGGGTTTAAACTGAGAAATGTCTTTCACTGAACATTACTTCTTAACTGGTCAGTAGGACGTGGATGTTTCAGATTATCCACACGAGGCATCCTGATCCACTCCAGCTCCTTAAGAGTCCTCCCCACATGGCGGGGTGAGGGGAGTAAGGGAACGGATATCGGGCACTCCACTACCCGGCTTGGAAATTTCTATCCTATTCCAGGCGGTTTCTCCTGGAATGGGAGAAAGGGGTGGAGGGAGAGTGTGAATGGGTGACCCTGCTGTTGTGCTGGTGTAGGTGGGGAAAGTTGTGAGGTGTCTGGAATGAGTCAGTCGACAATTTTGAATCCATATATTATTATTAGTTGCTGAATTCAATAGTGAGAGTGGTACTGCCTGAGCCTTATTTGAAGACAGAGCGTGAACCTTGTTCGGGGCTAGGTGCTATAACAGATATACAGTGAGTGTGAGGGAGCAGAGAGTATATGGTAAGTCTTATCCTAACAGAGAGAGGAGGATATTGTTGCTTGTCCAGTATTGTGGGACATTTCTCCAGATCATCTCAGCGTCGAGGTGAGCCTCCCTGAATGTCTTGTCCAAGTCTATCACTAATAACGACACAGACCTGTCCCTCAGCTTCCACCGAATCAGTTTAGGTAGAACTTACAGATAGCAAGGAGAAGCAAATATTGGTGTGTTATATATCGAAATCAAAACGGTAGCCGAAAATCGGAGCATCATATGCTCTGAAAATTAGATAGGCAAGTATTGTGGATACCGCAGTCTTATTGAATGGTTAACAGCGTTAACTAAGTGACTGCTGAAGCTGTGAAAAATAAGTTCCGTAAGTGTATATGAGGTCGGTTGAAGAGTATGTTGTGAAGCAAACTAGAGAGCAGGTTATTTCGGATTTGATGTGGTGTGGTCAGAAGGACGAATTATTAACCTTGGTCTGAAGCAGCCTTTAAGGAATAATGGCATTTATAAGGTACAGTTTACAAGGTGTCTGCATACAATATAGAATGCTTGAATATTCTAGTCAAACATCGCGTAAGACTGGAGGCTAGAATGTCAAGATATCTTCAATAATTTTGGAAAGTACAATATAATATTCAGTGGGAGACAAGCAATGGTTGTTAGAGTCATAGAGGCAGACAGCACGGAGACAGGTGCTTCATCCCAAACTGGTCAATTGCAACCAAAATGCCCATCCACGCTAAACCCATTTCCCTGTCATTGTCCCGTATCTTTCCAATCCTTTACAATCCGTGTATTTGTTCAAATGCCTTTGAAATATTGTTAATGTATCCGTCTCAACCACTTCTCATTCCATATGCGTAACAGCCCCTGTGTTAAAAAGTTATTCCTCGAGTTCCCTTTAATTCTTTCCCCTCTGACCTTAAACTATAAGATCTCAGTGAGTTCGTAAATACAATGAATGTGAAGGGTATTTGGAGGAATATATGTAAGTGGAAAGTTAAAGTTTGGTTTTCCTTCATTTAAGGGAGTTAGAATATTGATGTAAAGACATGTTGAAACAGTTTGACAGCGTGTTGGAGGGACTGTAGCTGGAGTATTGTGCACAGGTTTGGTAACCGAATCACAGAAAGAATATACTGACCTGAGAGGAAGTGCAATTGGACATTCTCCAGATTAATCCCTCAGATGGTGAGATTGCCTGATGAGGAAACTCGGCCTGTGTTCTCTAGAGTTTCAAAGAATGAGAGGTGGGTCACAGTGAAATTTAGATAATTCACAAAACATTTGACAAGTTTGAAATTAACAGAAGTTTACCCTCGCTGTCTATTCCACATTCAAGGCAAATAATGGCAGGATCTGGGACAGGACAGTTAAGACTGCAATAAGGAGGAAATTCATCACTTGTAGGCCACTAATTAACACAGGGGCATGGAAACCTACTGGTAGGAAAGATTCGGGAGAATCACCAGATATTCTACAAGTGTCTCCAGCAGAACAGAATAACTCGGGAACAGGTAGGACTCATTAGTGACTTGCCAAGTTGGAACCAAATGAACCTAAGTGTTAGGAGACAGAGGGTGGTGGTAGAGGGTTGTTTGTGTGATTGGAGGCTCGTGTCCAATGCTGCACCACGAGTATCAGTGCTGTGTCTCTTAATATTTGTGATTCGGAGGTGTTAGTGTTGGATTGGGGTGGACAAAGCTAAAAATTGCATAACACCAGGTTATACTCCAAAAGGTATATTCGGTGGGACTAGCTTTTGAAGTGCTTCATCAAAGCGCACAACCACCTGATGAAGAAGCAGCGTTTTGAAAGCTCGTGCCTCCAAATAAACCTGTTGGACTACAAGCTGATATTTTGTGATTTTAACCCTTATCATAAAGGATGCAGCTGTGAATATGGACGAGGGGTGGGGAGTGTCTTAAGTAAGTTTGTGTTTGATACAAAGATTGGCCGGGGAGATGACAGTGAAGAGGAAGGCCTTACGTTGCAGGAAGATACAGATGGAATTGTCAGATGGGTGGATCAATGGCAGATGGAATGTAACCCTGATAACTATGAGGTGATGCACTTTGGAAGAAGGAACCAGGCAGGCAAGGACTCAATGAATGGCAACACACTAGGAAGCTGGGAGGGTGCTTCTCCACACATCTCTGAATGTGTCTGGACAGGGTAACACACAATTTGAGAAGGCGTACGGGAGCGTAAACATAGCCTTCACATATCGAAGCATAGATTATAAGAGCTATGCGGAACTTTCATTAGCCAAGATGGAATACTGTGTGCAATTCTGGGAGCTACATTACAGGAAGGATGTGATTGTACTGGAGGGGGTGCAGAGGAGATTCACCAGGATGTTCCCTGGGATGGAGCGTATCAGCTATGGATAGAGCCTGGATAAGCTCGAATTGTTTACTTTGGTGCAGAGAAAGCTAAGGGGGACCTGAATCAGGAGGATAAGATTACGAGGGATATGGATGGGGTAGATAGACAGCAGCTGGTCCTTTTAATCAAAGGGACACATTTTTGAAGTGAAGGGTTTGAGGTTTAGTGAGGATTTGAGGACTGTTTTTGAAGCACAGTATGTTTGGGTCTGGGATGCACTTCGTGAGAGGGAATTGTCATGGTAACCTCAAAACCATTAGAAAATACAAGGTTGTGCACTTGAAATGCCATAGGATTCACGGCGACAGGTTTTGTGTTGGAAAGTGGGGCTAATGTAGACCGTGCTGTATTTCTGATAGTACAGAGTCTGTGCTTCTGTGATTAGATGGCTGTGGAAGGTCAATCATTCAGCAGCTTAAGATAGGAATTGATGGTTTTCTGAAGAATATCTTATCACAGTGTATATGAGTGAACTTGTAATATCTTCTGAAAATACGCCAATGGCAAAATTAAGAGAAAAAGGTGCAGCTTTCTTACAGTCTGATACCAGAGAATTGAGGACAGGGAACTAGCAGATCAATGGAGCAAATACTTCGGTTATGCCTTCACAGAAGAAGAAAAAACAAAAATAAAATTTCCTCGCAATACTCGGGAACTTTAGTCTGGTGAGAGAAAGGGAATAGAATGAAATTAGTAACTAAAACATTTTCGAGAAAATATTGGACTGAAATTAATGGGCATAGACAAAGTCAACAGAGGTTTATGAAATAGGAATCATGTTTGGGAAAATGGCTTTTAGCAAAATTATGGAGAAGGTATCAACGCAATACGATTGGATTTTCAGAAAGATTTTTGATAAAGCCCCAAGCCTATTGTGCAAATTCGAATCCTATGGGACTGGGGCTAATATATGGTCATGGTTTTAGAATGGGAGAATTGGCAGGAAACAGTGAGTAGGAATAAAACCATGTTTTTTGAATGGAAGGCTTGGAGGATATAACAAGGATCGAGATTTGGCATCCAACTATTCCAAATACACATCATATCTTTGGTTGAGGGGCTCAATTCCAATATTCCCAAGACTGCTGACAGCTCTAAACGATGTCAGCTTGTGAGTGGATGAGGAGGACGTAAAAAAGGCTCCAAATTGATTGAGACAAGTGGAGTGACTGGGCAAATACCTGGCAGATGGAGAGCAATGGCAGAGATGAGAGGTTGTGTACATTGATGGGATCAATTGAATGGCAGCCTATCCTTTGAAAAGGGATTGGTTGAAATTTGTTGATATATAAATGAATTTAAGCTGCATTTTTGTTTATTTCTGCGCAGCATTCCGAGTCCATGAAGGGCAGTGAGTTCTGAACACGGAAGTCAATACTGGGAATGGCATTGGCACGCTGTATACAGTGTACGTAGACCCAGCAAGTAGGGAGCTGTAACATTGAAAAGAATCTGGATCTCCCTGTACACTAGTCACTGAAAGCAATATTGCAGCAGCAGAAAGCAGGTAGGAAGATAAATGGTTTATTTAACTTCATTTCAGGGTGATTTAGAATACAGGAGTAAGTGTCATTTACTGCAACTGTACGGGGACTTGGTGGGACCCCATATCGAACATTGTGCAGTATTGTGTGCAGTTTTGGTGTCCATACCTAATAAAGGGCAAACCTGACATTGAGGGAGTGCAGTGAAGGATGACCAGACCGATCTCTCTGATGACAGTTAGTTGTGGGAGCAGAGTTTGGGGTGACTGGGCCTGTATTCCATGGGCTTTAGGAAAATGAGTGGAGATCTCAGTGAGATATATAAAACTCTGACAGGGTGTGACAGATTGGAAGCAGGGATGTTAGTTCATTTTCTAGAAAATGGTTCACGAATCACATTGCAGTCAAATCATACTTAATAAACACGCGTTATCAGAGAACTCCCTATATATTGATGGGCCGAAGGCACTATATTTCAATATTATTTCAACATATTTTGGGATATGAACATTCTGTGGGGAAAACTGCATCGAGGAGATGTTCGGCCATGAAATAGCATGCGGAAAGCTCAATGTGCTACATGACTTCCCCCTCTCCCGATGTTTCTGTTCAGTCTGTGGGAAAGCTCTGTAAATGTTGTCATAAGCTCTCAGATGTTTGGAAGGATGTCTATGCAGGGTCGATAGAACTGTGTTTCTCACTCCCTTTTCTGATAACGAGGTTGATGCTAGATGTTCTGTCAGGTTTTATCCTTTAAGACCTCAGAGTAGTTTGATACTATTGAGTGTCTCACTTGGCCGATTCAGAGACCATGTTTGTGTGTCTGGAGTCACTTTTAGGCCAAGAAAGCACGGGAGATCACTTGGGGAAGGAGACAGATGTTTACAATCAACATTGGACAGTATTACTGACACCAGATTTTAGGTATCGATATTTTATTAATTATTTTTAACTTCCAACACCTGCCAGATCATTGGGTTGGACTGGATTCGTAAACCAATTATATGTCCACTGCAGCACCATCTCCACATGGGGACCTATCAGAAACCACACTGACCCGATTATTTCGGTGCTACTTGACAGCTTTATCGAAAAGTATTCCCACCAATTTGTCTGTCGAGATGGGACTGAGGGTGTGGTAATTGGTCAGATTGTAATTATTCTCCTATGCAGGGACTGGATATAGTTGAGTAATTTTCCTCATCGCCAGGGTCATATCAGAGTTGGAGCTGGAATGAAACGTAGGATGGCGTTTTTACAGGGGGCAGGGTGGGAAGAGGTGTAATCTAGGTAGCTGTGGGAGTCAGTCGGTTTATAGTATACGTCCGTGTTGAGTCGGTAATCCGAAATAGAGATGGAGAGGTCTCGGAAGGGGAGGGAGGAGTCTGAGACTCTCCAGATAAATTTGAGGTCTGGGTGGAAGGTGTTCATAAAGTGGATGAACTGTTCAATCTCCTCGTGGGAGCACGAGGTAGCGCCGATACAATCATCAATGTAGTGGAGGAAAAGGTGGGATTATATTCCCAATTCCTTCGCCTTCACCGCATCTGCTCCCAGGAGGACCAATTCCAATACCGAACAATCCACTGGCCTCCTCCTTCAAAGACCGCAATTTCCCCTCAGACGTGATTGATGATGCTCTCCACCGCATCTCCTCCACTTCCCGCTCCTCCGCCCTTGAACCCCGCCCCTCCAATCGCCACCAGGACAAAACCCCACTGGTCCTCACCTACCACTCCACCAACCTTCAGTAACATTGTATCATCCTTCGTCATTTCTGCCACTTCCAAACGGAACCCAACACCAAGGATATATTTCCCTCCCCACCCCTATCAGCGTTCCGGAAAGACCACTCCCTCCGTGACTCCCTTGTCAGATCCACACACTCCACCAACGCAACCTCAACTCCCAGCAACTTCCCCTGCAACTGCAAAAAATGAAAAACTTGCGACCACACCTCCCCCCTCACTTCCCTCCAAGGCCCCAAGGGATCCTTCAATATCCATCAGAAATTCACCTGCACCTCCACACACATCATTTAGTGCATCCACTGCACCCGATGTGGCCTCCTATACATTGGGGAGACAGGCCACCTACTTGCAGAACGTTTCAGACAACACCTCTGGGACACCAGCACCAACCAACCCAACTCTCCCGTGGCTGAACACTTTAACTCCCCCTCCCACTCCGCCAAGGACATGCAGGTCCTTGGACTCCTCCATCACCAGACCATGGCAACACGACGCCTGGAGGAAGAGCGACTCACCTTCTGCCTAGGAACCCTCCAACCACAAGGGATGAATGCAGATTTCTCCAGCTTCCTCATTTCCCCTCCACCAACCTTTTCTCAGTCCAAACCCTCAGACTCAGCACCGCTTTCTTGACTTGCAATCTTCTTCTCGACCTCTCCGCCCCCACCCCCTCTCCGGCCTATCACCCTCACCTGAACCTCCTTCCACCTATCTCATTCCCAATGCCCCTCTCCCAAGTCCCTCCTCCCTACCTTTTATCTTAGCCTGCTTGGCACACCCTCCTCATTCCTGAACAAGGCCTTATGCCCAGAACGTTGATTCTTCTTCTCCTTTGATGCTGCCTGACCTGCTGCGCTTTTCCAGCAACACATTTTAAAACAACTACCTCATTGTCCACTTTAATTTTAGGAATGTCCGATTCAGAATCCTCTGAAGTTGTTTTTTCCTTCTGTGCCATAATCATTAACACCTAGTTCTCTGGCTGTCCTTACCTGTCAAAGTACATTTTGAGCATATTCACATGACATACGCTGTGAGATTTCTTTTTTTCTGGAGTCCTATCAAGTAGTTACTCTCACTCAATATCCGTTGTGTTTGATAAAGTCTACTAAACCTTGCTTTTCAAGGTTCACCTATAACTGGAAGTAACAGTAAAATCTTATCCCCGATAACAAAATTGCACTTTTTGAAATTTCCTGTCCGCTTCCTGTTTTATTGCATGTTGCATTTCTTTTAAATGCTGTCTAGCCAACTTCCCAGCGCTATTAATCGTTCCTTAAATTTTGAGACCGAGTCCAAATGTGTGGCCTTTGAACTCTAATTTACTATTTTCTCCTTAATCAATTTTAATGGTCCCCTCACTTAATGCCCCCAAAATAATTCCAATGGAACAAATTTGCTCTGTTAATCGGGGGCATCCCTGATCACAATAAGTGCAAATGGAATTCCCCGACGCTAATCATCTGGACAATCCTGATTATAAACCCTCAACATGGTCTTTAATGTTTAATGTCACCTTTCTCGTGCTCCCTGCAATTGTGGATGGTTTGCAGTAGATTTGAATTGCTTCATTCCTAAGACATTATCGTGATTAATTAGATGTGAACTTTGAACCTTGATCTCACTGTACCTTCATTGGTAGTCCGTATCTATTTTTTATAAAAGAGTAATTCCTTTGCAATTCTTTTAGCTGTGATACTGCACCTTGGGATGGCCTCTGGAAATCTAGTCGATGCATCCATTATTGTTAAAAAAAATACTGATGCCCACTCTTTTGATTGTGGTCTGGGACCGAGCCAATCAATTAGGACTCCTGTAAAAGGTTCCTCAAATGCCGGAATAGTTAAGAAAGGTGCAGGTTTTATTATCGCTTGTGTTTTTCCAATTACCTGACATGTATAACACGCCTGGCAAACATCAACTACATCCTGTTGCAGTCCAGGCCAGTAAAATGTCTCTGTATTCAGTCTGTTTTTTTTCCTCACTCCGAACTGACTTCTCGGTGGTAACTCATCCACCATTCGCATCACCTCGTTTCTGTACCACATTGGCAATATGATTTGATGAATCTCTTCTCATTTCTCATCTCCTTGAATATATGATCGCCTCCATTTCCTCATTTGGACATTATCTTTAAGGTAATAAAGCTCAGGGATACAGTCAAAATTCCTAACATATGTGCTTTTTGATACAACTGCTTTAAACTTTTATCTTTCTGCTGTGACTCAATTAGTTTAGCTGAGCAAAAATAGTTACATGATCACCTATTTGCTCCTGTTTTGTCTCAACTTTCTGATGGAACAAAGTATCTGCTCATGCCACTTAAGCTTCCTTATCTTTACATTTTTGGTATTTTCTGTTTCAACTGGTAATATTGGGACTTTATTCCCCATAATCAGGAAACTTTCCAGGATAAGATTCCTACATTGATTCATTTGTCTGCATATCCACTGGCTTTTCAACGAGAGTAGCAGTTATCCTACCACTGAATCAGCTATATTTTCCGCAAGGACAAATTGTATTCCTGGAGCTGAGAGTTTGTCCAATACCTCTACCACAATTTCTCCACACTTTTCTGGACACGCTATGCTCACTTTACATGATTTTGCACCTTTTGTCTCATGGTGAATTGCCTTTCACTGTACCTTTTCTGGAAATATTCCTTCAGGAGTATATATCTCCTTATCTATTCACAGAGGATCCGGTGTCTCTTAATATTGCATTCTCTTTAACTGCCCTATGTGAATAAACTTTCCCTTTGCAGGTATATTTTATAAGCAGATCTGGTACTCCCTCCGTAACAAACCTCCAATCAGATTATACACTCTGATGCAGCTTTCTAGTTTCCACTGTGCATTCTGTTACCGCTCCATCAAAACTCCCAGATTTATTCCTTTTTCCTACGTCTGTGTTTTTTTCTGAATCCACCAAAACAGTGATTTCACGTGACCTAATTTGTTGCAATGAAAACACCGGAGGCTTTTAAAAAATCTTCTCTGCCTCCTTCAAGTATTGCCTTCACCGAGATCTACGTCTCCCTTTCTACGTGGGGATTTCTCTTTGCCCCAATTTTTATCCATCATGGACTGAAATTGACTCTGGAAGCCAAAACAAGTTTTATAACAATAATCACCAGTCATAATCATCAGCCTCTTCAGCTGCCAGCCTTGCCTTTATTACTCTAGTATCTTCCAAATGAGTTTGCACTATGTGAATGCTTAAACCCCTTCAAAGTAATTGTCTCTCTCAGAGCATTGTAGGTTTGCTCTCTTTTTAAAGCTCTTATCCATCCATAAAAATTACTTTGTTTGATTCTTTCAAACTCAATATGGGTTCGAACAGGATCCTCCCTTAAATTCCTCACGTTGTCTGTAGGCTTTTGGCACGTGCTCATATGTACATTTTCCCCTTCTCATACTCCCCGGATCCCTCCTCTGATAGTGTTGTACATACCTCACTAGCTCTACCTACAAGTTTTGTTTGGGTCAACAAAACCTACATGGTCACTGCCCACTGAAATTCTTTAGCCACATTCCTCCTCATTAATCTAGGCAAGCTGTGAATATACTGAAACACATTTCTCACCAGGCTTTGGACGACCATGGGTTTACCCATCTTCAGTCTGTTCCTCATGAAGCTTACCTTCAACCTTCATCCTTATCCTTTTCAGCTGACTTTCCATTCTAAGTGTCCACCTCGGAAGCTCAAATGCTCCCTCTTTTTCTTTCTCTCCTGCTGAAGCTATTTCTTTTTTTCTCTTTCCTCTGTTAAACCTATTCGTTATCTTTCTTCCTCTTCTGATTTTAGTCGTAGCTCAAACTGCTTCACCTCTGCTTCCAACTCAAGCTGCCTCTTTTGCGATTGAAGCTTACTCATCTCCACAGATCCTGATGGAGTTTCCAGCAAATTGGAATGCTGAGCTACTGCTGCATTCATCTCATCTTTCCTCACATCAGAGGGTAGCTTTTACTCCATTTGTCTACTAATTCCTGTGGGTTGGACTTATGTGCATTTTGTAAAACCCCCAAGGTCACTTTCTCCACCTCCAAAACAAGCTTTGTTCCTGCAGGAACCATTGCTATCTGAAGGTCTGTTTACTCACCTAATCAACACACGAAGTAAGAGACAATATCACCTGCCACTCGCTGTCTAAATTCCGCGAAGGCCCCTAATCTGTTATGGACCAGACCCGAACCCTCAAAACATTTTAAGCAGGTAGCCGGACGATAAATTTGCTACTTGTTGAAGGTTCGTGTCTCGCTGATATTCCCAGAGAGAATTAGCTGGTCAGACTGCCGAGTTTTCAACAAATGACATTTATTTGCCAAATTCCCAAATTAAACATAAGGAACCGAAAATAGAATACCTGAATAACGTATCGTATCCGAACCTGACAGGCTATCCCGATTTAAAGATGCTGTTCCAATATACTTGCAACAATCCCAATAAACAAAACCCCTTAGCACCAAGAATAAAACTGACACAACTGCTTACAGGTTATAATGTCGGAAGGGCAGAAGGAGGCAGAGAGCATCCAGTGACCCTGACTCAACAAACCCCTGAACTGATCCAACCTGTCCACCTAGGGAGCAGGACAGGTCCTCCTGATTATACAGGGTACTTTTTAGAGACTTGAAAGGCTTCTGGATGAGGCATTATCTGTTAGGTATTAACAAAAGGACCCCAAAGAACCTTTCAAAATTCTGACATATTGGAATCTTGGGTCCTTTAGACCCTCTTTCAAAAGAACCAAGGACAACATAACCCTGTAAAAGGACTGGCTTTGTGAGAACATGCCACATTTGGCTTTGGACTGAATTCCAAATCTGTAAGTCTTACCGCTTTGAAGCCAATATAATGTATTAAGGTGTTTGTTAGTTTACATAAAACAGTGCTCAATCATATTGTGTGTTGAAGATTCAGCATTGTCACGAGTGGAATGTCCAGACATATCCACACTTCCTGTGTATGGTCAGGGCAAATATATCCACTGAGAATCTGTTGCTTGGCGCCTGTTCTAGTCAAGGAGAGACCAGCATGGAAACCACATCTAGATTGTGATTTTTTTTTTGTGGATGGTCATGGTGGAGCGTTCAGGTGGTTACAGCATTGCAAATGAATAACACAGCAGAATCATCTAACCCGCGATAAGAAAACGTCAATAATTCTCCCTCACAATTAACTTCACAAGAGCAAATGGAAATGGGAGATTTGACCATTAGCCAGCGATGTCAACATTCAATTCAATCCAGTTGTTATTTTGAACTGAAGGTCGTATTCCAAAAGGAGTAATCTGGGTCTGTTTGTTCAACGACTGTGATTGATGTCACTCTCCATGGATCCTAATTATGTCACTGGATGGTTTTCCTCTTCTATTTGTACGGGGCTTCCTCCAATGCTTTATGCCATTATTGATGCAGATGTATCACCAGCAACACTGACAAGGATCAGCAGTTGCAGCGACAGGGAAAGGAGAGATCAGAATCTGAGAACCATAGACTGGAAAGTTCCAACAATGGGCCAGAATCTGAGAACAGTAGATGGAATGTTTCAACAGTGGATCAGAATCTGAGAGCATTAGACTGGAATATGCCAACAATGGATCAGAATCTGAGAGCATTAGACTGGAATATGCCAACAATGGATCAGAATCTGAGAACAGTCGACTGGAATGACGCAACAATGGACAGGAGTTTATCCTGGGGTCTTTTGTATCTTTCCTGGTATTGGCACATATTACCAGATCGGATATTAGGTGTACTGCTGATTATTCAGGCTGGTTACTATCCCATTCTGGCTATTGTTGGTGTTCCTGGTAAGTCTCCCCATCACTATCGATTTATTAATCCCATGGTGAACTTCTGTGCTATTTCTGTTATCTATATTTAGTAAATACTGAAACTATTGTCTTCAGTTTCAAATGCAAATGCATTCATTACCCACAAATTTCAGAACCACCCACACACTCGCACACATAAACATCTGAAAACAAGACTGTTCACAATCACAATGTACCTATTTTTCCCGAATTGATTTATGTCTTGGTATTCTCTCCATCACCAAAGCTACCCACTCCCAGCTCCATGGTATCGCCAGACCCCATCTTGACGTCAGTGCGAGTGCTAAATAAACCATTATCTATACCTTGGTAAAAGTTAGACTTTATGGTTCCTGTTCTCTTCTAATCACTCTTTCCGTTACAAATGTTTCCATCAAAATCTTGTTCTTGTCTGTAAAGTAAATTCATGACAGGGACACGGTGTCAGAGTAGTAATGTCGCTGGCCACGTAATTCAGTGGCCCAGGTAACTACACTGTGGACACTGTTTCAAAACCTATCACAGATGATGACAGAACTTAAATGCAAATGACAGGAACTGGAAATAAAAGTGCATTTTACTAGTATAATCCCACCAGCACTTTGTCAATAAGTTTATCTATTTCACTGTTGTCCTTTGGTGATTAAATCTCACATTATTGCCTGGTCTGAATTAAGACTGACGTCAGACCCAATACCTTAAGGAATGGCCTCACAGTAAAAGGCATTTAGTTAGGTCCACAAATGCTGCCCTGTCAGTGATGCAGACATCCCATGAAAGGTAGAGGAAAAAAATGCCTCTAGAGATCAGAAACAAAAGGAACGAGTAAATGCCAGAGAAACTGAACAGATTTGGCAGCCTCATGTCTAGAGAAAAATAGAAGTGAAGTTTTCCGTCCAATCACCATATATCAGACTGAATGCAGCTGGGAAATAGTGTGTTTGATGTTGATGACAGAGATGGCTGTTGTGAAAGGGAGAAGGAGTGAGTGGAATAGATAGAGAAAGAGAGAGGTAGAGAGAAAGAAACAAACAGAGGGACTGTTGATGATTAGCTGGAGTCGAAATAATAGTCCAGACTAATCTTATTTATTTTTCTCATGTTCCCATATTACTGAAATGCATGCCCATGTGAGGTGTACATCAAAGTCCCAGTTTGAAGTGAGCTATGTCCCTTTGTCTCTCTTCCTTGAGTGTCATCATCTTCCTTTATTCAGTAATGGGATGTTGGGCCAGTAATTAATTCCTTTCCTGATTGTCCTTGAGAAGGTGTTGGTGAGCCGCCTCCCTGACCCACTGCAGCCTGTGGGCTGTAAGTAGTCAGTGTTGAGGTCCGCCCGGTTTCATTTCTTTGAAAATTTTAGTGAGTGATATAACGGAGCGGCTGGCTTGGCCATTTCAAACTACAGCTGTGTGTTAACCACAGTGCTGTGGTCTGGAGTTGCATGTAAGTCCGACCGGGTGAAGACAGTACATTTCCTACTCTGAAGTGCATTGGTGTTCCAGGTAGGCCAAACACAATGGTTTCATTAGATTCTCAATTCCTGATATTTTATTGAATGCAAATTCCAACATTTGCCGTGGTGGGATTCGAAACCGGGGTCTCGGTTATCACCTGAGTCTCTGGGTTATTATTCCAGAGAAAATACAGCTAGGCCATCACCTCCGCAGCATCTGCAACCATCTCCAATGGCAATAGTGGTGTTGTTGTTGGCGTGGCTGTGCTTAAAGCATGGCGTTTTTCAAGGCAACAAAATGATTTGGCAAAACATACCATCCTTCCCAGTTTGTATTTTTTGTGAAGGTGAGATGATGGCAAGTGTTCTTGGTGAAAAGGAGGTGGGTGTCCTTGGTCATGAGCCACTGATAGAATTCATACGGAGCAGTAGTAAATGTATAGTGTCCTTCATTGCAAAATGATGGAAGTATAAGTATGAAGACACCTTACTGAATTTCTAAAGTGTTATTGAAACAGTACTTGGGACGCTGTGAACAGATTTTCTCTCCTTTATGAGGAATGATCTCCTTGCCACAATGAGACAGAATACAGTCAATGCGCCAGAGTAATCCCTGCGTTGAATGTACCACAAGGAGAGTGTGAAGGAAATGAGTGTTTAATCTGTAATGCGAAAAAAGAATAAAATGTGATTGCAATAAAACTTGAGTGTTATGGACCAATATTCATTATTTTCAAAACTAAGCATTGACACCATGAAATATTACGTGTTTCCCGCAATTTATGTTTTCTCATTTGGACAAATATATGAAAGGGAATGTTAAGAAGGACATGGGCCAAGTACAGGAAAATGGAGTTAGCATGGATGGACATTTAAGTCTGAATGGTCCAGTTTGGGCTAAAGGGCACGTTGAACTCTATGACTTTGTGATCGTTTACATGTCCCTGTGGAGCCCCCATGTTGTTGAGAGACAGTTCCAGGCTCTGACCAAACTCTCTCCGTCTCAACGCAAGGTTGGAGTGAGACCCTGCACTGAGCATCATGTTGTTCACAAACTTCTCAGCAGCCACATTCTGACAGGGTTGGTCATTCTCAAAGGCTTCTGACATCCATACAGAAGACTAGCCCTGTCTTCTCGGAGATGGAAGATGCCTCCTTGAGATGTGCCACAAACCATCCGGTGTGCCTCCTTACCATCAGCAAACCATGTTAATGTAACACGTGTGAAACATTAGCAAAGGAGCCAGGAGGCACAACATGGAGCAATCTGTCTGTGCAGCCTCTGCTTCATTAGTTTGTAGTGTTGCAGCATCAATTACATCCTCCAGTTTCAGTGTAACTGTTTGGACGGGCTGAATGGCTTCTTCTGTTCATTTGTCAATGTCTCGGGTGGCTGAATGTCCTCTTCCTCGTTCCAGGGAAGAGGTCCACTATTGGGTGACGCGTGGCAGCTGCTTACCTGCGTGTTGTGCTGACTAGATTCCTTATCTTCCTGTGTAACATTAAACAAACAGGAGGCTGGAAGAAACAGCAAGCCAGGCCGCATCAGGAGGTGGAGAAGTCAACACTTCAAATATACCCGTTCTTCAGGACTGCGAGTGGGGGTAGGGGGAACTGCAGATAAAGAGGGGATTGAGTGGTTGGAGTGGGGAGAGCAGCAGGATGGTGAGGTAGAAGAAAGGTGGACACAAGTGGTGGGTGCAACCTGGTTGGTCGATGGGAGGGATGAATCCGGTTGGGAGCTAGAAGGTGGGTCATTTGGTGCAATGGAAGGGAGAAGGCGGGACTGGAAAGGGAGTAGGGCCATGGTTGGGAAGGTTATTCCAAATTGGAGAACCCAATGTTGAGTCCTCCAGGTTGTAGGCTAACCAGGCAGAAGGTAAGATGTTGTTCATCCAATTTGCGGTCTGACTCACTGTGGCAACAGAGGAGGCCAAGGAGGTCATGTTGGAAAGGAATTGGGAAGGGGAATTGAAATGGGTGGTGCCTGGGAGTTCAGGTCGGCCGCTGTGGGCCCTGTCGTGATTCTCGGCGAAATGAGCCCTTAGTTTACGTTGCTCTCCCCGATGTAGAGAAGACCACATCAGGTGCACCTGATGGAGTAATCTAGGTTGAAGGAGAGGCATGTGACCTATGATTAACATGGAAGGACTGTTTGGGGCCTTGGATGAGATGAGGGAGGTGGTGTTCCAGCAGGTGATGCATTATTTTCATCTGCAGGGTCAGTTGCCAGTGAGGATTGGCGGGTTTGGTGGGGAGTGTGGCACGAACCAAAATTAGTGAAGTGATTGGTCCTTGTGGAAGATGTGTCAGGTGATGGGATCCAACCTAGTTAACTGTATCTGGTGGTACTGATGTGGTCTTCTCTATATCAGGGAGACCAAATGTAAACTAAATGGAATGCTTTGCTGAGCATCTCAGCTGGGCCTGTAAGGGCTGATTTGACCTCCCAATCACGTCCGATTTCAATTCCCCCTCCCACTCCATTTCCGACATGGTCATCCTTGACCTCCTCCATTGCCACAACGAACCAAAGCACATCTGGAGGAACATTGAATATTCCACCGGTGCAGCCTACAGCCCGGGAGACTCAACATTGAGTTTTCCAATTTCTAATAACCTCCCTTCCAATACCCCGACTCCCTTCCCAGCCTCTCCTCCTTCCTTTCCTCTCATCAACCAATCTTCCAGCTGTCAACTGGATTCATTCCTCCCATTGACCAACCCGGTGGTACCCTCTACCTGTGTTTCCCACCTCACCACACCGCCTCCTCCTACTCTTGCACCTCGACTATTTATCTGTACACACCGTTACCCCCACCCCAGTCATGAAGAAAGCTTATGCCCAAGGAGTGGACTTCTTCTCCTGATGCTGCCTGGCCTATTGCGTTCTTCCAGTCTCCTGCATTCCGACATTTGTAGTTTTTTTAAAACTCTTCTTGTGCAATAGGTAAGAGATAGTAAATGGTCTGTGCCTCTTCTTATCCAATAGCTTCAATGGGCTGAATGGTGCTCTCACATTTCTGTGACACCAGATTGAGATACAGAATGAGCTGCTCTTTTTTAGTTCTTTGGAAATGTTCAGGGTCCAGTAGTACTGTTACATTAATGTTACCTAGACGTTAACAGCATGAGCTTGAACGTTGACCAGGTTTTGATGTTTTATGTGATATTTTCTGAGCTTCCTCACTTCTGATCTAATGATGGAGGGTAAGACGTTGATGAACCAGCTGAAGATGTTTGTGCCGAGGAAGCTACCTTGAAGATCGCCAACATAGATATCTAGGGACTGAGAGGATTGATCTGCACCAGCCACATGGTGTCCTGAATGGCCCAACCACTTGGTAGTTTACAACTGATTCCCATTAGGTTCAATGTTATTCAGTTTCCTTGACACATTCCTCAGTCACGCCCTGCCGTGATGTCAGGGCCAGTCACTCTGATACTGTGCTCATATCTTTTGTTCATGTCAAAGGTCAAGGTAGATCCGTGGGGACTGTTTCCTTCTCTCAGAGGGTAGTGACTATTCTGGCCTCTCTATCTCAGACAGCTACATCTCTGAAAGTTTAGGGAGCAGAATGGTGTTAATGGATCTTGACACATCAGGGAGTTAGGGCTACAAAGAATTGGGCAGAGAAGAGAAATTAATGCCGGGAGAGATCAGCCCTGACCTTATTGAAGGCTTTACAGGCTATATAGCCTGGTGTTATTCCAGCGTACCCCATAGGCCAGTCATTTTGTTGCCTCTTCCATTTCCTGTGTTATTGACTTCAAGTAGCTGAATAGCCTGATCATGTTGCTGCATGATCTAGAATGGGTCTAGTTCTATTGACTTGAGGGCTGATTGGCCTCCTCCTGTAACTGTATATCATACTCCAGGGGCTGAAAAGCCTCATCCTGTTCTGGTGTAACTGAAATCCATATAGTCCAGATCTACCACCGTTGGAGAAAGTGAACACTGCAGATGCTGGAGATCAGAGTTGCAAAGTGTGGCACTGGAAGTGCCTAGCTGGTCAGGCAGCATTCAAGAAGCAGGAGTATCGAAATCTTGGACATTCCTGATGATAGGCATATGCCAAAACATCGATTTTCCTTCCCCTCCAATGCTGCCTGATCTGCTCTTCTTGTCCAGCACCTCACATTTGGACGTCTACTGGCCCGCCCTAGTCAACCTTCCTGGTCATGTCATCAAAGAGAATTAACAAATTCTTCAGGCATGAACTTCCACTCAAAAAGCCATGCTTACTATTCCTAATCAAACTGTTTTCCGAATGCATGTACATCTTATCCTTCAGAATCTTCTCAAGTAATTTACCTACCACAGATGTTAAGCTGACTGGTCTGTATTTCCCATGTTTAATTTTTTCAGTCCTTCTTGATTAAGTGCACATTTGCTATCCTTCAGTCTTCTGGGATCTCATCTGTGATAAGTGATGATCAAAATTATCAGCCACGGCCCCCGCAAATTCTTCTCTAGCCCCTTTCAGTGTTCATGGATATATCTGGTAAGGACCATGAGATTTCTCCAACTTCAAAGATTCTAGTACATCAATTACCTCCTCTACTGTGATACAGACTGTCTCTAAGATATCACCACTAATTTCCCCAAATTCACATATATTCATATCTTTCTCCACTGTAAATATAGAGGAGAGATATTTGTTGAGGACATCGCCTATCTCTTATGGTACTACACATGCATGTCCACTTTGGTCTTTGAGGGGTCTTATTCTCTCTTTAGTTAATGATTTTTCTTTAATATACTTAAAGTGCCTCTTTTGATTCACCCTGATCTTCTCAGTCAAGGTTATCTCATACCCCCTTTTCGCACTCCTAATTTCCTTCTTCAGTAAACTCCGATATCCCCTGTACACCTCCAGGCATTTCCGTGATCCAAGCTGCCTCTACCTGAGCCACGCCTCCACAATTTGTTTGGTCAAAGCCTTAACATTTCTTGTTATCCAGTGTTCCTCATTCCTGTCAACGTTCCTTTCATCCTCACAGGAACATATAGATCTTAAGCTCCCGCTTGCTGGAGGTCCCTTTGCTTGCAAACAGACTACTCTGATCAACTCCTGCAAACGCCTGTCTGAGTCTATCAAAATTAACCTTGCCCCAATTTCGAACTTGAATCTATGGACCAATTTCTTCCCTCTCCATAACTTTTTGCAAATTAACAGAACTATGGTCACTGGTCCCAAAGTGCACATCTACTGTCACCTCACTCACCTATCCTGATATATTTCGTAAGAGTAGGTCAAATATTGCCCCTTCCCGATTAGGACCCTCTATATACTGCTGGAGGAAACTTTCCTGACACATCCCATCAAATCCCTTAATGCTCTGGCAGTTCCAGTCTGTGTTATAAAAATTAAAACCCCTATTATGACAACCTGAATGTTCCCTGCAAGTCTCCCCAAACTCGCTAGATAGTTTTGTTACTGTAATTCCTGTCGACAGTTTGGGGGCCTATATTACAACCCCAATAAAGTCACCATCCGCTTCTTATTTCTTAGTTCCACCCACAAAGCCTGACTGGATGATTCATCAGTTATTTTATCTCTGATCAGTGCTTTCTACACCCCTTGATTAGAAATGCTACTCACCTCCCACTTTCCACCATCTCTGTCCCTCCTAATGCATTTATCCGTTTACATTAAAGGTCAGTCCTACCCATCCCTCAGCCATGTTTCTGTAATAGCTAGACTATCCAGTGCCGATTATCTATCCACACCCTGAATTCATTGGCCTTACCTGTCAGCTCTTTCACATTGAAATAAATGCAATTTAATCAACAGGCATTCCTTGCTCCCTATCGTGTTCCAGTCTGGTCTGTCTCCTCAATGTACTATTTCTGAATACTGTATTTCCTTCCAGCCTCACACTTGCCTCCCTGCTCTCGAGGGTCCCACCTCCTGCCAATCTCGTTTAAACACTCCCTTGTCGCACGAGCAAAACTGGCTGCCAAGATATTGGTCCCCCGTCCAGTGCATGTGCTACCAGTCCCTCTTGAACAGGTCAACTCTGTCACAGAAAAGCTCCTAATGATCAAAAAATATGAATCCTACCCCCTGCACCAATTCTTTAGTCACATACGTATCCGCCATATCTCCCTGTTCTTACCTACACTCGCTCATGACAATGGAAGTCATCAGGTGACTGTCAAGGTCCTGTTTTTTAACTTTTCTTCGAGCTCTCAGGAATCACTCTGAAGGACCACATTCCTATGTCTACCTGTGTCATTTGTGCCAACGTGCACAATGACTTCTAACAGTTCACACCACCCCCCACGCCCCCCAACTCCAGCAGACACTCAGAGACATCCTGGACACTGACAACTGAGAAGCAACACACCATCCTGGTTTGCCGTTTGAGGCCACAGAATCTCTCATTTCTAAGACCCTGTTTACCTTTATCCTTTCCCATTGCTCCCCAGACCCAGTCGTAATGCAACTATGCTGGCTACTGCTGCTTTCCGCTAAACGGTCATTTCCTAACACCCATTTCCCAACACCACAATGTCAGTATCAAAAATGGTATACTTGTTTTCGAGAGGAATGCCACAGGGGATTCCTGCACTCTCTGCCTACTCCCTTCCCCATTCCTGGTTGTCGTCCAGCTACTTTCTGCCTGGAACACGACAGGAAGCAAGGAACACCTGTTGGATTAAATTGCGTTTATTTAAATGCAACACGGCTGACAGGTAACGATGACGAACTCATGAATTAGATCTTTACATGGGACTGGGATATGACAGTCTTTAAAGAAACACGGCTAAGGGAGGGACTTGGGTGTGACCACCTCACTAAAGCTCTTACCTCTGAAGTGCTCTGTATCTGGATGATCCGGAGAACAGCCAACTCCAGATCCTGAACACTGTCTCCCCGGAACTGCAGCTGGTTGCACTGCCCACGCGTGTAGTCATCAGGGACAAAGGAAATCTCCCTGAGCTCCACATCCCGCAGGTGGAACGTGCAACTGCCCTAACTGCCATCTCAACTGTTGTCAAACTAGCACTAAAAAGACCTTACGTGAGCTTATCTGTACCTTTTGCTGAGCCTATGCTCACCAAAGCCTCTGGAACCAAAGCATTACTACCTATTCTGCCACTAACAGCACGTCAATAGACCACTCCACATTTAGTTTTGGTTAAGACAGGAGGGAAACACTGCAGTGATGCATTGTTTGGGACTTAAGCACCCCTTGACACCAGACCCATACTTGGACTTGGAGAGTGTCTTGCTGAGGTTTTCTTTCTCGTCGTGGTGACTGCGCAGATGCAATGATTCACCCTGACAGCCAATCATCGTTGTCGCAGTCCTCTGATCTTTTCTGTCTATTAATACTGCATTTGTGAATTCCTTGAATCTATTGATTGCTTTCCAAACTGTGTCTCATTCTGGAGGGAGAGATGCTGGTGTTCCAGTGAATACAGGCCTATTTGAAAAGGTTTACCATTAGACATATGAGAGATATAATGCCCATCCGCTCGCTGACTCTGTTTTTCCTTTCAATTAGGGTACATTTATTCTGATAACCTTCAATTCCATTTTCCAGCATTTTCCCTGTAACCCTTGTTTAAAACTCTGTCCATCTCAGCCTTGAACATATTTAGTGATCATTCCTCAACAGCTATCTCAATTTTCTACAATTGTTTCCCTCCCACTGATGTGAGACTTGGTGGTCTTTAATCCCATGGCTTTTTTTCTAGCACTCTGTGTGGAAGTTAAACCTACATTAGGTGTTATCATGTTCGATAATACCAACTTTGTGGCCAGAGGCAAAACTAAAAAAAAAAGAAACACAACGGTTAAGAACCTGTAATCTCCTCCCTCATCTTCCACATCAGTCTAAGATACAGTTCATCCGGATCAAGGGATTTGGCCACATTTTATCATACACCAACTTCCAATTCTTCCTCAGCTTCTGTGTCAATTTGCTCAAGGTCACACTGTCAGGAACAGACATTGAATACAGTAACTGCTCCTCCAAATTGAAGACCAATATGTAATAGGTCTTTGACATATTCTCTGGCTCGATGCACAGGTTGCCTCCTCGGATCCTAATACTCCCTATTCTTTCTCTTGTTATCCCTCTTACCCTGAATAAACCGATAAAATGTCTTTGGAGTCTTGAAAATACTGCCCACTAATATTTTTATCACCGCTGCACCCCCACCCTCTTTTTGCTCTTTTACTTACTTTCTTGAGTTTAGACCTTCACGTTCTCTCCTCTTCTGGGACCTCCATTGACCTGCTCCCTTTCTGCCTGTTTTAAGCTTCTCTTTCATTATTAATTCCATTCTGAATATGTGTAGATACCCCAGGCTCTCCGGGCTGGTTTTTCTACATTTCATCTTTGGTGTAACATGTTGTGGTGACACTCTCATCAATTCCATTGTGAGCATGTGATCCCACCCCCCCCCCCCCCCCACTCACACCTATACGCTGTTCTGTTACAGTTTCACCCAGAAGTAACTGTACTGTGGCCAGATCCTGTCTTTCTCTTGGTAAGATCTGCCTCCATCATCCAAATTATTTTTAATTTTCAAGCCTTTTACTTTTGGTCTTTTCCTTAACAAGCTAAAAATGCTTGAGTCACGGTCACTGGTCCTGCAATGCTCTCCCAAACCTGCCTGGCACCTGACTGGCTTCGCTCCCCACAGTCACGCCTATGCACTGCCCCGCCCATCGTTGTATCTGCTCCATGTTGATATAAGAGTCTCTCTGGAATAAATGTCAAGTCATCTTCCCCTCTTTAAAAAAAATCACAGTCCTAATGAATATTTGGAATTGAAATGTCTAAATATAAAAATCCTATTATTGTTTTTACACACCTCAGTGAATTGGTTATATATCTGCTGCTGTATTTTCTTTTATCTGAGAGTCGGTAATATATCCCCAGCAGTGCATTTGTCATCGTTTTGATCCTAACCTCAACCCACAAAGCGTCATTTGAATACCCTTCCAAGATATGATGCTAGCTAACTGCAGTCATTGACTCCATAATTAATAAGGCAACGCCACCTTCTCTTTTACCCTTCTCCTGTGCTGTCCATATTTCTTGTACCACAGAATATTGAGTTGTCAGCCCTGACCACCCTCAAACACATCTCTGTGATGGCAAAAATGTCACACTGCAAAAATGTCATCTCATTCGCTTATCACACCTGTCGGTCTGATAATATTCACAACATTAAGGTAAAGGACATCCAGCCTGGAATATAGCACACGGAATACTCTGTACCTCGCATTCTTCAGTCATTTACTGTTTGTTATCAAACTGCCTTTCCATGAACTAAAACTGTAACTCTGGGACTGAATGAATAATTGTTGAATTGTAATTTCTTTTTTAATTTATGTGTTAATCAAATGCAATGTTCCAGAACTGAACAGTCAGCTCCAAATACCTTACTTTGCTTCGTGTGCAGAGGGGTCAGTAATGGAAAAAGTGAGGACTGCAGATGCTGGAGATCAGAGTCGAAAAGTATGGTGCTGGTAAAGCGCAGCGAGTCAGGCAGCATCCGAGGAGCAGGAGAGTGAAAACTTTGAGCACAGACCCGTCATCAGGAAGACATTGGTGCATTCACATTTTTTCCATTCCATGGGAAATTTGGAACTGTACTTGCTCAGGAGGGCAGCACTGTATATAGCCCTGAAATGGAAAGCAGTCAATCAGTTGTTTGGACAGGGGGTAGACAAAGTAAGGTGAGTACAGACTGATTGAAGTACAAACATAAGGATAGATAAGTCCCCTGGACCAGGCAGGAGGCACCCGAGGTTACCAGAGGAAGTGAGGGAAGAGATTGCTGCGCCTTTGGAGATGATCCTTGCGTCCCCACTGTCGACTGAAGTATTGCCTGATGATTGGAGGGTGGCAAAAGTTATTCCCTTGTTCAGGAAAGGCAATAGGGATAATCCTGCGAAATACTGGCCAGTCAGTCTTACTTCTGTATTGGGAAAAGTATTGGAGAGGATTCTGAGAAACAGAATTTATGATTACTTGGAAAGTGATAGTTTGATGAGAGATAGTCAGCATGGCGTTTTGAGGGACAATCATGCCTCAAGGAACTTATTGAATTCTTTCAGGATGGGATCAACCACATTGATGAAGGTAGAGCAGTGGATGTGATGTACATGGATTTTAGCAAGGTGGTTGATAAAGTTACCATAAGATCGGCCCATTCAGAAAGTAAGGAGGCATGGGGTACAAGGAAACGGAAACCTGTGTGTGTGGATACAAATTGTCTGACCTGTAGAAGACTGATGGTGGTAGAACATGGAAAGGATTCATCCTGGAGTTTGGTGACCAGTAGCGTTCTTCAGGAATCGGTTCTGGGACTGCTGTTCTTTGTGATTTTTACAAATGACTTGGATGATAAAGTGAAAGGGTGCTTTAGTAAGTTTTACAATGTAATAAAGATGTTAGAGTTATGGATATTGTTAAGGGCTGTCTTAGGTTGTAATTGGACATTGACAGGATTGGCTGGTAAATGGAAGATGGAGTTCAACTTGGATAAGTGGAAAGCGATTCATTTTTTAAGGTCGAATTCGAATGCAGCATACAGGTTTAAAGGCAGGATTATTGGTAGACTGGAGAACCATAGGGATAGTGTGGTCCATATCATAGGATGCTCAATGTTGTCACCCATGCTGATAAGGTTGTTAAGATGTCTGGCGTTTAAATTAGCCAGGGATTGCGTTTAAGAGCCGCAACGTTACGCTGCAGCGCCAAGAATCTCTCTTGGGACTACACTTGGAATATTGTATTCAGTTCTAGTCGCCTCATTACTGCAAAGATGTTGAGACTTCGGAGAGGGTGCCGGGGAGATTTACCAGGATGCTTACGAGACTGGATGGCATGTCTTACAAAGGAGGATGTCAGAGGTAGGTTCTTTAAACAGAGAGTGGTGGGTGCTTGGAATGCACTGCCAGCAGCGTTAGTGGAGTCAGCTGCATTACGGATATTTAAGTGACTATTGGATAGACACATGAATGATAGTACAATGAAGGGTATGTCAGTTAGTCTGAACTTCGAGTAGGATAAAAGTTCGGCAGGACGTCAAGGCTTGAAGGGTTTGCACTAAGCTGTACTGTTCTGTGTTTTATGTTTCACCCAGCCTCTGGATTCTTTTCAATTGTTGAATGTGTGAGGGAGTGATCTGAGTGAGATTAGGAAGCTGGGGATGGGCGTTAGCCCAAAACTTCCAGTTATGTTGTTCATTGTTCCATTCACCTGAATGCCAGTGCAATATGTGACGTGTCCTACACCAGACAGGCTCCGTCAAGTTCAGTTATTAACGTAATTCTTGACTTGTCATTTGCTGCTGTTTTCTTCAGATACAATCTGTTGGGTGACCCATGTATTAATCCGATGTTTGCTATGTTTCGTGAATTGCGCAAAAATAAGACGTCAACTATGATTATTCGACTGAACTATAATCTCTGAAAAGAATTAGGCTGATTCTATATTTATGGAACAAAACTATAAACTCCTGTCAAGATTTTCTAACACAGAAATAAAGAATGTACATTTTATTTTGTATCAAACAAACAACATGGACGTAACTCTTTTGGTGATCAGAATTACACACACAATGTCAGGTTCAAAACAATGCATTGTCACTCCAACATTTTGAAAGCGGTTGGCTTCTGAATGATTACATGTTCAGGGTGAGCAAACGATTGAATAATCAAATAGAATTAGCATTCTTATATATTTATATATAATCAATCAGTTCAATTTCTCACTAAAATGTACAAGCTTCAGCTATTTGTCAGCGAATTAGAAATGGCTATAGTTCAAAATGCTCTGTGAATATTAAACTAACAAAATGATTTGTGCTATCAAATTTTAGTGAACGACAATTTGAAAACGTTTAACTTTTAGAAAGAATGTCATTTGATTTGAAATGCAGTGAACAAAAACGATGAGCATATTATTATGTAAGTGAAAAGTCAAACCTTTTCAAAGAGATTTGTGCCAAAGCAATGACAGATTTGTTTTCGTAATTGGAATTCAACATTTCAAATATTCATATTCTGAGTAATAATTAGATTATTTAATGAAGCTGACCTTGCAGTAGTTGCATTTTAAATGCTTATGCTGCACTAAATAATCAGATATTTGTGAGTATTTACAATGGGAAATAATTGGATCCTGACTTTTATTCGCATCAGACACATGATAGATTGCAAAACCTTAAAGTACAGGAGGAGGCCATTGGCCACTGTGTGTGCATCAGTTCCAGGAATGTCTCCCAAGCCCCTCCCATTTGCCAGCCCTATCTCTGCATCCTGTTAAATTCATATTTCCAAATGCATATCCGGTTCTATTTTTTAATGTTCATCCACAACTCTCCCAGGCAGTTCCATTCCAAATCCTAACAACTCTCTCAATAAAGAAGTGTTTCCTTATTTCATTCCTGGCTCTTTTGCTGACAAGCTTGAAATTAGAACTCCTTGATGCTGTAATGCCAACTAACGGAAACAGAGTATTCCTGTTTTACTCTACAACGTTTTTTCATACTTTTGAGCACTGCAATAAGTTCACATATTTGTCTGTTCTGCTCAAGCAAAAATAATCCTTGCAAGAACTGTTACAAGCACTACATCGGAAAAACAGTCAGAAAACTAGCCACCTGGATACATGAACAACAACTGGCCAGAAAAAAAAGACATGACCCACTATCACTAGTATCCTTACTTAGAGATGAGGAAGTACACAATTTAGACTGGGTCTGCATATCCATCTAGGACAAGCCAAACAGAGACACGCACGAGAATTCCTAGAAAAATAGCATTCCAACCTGAACTCTATCAACAAACATATCGATTTTGATTCCATCGAACACTCTCTGACAAAAAGAACTGGCCATAAAATCACCAATACTGGAAATTACATCATTGACTCAAGGAAACCTAAACACATAAATAGCAAATGGGACATAATACCAGCACTTCACCGAAGGCTCACTGATAATGTTCCCTAGTACAGTGATGAACCATCTGAAAATGAACTCTCCAACTCAGCGAGCAAACTGACATCCAGAAGAAGCGCAATTTCTCTCATCCTCCCTTTAACTAAATACTTCATTCCACTTGTCATTCCGATTATCTTAAGGTTATTTGCATTCTTTTGTAAAGTAATATAGTGTCTTTCTGTGTGTGTTTGAATGTGTGTGTGTATATGATAGAGAGAGAGAGACAGCGAGCGAGAAAGAGAAAGAATAATCCTCTGTAATCCCTGGATTACTCCCCGTGCCATGTGGAAAAGAGAGAAGGATGAGGAAGACACTAAAGCTTAACATGTTGTTAAAAATCTAGTTCAGGGGTGAGAGTTCCAGATTGTTGTATCATTGGGATCTCTTCCAGGACAGGTGGGGACCTGCACAAAAAAGACACATTGTATCTTAACTGTACAAGCACCATCATCCTTGTGGGGATGTTTTCTCGTACAAGTCAGATGGATTTGAATAAACCAGGAGAGTGAGAACCAAAGCAGAATATCAGGAACTGAGCAGAAGGTTAGGCGAATAGGACATCAGGCACGGCCAGTCTAATGACCATGCCGAGAGAAGGAATCAAAACAGTGAGTTGGGAGTTGGAATAAATTATAGAGAGGAGGCGCAGGTTTTTCAGAGATTAACAAGTAAGGATGGAGAGTGTGGGGGATGTGAGGGAGTGAGGTGTGTGGGATCAGGGAGACAGTGCACAAGAAAATGTTAAATGGGAAAGAGGTTGGGCTGGGAAATTCCATGATAAACGACTGGCAGCAAAACACAGGAAATCTTGCTGCTTGTAAAAGTGAATACCTGGGAAAGAATTTATTATGCTTCAGATAAAGAACACCCTTATTGCTAGAGGTCTGTATTATAATGGAGGAAAAACTGTCTTCATATTATGACTGTAGCTTTACTAATGATTGCATACAGCTAGAATAGTGTCAGTGTTGTTGTTAGACAGCATCCACTGAGAATATGAATTCCACTGGATGGTCCCAGAGATGGCTGGGCTGCCTTTGGTTGAGTGAGTGCTGAAGATGCATGATATGATGCTGGTTTGTAATATAACCACTTACTGAGTACAGTCAAAGGAACAAAGCAGCAACTGCCATTGTCAATTGTTTCAGAATATTCCAGAGTGTTCATGGCTGCCACTGCAAAGAATCATCCAATGAAAAACAGGCCTATCACGTCTGTGCCAGCAAGTGCATATCCAAAGACATTTTAACCGTTTGTGAGGTTACCTGCCTCAACCACCCATCGAGACAAAGCATTCCAGATTCATAGCATCCTCTCAGTTCGAAACACATTCCACAAATCCTCTCTCAATCCCCTGACATTCACTTTAAAAGTGTGTCTCTTTGTTTTTGATCCTTTGACGAAGGAAAACAGCTGCTGTCTGTTCATCCCCTCCATACCCCATTTGCTCTTGTGCAGCTGTACCATATTCCCTCCTTAACTTTCCCTGCTGCAAAGAAAAAAGGAGCAAATTTAGCCCTCCTCTTTCATACTCACTTTTGAGTACTCACTTGTCTGGTTACTTCTGACTTGCATCTTCCCAAATTATCGGTGTTAAATTTCATCAGGCCATTGATCTGGCTATCTGAATAATCTGTTTCTGTTCTTCTGTAGCCTAACACCTCCCTCCTGACTGTGATCCACCCAGCCCATCTTTGTGTCATCCACAACATTGATCACCATTTCACTGCTCCCCACCTCCACATTCTCACAATCGTCATTTCTGAATATCACAAACAACCAGTGATTTCCTTCCTGTTCGCCAGATATTATTTAGATGATGATTGGACAATTACAGTCTCTTGCTTTTCCTATTTTGGTGAATTTATGAGTGATGTAGTTAACGCATTTTATGAGGGATCCACTATTAACATTTTCGACACAGATTTGAATTCACCTTTTACACTCCACCCCTCTGCATGTTTTGTTTATAAACATTGTAAATAATTTAGGATAAACTAGGATTTGGCATTTTGCGTTAGAACATTAGCATTTTGCGTGGCACTGTTCTTTGTAACATTCCCTGCAATAGCCAGAGCTGAAGAAATTTTTCATCTGCAGGATGGACATGCACTCATTCATTGTTTGTTTTAATCAGCGAGTGTGATGAGGATAAATATTCAAATAAATTCTATATTATGGGCAAACTGCAGAAGATCAAATCATATTCTCACATCCACCTTGAATTGGAAGGAAATATATACTGTAAAAATAAAATCAAAAATATTGAAACACCACCGTAGGGGAGAAAGAAACATGTCGTCTGTACTTGATGGAGATATAGAAATATATAGTACATGTACAACCTGAACAAGAATCAAGTGATAGAAGAGAAAGTACAAGAAATCCTTTCTTAATTTTGAATGGAAACCAGATCCCGATTTTCTTGTACAGTGATGTTTTCTCATCCAAACTCACTTCCTCAAAAGCAAGCTTTTCCCTGTCACTAAAACTTCATCTGCCTTTCTTCCTCCTCTGTCTTACTCTTTTCTTACAGTCCTACTTCCCTTGCACTGCCCCTCCTGCTGCTACATACTCTTCCACTGATGATCTCCCTTCACACTCTTCTTCTGCCACTCCCCTGTAAGTTACACCAATTCCCCAGTTACTCCCACTTTCTCTGGCCATTCCTTCCCCATTTTGCTTTCCAACTGGGATGATGGGAGCCGCTGGCTTCTGGGCTGCTATTGAGCATCAGTGAATGATGAGATTGAGATGATCAATGTCCAATAGGAACTGACAATAGTTGTTTCTGTGACTGTCTGATGCACCGTAAACAGGGTGGTTTTGTTCTCCATGGTACAGAGTGGAGTGTCTTTCTGTCTCTCTGTCACAGCGCTTAACCAAACAGCCTCATCACAAATGGGACAAACCTCTCCTCACAGTCAGAAATCCATGCATCAGTTTTACCTTAAACATTGTGAGTAGAGTGAGCACATTGTTCTAACAGGCTGTGTACTGGCCTTTTATTCTTTATTCATTTAACTGATCTTCCAATATCAGTTGAGGTGAGATCAGAGTAACTTGCATTGCATTAAAGTAGTATTTGACTCTTGTGACATCAGAGATCCTGAGTAAACTGTGGTCACTGGGAATCGCAGGAAATTTTGCGCTGGTAATTTCCTCACTGAACAATAACACCTTCCCCAGAGCTATTGGGAATGCCAAATAAACTCTGCCCTTGCTAGTGCCTTCCAAAACCATTGATAATTTTTTCTTGTTAATAACATCAAGACTTATTATATTTTAAAGTTTGGTCTAAAGTCTCCGAAAAAAATAAGACCTTGCTGCTTGAGTGTCACTCCATTGAAATAAGGATGTTACAATAAGTACACCTTCCCAATTATAGTCAATCATTTACTTTCTGAGGTCTGATCGTGCGATATCAGTACCACTGAGATCAACGTTTTCTCTGTCCAGCAGAATCGCATTATATTGTCTAAAGACTGCAACACTCTACAATTCTAATTTATTCACCGGCTCATTCGTCATGCTAAACAGATGCACTGGGCACACAATTTGCAACAAGGTAGAGATGCCCTTGACCCTCTGGAACCTTCCTCCCCTCCCATACCTGCCCACTGACTCCATGCCCTCCCCCAGCTCCACCTCCTATCGTTTATTCACCGTCCCTCCTTAACTTCCACTCTCTGATGCTGAATGTTCTGTACTCAGCAAATATCTGAACATTACCTCTCTGTGCCCCCACTTTAAGGAATTTTAGGCATGACATTTAGTTGAGCTCTTCCGCTGCGTTTGCCTCAGTGCCCATTTCTTTCAGCAATATTCCTCTCCCTGTTCCAAATACGCCGTTACCCAGCTCCAACACTCTCCCTCCACCTGGACTCCTCCCTCTGGCCTTTACCTGAACTAAATCGGTTCGTTGAGAAATCTCAACTTGACATTGGTTGTCGTAATTTCTCTGCACTTGCCTCACCAAATCCATACTATCAATGTCCGAACAGCCTATACTCCATGTGCTTAGGTCCAACTCTGACTGTGTTATTCAGCCTGTGCTGACAAGGGTGGTGCTGCTATAGTCTGGTGGACTGACCTCGACATTGCAAAGGTTGAACGCCCACTCTCAGGTACTGCCTCCTATCTCCCCCTAGACCATGACCCTACCATGGCACATCAGGCAATTGTATCAACTATGATAACTGACCACATTTCATTGGAGATTTCTGCCCCACTCGCCCCACGCCCCTAACTGCCCCCGAGCTGATAATCCTCTGATAGCAGAGCTCGCTTCTATCTCCTCTCAAAAGTTCACAAACAGAACAGCCCAGGCAGACCCATTGCTTCAGCCTGCTGCTGCCACACGGCGGAAGTGCACGGATACACACTTGGGCCCCAGTTATGCCTGTTTCTTCCTGGGGAACATCGATCATTCCCTGTTCCAGTTCTACTCCAGCACCCATCCACAAATCTTTGTCCGATACACAGATGATATCATCGCTGCTGCATCTCTCTCTTGTCTGGAATTGGAAAAGTTCACCGATTTCACTTGGAATTTGAAACTCTCCATCACTTTCACCTGGTCGATCTCTGGCTCCTTACTTCCTTTCCTCAACATTCTTGCTTCCATTTCTGGGGATAGCCAGGCAACTGATATCCAGTATTAACCCACCGACTCCCACAGGTTCCTGGAGTATTCATCCTCACATCTGGTTTCCTGTTGTAGACTCAATTCCATTCCCCCAGTTCCTCAATCTCCACCGCATTGCTTCTGATGATACTAAATTCAACAAGGAAGCCTTTGAAATGTCCACCTTGTTCCTCAATCAAGGGATTCCCCATCACTGTTGACAACAGGGTCCTCAACTGAGTCTGATCCATCTCCTGCACTTCTAGCCTGCCCCTCCACTTCCCTCTCGCAACGGAGTTTCCCTTGCACTTGCCTACTATCCCAGCAGCATTCACATGCAGAGGATCATCAGCCCACATTTCCCCCACCTTCAGCGAGATGCCCCACCTGCACATATTCACCTCTCCTCCCTTGTCCACCTTCTAGAGGGATTATTCCCTCCAGGATACACTGGTCTACTCTTTATTCACTCCCACCACAGGTCCACTTCACTTTCCCCTGCCGGAGGTATGACACATTCCCATTTAGATTAGATTAGATTAGATTACTTACAGTGTGGAAACAGGCCCTTCGGGCCAACAAGTCCACACCGCCCCGCCGAAGCGTAACCCACCCATACCCCTAGATCTACATCTACCCCTAACCTAACACTACGGGCAATTTAGCATGGCCAATTCACCTGACCTGCACATCTTTGGACTGTGGGAGGAAACCGGAGCACCCGGAGGAAACCCACGCAGACACGGGGAGAACGTGCAAACTCCACACAGTCAGTCGCCTGAGGCGGGAATTGAACACGGGTCTCTGGTGCTGTGAGGCAGCAGTGCTAGCCACTGTGCCACCGTGCCGCCCATTTACCTCCCTCCTCATCAGTATCAAAGGGCCCAACTATACCTTCGAGGTGAAGCAGCACCTTACCAACATTTCCCACAATCCAGTCTACCTCATGCGCTGCTCACAATGTGGTCTCCTCTACATTGGGGAAATGAAGGGTAGACTGGGTGACCGCTTCACAGAACATCCAAGTTGGACCGCTGCAGATGACTCTGAGCTTTCAGTTGCCTGCCAGTTTAACAGCCCATCCTGTTTCCTGACCAATATCGCTGTGTCAGGCTTGCTGCAGTGTTCCAGGCAAATTCAACGCAAGCTAAAAGAACTACACCTCATTTTCCATGTGCGGACTCTGCAGTCCTTTAGACTCAAAATCAAGTTCAATAATTTTTGGGCCTGAAATCCCCAAAGTCCTAGCCCCCTATCCATACACCACGCCGAGTTGTCACATAGCCTTCCATTACTCACACCCTATTGTTAGCTACTAACAGTCTCCATTAAGAGCTATCCAGTCTCTTCTGCATATAAAACAACATTTTCCGTGTTACTATCAGTTCTGAGGAAGGGGCACTGGACCTGAAACGTTAACTCTGATTTCTTTGCACAGATGATGCCAGACCTGCTGAGCGATTACAGCAACTTCTGTTTTGTTTCAACATTTTCATCGCAAGGTCTCACAATGCAACACGTCATCGATATTTAGAGCCCTGTCAAACATAGGAACTTTGTAATTTCTCATTTAAAATCAATAACAAATTACTCGAGATTCAACTAAGATAACAGCTTTGCTGCTATCATTCAGATCAGACACTTTGTCACAGTTCAGAAAGAAGAAAGAAATCAAAAGAGCTGGAGCGAAACTCAGTAAATCTGGCAACATCTGAACAGAGATGCAAAAAATTAACCTTTGATTCTAATAGGACTTTTCAGAACAGTGTCACATCATATTACATATGTTAATTGTGCTGCTCTCTGCAGACACATCCTCACGTTTTTTGTTTATCCAGGATTTTCTGTTTGCATTTCATGTTTCCATTATCACTTTATTGCATGTTTCTTGACAGGTCTACATGTTGACCTTGGTAATGTTTGGACAATGTGGTACTTTCATGTTTCTATTACTGTTGGTGTGTCTGTGATACCTGAATTACAGCCGAAATCTGTCTCTTCTTTAAGATCAAAAGTAAAAAGAAAATCTCAACATCTTGTAAATCTCAGGAAATCTATTTTGTTTGACAATACATTTTAGAGGCAGCTGAACTTCATGAAATAATAGCAATAGATTTTTGATGATGGAACACTTGTGTCCTTCATTGAACAAGCTTGTCTCCCCAATCTCCAAAAGCTTTCAATGCATAACATAGAATTATTACAGCAAAGGTGGTGAAAACTCAGCCCATTGTCTTTTCCAGTTTGGAATGAGCGATATTTCTACAGTCATTCTCTTGTATTGTCACCACACCCCTGTACAGTTTGTTATTAGCATCTGCTTTTAATTGCAAGCATCCTGCCAGATATGAACAACATGATCAATCTCAAACAAAAACAGACGTTGGAGGGAAAGCTCAGCAGGTCTAGCCGTATCTGTGAAGAGACATCAAAGTTAATGCTTCAGATGCGGTGACACTACTCAATCTGTATTCCCAATGATGAAATGGTGTGTATATATAATATAGTTCACTTTATCACATTTACAATTATCCGGTTCACTTCACATTGTCATTGAGCATTACATATCCCAAGCGTTGGCTCGTTCCTTGTTGTGAACTATATTTAATTCTATCTGACGTTAAGAGTGATGATGACTGGGGAATATCATTGTACTCCCCATGCAGTCTCCACAGCCACTATCCCCATTCCGCCCGATCTACTCGGTAAGTCTGACTTATTAATTCATAAGTCTTAATGAATAAGTTCACTTTTGGTTTTGGGCTGAGGGGAAAAAAGGTGAAAAATTATTGCTTTACAGCAAATAAAACTGCATTAAGATGTTTGTCAATTTGTATAAATTAATTACTGAAGCATATGCTATATGGAAGGTCCAACGTTTCTTTATTAGAGCAGTGAGAGGACCATTCAGAGAAGTCCACACTTCCTGTCTATGTTCAGGGCAATTGTGCCCAGTGACAGTCTGTTGGCTGGGGTTTGTTCCCGTGAAGGAGAGATCAGCACAGTAACAACATCCTGACTGTGTTTCTTTATTTTGTGGAGGGGCAGAGATTCCGGGTATGATGACGACAGCATTGCAAACGTACATCAAGGCAGAGTATTCTAGCCTGCGATCAGAAAACTTCCATCATTCTCCCTCACAACTGACTTCACTCGAGGAATTGGCGATGGGAGATGTGACCAATAGCCAGCAATGTCAGAATCCAGTCCAGTCCAGTCCAGTTATATTGTGAACTGAATGTGCTGTATTGAAAGCTAGACCTGTTTGCTCAGTGACCGCGATTGATGTCAGTCTCCATGCATTGTAACTGTGCCCTATTGGTGAGGGGCTTCACTCAGTGCGCTGTCCCAGCCGAGGAGCCAATGCATCAGCTTCAACAGTAACAGAGATCAGCAGCTGGAGAGACGTGGAGAGGACAGATCTGAATCTGCGAATAATGGACTGGATAATTACACAAATGGAGAGGAGGCTTTCCTTGGGTCTTTACAACATTTCCCTCTGTCGGAAATGGTTACCTTATCGGATATTAGTGGTGCTGATTGGGCGGAGTGGAGAGTGTGTTACTCCTGGTGGAGGAGCGACGCTCCGAAATCTAGTGCGCTTCCAATTAAACCTGTTGGACTATAACCTGGTGTTGTGTGATTTTTAACTTTGTACACCCCGGTCTAACAGCGGCATCTCCAAATCATAACCTATTCTCGCTATTGTTGGTGTTCTCTACCTCTGTCCATTCATTAAGCCCATAAACAATTTTGAACTTCATTGCAATTTCTATTATCGATATTTGCCAATGAAAAAAACTTTTATCTTCAATTTCAATTGCAGTTTCCATTCATCTGAATTGCAGACCACTCCCTTACAAACATCTGAGAACAAAACTGTGCACAACCTCGAGATCTCTTATTGCCCTGAACTGATTTATGTATCTTGTTCTCTCTGTCACGAACCCTGTCCACTACCAGGTCATAATATCCCCAGTCTTCATCTCTGCGTCAGTGCTGTGGCTGAACAAACTATTGTCTGCTCGTTGGTAAAATTCAGACTTTATGTTTCAAGCTCTCTTCTGGCCACTTTTCCAGTTACAAGTATTTCAATCACAGAATTGTTCTTGTCTCGGACGTTACTTCTTGATTAGGACAATGTATCAGAGTAGGAATGTCGCTGGATGTAATTCAGGAACAAAGCTTATTAAACGAAAGACATTGTTTCAAGCGATTTGTTTCAAGTCCTACCACAGCTGATGGCAGAACTAAATAAAAATAATAAGAATTGGAATAAAAGTGAATTTCACGAAAAACAACTATAAAACCACATTTTGTCTGAACATCTTCCTGTTTCACTGATGACCTTCGGTAAAGAAATCTAATGTTACTACCCATCTGGGTTAAGTGTGACTTCAGACCCATATCAGTGTGCTTGACTTCATATTGGCTTGTGGAATGTCGTCAGAGTCAGGACAATTAGTGATGTTTAACAAATGTTGCCCTGGGCAGAGATGCCGACTTCCCATGGAATAACAAATTTGAAGGTTAAACAAATTTGAAAGATGCTGGAGATCTGAAATTGCATAAATAATGCAAGGAAAAGATCAGAAAGTGCTGGGAAGCTTTTCTGAACTGAAAGCAGCTGGAAAATAGTGTGAACAATGCTGGTGACAGGGAAGTCTGCTTTGAAGGGCAGGAGGAGTGAGTTGAATCGATAGAGAAAGAGAGAGATAGAAGACAAAGAGCAAACAAAGGGAATGATGATCAGCTGGGGTGGAAATAAAATGTGAGAATCACCTCATTTATTTTTAACTTTTCAAATCTTCCTGAATATCACGCCCATGCTGCTACACGTATCCCCCGCTTTTAAAAAATTCGCATTTTGCCATTTCCCTTTCCGAAAAACCTCCATTACGTCCTGTTTTCACTAATCAAAAGAAATCCGTAGAGGATTTTCACTTTTAACAAGAAAATTAAATTTTCCCCACATAAATTAATGATCCCTCACTTTATACCATATCAGCTTATGAAAGGCTTTGTCGGAACACTCTACTTTCAGATACCGAGGGCAATCTCTATCTATCTAAGATCATGTTTAAAGTGATTTGATCCGACCTGTCTGTGTTCCCTGAGTGTCGTCATGTTCTTATATTTATTAATGGGATATAGGTATCGCTGGGTGGGCCAGTATTAGTTCACTGTTTTGATTGCCCTTGAGAAGACCTTGAGCCTCACAGGGCACTTACACAGAGTGAGGCACACAAGGTGACAGCAACACAGGAGCAGTGCGATTCAAGATCGAATTTAGCAAGATTAATATTATTTGAAAAGTTAGAGATGTCAATTCGCCAGTGTAATTAGGGTGGGGAAGAAGGTGTTCCTGAGCATACTGGTCCATGTTTTCAAGTCTCTGTATCTTCTCCCTTTTGGAAGAGGTTGTGGGAGATCATTACCAGTTTGGGAGAGATATTTGATGTTGCCAGCCATTCGCTGACAATGAGAAGTATAAATGGATGGAAGGTTGTCCTCCATGATAGTATGGGCTGTGCACACAACCGTCTCTAGTTTCTTATGGTCCTGGGAAGAGCAGTTACCGTCACACTATTATGCACGTGAATAGAATGCTTTCAGTTGCCAGTATGCAGAGCACTGGGAGAAGGCAGTTCCAAAATATTTAGATGTAACAATTGGTTGTTAAATGGATATCTAAATTCTGGTTGCTGTTTTGACAACAATTGAAATTTAACCAATAAATTGAAATTATGTTTAAGATACCAAAACATAATTGAATTTATTGTATTGCCAACATCCAACCAAAGAGCCATCACATGCTTCAAAAGAATAGAGAAGCCATCACCATCACAACGAGAGAGAAAGAGATGGACATGTAGAAGGAGAGAGAGAACACAGCGAGGCAAACAGAAGGACAGTCAGTAAAACAGAGAAAGGAAACAAAACAAGAAACAAACATTCACAAGAACAGGGAGAAGGGGAGATAGTATGTTATGGGAAAGAAACAGAAGACAGATAAAAGGAAAATACTAGGAAACAGACAGTGTGAGAGAAATAGTGAGATACAAAGCACACAAGGAGTGGGGATGGGGTCACAGTGTGCTGGGGGTGGTGAATGGGAGGTTCTGGGGCTGTGGACCAGAGACAGGTGGAAGTGAGCACTGTAGTAACTGGGGGAAGGGAAGTAAGGATTTACTTTGACCTTTACCAAGAAATGCAGACAAAGCTTAGTAAACAATGATGTACAGAACAATGGCTATAAAATATGTTTGAGAGCCATGCAGGTTACAATGCACAGGGCGTGTGCGAGGCGAGATCAGCAGGAACAAGATCAGCATTATCTGAGATTAGGGAGTCCACTCATCAGTCTAATAACAGTCAGGAAGAAGCTGTTCCTGAACCAGCTGCTCAGTGTTTTCAAGCTTTTGTACCTTTTAGTCTGAGGGAAGAGGTTGGAGGAGACCATTACTGGGGTCTGATGGGTCATTGCTAATCTTATAACAAAGAACATTCCAGCACAGAAACAGGCCATTCGGTGGTCCGAGCCTGCGCCAATCCAAATCCTCTATCTAAACCTGTCGCCTATTTTCTAAGGATCTGTATCCCTTTGTTCCCAGCCATTCATGTATCTTTCCAGAAACATCTTAAAATAAACCACTGGTCACAGTTCTCCATTTTGAGAAACTCCCTCCCCTTACTACTCTCTGCCTCCTGTTGCCCAGCCAGTTCTTTATCCACCAGCTCGTGCATCATGTGACTTCACTTTCGACATACCTCGACCATGGGGAAATATACCAAACGCCTTCCTGAAGTCCACGTACATGACATTTACATTGCCTCCTTCATCAATCAACTTTGTCACTTCCTCAAAGAAATCTATTGATTTGGTAAGACATGACCTTCTCTGCACAAAACCATGTTGCCTATCACTGATAAGACTATTTTCATTCAAATAAGAATAATTCCAATCTCTGGACCCTGTTTTTGTCGAGTTTTTTACAATCTCCCCGTGTCTGCATTGGGAGAATTAACTTGTTTCTCTCTTCACAGTATGTTTCTATGTTTGTTTCAGGTTTCCACCATCTGCAGTATATTATACTTGTATTTGATGGAGAATTGCTGCAAATATGACGGGTTTATTGTAAAAGTGGCACTGGTGCTCGGGCTCCCCGAGTACATGGGAATCTTGCCCAGCTACTGATGTGAGTGCATGTCTCTGATTACCTACTCCGTCTCTCTCGAGCCCTGAGTCCATCCGTTATTGCATGCATCCTTTCACCGAGCCATTCCGGGGTTCCCCACACCCCATCGCCTGGCACTGGATGCTCCCTACGCAAGGAGCGCACAAAGACACTGGGCACTTTCTGACACGCTGGGGATCCGGGTTAAAGCCCCAGCCATTAAAAGGAACAGAATAGCTAAAATCCAATTGAACAGAAAAGCAGAGTAAACAGGCTGAATGAAAGCCATCTGTTGTGACATTTTCAGGACTTTTGGATTAATTTCTGTTTATCCACGTCCATCTACAAATATATACTCCATATGTATACCTTGTCACACAGGTTTGGTGAAGGTGATAGATATTAGATCCTATGGTCATTGCGACTGATTCGTTGGGCTCCACTTTCATAGTTAATGAGATCACACTAAGTTTTTATTGTCAATTCTATCCATTTCAAAGTAAAGATCGTGCCGGAGTTATGCTGAAAGGATTTTTGAATGTTGAAGAGACTAGATTATGCCATGTGCCAGTGAAGTTAGGAATAGGAAGGCAGTATAGTGAAAAACCTGGCCAAAGAGCTGGTAGGATAGGCAGCACTTGCAATATGTGGATCATTGGGATTCCCGGATCGGTACGATATACACAAGAAGGACTGGATGCATCTGAACTGGCAGCAATCTCCGATATATGGGTCATTGGGACTCCTGGGTCAGTATGAAATACACAAGAAGGACGGGATGGACATGAACCGGCAGCAATCTCCTGGCAGGCAGGTTTGCTATTGTCACTCAGGAGGGTTTAAACTCGTGTGGTGGTGGGGGGGGGGGGGGGGTGGGGTGTAGGGGGGGAGCCAGAGCAGTACGTCCACAAGCACATGACTGAAGAGTAGTTCGAGACTAATCCCAGTACAGCTAAGACCAACAACAAACTGGCAGAGGGGAGTGAACACAATGGGACTGGCAGTCGGAGTATGCTGAATTTAATGTGAGCAGTATGACAGGCAAGACAGATGAGCTTGGAGTTTGAATGAGTAGATATAACTATGATATAAATATTACAGAGATTTGTTTGAGAGAGGGATCAGAAAACTGTCAATCCAATGGGTCCAAAGAGAGTTGAAGAATGTGCATTGAGAGGCTGGAGACTGTTGTTTGAAGCATAATAATTATCCAGTAGTTTATTGGAATTGGACAGTGTGTGATGAAATGTACAGATAGAAGGGACAATGGAGGAAACAGAAATTGTCTGTTTGCAATATTTTCTGCTTTACTGACAGTCTTTTCTAATCTCCTATTACCAGAGAATAGACGAGGAGAATTTACATCAGGGAAACTCAAACCAAGTATCAGGTCAGGATCTGAAGGAGTTGGGCTGAAGTGTATTTATTTCAATGGAAGAATTATTATGGTTAAGACCGATGAACTGACAGCCTGAATCCGTGCATGGGACTATGATGTTGCAGCTTTACAGAGACTTGGTTGAGAGAGGGAAAGGACTGGCCATTTAACATTCCAGGGTTTCATCGTTTTATGCGAGGTGGAGAGAAAGGTAAAAGAGGTGGACGAGGTGTTTTAATAATCGGGAGAATGCTACATCTGTACTTGAAGAGGACATACAGGAGGGACTATCCACTGCAGCAATATGGTTAAAGCTCAAAAATAAGATGGCTGCAAGCATTGAGTTACCATAATCCCCCGCCCAACAGCCACGGACGTATTGAGGTACAGATATTTACGTCGATTAAGGAAAGGTGTATTAAAAAATCAGAGAGGTCATAGTGAGTGACTTTAAGATCTCCAGTAATGACTGGGAGTCCCTTGGAGCAAGAGGCTTCGACGGGGCAGAATTTATTAACTGCAGCAGTATGTGGATTGTCCAACGAGAGGAAGAACCATACTGGATCTCGTATTGGCTAATGATCCTGGCCAGGTCACTGACCTTTCAGTGGGACATAATTTTAGAAACAGTGGTCACAGCTCCTTCAGATTTAAGATAGTTACGAACATGGATAAGTCAGGACCTTGTGTGAAGCTACTGAATTGGCGGAAGGCAAATTCCGTGAGCATCAGGCAGAGCTAGGCCGTGTCAATTGGGAGGAGCTGCTATCAGGGAAATCCACATTTTGTATGTGGGAACTGCTTGTTAAATTCTGACAGCATAATCATCTGGTGATAGTCCTCCCGCCTGCACGAATTTCAATCTATTTTGTTTGAACAGATGTTTCAAGGCCGCTGCATATCAGACAACAGGAAGAGATAAAGGATGATTCTGCACTGTGTCCTTCGCAGGACCAGCTTGTCTCTCTAGGCACCTGATGTCTTTATTGTGCTGAAGTCTTCATTGTGGTTCAGAGAGCTTCAGAATTAATAGAGCACTGAACGAAGCCGTTTAGCCAATTGTACAACGATGAGCTCTCCAACATCACAATTTGAAAACAGAGAGAACTGTGTGTGTGTGTGTGTGTGTGTGTGTGTGTGTGTGTGTGTGAGAGAGAGAGAGAAAAAATAACAGATAAAAAGGAAGTGAAGAGAGATAAAAGGAATGGAGGGAAAATGGAGCGACAGAGTGAGTGAGATCAAGGGGTGTCAGACGAGTGTGAAGTTAGATCAGAAGACAGCATGAGGACAAACATACAGAAATTTTATTTAGAAATTCCCACAGACTGCAAGCCCTTTGTCTGGTGCCATACCATGTGAGCACTATGCTGTCATCCCAGCCAGATCATTTATCGCCAATAATTTCACAGAACCGGGTTGCTGACTGCTGAACAACTTCCAAAATAACAATAGATTGGTTCCAGGGAGAAGGTGAATTAATTTAACAATTCTGGGCCAACAGGAACTTGTCGTCACTCTAGACAATGTGTGAGACAGGGCGAGAGAGTCTCAGTGAGGGGGATCACTGACTGGGGGGAAATCAGTACCTCAGCTGTGGGTCAAATAATGACCAATAAAGCTTGAATACCTCGTCCATGGTTTTATAATTCACATTTCAATTCATATAGCTCCACATCGTAAGTGAATTTTAACAGACTTGTCTCTTTGTATTTTTCATGTTTTGGTATGTGCTGAAACGCTTGTTTTTTGTCCCAGTATTTTGTGTTGAATAAACACATTTTATTGTTGTGGTTTTGTTCGCCAATCTGGGAATTTATGTTGCAGACGTTTTGTCCCCTATCTAGGTGATACCCTCAGTGCTTGCGAGCCTCCTGTGAAGCGCTTCTGTGATTTTTCCTCCGGCATTTATACTGGTTTGAATCTGCCGCTTCCGGTTGTCAGTTCCAGCTGTCCGTTGCAGTGGTCGGTACATTGGGTCCAAGTCGATGTGCTTATTGTTTGAATCTGTGGATGAGTGCCATTCCTCTAGGAATTCCCTGGCTGTTCTCTGTTTGGCTTGTCCTATAATAGTAGTGTTGTCCCAGTCGAATTCATGTTGCTTGTCATCTGCGTGTGTGGCCACTAAGGATAGCTGGTCGTGTCGTTTCGTGGCGAGTTGGTGTTCATGGATGCGGATCTTTAGCTGTCTTCCTGTTTGTCCTATGTAGTGTTTTGTGCAGTCCTTGCATGGGGTTTTGTACACTACATTGGTTTTGCTCATGCTGGGTATCGGGTCCTTCATCCTGGTCAGTTGTCTGAGAGTGCCTGTTGGTTTGTGTGCTGTTATGAGTCCTAGTGGTCGCAGTAGTCTGGCTGTCAGTTCAGAAATGTTTTTTATGTATGGTAGTGTGGCTAGTCCTTTGGGTTGCGGAATGTCCTCGTACCGTTGTCTTTCCCTTAGGCATTTGTTGTTGAAATTGCACCGGATCATCAACGCCACACTCACAGGAATCCGATTCGCGAGAGAGGAAGAAAAGGACAACCAACTCCCATTCCTCGAAGTGATGGTACAGAGAACACCGAACGGAGAATTCACCACAAAGGTTTACAGGAAATCCACACACACAGATCAAATCCTGAACTACGAAAGCAACCACCCCAACACACACAAAAGAAGTTGCATCAAGACACGATTCAAAAGGGCCACAACACACTGCAGAAACATCACAGAAGCGCTTCACAGGAGGCTCCCAAACACTGAGGATGTCACCTCGACAGGGGACGAAACGTCTGCAACACAAATTCCCAGCTCGGCGAACAGAACCACAACAACGATCACCCGAGCTACAAGTCTTCTCACAATCATTAAACACATTTTATTACTGAGGAAGAAATAACCTGTTCTGATGGGACAGTCTTCGTCTGAACCGTGCTGGGACCAGAGTCCAAGTGAATCCTAACCAAGGATGTCGACAGAGCTTTAAACTGATTAGGAGAGTGTGTGTGTGCGCGGGGTAGGGGTTTCCTTATAGAGTTTAATGAGAAAAGAGGAGGTAAGAGCACAGAGCTCAAGAGAGGTTATTAAAATCTTCAGCATAGACGCAAATAGAACAGAGTGTATGGAAAGTGTAAGCAATCAAACTTCAATCACACTGAACAAACAAATGGCAATAGAAGAGGAAACGTTAACACAAGATTGAAGGGTTATATCAGAATGCGAGCAGTGTAAGGAATAGGGTAAATGAGCTTGTGGCATAGATTGAAATTGGTAGGTATGACGTAATGGGCATCACAGAGAAGTGGCTGCAAGGGGATCAGGATATTCAAGGACATATATCGTATCGAAAAGATCGAGACAGTGGATTTACATTATTAATAAGAAATGAAATTTAATCAACAATAAGAAAGGAAGTAAGGTCAGATGGTGTAGAATCTGCATGTTAGAATTGAGGAACCACAAAGGTAAGACAACCACAGTTGGAGACTTGCACAGGCCTCCAAAGAGTCGTCAGGAGCTGGGGCACGAGATACACCAGGAGATAGAAAAGATCTGTAGGAAAGACAACGTTACAGTGATCATGGGGGATTTCAATATGCAAGTGAAATGGGAAACCAGTTTGGTAGTGAATCGCAAGAAAAGGAATTTGAGGAATATCTACGGGATGGCTTTTTGGAGCATCATGTGGTGGAGCCCACTCGGGAACAGATGACACTGGATTTAATGACGCAGGCTGGACAAGGGAGCTTAAGGTGAAGGAAAACTTCAGAAGCAGTGATCAGAACATGGTTGAATTTATTCTGAAATTTGAGAGAGAAGATAGAATCAGAGTTAACAGTATTTCAGCTGTATAAAGGCAACTGGAGAGGCATAAGGGAGAAGCTGGGTAGAATTGACCGGGGCAGGGTAACAGCAATGGCTGGCGATTCCATGATAATTTAAAAGACACTGCAGCGATGTGTGCTGAGTAATAGAGATATGGTACAGGGAGGATGAGGTAACCAGGGCTGACAAGGGAAGTCAGGGATTGAATATAAGCAAAAGAGTAAGCAGAGTGAAGGACAGTGTGGAACTGGAGAATTGAGGCCAACAGAAGGCAAGAAAAAATAAATAAGGAGGGAGAACATTAAGTATGGGGCTAGGCTAACCAGTAATATAAAGGAAACTGTAAGAGATTCTTTAGATATATAAAATGCAAAAGAGACGTAAATGTGAATATGGACCACTGGGAAATGATGCTGGAGAGACAGTAGTGGGAAGCAAAGAAATGGCTGAGGAATTTTGCATCAGTCTTCACAGTGGCATACGCGAGTAATTTCCCAAGAATTGAAGAGAGTGAGAGGGCAGTCCAAAATACAGTGGTCATCACCAAGAAGAACATGTTAGAAAACAGAATGGCCTGAATGTGGATAACTCACCTGGACCAGATGGACTACACCCCAGCCTTGTAAGGGAGATCGCTGAAGAGTAAGTGCAAGCAGAAGTGGTAATCTTTCAGGAATGACTAAAATCAGGAAAGGGCCAAGTGGCTGTATATTTGCAAACATGAAACTCGGTTTAATAAGGGAGTTAGGCAGAAGATGGAAAACTGCAGACAGATTAGCCTAACCTTGGTTGTGGGTAACATCATGGAATTCATCGTGAAGAATGGGATTTCTCAATTGTTGGAGGTCTTTGGTAAAATAGGACAGAGTCAGCATGGTTTCATCAAGGGGAGGTCATGCCTGACAACCTGCGAGAATACATTGAGGGAGTAATGTGCAGATTTGATCAAGGAGAACCAATAGATGTTATCCATCTACACCTCAAGAATCCTTTGACAAGGTGTCATGCATGAGACTATTGAGAAAGATATGGGTCCATGGTGTTAGAGACAAGGTGGAAGTTGAAGTTTGGCTGTCTGACAGAAAGCAGAGAGTTTGGATTAAAGTGTCTTTCTCAGGATGGAAGCCAGTGACAAGTGGTGTTCCACAAGACTGAGTTTTGGGACCACAACTTTTCACTTTATGCATTCATTATCGATATGAAGGAACTGAGGGCATTCTGGCCAAGCTTTCAAACTGTGCAAAGATAGATAGAGGGACAGGGAGCATTGAAGAGGTGGTTTGGCTGCAGGAGGGTGCTCTGGCGCATCTCCTCAACTGCCCAAAACTCCGGCCTTGAGCTTCACCCTTCCAACTACAACTAGTTAGAACCTCTCTGGTGCATGCCTTCCATCCCACCAACCTCAGTATACAACGCATCATCCTCCACCATTTCTGCCACCAACAGTCAGACCGCACCACCAGAGATATACTTCCCTCCCTACCCCTATCATCATACTGCTGTGACCATTCCCTCACAGCTCCCTCATCAGGTCCACACAACCCCAACAAGCCACCTTCCACTCCCAGCACTTTCCCTTGCCACTACAACTGGTATGAAACTTGTGCAAACACCTCCCTCCTCACCTCCACCCAAGACCCCAAAGGATTCTTCCACATCAGGTAGATAACATCCTGTGCATCCAAACACCTCTTCTAGTCTGTCCATTGCTCCTGGTCTCCACTACATTGGCGAGACAGGACGTCAACTTGCAGAACGGTTCAGGGAACACTCTCGGACACACACACATCCAACAACCCCACTGCCCTGTGGCTGAATATTTCAACTCCCCCTCCGACTCCGCCAAGGCTTTGCAGGTTTGTGGCCTCATCCACTGTCAAATTCTAACCACCTGACGTCTGAAGGAAGAACGCATTATCTTCTGTCTTTGGACCCTTCCAACACACGTTATCAAGGACAATTTTACCAGTTTCCTCATCTCCCCTCCCTCCACCTTATCCCAGATCAAACTCTCCAACTCAGAACCGCCCTCTTGAACTGTCCTAGCTGTCCATCTTCCTTCCCATCTATCCACTCCACTTTCCACTCTGACCTATCTCTATCACCACCCACCTTCATCTAGCTGTCACCTTCCAAGCTACCTTCCTCCCAGCACCAGCCCCTCCCATTTATCTCTCTGGCACCTTCCGCCTACCCCACATTCCTGATCAAGGCTTTATGCCTGAAACGTCGAATCTCCTGCTCCTCGGATTCTTCCTGCCAGGCTGTACTTTTCTATGACCACACTTTTTGACTCTGATCTCCAGGATCTGCGGTCCTCACTTTCAGTGCTGAAGGATTTTTACAGGTTTGGAAAGTGATCAAAGAAGTGGCAGATTGAGTACAATGTGGAAAAGTGTGGAAAAGCATTTTACCAGGATGAATAGAGGCATAGACTATTTTATAAATAGCAAGCAAATTCAGAAATCTGAAGTGCAAAAAGACTAGGGCGTTCTAGTCCAGGAGTCTTGAAAGTTGCAGGTTGTCAGTAGTTAGGAAGGCAAATAGAATGAGGGCATTTATTTCAAGAAGGCTTCAATATAAAAGCAGGGATGTACTTCTAAGGCTCTACAAGGCTTTGGTCATGCTACATTTGGATTATTGTGCGCAGCTTTGGGTCCCATATCTCAGGAAGGATGTACTGGTCTTGGAGCGTTTTCAGTCGAGATTCACGAGAATGGTGCCAGGAATGAAAAGCTTCACATATGAAGAATATTTGAGGGCTCTGGGTCTGTATTTGATAGAGTTCAGAAAGATGCTAGGAGGTCTAATTGAAAAATACAGAATGCTACATCTCCTGGGACAGAGTGGATTTTGGGAAGATATATCCAATGGTAAGAGAGACTAGTACCAGAAGGGACAGAGTAAAGAGAAGACCTTTCCAAACAGAGATAAAAAGAAACATCTCCAGCCAGAGAGTGGTGAATCGATGGAATTCACTGCCACAGAGGACTGTCGAGTCCAGATCATTGAGTACATTTAAGAGTGAGACAGATAGGTTCTTGACTGTAAAGGGGATCAAGGGTTACAGGTAGAAAGCGGGAGAACGGGGTTGAGAAGCTTAACAGCCATCATTGAATGGTGGAGTAGGCTCAATGGGACAAATGGCCAAATTTCTGCTCCAATGTCTTATGGTCGTATGGTTAATATTGGCTCTCCTCATTCCTCATTGGAGCTGTATCCTGAAATTTGATCTTCAAATGATTTACAAAGAGTAACGTTTCACTACTGATGAGTGGGAAATGTCATGTTTCCTCACTCCAGTCTCAGCAGCCATGTCCCCAATATCATAATCACACTGCAATTGAAATCCAATGGTACTTAATCACAGTTGATTGACATCGATAATATTAACAGCATGACCCTCACCTGCCCTCTCTGATTCTCGAATAATCATCTGAATTGTGTGTCACGTCATATTCTCTGTTAACATATCCATGTCAGTTATCCGTTATCACCCATGTTATCGTAGACACATTTTCCTGTCAGATTCTGGACTAGAAAAGTTCTCTCCATATTTTCCTGACATTATAATCACTGATCAGTAGTTGCAGATTGTATATTTCCGTTTATCAATGTAGAAACTTGTTTATGTTCTGACAATCCTTTGTCATTATTCCCATTATTCCCATATCCAAGGCAGATTGAATGATTGCACACATTCAATCTACCATCTCAGTCAGAAACTTTTTCCCCGGGTACAACAGAGTGTTACAAGGGGACATAAATTTAACGAGAAGGGTGGAAGATATAGGAGAGATGTCAGGGGTGGGTTCTTTACCCAGAGAGTGGTGGGGGCATGGAATGCGCTGCCTATGGGAGTGGTAGAGTCAGAATCATTGGCCACCTTTAAGCGGCATTTGGATAAGTACATGAATGGGTGCTTAATCTAGGATAGAAGTTCGGCACAACATCGTGGGCCGAAGGGCCTGTTCTGTGCTGTATTGTTCTATGTTCTCTATGTTCTATGTTCTATGCCAAATGTATAAATTTTAAACCTTCTTTTGAATTTTATTAAAATCAATGTTAAATTGAAAGGGGTTAATTGGAGCTATTTGTTCAGTGACTGTCAATCCCCGTGGATCCTAATTATCCCAGTGGAGAGTTTCCATCGTTGAATGATAAATGGGCTCTTTTCAGCGTGTTATCCCATAGTATGAGTTGGAGCATCACTGACAGTACTAACACGGATCATCAGCTCGAGAGAGAGGGGCAGTAGAGATCAGAATCTGAGAACATTAGACTGGAACGTTACAATAATGGTTCAGAATGTGAGGACCTTCGATTTGAATGTTCTAATAGTGAATCAGAACCTAAGTTCAGTAAACTGGAATGGTACAACAATGGATCAGAATCTGAGATCATTAGACTGGAATGGTTCAACAATCTATCAGAATCTGAGAATATTAGACTGGAATATTACAATAACAGACAGGAGTTTATCCTCGGGTCTTTACTATCTTTCTCGGCCTTGGATATCATTAGCATCACGGATCCAGGATCTCCTTTGGATTATTCAAGGTGGTTACTATCCCATCCTCGCTATAGTTGGTGTACCTGGTAAGTCATTACATTTGTCTACTAAACTGGGTTGAACTGAATTTCTGCTCATGATATCCAAAATTTGGAAAGTGCAAGACAATGTCTCCAGTTACAAACAAAACCTCCTTTCCTTATATTAATCAGTATCAACTACTATTTCTCAATTACTCACTGATATGCAAGAAGGAACCAGACTGTTCTCAGACTCCATAATCCATTTTGTCCTTCACAGATTTACATCTCCATCTCGTCCCCACTAACCAATCCTGTCCAATACCACCGTCATGATATCCCAGTCTCGTCTCAGTCTCATTGCAACTTCTGAATAAACCATGATTTGTGCCTTTCTTTAAGCCGGATGCAACAGTTTCAAGTTCCTTCAAAACATATATCCGTTATGAAAAAATTGCTCTTGAGGATGTGTAATTTGTTCTCTGTACAAACGGGACGACAGTTTATGGTGTTCAAGACTCATACTCTTGAGCCACAGAATAATAGTCTGTTGATACCTCATGAGGGAAATTGAAAGCAACTATTTTCATTTGCCATAAAAGCCCATCTGCTTGCCCCAAGTCCTTAAGTGAAGACAATGTGTCATTCTTCCCTAGTCAGGTTTCAGTGTGACTTCTCTGATGAACATGTGGGTGTTCTGCAACTTTACCAGAATTAAAAGCCAGCAATAACTACCCGACAGCACCAAGTCTTCCGAAAAATAGAATTAATGTAACATTTGGTCGATTAGCTTATTTTCTTAAGACAAAAACAAATTCAGCCAAGCAGTTTAAGTTATAACCCAAAGTGCCCACCTCCAATCAAGTTTGAATTTAGCATATTGATAATCTTAAAAGCCAATGACACAGTCCAATGGTTTGGGGTACAAGACCGCGGGAAATTGACAGTTGAGAGGAGAACTGCCAAGTTACCAGCATGCATAGACTGCCTGAAAATTAGTTCTCCTCTCGGTTCCTTTATTGATTAGTAACTGGTAAAAGCAGAATCTCAAAGAAGAAAAGAAGACAGGAATATGGAGAAGAACAGAAAGCTTCTTGGTTTTGAGATTAGGAGTTTTGTTTTGTAAATCTTAATTGAGAGCCTAATCGGGCTGGTATAGTGGTGGTGGGGGGAGCGGAGAGATAAAATATAGCTTAGAGGAAGAAGCTGTAAATATTCGTTCGTCTATTATTCCCTGTTATACTTTAAGAAATAAAGTTGTTAATTTTTACTTCAAATAGTTTTGGACTCTAGAATTATCATGGATTACTGCAGTGGATAAATCTTTTCCCTGTTGCTGGTTTTACATTAAGCAGGAGAATGTATCCTGTGTTGTGACACTACAATCCCACAGGAATGTGCTTTTCTCTTTACTGTCCTGTGGAACAGCTGAACCAAACATTCAGTTCAAGATCGGCATAACATGCTGCCATGACCAGGGCTGCATACATCCTGTGAGAGAAGAACAGAAGTAAAGATAGCTCCCTTCCTCTGCCTGTTTCCCGTATCCTATAGCTCATTTCTATTCAGGTTGGTGATCATCCCCTAACTGAGGTGTATTCAATCTCATTGAAATTCTCCCCGAGAGTGATGCACATCTCCATACGCATCTCTGGTGTTGGCTTTATTGATGCTGACGTACAGATGTAAGGAACTTATACATTCCATGTCAGTCATAGTGCATAGAGAAAGAATGGCTTTTTGTGGCACAGGAAAGAAACGGCGATGTTTATGTGAGAGAAAAGGATTATTGCGATCATCCCTGAGAGTGTTGTTGAGACAGTATTTGGGGTACTCTGGATAGACTTTCTCTCAAGTTTTAACAGACTAATCCCTGGGATGATGGCACCATGAGCAGAGAGTGAAGCTCAGTGAGAGAATAAGAGATGATTGTATCGAACCTGAAGGGGGATGGACAGTCACTCATGATGTTCTAAACAGGCACTGATACGATGATAAATTCCATGGGTTTTATTAACTCAGGTTAAGTGATTCTCAATAGGTTAAGAGCCTCCGAGGACATTCCCCTCATCCCACCCCCACTCCATATGTTGATTGAGAGAGACAGAGGGTCAGTCTTTGAATTAATTCTCCCCACATTAATACAGTGCATTTAGGGTGTGATCCTGCATTAAACGTCATGTTATCCACAATCCCGACAACAGCCACAATACCTTCATTCTAAGACAGTTAACTATTCCCACCAGCTTCTGACATCCATGGAGGACATGGGTCTGTCTTCTCAGAGATGAAAGATGCCTCTCTGAGATTTCAGACAAAGCATCTGGCTACCTTCCTCACTGGCAGCAAACCATATTAAAGTTTCAAGTGTCCCACAGGTAATGGAGCCATGAAGAACATCGTGGATCCGTCTCAGAGTGCATTCTCTGCTCCATTGATTTGTCAGGTTGGAGCATCAATGGCACCCTCCTGTTCCTGAATAAGTGTCCCGAGGGGCTGAATGGCCTCCTCCATGTCCCATGGAACAGGTTCATGGGTCGGACTTGGCCCTGCCTGTTCCTGTTTAACAGCTTGATGTGGAAATCAGACCTCTTCTCTTCCTGTGGAACAGGCAGGAGGATTCAATCGGCTATTCCTCTCTTTGTTCAGTAGTTTCGATGGGCTGAATGGCTTCCACATATCTGTTTCTAATGTGCCTGAGATGCTGAATGAGCTCTTCATTTAACTGTGGAAATGTAGAGTGTCTGGCCTTGCTGTTACATGAATGTTACCGACACTTTAACAGCACAAACCTGAATGCTGTCCAGGTCTTACTGCACATGGACACAGACTGTTTCAGGAGCTGAGGTGTGGCACATTGTTCTGAACATTGGGTGGTCTTCAGTGACCATCCCCATTTCTGATCTTATGAAGGTGTTTGTTTTCAGGCAGCTACCCTGAGGATCTCCTGCAGAGATGTCCCAGGACTGAAAGGATTGTCGGTCACCGACCATAAACATCTTTCTTTGTGCTCTGAAAGACCCCAAACCAGTGGGGTGGGTATACCTAATTCCCATTAATCTCAAATAAGTAGGTGGTCCTGATGTCATCCACAGTAAAATGCTACCTTGTCATCAAGGCCATTCACTCTTTCCTGAGCCCCTGTGTTCACCTCTTGTTCACATCAATAGATGATGGTGTCTGTGTTGGGAGTGTTTTCCTCTCATAGAGGGTAATCAATGCCAGGAATTATCTGGGCTATATAGTGAGGGGAGTTACATCACGGAAAGTATTCAAAGAGGTGGTACATGAATTTTTTGGCCTGTTGTAGTGCTAAAGGGTGTGAAGAATTGGACATTCAAGACCAGTTATTGATAACAGTAAGTCAGCCATGATGGTATACAATAGGTTGATCATCCGAGTCACCTAATCTTGCTTCTTATGTTCTCATATTCTGTAATTATAAAGTTAATAATTGTAATTTTCCTGAACGTTCTGTTATTGAATGTTGCAGTCACAGAGAGTAAAGTATTTTGTGAGTCATCTCAGGGTGAGGTATGGGGGCTGTATTCACAGTGAATCTGAGTCTCCAACATCACCAACAAATGAAGCACAAGTTGCAGAGAGGAGATACTCTGTAAAGAGACCAGAGCTGTCTTTCGAAACCAGCCTAGTTTTCCAAATAACATTTTCCAACCCACACCAAACCGTGTGTGACAGTCTTGAGGATGACATCCTGTGTTCCGGTGGACCAGGTATTTGGAGCAGGTGGCCTCCATCTGCTAATATCAGGAGCTGTGAGGAGCTGAATAGAACATAGGCACATAGGACTGAGCGGCAGGAGTGGGCTATTAGACACTTTGTCACCGCTTCACCACTCACAAATTCCATGGGTGATGTGCATGTGGTCTCAAAAGCATTTTTCTGTCTGTATGCCATTTGTCTGCATTCACTTGTCTGTCAAATGTCACCAAATATAAATTTGAATAAATGCAAGCATCCAGCACCACAAACTTCTGGGGAAGGGAATTTCCACTTGAACAGCCCTTTGAAAATTTCTCATTCGTGTTTCAACCAATGTTGGAAGGTCACTCCGTCCTTTTCCAGTCCCACTCCTCCACTGGTTACACCAATCTTAAATGGAACCATTTTTGTGATGTGACCAATGATGTAGGTCTCAGAGTAGGTCATTTACTAGAAAAGTGTGAGACACAGAACGTTGGACTCATAACAAATGGTAAAATGATAGAGTGCCCCAAACGTTATTCTGCCTTTGAAGTTATTCTGCTCACACAAGTTACTGGTAGTGGGGTTTCACTCTGGAACAGTTGAATTTGGCTGAATTCCCTTTGTTTCAGGCAGTGGAGAGATTCTAGTGAATTCTCACCAAAAATCCTTCACAAGTGGTATTGCTGTGTTATATATCGGTTGTAGAAAATCTGAACATCATATGCTCTGGGAATTAGATATGCAAGTATCAAGGATACCGCAGTTTTGTAGGATGTTCTCAAATTGCATCTAAACTGTATTAACTAAGTGACTGCTTATGCTGTGCAAAATAAATTCTGTACGTGTATGTGAGGTGGGTTGAAGAGTATGTTGTGAAGCAAACTATAGAGCAGTTTATTTTGGGTTTGTTGTGTGATCAGAAGGAAGAGTTAATAACCTTGCTCTGAATCAGCTTTGAAGGAACAGAGACATTAATAAGGTGCAGTTTACACGGTGTCTGCATGAATATAGAATGCTTGAACGTTCTGGTTAAACATCATGGTAGCCTGGAGGCTAAAGGGTCAAGTTCCCTCCAGTGAATTGGGAAAGTACAATATAACATACAGTGGGAGGCAAACAATGTTTGTTGGAGTCATAGTCAGGCAACACAGAGACAGGCCCTTCAGCCCAAACACGTCCATTCCCACCAAACTGTCCATCCACGCTAACCCCATTTCCCTGCTGTTGTCCTGTATCTTTCTAATCCTTTCCTGTACATGTATTTGTACAAATGCCTTTTAAATGTTGCGAATGTGCCCGTCTCAAACTCTTCCACTGGCACATCATTCCATATGCGTATCACCCCTGTGTGAAAAGCAGTTGGTCCTCAGGTTCCCTTTTATTGTTTCCCCTCTGACCTTAAACTGATGCCCTCTTGTCCGTGATTGCCTAACCCTGGAAAAAGGAACTGAGTGCATTCACTCTGTCCGTCCTTACCATGATCTTATACACTTCTCTCAGATTCCCCCTCAGCCTCATACATCTTAAGTAAAATGTCCTAACTTGTCCAACGTCTCCCAATAACTCAAACCATTGAGATCTTTGCAACATTCTTGTAAATTTCTTCTGCACTCTTTCCAGTTTAATACCATCCTTCCCATAGTAAAGTGAACACAGCTGAACATAACGCTCACAGTATGGCCTCACCAACATCCTGTATAATTGCAACGTAAATATACACTGATGAAAGCCAGTGTGCCAAAAGCTTTCTTCACTGCCCTGTCTACCTCTGAATCAAATTTCAGAGAACCATGCACATGAATTCCAAGGTCCCTCTGTTCCACTACACTCCTTAGGACCCAACCATTCAACATGAAATTCCTACCTTGATTTGACTTTCTTAAATGCATGAACTTACACTGATCTATATTAAAATCCATTTGCCATTTCTCAGCCACTTCTCCAGCTGATCAAGGTACTGCTGTATTTGCTGAAATTTCTGATAACCTTCCTGAGTCTCCACGATGCTGCCTATTTTAGTGTTGTCTTCAAACTTACAAATCTGGCTGTTCATTCTCATCTAAACCACAGATATATGTAATATGTAGTGGGCGAAGCAGTAACCCGTGAGGCTTTCCATTAATCACAGGCCTCCAGGCTGACAAGCATCCTTCCACTATTACCCTCTGCTTCCAACCAACAAGGCAACTTTGCATCTCATTTGGCAGCTCCTCCCCAATTTCATGCGATCTAACCTTCCAGAGCAGTGTACCATTTGGAACCTTATTGAAGGCCTTACTGGAATCCATTAAGACTGCATACACCATCCTGCCCTCCTCAACGTTGGTAGTCACTTAATCAAACAATTTGAACAAATTTGTGAGCCATGATCTCCCATGCACAAAGCCGTGCTGAGTTTGATGTTGGGCTATTCCCCTAAATGTTGGTTTTCCTGTTCCTCGGATGCTGCTTGGTCTGCTGTGCTTTTCCAGCACCACGCTAATCTTGCTCCTAATCACACCCTGTCTTTCCAAATGCATTTATAACTTATCTCTCAGAACCTGTTCAAGTAAATTACCTACAACAGATTTTACATTTACTGGTCTATAGCTCCCGCGTTTTTCTTTGTAGCCCTTCTTGAGTAAGGACACAGCATTCGCTGTCCTTTAGTCCTTCGTGGCTTCGCCCGTTGGCCAGCGATGATGCAAAAATATCAGCCAGGGCTTCGGCAATTCCTTCTATGTCCTCCTGCAGTGTTCCTGAATATATATGGTCAGGACGAGGAAATTTACAGAAATATTGCAAAGTCTTTTTATTTCAGGTACAAACACCAAAGAAAGGAAAAGTGAAACAATGATGTTGAACATAACAAATTCGAAAATGTATTAATCATAGGAAATGCCCTCAGATGAATTTCAGTCATTGTGGAAACCTGAGAATTCTCAGAAATTCACGATCCAGAAACAAGGGCCATGAAACTGATAAGGAAATCAAAAATAGAACATGAATGCGAACAAACAGGAACAAAAACACTGCATAAATCTACAATCTGTATTTCAAAGGAAACAAAGTAAAAGCAAGGTCAAATATGGAAATTGGTAATTGGGAGAGGAGAGTTTATTGTGAAGAACAGGGAAATGGCCAAGAAAATAATCAGCTGCTTTGTATCTGTCTTCAAGGAGGAAGATCCATAAAATCAGCCAGTAATACCAAGTGATCATGTAGCGCTTGTGCAACTGAAGACAAAAAGTCAATTTATATCAGGAACAAGGTAGTATTTGAAAGTGTAACTTGATTGAGCATTGCTCAACCTGACAAACCTGAAGTACTTCATATTAAAATGTCAGACATAACTCATCAACAGAAGTATCAATTGCACTGTCGACGACTGTGTATTATTTTCCTGTGTATTCTGCAGAGGCCGGAAGCCATTCCGGATAAATGGAAGTTATTAAACGTGGTCCAAGCACGATAGATTAATAGAAGGGATCCAAGCATCTATAAAGGGAAGAAGACATAGTTTGGAGAATTGCCGAACAATTAACTTGACATCTGCAGGGAAACTGTTGTAATCTATTATGCAGCATGTGATAATGGATATTTAGAAATTAATAGGATCAATGGAGAGAATCCACATGTATTTCTGGCAGACGTCTAACTCGATGTGCTATTAGTTGTTAGACCCCATCTACCACCCCCTGAGAAAAGGAACAGAAAGTGACTTCACCACAGGAAGTGATATCAACAATCCAAAGAAACCCTTAAAAAGAAAGCAGGAATGTGTAGCATCACTTCGCCAGAGGTCCACTGAAGATGTTACCTAGTAAGGTAAGGAAACGTCGGGAAATGAACCTGCCAGCTCAGCGAGCGAACCTGCATCCATTATGTACAGTATTGGTGACCCAATCTGAGAAAAAATATACTGACCACAATAAAATTGCAATGGACGTTGTCCAGATTAATCTCACAGATGGCGGGATTGTTGGATGAGGAAACTCGGCCTATGTTCTCCAGTGTTTCAAAGAATGAGAAGTGGGTCACAGTGAGATTTACAAAATTCACAAAACATATAACAAATGGGAAATTAACAGGACGCTTCCCTGGCTCCCCAATCCAAATTCAAGGCAAATAATGGCAAGATAAGGGATTGGCCACTTAAGACTGTAACTTTGAGGAAATTCATCACTCGGTGAGAACTGCCTAAAACAGGGTCATAGAAACCTGCTGGCAGTGTAAGATTAAGGAAAATCTCCAGATATTCTGCAAATGTGTCAAGCAGAAATGAATAACAAGGGGATAGATACGAGTCATTAATGACTTGCCAAGTTGCATCCAAATCAACTTAGTGTTAGGAGACAGAGGGTAGTGGTTGAAGGCTGTTTGTGTGACTCGAGACTGATGTCCAATGGTGTATCACAGGGATCAGTGCTGTGATTCGGAGATGCTGGTGTTGGACTGGGGTGAACAAACCTAAAAATCACATAACACCAAATTATAGTCCAGCAGGTTTATTCAAAGGCACGAGCTTTCAAACCACCTCATGAAGAAGCAGCGCTTCGAAGTTAGTGCCTCCAAATACACCGGTTTTAGTATAACCTGGTGTTGTGTGATCGTTATCCTTATTATTTGGGGTATTCATAAATGATGCAGCTGTGAATATAGGCGGGGGTGCTGGGAGTGTGACAACTAATTTTGTGTTTGATACAAAGATTGGCCGGGTGGTTGGCAGTGAGGAGGAAGGTCTTATGTTGCATCAAGATACAGATGGAATGGTCAGATGGGCAGAGCAATGGCAGATGGAATGTAACCTTAATAAATATGATGTGATACAGTTTGGAAGAAGGAACTGGACATGGAGTACTCAATGAATGGCAGCACACGAGGAAGCTCAGAGGGTGTTTCTCCACGCTTCCCTGAATATGACTAAATGCGTTAATGCACAATTTTGAAAAAACATAAGGGACCGTAAACGTAATCTTTATTCATCAAGGCATAGATTATAAGAGCTATGCAGAACTTTGGTTTGGCCAAGATGGAGTACTGTGTGTAGTTCTGGGAACCACATTACGGGAAGGATCTGATTGTAGTGGAAGGGGCTCAGAGGAGATTCACCAGGATGTTCCCAGGGCTGGAACGTATCAGCTATGGAGAGAGGCTGGATAACCTCAGGTTGTTTAGTTTGGAGCAGAGAAGGCTGAGAGGGCCGTGATTCAGAAGGATACGATTCTAAGGGACATGGACAGGGTGGATAGACAACAGCTGTTCTTTTTAGTCAAAGGGCCAAGAACAATGCAGCACATTTTAAAGTGAAGGGAATTGAGGTTTGTTTTTCATCCAGAGGGTGTTGGGGTCAGGAATGTCCTTCCTGAGAGAAGTTGTCATGGTAACTTCACAACCATTAGAAAATACACGGCTGTGCACTTGAAATGCCATAAGATTAACTGCTACGGGACTTGTGTCGGAAAATGGGACTAATGTAGACAGTGCTGTATTGTTGATGGGACAAAGTCTGTGCTTCTGTGTTTGTATGGCTGTGGAATGTCAATCATTGAGTAGTTTAAGATACGAATTGATGGGTTTCTGAAGAGTATATTAACAAGGGTTTTAAGATTGAACTTGTAATATCTTATGAAAATATGTCAGTGGCAAAATTAAGTGGACAAATGTGCAGCTTTCTTACAGTCTGATAGCAGTGAATTGAGGACCGGGAAAAGGCAGAACTATGGAGCAAATACTTTAGTTATGTCTTCACAGAAGAAAACAAAACAAAAAAGAAAACTTCCCAACAATCCTAGTGAACATTAGTCTGTTGAGAAAAAAGGAATAGAATGACATTTGCAACCAAACACTCTTAGAGGAAGTATTGGAACTGAAAGTAATGAGCACAGATAAAGTTAACCGAGATTGATCAAATGGGAATCATAATTAAGAAAGTGACGTTTAGCATAATTATGGAGAAGCAATCAATGCAATATAATTGCATTTTCAGAACGATTTTTGATAAAGCCCAAAGCCTATTATGCAAATTCAAATCCTCTGGGACTGGGACTAATATGGTTTTAGAATGGGAGAGCGGGCAGGAAGCAGTGACTAGGAATAAAACAATGGGTTTATTTGAAAGGAAGGCTTGGAGGATATAGCAAGGATCGGGGTTTGGGCTCCAGCTATTCCCAATACACAACATATATTTTGTTGAGTGGATCAAATTTAATATTTCTAAGTTTGTTGGTGGCACTAAACAATATCGGATTGTGAGTGGGTGCGCTGGATGTCCAAAAAACTGCAAGGTGATTCCGACAAGTGGAGTGTCTGGGTAAATACATGGCAGATGGAGAGCAATGAGGGGTGGGGGATATGGTCTATGGGGGATATGTGATATTGTGACCTTTGATGGTAAAAACAGAACGGGAGCCTATCAGTTGAAAAGGGATTGTTTGAAAAATGTTGATCTATAAAGGAACTTAAGCTGCATTTTTGTTTCCTTCTGTGCAGCCCTCCGAGGTCAGTGTAGGGCAGTGAGATCTGAATCGAGAAGTCAATACTGGGAATGGCATTGGCACGCTGACCAGTATACACAGACCCAACAAGTGGGGAGGTGTAGCATTGAAAAGGATCTGGATCTCCCTGTGCACTGGTCACAGAAAGCAATTTTGCAGGAGCAGAAAACAGATAGGCAGATAAATAGTGTATTCACCTTCATTTCAGGGGGATTTGAATCCAGGAGTAAGGGTGTTTTACTGCAGCTGAGCAGGGCCTTGGTGAGACCTCATCTCGCACATTGTGCAGTATGTTATGCAGTTTTGGTCTCCTTACCCAATAAAGGAGAAACCTGACATTGAGGGAGAGCAGTAAAGGATAACCAGACTGATCTCTGGGATGATAGGCTTGTTGTGGAGCAGAGTTTGGGGCGGCGATGCCTGTATTCCATGGGCTTTAGGAAAATGAGTGGCGATCTCAGTGAAACATATAAAACTCTGTTAGGGCGAGACAGATTGGAAACAGGGGTGACAATTCCCCTGGCTGGGACTTCAAAACAAGGGGCCACAGTATTATGTACAGACAGGCCACTCTGTATTGAGATGTGAATAAATGTCTGCACTCAGATACTGGTGAACCTGGGGTACTATCTCACAGTTAAGGCTGTGGAAACCAAGGCACTGAATATAAATATGCATTTCTGGAAACTAAAGGGATAGGGAGACAGCAGGGTATTGTATGAAGATAGAGGATCAGATACCATTACAGGTTGTTCTCCAATAACGTGGTAGCTGCTTTCCTGCGCATCACTGTGTTGCAGAAAATCATGCAATATTAATAATGTGGTCTATGGGGAAAAGAGGATAATGGGCGAACTGCAAAATATCAGTAAAAAACAAAAATTAAAGTTAGTCTAACACACACTAGCACAGTCTAATTAAACCTTTAAATCATATATTGTAATGAAAGAGTGTTAATAATGACAATTCAGTCACTGGCTACATCCCTGTACCTTTCACCAAGCTCTTCACCAGAAAGCGCTCAGGACTGACTGACCACGTGATGCCAACATGGAATTCCAGTTCTCCTGAAGATTCTCCCCCGGTTTGAAATAAAGTTCTTTCTAATTGGAGAGAGCAATTCCCTGTTTCAAGCTCAGGTTCAAAGCTTGCAGAGCGGATTACATTCCTGTTTTAGCTGAACACTCAGAGGGTGCATTTGGCAGACAGAGGATCCTGAAGCTGGGTTTTGTTGTACAGATGGTGCCTGGCAAGGAATCGCGTCACAGTGAGCGGGAGCTCACTTTATAGAAAAAAGGTGCACAATTCACGAATCGCATTGCAGTCAAATCACGTTGAATAAACACGCATTATCAGAGAAATGCCTGTATATTGAATCGAGGAGCAAGATTGATGGACTGAAGGTCTACAACAGTTCTTATTTTATATTTCACAATGTTTAAACATATTAATAGATATGAACACTGTGTCGGGAAAACTGCTTTGAGGAGATTTTCTCAATGAAGTAGAATGGGGAAGGCTCAATGTGTTGAATGACCTACTCCTTTCCCGATGTTTCTGTGCAGCCTGTGGGAAAGCTCTGTAAATGTTGTCACAAACTCTCAGATGTGAGGAAGGAGGACTCTTCAGGGTCAATAGGACTGTGATTCCCGTTCCCTTTTCTGATATCGAGGCTGGTGCCAGTTATTCTGTCTGTTTATTTCCTTTAAGACCTCGGAGCAGTGTGATACAATTGAGTGTCTTGCTTGGCCATTTCAGGGACCATTGAAGACTTTATCACATGTCTATGTGTCTGGAGTCACTTTTAGGCCAAACAAGAAAAGCACGGGAGATTCACTTCCTGAAAGTACGTTGGGGAATGAGATCGAAGTTTACAATCAACATTGTAAGCAAGGTCATTGTTACAATCACCAGATTCTAGATCTTGATATTTTATTAATTGTTTTTAACTTCCACCAGCTGCCAGAGCATTATCCTGTATTGGATTAGTAATCCAGTGACATTTCCACATCAGCACCATCGCCACATAGGAACCTATCAGAAACCACAATGGGCGGGTTATTTCTGGACTGCTTGACAGCTCTGTCAAAAAGAACTCCCACCAATTTGATTATCGTGAAGGGACTGAGGGGTTGGTAAATGGTCAGAATGTAATTATTCACCTATTAGGGGAACAGACATAGTTGAGTAATTTACCACACTGCTGAAAATGTGTTGCTGAAAATGTGATGCATTCGTCAGGCAGCATCCAAGGAGCAGGAGAATTGACGTTTCATGCATGAGCCCTTCTTATCCTGCTCCTTGGATGCTGCCTGACCTGCTGCGCTTTTCCAGCAACGCATTTTCAGCTCTGATCTCCAGCATCTGCAGTCCTCACTTTCTCCTCGATAAATTTCCACATTGCCAGGGAGTTGTCAGAGTTGGAGCTGGAATGAAACAGCTTCCCGAGGACCACGGGTTGTTGTGCAGCATAAGTCTTCAGTTCTATTATAGGAATGGTGTCAGGGTCCATTGTCTTTGTCGTATCTACTGTGTTCAGCGGTTTCTTCATGTCTCATGCAGCGAATCGAATTGGTTGAACACCGCCATCTATGATTCTGTGGATATCATGGCGAGGATGAGGTGGATCAATCCTTCAACACCTCTGGCTGAGGATAGTGAAGATACTAAATCCTTCTCTTTTTCACTGATGTACCGGGCTGTTCCATTATTTAGGATGGGGATATTTCTGATGTCCTCTCCTCCAGTAAGTTTTTTAATAGTACATCGACATTTATGTCTGGATGTGGCAGGATTGCAGAGCTTAGATCTGATCTGTTGGTCTTGGGATCATTTTGTCCTCTCTATCAGATGTTAGTTCTGCTGTTTGGAATGAAACCATTCAAGTGCGGTAGCTGTAATGGGTTGTGATCAGCTTTAGGTACACATGGTTCTGACCGTGGCATGTTCACCCACACTCGTCACTGAACCATCGCTCGGCTTAATGGTAATGGTAGACTGATGGAATATCCTGGGGAAAATGTTACAGATTATGTTTGAATACAATCCTGCTTCTGTTGCTGCTGTTGTCTACAGCATCACATGAAAGCCCAGTTTGAGCTGTAATATCAGCAATTCAATTCTACTGTCTGTCCCCCAGTTAACATCGAGACCCAGTCACCCATCAGCCGTGTACTCAGTGACCGCACCTGGTTTCTGATGCAGTAATATTTCCATTTTCATATTCTCATTCTGCTGATGGTTCTCCTTGGTTCCATGCTTCCAATTTGTTACATTACTCAAACCCTTCAACATATTCATCTGAATCTTTTCCTTGCTCGTCATGCCATCTACGTTTGAATTGAATGTGTTTCGCTCTGGTTTTCTCCCTGACCATGATTAAGAGGTCTGTGGTGTCAGTGATATCAGCCTTCTGCAGTTTCTGAGCGAATGAATGTGTGGACTTCAGTTCCCAGTGTAGGGCGCTCCGTGTTGGACAGGGCGTTTGAGCAGCTTTCAAACACGTCATTGGAACTTGTTCAAAAACAGAAATTCCTGAAGAAACAAAGCAGCTCTGGTGGCATCTTTTGTAGTGAATGCAGAGTTAATCTTTCGAGTCCAGTGGCCCTCTACAAAGCCCGCAGTTTCTTCAGCAATTTTTGCATTTAGTTTATATTTATTTCCAGTATCCATAGTTATTTGTTTCATTCAAAATTTGTGCTGTGCCTATTCGTTTCTGAAGAACCTCAGCAGGTCTGGCAGCATCTGCAGAGACAGAGAAACAGAGTTCGCATAACAAGAACAATGTGACTTGTTCTGAACTGAAAAGGGTTGGCTTTTTAATCCCTTGATGGAGATGGGGGATGGGTGACTTGGAGAAGAGGGCGTGGCAAAAGATAAACGGGCTGTTAGCAGTGGTGAACGAGAAGATGATGCAAAATGGTTTTAAATTAAGATGTGAATGGGGGAAAGGGGTTCTCTCTCGTTGAGTGTAAGATAAAGATGACACAACCACACAAGGCCATAGGGAGAACAGGAGAGAGAATGTTGTATTATATAGATCTCGATCTATACGTTTTCACAGTATACATCATCACTGCCTTCACACTATGGAATTCAGATGCTTGACCTCTTATTAGCACGAGTAAGAGTTTCATGCTGCCTTAGTTTTGTAACATAGAGCAAAACTAACAGTATGAAGTTTGGGCTGTTTTCTACACCTGTCATTTTTAATATTCTTTCAAATTTGCAGTGCTTATCGTTAAACGTTTGATCTTGAAGTTAGTATCAGATGGAGTGTATGAGTTTGAGGAGTGGCATTCTAGAAGTTTATAATATCATGGGAGGCATGGGTAGAGTGAATAGCGAAGGTCTTTTATGTTGGATCGGGGAGTTCAAACACAGATGCATAGCTTTAAGGTGGAAGGGGGGAAACTTGAAAGGGACAAAGGGACAACTTTTTTTACACAGAGTGTGATGTATGTATGGAATGAACTGCCAGAAAAACAGTGGGAGATGCAAGTACATATTTCAAAGACATTTAGACCAACATATGAATGGGAAACGTTTAGAGGCATATGTGCCAAGTGCAAGCAGATGGGATTATTATAATTTAGAAAACCTGGTCAGCATGGACATGTTGGACCAAAGGGTCTGTTCGTGCACGATATAACTGTATGAATGTAGAAATTGACGAAAATGTATGAAAAGATATGATGTAATAAATTGGTAAGAAATATAAAAACAAGCATCATCTGCTTTTCTGTCAACATAAAAAAAGCTTGAAGATGTGTGTGTGAGCTGAGGGGGAAGTGAAGTGAGGAAAGTACATTGAGGCCATTAGGGGGGTGTGACTGGAGAACTGGCCAAAGGGAACAGGCAGGTAATTTACACTAGTAATTTAAATCACTCCTCATGAGGAAAGTAGTGTAAGAATGTCAATGGTATAAACAAAATGGTAACAGGAGGGAAGTTATTGAACTGTCTCTAACAAAAGGTACAAGGTATTTACCTAACAGGTAAGAATAAGGGTAGGCAGGTCAGCAGTAATTCATAGTTAATTTTAAAAGAAGTAGTCACAGAGTGACTAGTGACATTGTGTGAAATATTTCATAACTCTTTGGATTACAGGAGTGTTCCATTGAAACTGGAGATCCTCCAATGTGGTGCCTATCTTGAAGAAAGGAATGAGACAGAACGCAGGAACAATTTAGCCTAACCATTATTGGTGGGAATCTGCTAGAGCTTGTTATTAAGGAAGGAATTGCAGGGCAGTTAGAAAAGCTTAATGCAGAGTTGGCATGGTTTTGTGAAGGGGAAACTATTTTTGCTCTGTCACAACATACAAATTCTTTTTTGGAGATCCCTGAGAAGGTCAAGATTAGAGTCATGCTGGAAAAGCACAGCAAGGCAGGCAGCATCCAAGGAGCAGGAAAATCAATGTTTCGGGCAGGAGCCGTTCATCAGGAATTCCTGAGAAAGTGACAAGCAGATTTGATAAAGGGCACTGGTTAACATGAGACTTTCCAGAAAGTTTTCACAAGGTATCACAAAATAAACGTTCTGACACAAGACAGAGGCTTGTAGTATGATGAATAATATATTTGCATGGGATAATGGTTGCTTAACACATAGAAATCGGAGTGTCAGGATTAATGGATCTTTATGATAAAGGTGTATCTACTGGATTACCACAAATATCAGGCCGATGGCATCAGTTATGTACAATCTATACTGATAGCCTGACGGCGGGAGCTGAGTGCAATATACATTGGAGTTAGTGGATCACTTTGCGAACCAAAATGCAGGCTGCTATTTAATGAAGAGGACTCCCAAAAAAGGAGTAGTTCAAAGGGATTGGAGTGTTCCTGAGTATGAAACGTAACGTCAGCATGCTGATGCAGCAAGTAACTAGGTTGGTTCATGAGGCGGCTTCCTGGGATGGAAGGGTTGAATTATTGAATACATTTAAAATGGTGAGGAGATTATTCATTGTGGTTGAAATGAATGAGGGTGATATTACTGAAATGTACAAGATACAGAGGGGGCTTGACAAGGTAGATGCTGAGAAGGTGTTTCCCCTGAGTCTCGAACTCGAGGTGGTAGATACCGAATAAGAAACATTGATTTCAATCTGAGGTGAAAAATGAAGCATTCTCTCAGAAGGTAATGAATGTCTGGAATTCCCTAACCCAGAGAGTTGTGGAGGGATACAAGGAATTGGGTAGGAAAGTGGTGTTGAGCTCGGAAGTAGATCAGCCATGTTCTTATTGAATGAGAATTCAGTCTTGAGGGGCCGAATAGCCGTCTCATGTTCCTACTTCTTAGTCTTTTATGTCATGCTTTTGGAAAGTAATTGGTTATTTTCCTGGAAGTCGTGTTGTACAATGTTGCATTCGGGAGAGGAGAAAATTTGCCTGAGTTAATCCTGGATGGGATATGGGATCTGCATTTAAAGCAATTCCAGAGCAGAAGTTACAGAGTGAGGAAGCATGGAAAAAAGGATTGCGGCTGGGGGCCACTTTATGACCTAAGCCTAGAATTTCCAAGTGCATTTCCGAAACTACACCTAACCATCAGCGTGGCTTCGATCTGCCTGTTTGTAGCAGGTCCGAAGGGAGGAATGGAACATCAGAACATAGGGCTGAGGGACACGAGTGGGCTGAACGGCCCTTTGACACTACCCCACCAGTAAATAAGGTCATGGCTCATCTCATTGTGGTCCCAGCTGCACTTTTCTCTCCATGCACCATTATCCCTGATTCACCTGTCTATGGAAAATCAGACAAAGCCAGCCTCGATATAATATAATGATTCAGCCATCCCAAACTTCTGGGAAGGGGAATATCCACTTGAGTGAAATCCGACTTTGTGAATTTTTCCTCACTCCGGTTCTGACTGATGTTGGAGGGTGTCACTGTTTCCTTTTCTCGTCCCACTACTCCATTGTTCACAACAAATTTTAAATGTAACCGGGTCGGTGATATGACCGATGATAAAGGTCTCAGACGGGGTCAGGTTCAGTGATAGGAACAAGTCAGGCAGATTTCTTTCGTCAGCCGCAGGTAACTAATAGGGCTAACGGAGCAGCGTGATAGATTTGTGGTAAACACTGCTACGTCATATCAGCAAGGAGCTCAGCTCAATTCCAACCTCGTCCAACACTCTATGTGGAGTTTGAACATTCTTCCCGTGTCTGTGTGGGTTTCTTCCCAGTTCTCCAGTTTCCTCCCACAGTTCAAAGATGTGCAGCTTAGTTTGATTGGCCATGCTAAATTACCGATTAGACAGTTTATTTTTGTTTTCTCAGGGTGTAGTGAGTCTTTGGAACACTCTTCCCTGCAGACCATTCGAGGCAGAGATATTGAGTATTTTTGAGGCAAGGTTCATGAATCACATATGAGTCAAGGATTATCGAGAGAGGGCAGCAATGTGCAGTGTTGGGAAAATGTAGACAGTGGTACTGAATGGCACGGCTTCAGAATATCCAGGAATTAAATGAAATGATAACATCAATAAGGTTTTACCGGGAAAACAAAATGGCAGCGATCTGAAAGGTCAGCTTTGCTGATCTCTGTACCACAATAATGCTCTACCCCACCCCACCACAGTCATTTACTTACAATTGAACACTAAAAGAGCTACAGAATCCTCACTAATGCCATTTTGTCAAGTGGGAATGACAAAATATGGGAAAGGATCGAGTAAGTCCCAACACGCAGTACACCCGTCAGAAGCTTTCAGTATGTCTGTGGCCGCACCTGTAACACCCTCTGTTCGTTTAATGGACCGAGTCACTCACCAGGACATGGTCACCGAGTTCACCAAGTTACGGGAAATGACTGAAACCATGATTGAAAAAAAATTCAGCGGGAGGATAGAACCACTCTCAGCAGTGCTCCAAAAACAATGAACATCAACTTGAAAGCCTTGGAAACAGAACGGATGAGGTCGAGAGCCAAACTGTAGGGGCAGAGACTGTGATCAATTCCTGTAAGGAGCGGATCCTCACCCTTGAAAAACAGGTCCGTAACTTAGCTGAACAAGGTGACGTCCTCGAGAACAGGGACAGGATGAAGAATGTTCACATAATCGGTCTGGTGGACCGGACATAGGGTGATCAGTCAGTGAGTTTTTTTTTTGCGAGAACTGGTTGCAAAGATTCCTTCACAACAAAGCTGAAGAGGGACGGGTGAAGAGTGAGACAGTTCATCGGGTTACGGTGCGCGGGTCATACTCCGACCAACGCCCTCACCCTGTCCTTGTGCTATTACATTGTTGCAAGGACAAACAAAGACTTAGGGAAGCCTCCAGAACACAGGGAAGAGACCCGAAGAGGGCTCCAGGATTATGTTCTTCCAGGTCTTTTCAGCGGCAGTGATTCAGAAAATAAAATCTTTCGATGATAACAAGAGAAGATTAAGGGAACTTGAGATTCAGTATTCCTTAATGAACTCAGCGGTGCTCCGTATGCACTAGTGGATCTTTCAATAGATCCACTAACTCTCCAGAGGTTGTGAAAACTTTGTGGGCACTTTAAAGTAGGCTGGATGCGTTAATGGAAAGCGATAGCCTTGTTTCTCTTTTTCAAAAGAAAGTTTGATGGCAGTTTCTGGTATTAAGCAGTGTTAAATTATAGACGTGGCTAGATAGAGTGCATACTTTTAACTCCTTCATTAGTATTAATGCTCGTTTTTCTCTTGCTTAGTTTGTGTGTTGGGTTGGGCTCAAGCTGGACGGAGTTATGAAGGTGATCGTGATGACTGAATGCCTACCTAAGCGCAGTTCAGTCCCAATGTTTGTGATTAATTGCCCTGGATGCAGTATTGATAATGGGGCAGAAGATAGAGATTTGTGACGTGAAAATGCTCCCAGTCGACGGGGGGTAAATGCCCCTCCTGAGTGCCATTGGCACTTTGTATCTTTTTTTGTATTTGTATGTATTTAGTTTTGGAACGTTTTGAGAGCTTATTAGTTGTAGTAGCTTTAGGTTGTATGTTTTTTTAGGCTCTATGATTCTGTTTTCATTGGTGCTCAGCGATTTGTAATTCGAGTTCTTCCTCTCTGGATTTCAAATATTGTTTCAGTGTATAATGGCAAATGTCGTGCTTAAATGGTGTATCTAGAACATTAAGGGGAGCCATTCGCCAGTTAAGAAAAAGGAGAGGGTGGATATTGTCGTATTGCAGAGATGCACTTTGATGACAAGGAACATTTGACATTAAAGCAAGGTGGGTTTGATCGGGTTTATTTCTCATCTTTTAACACTAGGAATAAGAGAGAAACCATACTGGTGAGGAAGAATCTTTCATTTAAATTAGTAGATTGTATTAGATACCCACGGGAGGATTATAACCCTCAAAGATATATGGGGAACAAAGCAGTAGTTTGAATGTTTATTGCCCCCGGTTCACTGCCGGAAATTCCTGATAGATGCTTTTTCCAAATTAAGTAACCTTTCTTCGTCGCACATTATCGTAGGAGGAGATTTCAATTGTATTTTGCACCCACAGTGGACAGTATGCCCAAAGGCTCCAAGCACCATCTTTCCAATCTAAGCAATTAGTGGATTTTTGTGTGGAACTGGGGCTGGTGGATGTATGGAGGCAGATCCACCTCATAAACAGGGATTTTATTTTCTTCTTTAACCCGTAGAAATGCCACACTAGTGTTGATGTCTTCCTCACCTTGCAGCAATCTTCAATTCAGTGGTGTTCTGGACAATTGGGAATATTACCATTGCTGACCATGCAGCGGCATACTTATTGGTTAAGATCAAGGGAAATATAGCAGGTTCAAGACACTGGCTAATCCCTTTATTCTTAAGGATATTAAGTACATTGAGTATTTCTGTAATGAATTCAGATCTTTCTTAGCCATTAATTCAGATTCAACCAGTAACACACCCATTCTATGGGAATTGCTAAGGCTTATGCCAAAGGAACAATTCCTAAGGATGCGGCAGAAGCTGGAGCAGGAACGCTTGCTCCAGGCACTGTTGAAGGCAGCCGAGAGGGCACACTGTGATAGACCCTCGGTGGCTCGGCTGTAGAGGATCACAATGCTTCGGTTTGCAGTGAATTCCATGCTCACACAGACAGCCAAGCACGAACTTACTTTTGCAAAACAAAACCGGGCAAGAAGTTAGCCTATCTTGCGATGAAAAAGAGAGCCCCAATGCCATTACCTCAATTAGGGAAGGTACTGGGACCCTTTCCTGCGATCCCATAAAAATTAAAACAGCATTTCGGAGATTTTACTCTGAATTATATCAGATTGAGCATTATGAGGATAGATGGATTAAGCTGGAATCTTTCTTCAAGAACTTGGACCTTCCAGGGGTAACCCCCGAATAAGCGTCTTGCCTTCATTCACCACTGTCAGTGCTGGAGGGTGTAAAGCAGCTTCCAGGCGGAAAGGCGCCCGGTCCTGACAGATGTCCACGTGTGTTTTATGAGGAATTTATAAACCTGTTGTCAGAGCCGATGCTTACTATGTTCGTCACTCACACAGTCACGACTGCATCCCACCATCCTTAAGAGAGGCTCATATCTCTCTTATTCTGAAGAAAAGGAAGACACCGAAAGATTGTGCTTCCTATCGGCCTATCTCACTTCGAAATATTGATTTCAAAATTCTGTCTGAGTCCCTCACATTGAGGATGGAAACTATTTATCCTTCCATTGTCAAGGCAAAGTACTCCCTTAGTAGTCTGCTCCTCATAGACAAAATGAGGACAGTTACGAAGTATTACCATTTCCCAATAAATATCAATAATTTTAAAGTAGGGCCTGTAATGTGTCCGATCGAGGGCAATATAGCCAAACCCCATTTCTTACCCCAAAACGTGGTGTACCATGTTTCCGACGGGGAATACTGGATTCCATGTTTAAACTATGGACAACCAGTTGGTTTATCTTGCTTGGATGATTTATCTGAGGGAGAAACAATGATGTCCTTTGATCAAAATAAGTCGTAACTAATGACTACCGAGTAGAGATCTGTTCTGTTTTCTTTTTATCAGATCAGAGATGTTATTCAGAAAAGAACCACGCTTTTAATAGACCCGTACAGATCCGATACAGAAAAGAGGGTGCTTATTGCTAAGAACACACTCTCTGTCAGTACCCTTTATCATTTGTTGCAGAGTGACCCCTTAGACGAGACTTTGTGCCTTTATGAGGTCTGCAAACAATTTTGGGGGTTCAGATCTCTTCGGACACAGGGGAGGATATTTGTGAAAATACAAGAAGTATTTCAATCTGTAAGAAGACTTTTGCCCTGAAGTTGAAGATTCATCATAGAGTCTATCTGGCCCCAGACACTCTCTCAAAATTCAAGTGGGAGTATGTCTTAAATACAAAATGACTATGGACACTCTTACTCATTGCTTGTTGACCATCCACCGGCGCTATAGGAGCGGTGTGTTCGCTGGGATGGAGAGGATCTTGCGGACAGAATTGGAGATGGTTCAGGTTTCCCTTTTCCTGGGCCTGCCCAGTCTACCTTACTCAGATGTGCATAGGAAAAAATACTTCAATACCCTCACTCTCTGAGTTCAGAAAAAAAAAAGTTCTGTTCAGTTGGGTGTCTGAAAACCCCGTGGGTCTATTGGTTTGTCGTAACCTTGTCATGGAGCATAGCCCTTTGGACTTTTTAAAAGGTATTTTGCACCATACAATAGAGGATTTTTATTCGACATGACAGCCCTTTTTGAATTACCAAGGTACAGGCTAATATAGCTATGACGAAATTGACTAATGAATCTAATGTCCAGAGAGGAAGAATTACGAACAAATGAACGTGTATTAATTAACGCTCTTGAAGGTTGAGAGCTATAGTTTTGTTATAATGAGTTCCAGTATTCGTTTTTTATTTTTTATTTTTCTTCGGCCCGTTGATTTACCTTTTCTTATATACATGCCCATGGGTGTAATTGTGTTCAATTTGCATTGCTTTTTGAGTTGGGGACTGATTTGTTCATTGAAGCATTAAACTAATTTTCTCTGAATAAAAATATTTTTGAAAAAAATTAAAATGTTAACATGGATAGAATACAAATTATGATTTATCTTAAGGGTCATCACACCTCGGGTGACAGGATGATGTTGAGAGGGTGTGCCCTTCGGAGCAACCTCTGTCTGTGTGGGGAACTGAACATGCGCTGTTGGCTTTCCTCTGCATCACAAGCCATCCATCCAGCCAACAGATTGCGAGACTGTGTAACTGCTATAAATAGAAATAGCCAAAGTCAATGTAAAATATAAACTTTGATAAGAAGGAAAAAAAAGGTACAATTCAGATAACGGTCAAGATAGTTGCTGAGGGGGAAAAATCTCCGCTGGAAATTGTACGTTATAACGAGAGAGTTGATTGGATGCTATCTTTGGTTGAATAAGTTGAACCAAGTGAAATAACCGGAATTACTAATTGTGATTGGATGTCGATAACTATAAAATATGAATACATTTTTGATTGGTCTGTGTGAAGCATGCTAACCATTGTATGAAAGTAAAAAGCTGATGGAGCATATTTTTTGGAGGGTTGGTCCCCATGGGAAATGCCTCCCGAACACAAGCTTGAAGAAACCTAGGGTAGAAAGTGCGTGAGTGTCGTCTGGTTGTGACAGGAAACCAGGGGGCTGAATGATTGAAAGTTCCTGCAACGTGAAGCTCAGGAGACAGTCAGATCATACCCGATCTTATTAAACGGTACAGCACATTTGAAGGGCGAAATGGACTCAATGTGAATTTTAATTGCATATGATTTTAAAAAAAACTGTTCCTTCACCTCATGTTTTACACACTGGGGCACTGTCATTTTCCTGAAACTGGGAATTATTTGGAATATTATCTAGAACATTCCATAATCAACATTCTCTGGAGAATTCTACAATCTGTGGAGATATTACAAAGGAAAGAGACACGGGGGGTGGGGGGGGGGCGGGGGCGTGCTGTATGCAAGAGTGAGAGTGGTGGAGCATGAGCCTTGTTCGGATGTCGGTGCTGGAACAGACATACATTGAGTGTGAGGGACCAACAGCATACGATGCCCCTTATCCTCACAGAGTTGGGAATGTTATCGATGTTTGTCCTGAAGTGCTGGTCATTGCTACTGATCTCAGATACTGCACTGAGCTGGGTGGTGAGCTCAGATCATGCTTGGTGGGTCTGGTGGTACTAGGGAAGAGATGTACTAAACCATCCGCCAGGATATCTGTGACTCTGTTGCCAAAACGTCGGGTAATTGACCTTTATCTGCTATGCTCTGGATAAAACGTACATGACAGCTCCAAACTGAGGAAAGCTCAATCGAGTGCCCATTGTCCTTTTAAAGATGGCACGAGTGCCAGCAATAATGGAATATCCAGTGGCATCTGGGAGATAGTGGGTACCTCCAGCCAAAGTGGGTGGAAGAATCGGGTTAACATTGAATGAGAGTGATACCATGGGTTAGGGTGGGTAGTTAATGAGGTGAGTTCGGTAAGATAGCACCAGAAAACTAGTTTGGCCTCGTGCAAAGAATCCCCCTGTCACACTCAATGGAAATCACTCAAAGATAAATTATTGTTAGATTCAGACGGATAAGTTGAACACTCTGCTGACCCCATTCACATTTACAGAGCTGCAGAACAAATCCTCATCCAAAACTCTCCATCATCTGAACTCACACCTATATTCTGTTCACCATCATTCCTGGTAATACTGGCGTATTTTACTGGATGCTATCGAAATGTCTATATCTCAGCATTCTGAAACATGTGAGCACATCCTTCCATGATATTGTTGCTCAATCTCACCCTCTCTGTCTATACCCAAAACCACTTTCATTTACAGTCATGCACGGAGACAGGACCTTCAGCCAAAACTGGTCCATACCAATCAAAATGTCCGTCCACATTAACCGCAATTCCCTGCACTTGGCCCATATTCTTCTCTGTCTTTCCAATTCATATATTGTTCGAACAAAGTGCAGCGAGGTTTTGTGATGTCAAGGAAGGCTTCAGGAAAGATCTCGCTGAATCTACCATTCATCTCACCCCAGCAATCAGATTACACAGACACATTTTGACTAGAGATTATAAACAAGAAGTACAAGCAAATACTGGTGGGAGATGTGTATGGAAGTCAATACTGCAGGGAAAAAATGTACGTTCTAAACAGGAGATTAGATATACAAGCGTTTGCAGGCAAAACCCGACGGGTCTGGTACTATTTGAAGGAAGAAAGTCGGAAGTTTGACCCTCGAATAGCATAGCAGGTTAGGGCACATCCAAGGAGCAGGAAAGTCTATGTTTCGGTCATCAGCCTTTCATCATGAATTTACTTCAGAATTCACTTTTTCCTAATCCTCTGTAGGAAGAGAGTGAGTCAACATTTTTAATTTGGGATTTCTTCATCAGAACAGCTTTTGTGTTTGATCTCTAGTATATGCAGCTCTTTGTTTTATTTTAGATCAGCAATTATCTTGCATGTTGCAGTATTAATGAACAACTTGATCTGGGAAGAGGGGAAGGGGTGAGGGCAAAGATCAGGCAGTGTGTCAGTCACAGCTTAAGGCCCTGTGGAGGTAAAGGAAGGCTTGTTGGAAGCACCACATTGGAATTCGGCATCATTTGAACAGATGTGACAGATTCAGAGAAAGTGGGAGGATGCAGTTTCTCGCGCAGCTGGTCATTGAGTGTCACAGTGGATAGCAATACGGCCTTACAGCATCAATTACCTGTGTTCGATTCCACCCTTTGGTGACATTCTGTGTGGTGTTTGCACGCTCTCCTTGTGTGTGCGTGAGTTTCCTCTGGGTGTTTGGTTTTCCTCTCACAGCCAAAAATGTCCAGGTTAGATTCAGTGACCTCAATAAATTGTTCCACTGTATCCAGGGATGTGCAGGTTCGTTGGATAGTCTGTGGAAAATTTAGAGTTACCGGGGTAACGTTTCAGTTTGTTGCTCGGGATGTTATCAGGAGGGTCATTGTGGGCTCGGTGGGCCAAATGGCCTGGTTCCACACTGCAGGGCTTCTTTAATTTGTATGTACCTGTCTGTGTTTGAAAACACTTCCCAGGATGCTACCTATAAGTTCTAACACAATTTGCCTTAACAAAATATTACACCTTCCGTTTCTATCTTTAATGTGAATGTCTCTGTCCATCTTATTCTTTCCCTGGCCTTGGTTTTTCGTTGTGTATTGTATCGAATGCTGGCATCATGAATTTCAGAAATAATGTAATGGTGTGTGTCAGGCTATTGTTCACTTCCCGTTGTGTCCCATGTGTTACTCCATGGACAGGGGAGGGTGTGCTGTGCTGTTGTTCACTTCCTGGTGTGTGCCTTAAGGTGCTTCATGAAGAGGTGCGTGTGTATTCAGGGCAGCTGTTCACTTCCCGGTGTGCCCCACGTCGTCCTCCATGTTGGACAGCGGTGTGTGTGCTGTGCTGTTGTTCACTTCCTGGTGTGTGCCTTAAGGTGCTTCATGAAGAGGTGCGTGTGTATTCAGGGCAGCTGTTCACTTCCCGGTGTGCCCCACGTCGTCCTCCATGTTGGACAGCGGTGTGTGTGCTGGGCTGTTGTTCACTTGCTGGTGTGTCCCATGTGGTGCTCCATAGACAGGGGGTTGTGTTTCGGGTTATTACTCACTTCCCAGTGCGTACCAAGTTGTGCTCCATGTTGGACAGGGAGTTTCAGCATCTTTGACTCATGTCTTTAAAATTTGGTCTGTGCCTGTCTACTGAACGCCTGTGTTTGTCCCTCTCAGCTGATCACGTGGTCAGGAACAAGAGGAGGACCCTGAAGTATAATTATAAAGGAGTAGATATCTCACTTTTAGTGGATGGAAGTCTGATTGTCTACTGTTATTGAAAAGTTAGTGGAGGGGATGGGGATGGGGATGGTTTGCTGGATGTTGTGCTGTGAGCTACCTCAGACGTTCATGGAGACCTGAGGATTTGGTGACCCAACTCTGGATGGAGCATTGGGACCTTAGTTATAGCATCAGTGTCTGTAACATGAACAACAAATGGAGCAGAGGCTGCACAGCATGGACGCTCTGAAACCACGGACTGGGTGTGTGTGGGGAAAGGGATCTGCTAAATCTGTCTGGTCTTAAAGTAGCACAGACTTTCACTCTCATCCTTAAACATACACGCACACACACCCTCTTTCGCTCACACACATGGAAAGAAGCATACACACCCTCTCTCTCTCACTCGCACGCCACCCCCATCCTCCCCCCACCCCCCGCCACATACACACTCTGCATCTCTCGCACAGACACACCTATAAATCTGGGGGGCTAATTTGCGTTTGCAGTTTTATATTTGGTGGATAGATTGTATTTTGTTCAAAACAACATTCAATTTTTACGCAGCCAATCATGTGGCATTTTATAAAGTCTTGCAGTGGAAATAAAACCAGTATGACTCCAGGGTGAAAAAAAGTCGGACTCCACACAAGACCTTCCATGGTTTATGCAGGGAAGGTCACATCTTAGCAAACGTAATAGAATTCTTTGAGGAATGAAAAAGTTGATAGTGGAGAAAGGGATGTAGATGTCATGTACATGGACTTCAGTAAGGCGTTTGATGAGATAGACTGATGGAGAAGGTGAAGTCGCAGAAGTCCATGGTGTACTAGCTAGAGGATTAGAGAACTGGCTGGGCAACAGGAAACAGAGTGTAGTAATGGAAGGGAGTTTCTCAAAATGGACAATTGTTCTGTGTGGTGTTTCACAGGATCCGTGCTGGGACCACTGTTTGTTGTGATATACTACATGATCTGAAGGAAGGTATAGGTGGTCTGATTAGCAAGTTTGCAGATGACACTAAGATTGGTAGAGTAGCAGAAAGTTGAGTGGACTGTCAGAGAACACAGCTGAATGTAAATAGATTGGAGAGTTGGGTGGCGAAAAGGAAGATGTGAGGTGATGCATTTTGGAAGATCCAATTCGAGAACTAATTGTGCAGTAACTGGAAAAAGCCCTGGGGAAAATTGATGTGCAGAGAGATCCGGGTGTTCAGGTCCATTGTTCGCTGAAAGTGGCAGGTCGATAGAATGATCAAGAAGGCATACAGCACACTTCCTTCCTGCATTCTAACAATTTAAGAAGTGGAGAACCACAGACCAGTTAACCCGTCACCAACAGGAGGGAATCTGTTGGAATCTATTGCGTACAAGTGTAGGTAGGCCATATTACAGTTGTATATGACTTTGGTTCGGTCACATTCGGAATACTGCAGACAGTTCTCGTTGCCACATTACTGAAAGGTTCTGAATGCTTTGGAAAGAGGGCAGAAGATTTTCACCAGAATGTTGCCTATTATGGTGAGAACGACATATAAAGAGAAATTTGGTAAATTAGGATTAATTTCATTAGAAAGATGAAGGTTGAGGGAGGACTTGATTGAGGTCTACAGAATCTTGAGAGATGTAAACAGGGTGGATAGCAAGAAGCTTATTCCCAGAGTGGGGGACTCAGTTACTCGGGGTCAAGAATTCAAGATGAAAGGGGAAACCTTTATTGGAGATATGCTCGAAAAGTTCTTTGCGCAGAGGGTGGTGGGTGGCTGGAATGCGTTGCCAGCTGAGGTAGTAGAGGCGGGGATGATAGCATCATTTAATATGAGAAAGCAGAGGTATCCAGATCCTTCGAAAATAGGCGACAGATTTCGATAGAGGATCTGGATCGACACAGGCTTGGAGGACTGAAGGGCCTGTACCTGTTCTGTGATTTTCTTTGTTAATTGTAAATACTGGCGAAAAGCGCCTGTTGGTACTTGAAAGGAAAATGAAATCAAGATCAAATGTGACACAGCGTATGTCTGGATACAATAATTTATTGTAGAGAACAGAAAAATGACAAGGAGACGAAACAGTTAATTGCATCTGTCTTCAAAGATGACTTCCAGAAAATCTCCCAGAAATACCAGGTCACCACGGGATCTTTGTAACTAAAGACTAAAATAATTCATATACAGTTATGAAGTTGTATTTGGAAACAGAACTGGGATGAGGATTGATCAGTCTGACAGACGGGATATAATTCAAACTGAAATTTCAGAGAAAACAGCAATACACATGTTGATTACAATAGGGACAACTGTACTTTTCTGTATTCACTTCAGACGGTTATAAATGCATTCAAATGATTAACGAAGGGAAGGAGTGGGAGAGTGAAGGACTACAAGCCAGTTAGTTGTTATCCGCAGTAGGGAATCTGTTTCAACCTATTGGAACGAAGATCTTTTTGGACACTGAGAAAGTAATAGCAAATTTCAAGTGAATTGTTCTGCACTTATGAAAGGGAAGTTACAATTTACAAAGTTTTTCTTGAAGATATCTCTTGTATTTGTAAATAATGGCAAATCAGTGAATATGGTACAGTCAGATATTCAGGACGAGTTTTAATTAGCACACGCAGTAAGTTAGCAGAAAACATTAAAGCAAAGTGTATTGGAAGGAACATATGCAAACAGGGGAAGGTAAGCACTGGAGAAACTATTGGAGAACATAGGTGGTGGTAGAAGGTTGTTTGTGTGACTGCAGCCCGGAGTACGCTGGTGTGCCACAGGTTTCAGTGCTGTCTCCCTTTAAAGGCCTTCATTTAAAGGGAATCCGAATACAGATGAAGAATCAACTAGACTCAAAGTGTTAACTTCATCTCTCTTTGCGGACGCTGTCTGACTCACTGTGATTTATAGCATGTGTTGGTCTCAGTGCAGATTCTGCTTCTGCAGTGATTTGCTCCTACTAGAAGTAAAGACATTCTGCACGAGTAACACAGAGATTTGGGGAGACTGTACCTGTACAATTTTGATGTCGTGATCTAAGTAAAATAAACTGATCACATATATTGAATGGGCTTTCTCCAGATTAATTCCTCAGATGGCACAATGGACTGCTGAGGAGACTTGGTCTGAGATCAAGGTGGAAATTTGTGTTTGAAACTGGAGACACTGATTGATTGTTATATGAGAATTTCACGTCTGTTTTACTTGGGAAAAGGAGGAGGCAGATACAGAACTCAAGAAGATGGACTGGGAAGCTCTTGAACAGATTGATGTAAGATGTGAGCAGGGATTGATGTATTGACTGGTATAAAATTGGACCAATCCCCAAGTCCAGATCAGTTACATCTCAGGCTGCTGTTGGAGACAAGGGATGAAAGGCGCTGATGCAAATTTTTAAATAGAATCTGGTCACAGGTGAGGTGTCCGAGGACGGGAGAACACCATTTATAGGAAGGGTTGTAGAGATAGAACAGGGAACTATACACCAGTGTGTTTCAGATCAGTGTTAAAGAAAATTTTGCACAAGATAGGTGGTGTTAGAAGGCTGTTTGTGTTACTGGAGACCGGTGTCCCCGGAATACCACAGTGATCAGTGCTGTGTCCCTTATTACTTGTGGTATTCATAAATGGTGCAGGTGTGGATGTAGAGGGGGAGTGGGAGTGTGATAAGTAAGTCTGTGTTTGATACAAAGATTGATCGGGCGATTGGCAGTGAGGAGGAAGGTCTTATGTGACTGTAAGATACAGATGGAATGGTCAGATGGGTGGATCAATGGCAGATGGAATGTAACTCTGATAACTAAGGTGATGCACTTTGGCAGAAGGAACTAAATGGGGAATACGCAATGAATTGTAGCACACAAGAAAGATCATAGGGAGCTTTTCCACACATTCTTGAATGTGACATGGGAGAATAAAAGGTTACGTAAAAAGTCAATGGAAGCAGTAGGCATAACCTTTACTCATCGAGGCATAGATTACAAGATCGATGTAGCACTTTGTTGAGGCCAATATGGAATACTATGTGGAGTTCTGGGAGCCACATTACAGGAAGGATGTGATTATTCTGGAGGGGGTGCAGAGATTCACCTGGATGTTTCCAATGCTGGAGCATGTCAGCTATGGAGAGAGGCTGAATAAGCTCGGATTGTTTAGTTTGAATGAGAGAAGGCTGAGGGGGACGTGATTCAGAAGGATAAGATTAGAGGGACATGGACAGGGTAGATAGACAGTAGCTGTTCCTTTTAGTCAATTGGCAAGAACAGGGGAGCACACGTTTAAAGGGAAGGATTTGAGGTTTAGAGATGATTCGGGGATTGTTTTTCACCCAAAGGGTCATGGAATCTGGAATGGACTTCCGAAGGTGGGGCAGTTATCACGGGTAATCTCACAACCATTAAAAATTATTTGGACGAGCACTTGAAGTGTCATACCATTCATGGCTACGGGACTGATGTAGGAAATTTGGAATAATATAAATCGTGCTGTATTTTTGATGGTACAGAGACTATGCTTCTGTGATTGTATGTCTGTGGAAGGTCAATCATTGAACAGCTTAAGACAGCAACTAATGGGCTTTGGAAGAGTACATTAACAAGCCTGAAATGTAAAATCTTCTCAACGTACAATATACCAAGGTGAAATGTTGGAGAAGATAATTGTAGCTTCCTTACAGTCCAAAACCAACGAATGGAGAAGAGGAAAATGGCAGACTATGAAGCATCTACTTCAGTTCTGCCTTCATGATAGGATATTTAAAAAATGCTTCCAAACAATTTGAGGTCTACTGAGAAAGAAAGGAAATACAATCAATCACTAACTAAGCAGTTTTGGAGAAAGAATTTGTACTGAAATCTGATAAATCCCCATGGAATGATAATCTATATCTCTGATTCCTAAAGAAGGTGGCCATGGGAATAATGGATACTCTGCTTTCCGTGTTCCAAATTCCAGGTGATTGAATTGACAGATTTGAGAGCAGCAAATGGAATCCTAATATTTCTAAAGGAGGCAGGGAGACAGCAGGAAATTACCGTCTGCTTAGTACCAGAGAAGCAATCAGGACAATACAAGAGTCTATTAGAAAGAACGCTTTGCCAGGGAACTTTGAGAATAATGTTAATTTGAAAGTAATGAACATGGATCAAGTGAATACCAAATTATTAATGGAGAATAATATTGAAGATTCCGACTGCGAAATAAATTATGGCGAAGCAATAGATGCAGTGAATTTGAATTTTCAGAAACATTTTTGATGATGTCCCAAGTGTAGTGTTGTGACAATGCTACTCCTTTAACAAGGTTATGCTGTCATTGTTTTTCTTTCATAGCAGTCTGAAAAGCAGCGAATCCAAAGAGTCTGGGTTTGACAACTTGGGAATGCTTTCAAGTTGAAAATTAAAACACGTACAATGAGGAGCGAGCTATGCTAGATCCGGTCCTGTGTAATGAGACAGGAATAATTAATGACCTCTTAGTTAGGAATCAACTTGGAAGGAATGATGACAGTATGGTTGAATTTAAAACACAGATGGAGAGTGAAGATAAAATTTAATACCAGGGTCCTGTGCTAAAACGAAGGAGACTACAACAGAATGGAGGGAGGACTTGGCAAAAGTGAAACTGGAAACAAATACTTTATGGTGAGAGTTGACGAGCAGTGGAGGATTTTCAAAGGATTTTTTCAAAGTCCTAAGCAAAAGTATATTCAGTGAAAAGGAAAGACTCTCAGAAAAGGGGCAGTCTGCTGTGGGCGTCTAAGCAAATACGCAAGGCTATGAAATTGATAGAGATGGAATGCAAAGCGGTCAAGAACAGCAGGAACCTAGAAGATTGGGAAAAGATTAAAGATCAACAGAAAGCCACGAAAAAAGCTATAAAGAAAAGTAAGATAGAACACGAGAAAAAAAAAATAGGACAGAATATGAAAACAGATAGCAGATGATTCCCTAAATATATAAAATTAAAATGAGTGGCTAACTTCAATGTTGGTCCTTGAGAGGATAAGAAGGAGCATTTAGTTACAGGATATGATGAAATGGCTGAGGCCTTGAACAGGTATTTTGTATCAGTCTTCATAGTGAACGACACTAATAACATGCCAGTGATCGACGAAGAGATTAAGATTCTAGATTAGAGTGGTGTTGGTAAAGCACAGCAGTTCAGGCAGTATCTGAGGAGCAGAAAAATCGACGTTTCGAGCAAAAGACTTTCATCAGGAATGCTCTGAACTGTTGTGCTTTACCAGCACCACTCTAGAATCTGGTTTCCAGCATCTGCAGTCCTTGATTTTACCAAAGAGATGAAGGTAGGTGAGGACTTGTGAACAATCATTATTACAGAGGAGGTAGCATTGGGCAAGCTAATCGAGTAATGGAGATAAGGTTAGACGAATCCCCTGGCCCTGATGTAATGTATCCCAGGGTACTAAAAAGATAGCAGGAGAAATAACAAGTGCACTTGTGGTAATTTTCTACAATTTGCTGAACTCTGGGGTCGTCCCAGCAGATTGGAAAACAGCAAATGGGACGCCATTGTTTAAAAAGGCAGGTAGATAAAAGTTGGGGAATTATAAACCAGTTACCTTAATCTGAGTAGTGGGGAAGATGCCTTGACAATATTATCAAGGAAGAAATAGCAAGGCATTTTGATAGAAAACGGCCCATTGCACAGATGTAGCAAGGATGCATGAAGGGCAGATCATGCTTAACAATCTTTTGGAAATCTACGAAGACATTACGAGCAAGATAGACAACGAGGCAGCAGTGGATCTGGTGTATCTAGGTTTCAAAAAGGCTTTGACAGGGTGCCACATAGTAGGCTGCTGCATAAGATCAAGATGGATGGCGCTACGGCTGAAGTATTAACATGGATAAAAGATTGGTTGACTAACGGGAAGCAAAGAGTGCATATAAATGAGTGCTATCCTGGCTGGCAATCAGTGCTGAGTGGTGTGCCTCAGGGATCAGTGTTGGGGTTGGAATTATTCACAATGTATATAGATGATGTGGAGTTGGGAGCATGCGTAGTTGGCTAAAGTTTGCAGATGCCACGAAGATGAGTGGTAGACCAAAGTGTGCAGAGTACTGTGAAACTTTGCAGAGGAAAATAGTTACATTGCATGAATGAGTATAGGTCTGGCAGATGGAATACAATGTTAAATATGAAGTAATCTATTTTGTTAGGAGTACCAGGAAAAAGGATTATTACTTGAATTGTAAAAACGTTACAGCATGCTGCTGTGCAGAGGGACCTGGCTGTCCTTGTGCATGAATCACAGAAGGTTGATCTGCAGGTACATAAAATAATTAGGAACGTAAATGGTATTTTGTTCTTCATTGCAAAAGGGGTTGAATTTAAAAGCAGGAAGGTTATGTTACAGCTGTACAGGGTGCTGGTGAGGTCATACCTGGAGTATTGTGAGCAGTTTTGGCCTCCTTCCTTGCAAAGCAATGTACTGGCAGTGGAGGTTATGCAGAGGAGATTCACTCTGGTGAATCTGGAGTTGAGGGGGTTGTCTTATGAGCAGAGACAGAGTAGATCAGCATTATATTCATTGGAATTTAGAAGAATGAGGGGAGGATCTTATAGAAACATAAACAATATTATGAAGGGAAGAGGTTAGAAAAAAGTAGAGAGGATGGTTCCACTATCAGGTGGAGCTAGGACAAGATGGAATAACCTCAATATTAGAGGGAGCAGATTTAGGATTGAATTCAGAAAGAACCTTTTCACCCAGAGGCTTGTAATTCTATGGAATTCCCTGCCCAGTGAAGTAGTTGGCGCTACTTCAATAAATGTTTTTCGAGCTGAGATAGATATGTTTTGAACAATCAAGTAAATAACGGATACGGTCAGAGTGCGGGTAAGTGGACATGAGTCCACGAGTCGATCAGCCTTGATGTTACAGAATGGCTGAGCAGGTTAGAAGGACCAGATGGCCTACTCCTGCTCCTAGTCCTTCTGTTCTTATGAAAGGGGCGTGGCCAGTTCTCCCAGCGCAGACCCTCTGCTTTGATTTGTTTGGACTGATTTTTCACAGACTGGCTGTTTACTGAAAGCAGGCAGCCAGTTGTGAAGCTATCAGGCCAAAGAAGAAGTTCCATGCTGATCCCCCCGCCCCCTCTCTCTGATATCTCTCCTGGAAGAAACTGGGTTGAATTTTTCCTTTCGAATTTTCCATGGGGTGTTTATGGCGATTGTTTCAAGTACTTCGAACAACACCTTAGATTATTTAGATACAGATTACTTACAGTGTGGAAACAGGCCCTTTGGCCCAACAAGTCCACACCAACCCCCCAAAGAGCAACCCATCCAGATCCATTTGTCTACATTTACCCCTTCGCTCTGCGCAATTGAGCATGGCCAATTCAGCTAACCGGCGCATTTTTGGACTGTGCGAGGAAACCGGAGCACATGCAGGAAACCCGCGGAGAATTTGCAAACTCCACACAAACAGTTGCCTGAGGCAGTAATTGAATTCGGGTCCCTGGCGCTGTGAGGCAGCAGTGCTAACCACTTTGCCACGGTACCACCCAATGGCTTTCAACCAATTTCAGATTCTCGGTTGAGAAGTGAAGTGCTACTGAAGACCAGAAAGCTTCACCTGGACGATTAGCTGAGTAGCCAACTTTTAATATTTTTTAATATTTATTTATAAAACTTTAAAATGAGAAAAGCTGGGAAAAGTCACTTTAGTTCTACCTACTGTGGAACTAGTAGCATGGAAATGGCTTTTAATTGGCTGTCTCTTGGTATTGTCATCCCTAATCATGTCACACAGTAATGCCCCACATCTATGTAGGCTGAATTGAAAGTCAGTTCTTGGTCTTCCCATGTACCCACTCCTTATGAATTTAATTTGCTTACATCATTAAGTTAGGATAATCTGTTGGGTTTTCGGATAGGTTGTTATTCTGCATGCTATTCTCTTCTGTTTGTGTTTCATTCCGTAACCTTGAAAATAAATTCTGTTTTATTTAAAACTAAGTGGCTTAACAAGCTGCGTCACTCCTGGAATATCTTCCTTACACCTGCTTAAGGCAAGAAGCAAAGTTTGAGTCTGCACTACTTCCTTAAAAAGACTTGAGGTGTTCTGTCCTGGCCCATAACAGTGTGCAACAGTGTGATCTAATATACTGGCATGGGTTGAGAATGGTAGAGAGCTGAAAGAAAAAGTGAGTCAGAATAAACAGTTCCTTTTTTTTGGAGTGGAAAGCAATTACGAGCAGGATGATCCTGGAATTGATGTTTGGCACCCATCTATTCAGGAAGTAGATTAAACATCTGCTCTGGGGTACTAAATGGAATGTTTCAAAATCTGCTGATGGTAGCAAACTGAGAATTGATTGGATGAGGCGGATGTAAAGAAGTTAAAGGTAATTGAGACACGTGGAGGAAATGGGCAAATACGTGGCAGATGAACAGCAATGTGGATTGACGTAACACTGAACATTTTGGTTGGAAAAATATAATATCAGGCTAGCATTTCAAAAGGAATTGATGTGAAATGTTGGTCGATGAAGATAGTAACGTGCATACTTTGTTGACTTCTTCACTGAACTCTGAGGTCCATTCACGGCAGTGCATTCTGAAGCCAGACGTCAATACTGGGATTGGCACTGGCACGCTGCCCCATGTACATAGACCCACCAATTGAGTATATGTAACATTGAAAAGGATCTGGATCTCCCTGTACACCAGTCACTCAAAGCATTATTGGAGCAACTGAAAGCCGTTAGGAAGGTAAATGATGTGTTGACCTTCATTTCCGGGGAATTTGAGTCCAGAAATAAGGGTATTTTATTACAGCTCTACTTGACCTTGGTGAGACCCCATCTCGAACTTTGTGCAGTATTGTGTGCAGTTTTGGTCTCCTTACCTAATGAAGGACAAACCTGACATTGAGGGAGAGCAGCAAAGAATGACCAGACTGATCTATAGGATGACAAACTTGTTGTGGGAGCAGAGTTTGGGGCGACTGAGTCTGTATTCCATGTGGTTTAGGAAAATGAGTGAAGATCTCAGTGAGATATATAATACTCTGACAGGGCGAGATTTATTGGAAGCAGGGATGATAATTCACCTCCTGGGACGTCTAAAACAAGCAGCCACAATATTAGGTACGGCCAGGGCACTCTGCATTGAGATGAGAATAAATGTCTGAACTCACAGACTGGTGAATCTGGGAATTCTATGCTACACAAGCCTGTGGAAGGCAAGGCACTGAATTTCGTTAAGTATTTCTTGACACTAAAGGGACAAGGTTGCAGCAGAAGTTTGGTGTGGGGAGAAAGGATCAACCATCGTTATATTGAATGGGGAAGCAAAATTGATGGACCGAAGTTCGTAATTCACATTGTTCCAATAATTAATCACTTCAAAGGATATACAGTATGCAGTGTTTGGGAAAAAAATTGAAGAGATGTTAGACCGAAAACTAGAATGGGGGAGGCTCAATGTGTTGAATGACCTATTCCTTCCCCAATGTTTCTGTGCAGTCTGTGTGAAAACTCTATAACTGTGTCACAAGCTCTCAGCTGTTAGGAAGGAGGCATCTTCTGGATCAACAGGACTGTGTTTCCCATTACCTTTTCTCATACCGAGATTGGTGCTGGGTGTTCTGTTCAATTTTATCCATTAAGGGCTCGGAACAGTTTGATACAATAGAATGTCTTGCTTGGCATTTTAGAGACCGTTGAAGAGTTTTCCACATGTCTATCGTCTGGAGGCACTTTTCGGCCAGAATAGGAAAGCAGGGGAGATTCACTGCCTGAAATTACATTGGGAAGGCAATTGGTGTTTACAATCGACTTTGCTTCAAGGTCACTGTTACTGACAGCAGATTTTAGATTTCGATATTTTATTAGTTGTTTTTAACTTCCACCAGCTGCCAGAGCATTAGCCTGGTCGGGATTGGTAATCCAGTGACATTTCCACAACAGCACCATCTCCACATGGGGACCAATCGGAAACCACACTGAGCAGATAATTTCTGTGCTGCTTGACAGCTCTGTCAAAAATAACTCACACATTTTTGTCTTTCGTGATGGGACTGAGGGGGTGGTAAATGGTCAGATTGTAATTATTCTTCTCTTAAGGGATTGGACATAGTTGAGGAATTTTCCACGTTGCCAGGGAGATATCAGAGTTGGAGCTGGAATGAAACAGTTTCCCAGAGACACGGCTTGTTATGCAGCACAAGTCTTCAGTCCTATTGCAGGAATGGTGTCAGGGCCCATTGCCTTTTTCTTACCTACTGTGTTCAGCTGTTTCTTCATGTCACATGCAGCAAATCGAATTGGTTGGGTATCATCTAAGGGATACTTGTGGCTGAGGATGGTGCAGACATTGCATACTGTCTTTTACACTGATGTGCAGCAAAGTTCCATTCTTTCGGGGAATGGCAAAGCAATAACCTAGTGGTATTGAGCTGTTAGTCTAGCGACCCAGGCAATGCTCATGTGACCTCAGTTCGAATACTGCCACAGCAAATGGTGGAATTCAAATCCAATAAATATTTGGAATTAAGAGTCTAATGATGATCAAGAAACAGTTGCTGATTGTGTGAGAAACCCATCTTGTTCACAGATGCCCTTTCGGGAAGGAAACTGCCATTCATTCCTGCTCTGGCCTACATGTACCTCCAGACCCACAGTAATGTGTTTGACTCTTAACTACCCTCCGGGCAATACAAGATGACCTATCCAGCGACACACTAATCCCATTGAATAATTTAAAAAAATAATATTTGTGGAGTCCTCTTCTTTCGTCAGTAGTTTCATAGTTCAACTCCATTTCTGACTAGCTGTGGCAGGACTGCAGAGCTTCGATCTGATCTGTTTGCTTTGTAATCATTTCGTCCTCTCTATCAGATGTTAGTCCTGTTGTTTGCAATGTATGTGAGTAGTCAAGTGTGGTAGCTTTAAATGGGTTGCCATCAGTTTTAGGTCCACACGGCTCTGACCCTGGTATGTTCACCTCCACTCGTGACTGAAACATCATTCAGCTTAATGAGAATAATGGACTGAGGAATTACCCTGGGCAAGAGGTTACAGATTGTAACTCAGTACAACTCTCCTTCTGTCCAATTGTGATCTACACTATTACATGAATTCCCGGGTTTGCGCTGCAACTTCTGCAATGCAATTCTGCTGTCTATCGCCCAATTCATACAGAGACCCATTGACCTGCACCCCGTGAGCTACTCTGGTTTCTGATGTGGTCGCACTTCCATTTTCATATTCTCATTCCTCTGAGCGTTTGTTTATTGTGTCACACCTCTTATTTTCTTGTTTTTCAAAACTCCAAAACGCATTCCGTGAGGTAGCACCAAGGCTCAGTGTTTAGTGCTGCTGCCTCATAGCGCTAGGGACCCAGGTTCGATTCCATCCTCTAGCGACTGTCTTTATGGAGCTGGCGCATTCTCCATGTGGGATTCTTCTGAGTGCTTTGGTTCCCTCCCACAAACCAAAAATTTGCAGGTTAGGTGCATTATTCAGGGGTAAATATAGGATAAGAAAATGGGTGTGCTTGGTTTACTCTTCAGAGGATCGGTGTGGACTTGTTGGGCTGAAGGACCTGTTTCCACAGTGTAGCGATTCTAATTCTAACATTCATCTGAACGTTTTCCCTTGCAGTTATGCCACTTTCGGTGCTTAAATTGAATGTGCTTCACTCTGCTTCTCTCCATGACTTTCATTAAGAACTCTGTAGTGTCAATGATTCCAGTCGTATGTAGTTTCAGAACCAAGATATTTGTGCATCTTTTGTTAATTTACACTTCCCAGTGGAGATAGAAGAGGTGAACGGGCATGTGTTGCAGCTTCTGTAATTGCATGGGAATGTGTCATGGGGAGTTGGGAAGTGTTCAGGATGATGGAGGGTGTTACAGAAGAAATGGTCCCTATGAAATGCTGTCAGTGGTCGCGAGAGAAGATGTGTTTGATAGTGCTGTCCCATTGGAGATGGTGGAATGATGGAAGATGATTCTGTGAATGTGGATTCTAGTACAGTAGAAGTGAGGACGAGGGGAGATCTATCATTGTTCTGGTAAGGAGGGGACGGAGTGAGGACAGAAGCGCGGGAGTTGTGATAGTCACAGCTGAAGGCCCTGTTCAATGGAATTAGCGGACTTCTGATTTGAAGGAAAAGGCGGTCACATCAGTGGCAGTTCACTGGAATGTGGCGTCATCAAACAGAAACAACAGAGATGGAGAAACTGGGAGAATGGAGTCAGCTTCCGCTGATCATGTGTTCAGCTACATGCAGAAGTCCCCCCTGAATGATTGAAAAGACTTAGACATCTAAATTAAGGCTTTCTGTCTCACATCTGATCTGAAGCGGGATGTGGAAGTAGACCCAGAGGAAGGTCAGTGGGTATACCTGGGCAGACATTCAAGCAGATATCCAATAACGCTAAGAAATTGTTGTTTCTGTTCAAAAAGAAGGACTCGATTAGAAGATGTACCACCATGGTTGACAAGGATACCATGATGAGCATTAGTGTAGGGCCAGATTTAGGATGTTTATTTCAGGGCCCATAAGCAGATGTGGGGCATGACTTTCAGCTGTGATTCCTGAATTCTCCCCAGAAACCCCTGTCACTGCTGCTCCATCCTCTTCCCTGCTCCTCTCCTTTCCTGATTCCAGGTTCTCCATCTCAAATTACAGAGCACATTCTCTCACATTATGGTCCCTCCCCACTTCACCTGAAACTCGTTCCAGTCTACCTTCCCTGCACTAGCATCAATCTGCGTTTTGTGCTGCCACCTTGCCACTGGTCTCAGTGTGGCTCAGCCTCACTATTCATGCTGTTTTACACCTCCCATTCACATCTCACTCTGGAAAGTTTCATTGTTGGAGTAAACCGTATTGAAAACACCATTCTCCCTTTGCACTGAATTCACATTGTGATCCCAAATCCAAAAAGTACACCCAGCCTTCATCTCACTATGCTAAAGGTGCATGCTGACCGTATGGTATAAGAATTCTTTTTTTTTAACATAGAACTGGCCAAATATACGTTTTCACTGTTGAGATCATCACCCCCTTTAGACAAAGGAATTTGTTTGCTTGACGTCTCATGAGCACGAGTAAGAATTGCAAGCTGCCTTAGTATTGTAACATGGAGAAAAACAAATTACATTATGAAGTTTGGGCAGTGTGTTGTTTACCTGTCACTTTTAATACTGTTACAAATTTGCAGTGGTTATCTTTAAATGTTTGCTCTTGAAGCTAGAATCAGATGGAGTGTTGAGGGGTGACATTCTCGAAGTTTTAATATCATGGGAGGCATGGATAGGGAGAATAGCCAAGGTCTTTTTGAGAGGACAGGAGAGTCCAAACATAGATGACGTAGCTTAAGGTTAAAAGGAGGAAATTTAAAAGGGACAAATGGACAACATTTTCGCACAGAGGGTAATTTGCTTATGGAATGAGCTGCCAGAGGAAGATGCAAGTGCAGCTACAACAGTTCAAAGACATTTGGACAAATATATAAATGGGAAACGTTCAGAAGCATATGGGCCAAATGCAAGCAGATGAGTCTAGTTTCGTTTGGAAAACCTCGTCAGCATGGACAAGTTGGACCAAAGGGTTTGTTTGTGCACGATATGACTGTATGAATCAAAGGAAGCAAGGAAAAAGGGAAGAAAGATATGATGTAAGAAAACTGGCAAGAAATATAAAAGCAAGCAGTGCAAGCTTTAATATGTATATAAAGAAAGTTCAAGATGAATGTATGCCCTTTGGTAGAAATGAAGTCAGGAAAATATATTGAGGATGTTTGGAGGGTATGCCTAGAGGGAACAGACAGATAATTTACACCAGAATTTTATATCATTCCTCACATTAGAAGGCACTGTAAGTATTTCAATGATATAATCAAAATAGCAATAAGAGGGAAGTTAGTGAACTGCCTCTAACAAAAGGAAAAAGGCTTTTTAATAAACAGATAAGAGTAAGGGTACGCAGGTCAGCAGTAATCCACAGTTGGTTTTAAAAGCGGCGGTTACAGAGTGACTGGTGTTCCTGTGAGAAATATTTCATAACTCTTTGGATTGCAGGAATTTTCCAGTGAAACTGGAGACCCTTCAATGGGGCGCCTGTTTTCAAGAAAACAGCGAGACTGAAAGCAGTAACCATTTAGCCTCAATATTATTGTTGGGAATCTGCTAGAGTCTATTATTAAGGAAGGAATTGCAGGACAATTAGAAAAAGCTTCATGCAAAGTCAACATGGTTTTGTGAAAGGCGATCTACATTTTGCCTGTAAAATCATGCAAAGTTTTTTTTCTGGAGATCCCTGAGAATGTAAAAAAAGGACATGATAAAGGGGATCTGGTAGATACGAGGCTTTCTCAAGATTTTTCATAAGGTTTCACGAAAAAAGACTTGTTACACAAGACAGAAGCTCATAATTTGACAGCTAATATATTAGCATGGGATGACGGTTGGTTAACACATAGAAATCAGACTGTCAGGGTTAATGGATCTTCCTGATGAATCTATCTGCTGGAGTATCACAAATATCAGTCCAATGCAAGATTTAGTTACAATCTATACTGAAAGCCGGAGCTGAGTGCAATATATATCCGAGTTTGAGGATGACACTGAGAACCAAAAGGCAGACTGTTACTTAATGGAGAAGACACCCGCAAAAGGATCAGTGCGAAGGGATGGGATTGTTTTTGTGTCTGAAGCATAACGTCAGCATGCTGATGCAGCAAATAACTAGGTTGGTTCATTAGGCGGGTTCCTGGAATGAAAGGGATTAATTATTGAGTACATCTAAAATGGTGAGGCGTTTATTCATTGTGGTTGAAATGAATGTGGATGATATTACTGAAATGGACAAGAGGAAGAGGGGGCTTGACAAGGTAGCTTTCGAGAATGTGGATCAATTCCAGGGCAGAGAGCCGAACTTAGGGTTGGAGATACAAAATAAGGGAAATCGATACAAAGAAACGTCTTCTTTCAGAAGAGAGTGAATGCCTGGAATTCCCTAACCCAGAGGTTGTGGAGACTGGGTCACTGAATGTATTTACAGACTGGCTGGATTGGGTTTTGACATATCAGCGAGTTGAGGGATACAAGGGGTTAGCGGGAAAGTGGAGTTGAGCCCTGAAGTAGTTCAGCCATGTTCTTATTAAATGACAGTGCAGGCTTGAGGGGCCGAATAGCCTGCTTCTGTTTCTATTTCTTACGTTCTTATGTTATTCTTCTGGAAAGTAACTGTTTTTTTCCCTGAAAATGGTGTTGTACAATGGTGCATTCAGGGAGAGCAGAGGATTTGTTTGAGCTCACGCTGGTTGCGGGGAGAAGGCTGTATTCACAGCGAATGTGGGTCTGTAACAAGACCCACACCTGGAGCAGAAGTTACAGAGACAGGAAACCTGAAAAGAGGGATTGAGGTGAGGGTCAATTCCTGACTCAGCCTGGATTTTCCAATTAAATTTCCCAAACTATATCTAACCATCGGGGTGACCTCGATCTGCCCCTGTGTAGCAGGCTCGAAGGGCTGAATGGAACATCAGAACATAGGGCTGAGGGACACGAGTGGGACATTCGGCCCTTTGACACTACTCCACCAGTTGATAAGGTCGTGGCTTATCGCATTGTGGTCCCAGCTGCACTTTTCACTCCAAGCAGCATTATCCACTTTCTATGGAAAATCAGATGAAGCCAGCCTCGACATAATAAAAAGCTTCATTCATCCCATACTTCTGGGAAGGAGAATTCCTACGTGAATAAATCCCCACTTTGTGAATTTCTCCTCACTCTGGTTCTGACTGAGGTTGGAGGGTGTCACTGTTTCCTTTTCTAGTCCCACTCCTTCACTACTCACATCACATTTTAAATGTGACCAGATTGGTGAAATGGCCGATGATAAAAGTCTTAGACTGGGTCAGGTTCAATGATAAGAACAAGTCAAGCAGATTTCTTTAGTCAGACACAAGTAACTATTATAACTAATGGAGGAGCATGGTTGATCTGTGTTTCACACTGCTGCCTCACATCACCAAGGAGCTGGACTCAATTCCAACCTCAGGGGTCCTGTATGTGGAGTTTGAACATTCTCCCCGTGTCTGTGTGGGTTTCATCCCAGTGTTCCAGTTTCCTTCCACAGTCAAAGAATGTGCAGCCTAGAGTGGATTGGCCATGCTAATTTGCCCATAGTGACCAGGGATGTGTATGTTAGATGTGTCAGTCATGCGAAATGCATGGTTACATGGATAGGATGGGGGCAGGTCTGGCTGGGATGCTGTTCGCTGGGTCAGTGTGGATTTGATGGGTAGAATGCCCACGGTTGAGGTTCTAGAACAATATCAAAAAGTTTGGACTATACAAATACCCAACGGATATCTACCTGATACACTCTGCTGAAGGCTTTGTATGTTTCAGTAAGATCACCTCTCTTTCGATGAGTAACCATAACATAAGACCTTCATCCCTGGAATACATGAAGTGGAACATCGCTGAACTGCTTCCAATGTAATTGTATCCAATCTCAGGGAAGTAGACAAAAACTCACCTCACACCCCAGGTGAGGTTTTTTTTTGCTTTCTCAGTGCTATGAGTTTTTGGAACTCTCTTCCCCGCAGACCATTGGAGGCAGAGTTATTGAATATTTTTGAGGCACAGACAGAATGTTCCTAAGTAGCAACAGAGTCAAGGATTATCAAGGAATGGGCAGCGATGTGCACCATGGGGAAATGTTGACTGTGGTAAAAAATGACACTGCTTCAGAACATCCGGCAAAATGAAATGGTAATCTAGAAAACATTTTAAAATGCTAACAGTGATAGAACAGAGTTCCAAGGATCAGAGAGCTGCTCTGTCATTAGAGAGAGACCACTTGTGGTCGTTTAAGCTGAGGGTCACCACGCCTCGAGTGATGGGTTGAGGATGAGACAGCGTCCCCATCATGGTAACCTCTGTGACTGTGGTGAAGTGAACCAGCGCTGCTGGCCTCCATCTGCATCGCAAACCAGCCGTCCAGCCAACTGAGTGGGAGACAGTGTAACTGTTACAGACAGAAACAGGCACAGGCAAAGGGCAAGAGAAACAGTCATAACAATGAAAAAGTTACAATTCAGGTAACGGTCAAAATAACGACTGAGGGTAAAAACGTTCTCTGCTAGAAATTGTATTTTATAATGAGACAAGTATTTCAAATCCGTCTTTGGCTGAATACGATAGGGTAAGACATATGAAATAACCAGAATTACTAAGTGTGACTGGATATCGATAACGTGTAGATTTTTGATTGCTCTGTGTAAAATGTTCTTACCATTACATAGACAAAGAAAGCTGGTGGAATATATTGTTGGGAGAGTGCGCCCCCATGGGAAAAGCCCTCGAGCAGGCGCTTGAAGAAAACCGGAGTAAAAGTGCCTGAGTGTCGGAGGTCAACGACTCTGGTGTGTCTGGCTCGTATAAGTGTGGAAAGTGTGTTCACGTTCAGCTACTGACCGAGCATATTGCAGCACTGATGAAAGAACTCGAGGACCATTGGCTCATCCGAGAGAATGAGATCTTTCTGGACAAGACCTTCAGCGAGATTATTACACTGACCATACCAGAAAAGAGCAGAAGAGAGCAGACGATGAGGAAGGCGGAGAGGAGACCCCGGGGTGTAAGAGACTCCGGGGGAAGTACCTGTCGGGAACAAGTTGAATCTTTTGGAAACAGTAGAGACAGATGACACTGCCAGTCCACGAGGCGGCCAGGTCCATCAATCAAAAGTTGGCGTGGAGGCACAGCGGAAGAGTCGGACATCACACAGAGCTGTGGTAATAGGGGACTCCATCGTGAGAGGAACTGAACGGGGATTTTGTGGCAGCAGACGGGACTTAAGGATGGTTTGTTGCCTTCCTGGTGCCAGGGTTAAAGACATCACAGACAGAGTGCAGGAAATTCTCAAGGACGAAGTTGAAGAGCAAGAGGCGGTCGTACATGTCGGCACAAATGATGTCGGAAAGAAGTGGAAGAACATACTACAGCGGGACTTCAGAGAACTAGGAAGAAGACTGAAAAGCAGAACGTCCAAGGTGGTTATCTCGGGTTTGCTTCCAGTTCCTCAGGGTGGTGAGGCCAGAAACAGGGAGATAATGGATTTGAACACGTGGCTGGGAAACTGGTGCAGGAAGCAAGGATTTAAATTCTTGGATAACTGGGGTATATTTTGTTGTAAGCATATATTGTACAAGAGAGACGGTTTGCACCTTAATAGATTAGGGACCAGCATTCTGGCAGGCAGGTTTGTTACTGCAACACAGCTGCGTTAAAACTAAGTATCGGGAGGGAGAGGACAAACTGGATGTTTTAGAAGGAAATTGAAGGGAAAATTAGAACAAGGGAAATCAAGAAAGACAATAGTATCAATGAGGCAGAAAACTCAAAAAGGGATCATGTTGTAAGGTTGAGTGAAATAGGAGTTGATGGGAAGGGTGAGGGCAGTAACAAATTAAAAACACTATACATGAATGCACGAAGCATTAGAAATAAGATGGATGAGCTTGAGGCTCTTTTGGAAATTGGCAAATACGATATTGTGGGGATAACTGAGACGTGGCTTCAAGTGGACAGGGCCTGGGAAATGAATATACAAGGCTACACGTGCTATCATAAGGACAAACTGATCGGCAGAGGGGGTCGGGTGGCCATGTTGGTAAGGGATGACATTCAGTCCCTTGCGTAGGGGGACCTAGAATCAGGGGATGTAGAGTCAGTGTGGATAGAGCTGAGAAATTCTAAGGATAAAAAGACCCTCTTGGGAGTTACCTACAGGCCCCCAAACAGTAGTCTGGATGTCAGATGTAAGTTGAATCAGGAGGCGAAATTGGCCTGTCGCAAAGATGTAACTACAGTTGTTATGGGGGATTTCAACATGCAAGTAGATTGGGAGAATCAGGATGGTATTGGACCTCAAGAAAGAGACTTTGTGCCTCCGATATGGATTCTTAGAACATCTGGTGCTGGAGTCTAACAGGGAGAAGGCAATTCAGGATCTGGTATTGTGCAACGAATCAGAATAAATCAGTGACCTCGAAGTGAAGGAGCCGTTGGGAAGTAGTGACCATAATACAATAAGCTTCAATCTGCAATTTGAGAGGGAGAGGGTACAATCGGAAGTGACAATATTTCTGTTGAATAAAGGGAAATATGGAGCTATGAGGGAGGAGCTGACCAAAGTTCAATGGTTTAATTCCTTAGCAGGGATGAAAGTGGAGGAACAATGGCAGATATTTCTGTGTATAATGCAGAAGATGCAGGATCAGTTCATTCCATAAAGGAAGAAAGATCCTAGGAGGAGGCATGGGCGGCCGTGGCTGACGAGGGAAGTTAAGAAAGATATAAAGTTAAAAGAGAAAAAGTATGACATAGCAAAGAAAAGTGGGAAAACAGAGGACTGGAAAGCTTTTCAAGAAGAACAGAGGATTACTAAGAAGGAAATACGCAGAGAAAAAATGAGGTCGAAGGAAAACTGGCCAAAAATATAAAGGAGGATAGTAAAAGCTTTTTCAGGAATGTGAAAGGCAAAAAAAATGGTTCAGACTAAAGTTGATCCCTTGAAGAGAGAAACAGGGGGATATATTACAGGAAACAAAGAAATGGCAGAAGAATTGAATTGGTACTTCAGATTTGTGTTCACTGGGGAGGACACAAGCAATCTCCCTGAGGTAACAGTGGCTGAAGGATCTGAACTTAAGCGAATTAATATTTGCCAGAAATTGGTGTTGGAGAGACTGTTACGTCTGAAGTTTGATAAGTCCCCGGGGCCTGGTGGTCTGCATCCCGGGGTACTGAAGGAGGTGGCTCAAAAAATCGTGGATGCGCTGTTGATTATTTACCAGAGTTCGATAGATTCGGGATCAGTTCCTGCGGATTGGTGGGTGGCTAATGTTACCACTTTTTAAGAAAGGTGGGAGAGAGAAAACAGGAAATCACAGACCAGGTAGTCTAACCTCAGTGGTGGGAAAGATGCTGGAGTCTATTATAAAGGATGAAATTACGACACATCTGGAATCGTAGTAACAGGATAGGTCAGAGTCAGCATGGATTTATGAAGGGGAAATCATGCTTGACTAATCTTCCAGTATTTGTTGAAGATGTAACTCTGAAGATGGACGAGGGAGATCCAGTAGATGTAGTGTACCTGGACTGTCAGAAAACTTTTGATAAAGTCCCACTTAGGAGGTTAGTGAGCAAAATTAGGGAGTATGGTACTGGGGGCAAAGTACTGACTGGGATTGAAAATTGGTTGGCTGATACGACACAAAGAGTAGTGATAAACGGCTCCATTTCGGAATGTCAGGCAGTGTCCAGTGGGGTACCTCAGGGATCAGTGATGGGACTGCAGCTTTTTACAATATATGTTAATGATATCGAAGATGGTATTAGTAATAACATTAGCAAATTTGCTGATGATGCTAAGCTGGGTGGCAGGATGAAACGTGAGGAGGATGTTAGGAGATTGCAGGGTGACCTGGACAGGTTAGTTGAGTGGTCAGATGCATGGCAAATGCAGTTTAATGTGGATAAATGTATGGTTTTCCACTTCGGTGGCAAGAACAGGAAGGCAGATTGCTACCTAAATGGAATTTAGGTAAAGGGGCAGTACAGAGAGATCTGGGTGTTCTTGTACACCAGTCAATGAAGGTAAGCATGCAGGTACAGCAGGTAGTGAAGAAGGCTAATAGCATGCTGGCCTTCATAACAAGAGGGATTGAGTATAGAAGCAAAGAGGTTTTTCTGCAGCTGTACAGGGGCCTGGTGAGACCACACCTGGAGTACTGTGTGCAGTTCTGGTCTCCAAATTTGAGGAAAGGCATTCTGCTATTGAGGGAGTGCAGCGTAAGTTCTCGAGGTTAATTCCTGGAATGGCGGGACTATCTTCCGCTGAAAGACTGGAGCAATTGGGCTTGTATATCCTTGAGTTTAGAAGACTGAGAGGGGATCTGATTGAGAAATATAAGTTTATTAAAGGATTGGACACTCTGGAGGCAGGAAACAAGTTTCTGCTGATGGGTGAGTGCCGTACCAGAGGACACAGCTTAAAAATACAGGGTAGACTATTTAGGACAGAGATGAAGAGAAACTTCTTCACCCAGAGAGTGGTGGCTGTGTGGAATGCTCTGCCCAGTCTCTGGATTCATTTAAGGAAGAGTTGGATAGAGCTCTCAAAGATAGTGGAATCAAGGGTTATGGAGATAAGGCAGGAACAGGATACTGATTAAGGATAATCAGCCATGATCATATTGAATGGTGGTGCAGGCTCGAAGGGCAGAATGGTCTACTCCTGCACCTATTGTCTATTGTCTATAACGTCAACTTGCCTGCCCCTCGGATGCTGCCGATTTGCGGTGCTTTTCCAGCCCCTCACTTTTCAACTTTGATCTCGAGCACCTGTCGTCCTCACTTTCCCTCAGCCTCTAATCGTAAGAGCTGGAAGTATTTTCACTCTTTCTGACATATTACTCAACAGCATGATAATTTGTGGAATGGGGACAGAAATTAAGCATTCCCTTGTGTAAAATCAGGTTGCAGTGCCACATCAAGGTTGGGGAAGTAACAGTGAGATTGAGTGGCAGGGTGTCAGTTCCAGGAATGCAGTTTGTTCTTGGGAATGAGTTAGCAGGGTCAAAGGTGGGAAAGGCGCCCCTTGTGGTGGAGAAGCCAAAGTAAGACCAGGGAACAGGGGAATTAAAAGGAAAATACCCCAGGGATTTTTCCAGACTGTGTAGTAACAAGATCCTACTGTCGTAAGTTACAACAGAAAGGAAAACCGAAAGAAAACGCCAAAGGAGTTGATGCACGGAATATTCAGGCTAAAGCATTTCTAGTGGCTGGAATGAACAAGGACATGGTGACTTTTTGTTGTACATGTCATACATACCAAATGGTAGGAAAGTCACAGGCCATATTAAAACCAGCACCTTTGTGGCCAATTCCTGTATTCGAAGAGCTTTTCACGTAAGTTATGATTAGTGGTGGAGCTCCCCTTTTCAAATTAAAGAGGAAACCAATATCTGCTGATCATAATGAATGTGTCCACCAGATTTCCAGGGATAATTCCATTATGGGGTGTTAAGGCAAAAGGGGAGGTGGAGGAGTTGGTAGCTTTCTTTACTCACTGTGGGCTATGCAGTGTGATTCAGTCAGACCAAGGGTCTCATTTTACCAATCAGCTATTTAAGTACATCTTGGATAACTTCGGCATACAGCAGTTTAAATCAAGTGCATCCCATCCCGAATCCCAGGGAGTCTTGGAAAGTTGGCATCAGATGCTAAAGGCAATATTAACAGCGTACTGTCAGAATTACCCGAATGATTGGAATAAAGGCGTCTCATTATATTGTTTGCCATGAGAGATGCCCCAAATAAATCTACTCAGTTTACTTCCTTTGAGTTAATATTCGTACATGAAGTGAGAGGTCCTTTGAAATTAATTAAATATAAATTGACAGGACCGAAGTCGGAGATCCACACTTGGATTATGTGTCACACGTGAGGGAGAAATTAGATGGAGTAGGTGAGTTAGCTAAACAGCACCTGAAGAGGACACAGCATGGAATGAAGCAGGTGGCAGATAGAAACTCTGAAACTTTGACGATTTCCCGTGGGGATGAGGTATTAGTATTGCCACCAGTGGTAGGAAATCCCTTCAAAGCCAGGTTTAGTGCCCCCTTTCAAATGAAAAAAGTGTTGAGTCAGTTCAACTATCTGGTAAAGATAGCAGAGATGACAAAAAAAGTTAGAGTTCGTCACGTGAATGAATAATGCTCCAGATACATTTAAGACTCAGGAACAGAGTTGTGGCCAGATGAACAAATTATGCAGCTTATCTGTATGATGTAGTGACCTTTAGCAAGTGTTTGAAAGCTCACATGTTACAGTTGGCAAAGCATGTTGAACGATTACAAGAAGCAAACTTGGTAATAAACTTAAAGAAAACAGAATTCGCGAAGGCAGAGGGGAAGTTCTTGGGACATTACATTGGACATGGAAGCTTGACCCCATGGAACACAAAGACGAAGGGCTTGGAGAAATTTCCACGACCATCCTCGAAGAAAGAGGTGCTTCGATTTTTCGAACTGCGTGGATTCTATCGGAAGTTTGTTCCAAACTTCAGCAGCGTATTGGCACCACTGATGGATTTACTAAAGATGAACACAGAATTGTGGTGGACAGAACAATGCCAGGAGGCATTTGAGGATTTTAAAGCAGGATTAATCACCGCACCAGTTTTAGCTGCACCAAATATTCTGAAACCCTTTGAAAATTGAGTTTGATGCTCGGGGTATCGTGGTCGGACATGTATTGATACAGAAAGAGGATGATGGAATTGAATGACCAATTGGCTACTTGTCGAAAAAATTCAATATCCACCAGAAAAAAAATGCAACATCTCCATTATTGAAAAAGAATGATTAAGTTTAGCACTGGACTGACAATATTTTTATGTTTGTATGACAAAGGAATTGTCAGAGATGGTTGTGGAGAACGACATACCTCTCGCATTTTTTGGAATATTTAAAGACCAGAATATGAGACTATTTCATTTGAGTCTAATCTTACCGACTTTAACCTTACAAAATGTACATGTTGTGGGTCCTAAAATGTGATAGCAGATGCGTTAACCCCGATTTTATGGAATACGTTTAGATAAAATTTGACTTATTGCAGTGTTATATATATGTGTGCAGAATTAATATATATGGTATAGCTGAGATCAATACTTTTGTAATTCATAATAATGGTATTAAGAATTAGAGGAAAAGAAATGAAGCCATCTTTTCATTCTGCCATTTCATGTTTTGTTTTTGAAGTGGGGAGATGTTATGAAGCCGAAAGCATGTCCGGTCATTTTAAGACAGAACGGGTTTTGCTGAATAGGAAGTACAGCCAGAGATGCAAGCTAAAGTTCAAAATGTTCCACATGTAACACTGAGCTGGGAAATGGAAACCTGAGTTTTGGTTGCTGTTTTGACAACAATTCAAAGACAACCAAAGAGTTTAAATAACGCTCAGGATACCAGAAGCCAACAGAATGTGAATATTATTGTTTGGACACCTGGAAAGCAATCGAATTATGAGAATTATTGTATCGTGGGGAGTATATAAACCCAGCATTTTGAACACTAGAGGGAGAGCCACTGCCATCCTACAGCAGAGTAACTGCTGTAGAGCAGGAGTGCTAACTGGCCATTTCTAACACTCTCTAGCAAAGATACATGTTCATGTCAAACCTACTTGCGTAAAAAAATGACCCAGGAGATCAGCAGCTGAAAGAGTGAACACAGCGGGGAAGATAGAGAATGTGTGGTCTTGAGATTGTGATGTTGCATGGGTTTGGGTTGTGATTGGGTTGTTGGAACAGCATATTTTTACAGAGTCTGAGTCAGATAGTAATTAGCTCAGACAAGAGGGGCTTGTATTTGTGAATAGTTGTTGTTTAGTGTTCACTTTTAAAGTTAAGAAATTAACTTGTTAATTTTTGTTTAAATAGTGGAATGTAGGAGATCTGTGTCACTCATATCTTAACAGTTTAACAAGGTGAGGCGAGCTTTTCTGGATGTTTGGTTTTAATTAACAGAGGGGTTTGACACCACTTTGTAAATGTCCATCCACGCTAACCCCAATTCCCTGCAGTTGGCCCATATCCTTCCAGTCCTTTCCGATCCACATATTTATCCAAATGCTATTGAAATGTTGTTAATGTACCCCCCTCAACCACATCTGGTGGCAGCTCATCCACGTACTAGCCCTCTGTGTAAAGAAGTGGCCCCTCAGGTTCCCTTTTATTCCTTCCCCTTTAACCTTAAACTGATCCCCTCTCGTCCTCGATTTTCTAAACCTTGGAAAAGACTGAGAGTATTCACCCTATCCATATCCCTCATGATCTTATACAGCTCTATAAGGACCCTCCTCAGTCTCTTCCACTCTAAAGAAAAGGACCTACTTGCCCAACCTCGCCCTATAACTCAGACCAATGGGTCCTGGCAATGTCCTTGTAAATTTCTTCTGCACGCTTTCTAATTTCATAACATCCTCCCCATAACAAAGGTGACAAAACTGAATACTCCAAGTGCAGCCTTACCAAAGTCCTGTGTAACTGAAAAATAAATTCCCAACTTCTATACTCAATGTCCTGCCTGATGAAGGCCAGTGTCGCAAATGCCCTTTTCACTGCCCTGTCGACCTGTGACTCCACTCTCAGAGAACCGTGCACCTGAACGCCAAGGTCTCTCTGCCCACTACACCCCATAAGGCTCTCCCATGCACCATGGAACTCCTACCTTGATTTGAGATTCCAAAATGCAAGACCTCACACTTCTATTTTAAATTCCATTTGCCATTTCTCGGCCCACTTGCCCACTTGATTAAGGGTCTGCTGCAATTTGTGATAATCTTCCTCACGAATCACAATCCCACTTATTTTAGTGTCATCTGCGAACTTACTAATCATACCTTGTACATTCTCAACCCAATCATAGATAACAAACAGCTATGGGCCCAGCCTCCAGTCTGACAAGCATCCTTCCACTAAACCCGCTGCATCCTACCATCAAGCCAACTGTGTATCTAATTGGCCAAATCCCCCAACATTCCACGTGATGGAACCTTCCAGAGCAGCCTGCCATGTGAAACCTTATCAAAGGACTTACTGAAATCATTACAGACTACGTTTACCGCTCTTCCCTCGTCAACCTTCTTGGTCACTTCACCAAAGGACTCTCAGAAATTTGGGAAGCATGATCTCCCACTCACAAGTTCATGCTGACTGCTCCGAATCAAACCCTGTGAAAGTAATGGGTGCAGTCAATGGTATGCTGTCCTTCATTGTAAGATGATTCGAGTACATAAGTAAAGCCATCTTCCTGCTGTTGTAGAGCTTTGCTGAGAGAGAACTCGGGGCACTCTGTACAGATTTGATCACTTTTGTAAGGAATGATCTCCTTACCATATAAACCAGTGATGGTATCATGTGAATAAAGTGAAGGAGCTGAGTGTTTAATCTGTAGTACTGTGAGAGACGAGGAAATGGTGATGCTGAAACACGAGGAGTGGTAGCGATCACTTATTTCCAAAAAAGACATTGACAGGGAGAGAAATTCTATACTTTACCCAGGATTGATTGGTTTGATTTATTGTCACGTGTACCTCAGTACAGGGAAACACTTTATTTATGAGCAGTGGAGGAAGATCATAGGAAGCATGGCCAGACAGATCATAGGGTGGAAATAGACTTGGACAGGGTAAGGCATACAGGTTACACTGAACAGGACGTGCACTAGACAAGATCAACATGAACAAGATCACCATTATTTGAACTTAGAGCATCCATTCATCAGTCTAACGTGACTTTCCTAACAGTTTATATGCCTAAATTAACTCTCCCCATGTTATTGTGCAGTCGGCGTGTGAACCCTGTACTGAACGTCAGGTTGCTCACAATCCCCAACAGCAGCCACAATATCTTCTATTTGAAACAGGTAGCCATTCCCACCCACTTCTGCCCTACATAGAGAACACCAGGCTGTCTTCTTGAAGATGGAAGGTGCCTTCTTGAGACTTTACACAAGACATATGGCTTCCCTGCTCACCTCGAGAAAACCACGTTAAAGTCCCACGTGTGTATCATAAGCCACGGAGCCAAGAGGAACACCGTGGAGCAATCTCTCTGTGCAGCCTCTGCTCCAATTGTTCATCATGTTAGAGCATCAATTAGGAGACAGTGAGGACTGCCGATGCTGGAGATCAGAGTAGATAGTGGATTGCTGGAAAAGCACAGCAGGACAGGCAGCGTCCGAGAACCAGGAGAATCGACGTTTCGGGCATAAGACATTCATCAGGAATCAGCATAAATTACCTAATTCTGCCCCCGTGTAAGCGCATTGAGGTGGAAATGGCATCCTTCTGTTCCTGTGTAAGTGGCTCAAGGGACTGACTGGCTACTTCCTCGTCCAATTGGACAGGGCCAAGGGGCTGACTGGGTTCCTGTTTGACAGCTCGATGTGCTGACAAGTGTGACAATGCTGCAGCTTTAAGGGGTCATTTTGTCCTGTTTTTTTTAAGAGAGAGATTGAACGATTGTTACCAAGCTGGCTAGTTAAGACCACTTGAGTAACAGTGAGGGAGGCCATCAAGTCTGAATGGGTGTGGCCAGCTCTCACAGATTAGGATCACTGGGTTTTGGTTTCTCAGTAACATCAGAAACTATTGGGGTCTCCACAAAGTTGGAAGCTTTAAGGAATGTCTCCTAGCTGATACTCTCTCTGAATTTTCTCTTGCTGCTGTTTTTAATTCTTGGATTGGAGAAATGTTTGTGGCATTCTGTATCTGAATATTTCTTTTTGCCAAGGGCTGTGTTTATGGGAGTTTCCTATGTTAGAATAGTTCATTAGTAATAGCTCCTAGATCTATTATTCTGTTAAGCTGTCCAATGTAATTACATTATTCTAAATTCCTCTTTCTTTGGTTTTGTGTCATCTTTTGTGTTTAAGTAAATGGTGTTTTGCTTACCACCGAGTAGTTTGACCAATCACATTGCATCTGGAACAGAAACTTTACAATTCCTTTAAAATAAGAAAACATTAGAATCGCGGCTACTGCCTTCAAATATTTTCGGGGGGCTCTGGTGTGGTCCATCACACTAGACTCCTTCTCTTCCTGAGTAATAGGCTGAAGGCGCTGAATGGGCTGTCACTGTTCTTCTCCAATAGTGTAAATGGGCTGAATGGCTTCCTCATATTCCTGTGAAACCAGAGTTAGATGGTGAATGAACTCTTGTTTTACTGTGGCAATGTACTGTTACATGAATGTTACTGACACTTTAACAGCACAAGTCTCAATGGAGTCAGGGTCTTGCTGCAATGGACACAGACCAGTTCAGGAGCTGAGGGGGGAAAAAATGTTCCAAACATTGTGGAATCTTCATCGACCATCCCCACTTCTGATCTTATGGTGGGGAGGGTGGGTCGGGGAGACATTGATGAAGCAGCTGAATATCTTTGAGAAAAGGAAGCTGACCTAACGATCTCCGACAGAGGTGACCCAGAACTGAGATGATGAACATCTTACTTTGTGCCATGTTTGACACCAAACACTGGAGAGTTTACTCTGATTCCCATTAAGTCCAGCTCCTTGGTGTCAACAGAAGTTAATCACTGCCTTGATATCGGGGCCAGTCATTTTTACCTGAACCCTTGAGTCAACCTCTTTTGTTCACATCAATAAGCCATGATATAGGAGCAGCAACTGTTTTCTTCAAACAGGTAGGATTGAATGAGTGGATTTCTCTTCTCAAGAGTGTTGGGGAGCAAGATGACTGAAAGTATTTGAAGAGGAGGTAGATAGATATTGACCTGTCAAGGAAGTGAGTGCTATGAATAATTGGGTATGAAAAAGGATTTGAGACCAAGAACAGATCAGCCATGATCTTAGTGAAGGGTAAGGCAGCCTTGGGGAGTGAACGACCTGCCCCTGTTTCTGATGTTCTCCCATTCTATTATTTGAAAGTTAGTGGGTGTTATTTTCATGAAAGTTCTGTTATTGAATGTTGCAGTCAGGGAGACCAGAGGATTTTGTGAGCCATTGCTTGGTGAGGTATGTGGGCTGTAATCACAGTGAATCTGGGTCTACAACATGACCAACAAATGAATCACAAGTTGCAGAGAGGAGGAGCTCTGCAAAGAGAGATGAGGGGCCTCTTTCATACCCAGCCTGGGCTTCCCAATTACATTTCCCAAATCACCTCAAACAATGTGGGACAGTCTTGAAGGGCCGAATAGTCTCCTGTGTTTCTGTGCACCAGGTTATAGGAGTAAGTAGCCTCCAACTGCTCCTGTCTAGCAGGTATGAGGGGCTGAATGGAACACAGGAACATGACACTGAGGAGCAGGAGTGGGTCATTAGATACTTTGAGCGTTCTCTACCAGGGACTAAGATTGTGGCTGATCAGGTTGGGGTCTCAGCCCCACTTTCCTGTCTGTGTCCCATTATGCATGATTCACTTCTCTGTCAAATATTTACCCAACGCAGCATTCAATCAATATGAGCATAGAGACAAAATAAACTTCCAGTGAAGAGAATTCTGACTTGACAAGTCCTTTCAGAATTTTTTGTCATCTCTCTTGTAGAATCAGAGAGTCATCCATTAGTCCAATCCGTTCCCTCCAATCAGATATCAAATCTGATCCAGTCCCATTTGCCAGCATTTGGCCAATATTCCTCCTCTCAGATACTTTTAAATGTGTGACTGTAACCGCCTTCAGCACTTCCTCTGACAGCACTTTCTATGTACGCACCACTCTCTGTGTGAAATATTTACCTTCAGGTCCCTTGTAAATCATTCGCCCTCTCCCCTTCAACCTCTGCCCTCTTGTTCTGGACACCCCCTATCCTGGGGAGCAGAACGTGGCTGTTCAGAATATCCATGCCCCTGATGGTTTTATAAACCTCTATAATGTCACCCCTCAGCCTCTGACACTCCAGGGGGCAACACCTCAACCTAATCAACCTCTCCCTAAAGCTCAAACCTCCACTCCTGGGACATTTGTGTAAATCATTTCTGCAGAAAACCGAGTTGTACGCAGTATTCTGAAAGTGGCCTCACCAACGTCCTGTACAGATGTAACATACCACCACAACTCCTATACTCAATGCTCTGACTGATTAAGGCAAATGTGCCAAATGTGTTCTGCACCACTCTGTCTACCTGCGACTCCACTTTCAAGGAACAAAATACCTGCATCTCTCGGTCTCTTTGTTTCACAACACGCCCCAGGACCTTATCATTAAGTGTATAATTTCTGCCTTGATTTGCTTTCACACAATACAAAAACCTCGTATTTCTCTAAATTAAACTTCATCTGTCACTCCTTGCCCCTTTTGTCCCATCTAATTGCGGTCTTGTTGTACTCTGAGATAATCTACTACACCACCTTTCTGATGTCATCTGTAAACTTACTAACAATGGCCCAAATATTCACATCCAAATCCTTTACATAATTGATGAAATACAGTGAACTCAGTACTGATTCTTACAGCACACTGCTGCTCACAAGCCTCCAGTCTGAAAAATATCCGTCTTCCTTCAAGCCAATTGTGACGAGCTTCCTCTGTATCCCATGTGACTGAAACTTACTAATCTGTCTACCAATCGGAATGAAATACTAGCTATGAAGAGAGGCTGAGTCGGTTCGGTTTATTTTCACTGGAAAAAAGGAGGTTGAGGGGGTCCTGGTTGAGGTTTGCAAAATCACAATGTGTACAGACAGTGTGGATAGAGACAAGCTTTTTCCCAGGTTGAAGGATTCAATAACGAGATGTCATACTTTCAAAGTGAGAGGTGGAATGTTTAAGGGGAATACACCTGGTCAGTACTTCACGTCGAGGCTGGTGGGCGTTTGGAATGCGTTTCCAGCAGATGTGGTGGAAGCAGGCACGGTAGATTCATTTAAGATTCGTCTGGACAGATGCATGAGGAGGTGGGGAGCAGAGGGAGACAGATGATTAGGAATTGACCGACAGATTTAGACAGTACATTTGGATTGGTTCAGGTTTGGAGGGAGAAGGACCTGTTCCTGGGCTGTAAATTTTCTTTGGTCTTTGTTCTTTAAATGAACACCTTGCTGAAGTCCATATAGACAATGCCTACCAAACTGCCTTCATCAATCTTCTTTGTCACCTCTTCAAAATCTCAACCAATCAATGCTTTCCCATGCAGAAAGCTATGTTGTCTACTCCGATCAGCCCTTGCCTTCCCAAATGTATGTAAGTCGTGTCCCTCAGAATCCCCTCCAACAACTTACCCACCACTGACATCAGGCTCACCGGTCTATAGTTCCCCAGCTTTTTGGGTCACTGTTTCCTTTTCTAGTCCCACTCCTCCACTGCTCAAAACAAATGTTAAATGTGACCAGGTTGGTGATATGGCCGATGATATCGGTCTCAGACTGGGTCAGTGTCAGTTTTAGGAACAAGTCAGACTAGTTTCTTTAATCTGCTAAAACAACATGTTCATGATCCAAAGCAATGTTACTCAAACTATGGTGGAAAGATGAATGGCAAACTGTTTGGGTATTGCAATTATATAATCAATATTTCCCTTTCTAAAAATGCTGACACACACACACACACACACAGACACACACAATCTCTGCAATTTTAACTTGAAAGAACTTTGTCCAAATATTATTGAAACGTGTGACAAAGGAAAAATTGTGAGATTGTCCAAAACGTTATTCTGCTTCTGAAGACATTGTACTCACACAAGCTACTAGCAATGGGATTTCATCCTGGGAGAGTTTGGATTTGACTGAATTCCCTTTGCTTTAGGCAGTGAGTAGATTCCAGTGAATGCTGGTTAGGGATCATCCAAAGGGTACTACGGTGGTTAGCACTACTGCCTCACAGCACCAGGGACTTGCGGTTGATTCCAGCCTTGGGTGACTGTCTGTGTGGAGTTTACACATTCTCCCCTTGTCTGCGTGAACTTATAATGGGTGATCCAGTTTCCTACCACAAACTGTGTAGGTTCGGTGGATTGGCCATGCTAAATTGTCTGTAGTGTTCAGGGATTTCTAGGTTAGGTGAATTAGTCAGGGGTAAATATAGGGAAATGGTTTGGGAAGGTTGGTATGGACTTGTTGGGCCGAAGGGCCTGTGTCAACACTGCAGGGATTCAATAAAAATAAGAATGGTAATGAAGGTAATGCCCAATGAAGGGTCTCAATTAGATATTTATTACTGAACACCAGAGACGAAGGAAGAGCTTAATTTCTGGTCACAAAACACCGATCACACTTACCCAACTCTAATGTGCGACTCCCCTCTTCCTGGCCGCTGATTACTGGCCAGCCTCTCCTCCCCACTGACTGTGTCTGCAATCTGTCCCTCCTCCCCCTAACCACACAAGGCAAACCAAGCTCAGGGTCTTTGTGATAATCAAGGCCGGAGTGTGCAGGCCTCCTGGAGAGGGAGATGGGCATTTTAAAATTGAAGGGGGAGGGGGAGGTGACAGTCATATCACACACTGGGCTGAGGGGTGGCTGATGGAGTTTAATTTGGATTAATGCGAGGTACTGGATTTGGTAAATCAAACAACAGCAGGACCTGTACAATTAAAAGTAGAGCCTTTGGCAGTGCTGTAGTACAGAAACCTAGTACAGAAATCAGGTTTAATTCTTTAAAATTTGCATCTCATATAGATAGTGTGGTTAAGAAAGTGTTTAACACACTTGTCTTCATTGGTCAGACCTTTGAGTATCAGAGTGGGGATGTCATGTTGTGGTTGTACAGGACATTGGTGAGACCTCTTCTGGAATACTGTGTCCAGTCTGGTCATCCTGCCCGCTCATTCCATAGGCACACCACCCTCTGGGTGAAACAGCTGCCCCTTAGGTCACTTTTAAATATTTCCCCTCTCACCTTAAGCCTATGTCCTCTAGTTTTGGACTCCCCGTACCCTTAGAAAATACCTTGACTATTCTCTTTGATATTACTGACGTTGATATTATTAAGTTGGAGAGGATTGAGAAGAGATTAACCTGGATGTTGCTGGGAAAGGAGGGAGTGAGCTATAAGGAGAGGCTGGATCGGCTGGGACTTTTTTCACTGAAGAATAGTTTCAGTATCTGAGATGTTTATTGGGGGAGGTGGAGGAGGCAGTCTCGGTGCTCCTTTCCTGGGAAGTGGTGGTGACGATGTGATGTGAGCCCACCATTTGTACCAGCTCGACACAAAAGGGAGATGGCATCAGGGCCACAGCTTCTAAGTTGTGCCGGGAGGAAACAGAACTGCCAGTGGGTTTAAAGTGAGAATTGCCCTTCACTGAACATTGCTCCTTACTCGGTCGGTGGGACGTGGATGTTTCAGAATCTCCACACGAGACGTCCCGGTCCTCTCCGGCTTGTACCAGGGTCCTCCCCAGATGGCGGGGCGGGGGGGGGGGGGGGTGGTGAGGGAACGGATATCGGGCACTCCACCACCCGGCTTGGCCCTTTCTGTCCTTTTCCAGGCTGTTTCGCCTGGAATGGGAGGAAGAGAGGGAGGGAGGGAGGGAGGGAGTGGGTGTGGTCCTACTGTTAGTGTGAGTATCGGTGTGGAGGGGGTCATAGTGAGGTGTCTGGAGGGAGTCAGTCCACAGTGTTGATTCCATGCAGTGTTATTAGTGTGGGGGTGAAGTGGAGGGAGGGGGGGAGAGAGAGAGAGAGACAGAGACAGAGACAGAGACAGAGAGAGAAGGTGCAGCATGAGGCAGTGAGAGTGGTGGACCATGAGCCTTGTTCGGTGGTTGGTGCTATAACAGATATACCGTGAGTGTGAGGGAGCAGAGAGAATACAGTGACCCTTATCCTGACAGAGTGGGGGAGGTAATTGATGCTTGTCCTGTATTGCTGGACATTTCTTCAGACCCCAGATACTGCACTGAGCTGGGTGGGGAGCTCAGACCATGCTCGGTGGGTCTGGTGGTGTGTCCCCCTCTGGGAAGAGAATGGTCCCCCTCTGTACTAGCCCAGCCACCAGGACCTCCGTACCCCTGTTGACAAACCATGGTGTAATTGCCCCTTATTTGCCAGGCTCGGGGTAAACTGTCCAGGGCAGGTCCAAACTGAGAAAGCTCAACCATGTGCCCATTGGCCTTTTAAAGATGGCCCCAGTGTCAGGGATGACAGAATATCCAGGGGCATCTGGGTGATGGTGAGTACCTCCAGCCATGAAGGACTCCATTTACAAAGCTGGAGAACAAATGCTCATCCAAAACTCTCCATCATCTGACCTCACACCAATATCCCATTTTCCCATTTTTCCTTGGAAGACAGGCTCATGTTACAGGATGCTATCGAAGTGTCTACATTTCAGCATTCTGCAACCTGGGAACACATCCTTCCATGACACTGTCTCTCAATCTCCCTCTCACTGTCTATACCCCAAACCCCTCCCATATGGTGATATTTAAACTGATTCCCCCGCTTGGTCTCTCTGGCAGTGATGTTCACACACACAGCACCCCCTTGTCAGGGCAACAATGGAGACATGGAGCTGTAAATGGGTGGGAGCTGCACATCCTGTCAGTTCCAGCATGGGCTGCAACTTTCCCCACACTGGGCAGGGATCGAATACAGTATTACTGAGGAATGCACTGGGGTGGGGTACACAGTCCTATATGCTGGGAGGGTAACTATTCCTGGGGTACAGATCAATGTACTGGGGTGGGATACACAGTCCTACATGCTGGGAGGGTAACTGTTCCTGGGTTACAGATCAATGTACTGGGGTGGTGTACACAGTCCTACATGCTGGGAGGGTAACTGTTCCTGGGTTACAGATCAATGTACTGGGGTGGTGTACACAGTCCTACATACTGGGAGGGTAACTGCTCCTGGATTACAGATCAATGCACTGGGGTGGGGTACACAATCCTACATACTGGGAGGGTAACTGCTCCTGGGTTACAGATCAATGTACTGGGGTGGTGTACACAGTCCTACATACTGGGAGGGTAACTGCTCCTGGATTACAGATCAATGTACTGGGGTGGGGTACACAATCCTACATACTGGGAGGGTAACTGCTCCTGGGTTACAGATCAATGTACTGGGGTGGTGTACACAGTCCTACATGCTGCGAGGGTAACTGCTTCTGGATTACAGATCAATGCACTGGGGTGGGGTACACAATCCTACATACTGGGAGGGTAACTGCTCCTGGGTTACAGATCAATGTACTGGGGTGGTGTACACAGTCCTACATGCTGCGAGGGTAACTGCTCCTGGGTTACAGATCAATGCACTGGGTGGTGTACACAGTCCTACATGCTGGAGGGTAACTGCTCCTGGGTTAGAGATCAATGCACTGGGGTGGGATACACAGTCCTACATGCTGGGAGGGTAACTGCTCCTGGGTTACAGATCAATGCACGAGGGTGATGTACACAGTCCTACATGCTGGGAGGGTAACTGCTCCTGGGTTACAGATCAATGTACTGGGGTGGTGTACACAGTCCTACATGCTGGGAGGGTAACTGCTCCTGGGTTACAGATCAATGCACTGGGGTGATGTACACAGTCCTACATGCTGGGAGGGTAACTGCTCCTGGGATACAGATCAATGTACTGGGGTGGGGTACACAGTCCTACATGCTGGGAGGGTAACTGCTCCTGGGAAACAGATCAATGCACTGGGGTGGGGTACACAGTCCTACATGCTGGGAGGGTAACTGCTCCTGGTTTACAGATCAATGCACGGGTGATCACTGCACAGTTCCCTGTGCTGGTCACTCATTCTGGTTGAGGTTTATAGATAATACAATGATGTGGTCTGTGCAGCTCCTTATGCTGGATGGATATTTGTTTCAGGTTCACACATTAGTGCCCTGCTGTGGTCTACACAGCTCCCTGTGCTGGACAGATATCTAGTCCGGGTTTATAGATCAATGCACTGCTATGGTCTACACAGCTCCCTGTGCTGGACAGATATCTAGTCCGGGTTTATAGATCAATGCACTGCTATGGTCTACACAGCTCCCTGTGCTGGACAGATATCTAGTCCGGGTTTATAGATCAATGCACTGCTATGGTCTACACAGCTCCCTGTGCTGGACAGATATCTAGTCCGGGTTTATAGATCAATGCACTGCTGTGGTCTGCACAGCTCCCCATCCTGGACAGATATCTAGTCCGGGTTTATAGATCAATGCACTGCTGTGGTCTGCGCAGTGTTCCACTTTGGACAGATTGCTGGATTGTATTGACCAGTGTAATGGATGAATCTGTCCAGATTGCTGGGTTGTACTGAGCAGGACACTGGCTTGTTCTGTACAGTGTTCCACAGTGAACAGATATCTCCTCTGGGTATATGGTGTCTGGGCTGGTTCTGGGAGGTGGATTGAGAATGTGGTATATCTAACCATTTCAGCTGATCTGGCAATGCCTTTAGTTCCCATTCCTGTGATTGGACGCTCCGTCTCACACCCCATTAATGTTACAGTGTGTCCAGGCACAGTACATCGTGTTGGTGGGGTGGGGAGGGGGGAAAGGTCATGGACAGGTCAAGGGGTTCCCCGGAACGTCCTGTCCTCAACATTCTATAACTGTCATTCTCCGGAACGTTCTGTCCCTGACATTGTACAACTGACATTCTCTGGAACGTCCTGTCCTCAACATTCTATAACTGTCATTCTCCGGAACGTTCTGTCCCTGACATTGTACAACTGACATTCTCTGGAACGTTCTGTCCACAACATTCTATAACTGACATTCCCCGGAACGTTCTGTCCCTGACATTCTATAACTGACATTCCCCGGAACGTTCTGTCCCTGACATTGTTTGTGAACGGCCGGACGTCAGTGAATTGAACAAACGATAAGATCCCGAGGGAAGAGATCCCGTTCCAGGGGGAAGGAGACTCTGTTCCGAAGGACCCTCAGGCAGTTAAAGGGGTGAATACGTTTTCCCTGCGTTTACATTTCTCCACGACACAGGATCGACCACAATTTAGACCAAAATACAGGAATTCCCAAACTCCGTTTGTCTTCAGGAAACTGGGAGAGAATCCCTCAGGACAGCAACGTTTCCACCCTCCGTATTAGGAACTGGGAAGGAGTGACCTGCGTCTGTTCTCGAGTGATCGAGTGTGTGGGAATGTTCGAGAAACCATCTGTCCTTATGGATGTGTCTCTGTGTGTTTGGGGAGGGAGGGTTTCTTGTGGTTTATGCCACATTTTTGTCAGTAATTCCGACCATCCCATTTGTTATTCCTGCTCCAATTATTTTAATAAATCCCTGAATACAGGGACACATTTGAAAATCTCACTGGGTCCCCGATCAAACGGGTCCCTTTGCCTCCAGGCTGATGGATAATGGGTTTGTTTTCCTTCCTCACAGTTAACGTAGTGACCATCTACGTCCTGCTTTATAAAGATTGTGGATTGTCTCCATGTGTCAGACGTTACCTGGGGGCCATGGCAGCGGCGGATCTCCTGGTCATTATCCTCGACCTGATCCTGAGACACATTCCCATTGTTTATCAGGAACAGTTTTATTTCCTGAGGCACTCCGTCCCCGTGTGTAATGTCCACGCCGTCCTGGTTTATGCAGTCACTGACTGCTCTGTCTGGTTCACCGTCACTTTCACCTTTGATCGGTTTATGGCCATTTGTTGCGAGAAGCTGAAAAGTAAATATTGCAGTGAGAAAACGGCGGCTGTGGTTCTGGGAGCAGTGACTGTGCTGAGCTGTTTGAAGAACATTTTCTGGTATTTTATGCTCAAGGCTCGGTATTGGCTGACGAACGCCCCCTGGTTTTGTGAGGCAACACTCGCTGTTCAATTCTCCATTGTCTGGGGCACAATCGAGTTCCTCCACCACCTTCTAACCCCGTGTGTCCCATTTCTCCTGATTCTGCTGCTCAATGTTCTCACCGTCAGACACATTTTAGTGACCAGCAGAGCCCGCAGGAGACTCCGCGCTCACACCAATGGGGACGCTCAGTCTGACACTGAAATGAGAAACCGAAAAAAATCCATCATTTTACTGTTTGTGATCTCGGCCAATTTCATCCTGTTATGGTCAACATTAATGGTGTATTCTATATGGAGACGGATGTGGGATATTGGGTATTTCTCTGTGTATCTCGATGACTTTGTGCAGGAATTGGGTTTCATGCTGCAGCTCCTCAGTTGCTGTACAAACACCGCGATTTATGCCGTGACCCAGACTAAGTTCAGGCAGCAGCTGAAGAATGTGCTGAAATATCCCTTCACCCAAATCCATCCATCCATCAAATTCCCTCATTAATCAATCCATCCGGGATTTTCTCATTTCAGTTCAGTGTTTCAGCGATGGAGCAGCCTGTCGCTTTGGTAACAGACTGAGGGTAGAGCTGGTTTGTCCATCCTTATCCCACAGGGGGGTTACAGGGAAACATTTCAATGTTTCTCACAACTCAGGGGCCAATGAGAAAAGGCACCATCCCACTGACTGTATCCATCACTTCCATTTGTAAACAATAAAAATGTTGATTAAAGCGTGCCGAGCAGCAGAGTGACCGATGTTGTTGTGTGTCTTTGTGTTGGAGAAGCTGAGCTGGAGAGAGGCAGATTCAGCCCAAAGTCCTGGTCCTCAGGGAAGGGGAGGGCATCGCGCCCTGAGCTCAGGAGCTGGGTTTAACTCCCTCTGACCCCCCACTCCAACCTGGCCTCCCCATTTCATCTTCCCCCCACTTTCTACTCAATTCTCTCCCTCTTTCTCACCACCCCTCCTCTTCACACTCCCTCGTTCCCCCTCTCACACACAGCCCCCAACCCCGGTTTCTCCACCTGCCTCCACTATTCCCTTTCACCTCACCCTCACTCTCTCTGTCCTGCTGTCTCTGCCTCCCTCCAGCAGTTCCATCTATACCCCATTTTCCCCTCCTCCTACCTCCCACATCTCCCAAAACCCACCACAGGCAGCCTCACGACCAATCACCTCCTCCCCAAACCCCAGTCTCTGGGTCAGAGGAAGAGGGAAGGAACAGGAAAACAGATTGTGACTGAGAGAAAGGGAGGGAGGGAGAGAGATTCAGTCAGAGACAAACAGAGGGAGGTGGGGACAGAGAGAGACACTGATTGAGGGGGTCAAGAGTGAGAAGGTGGAGCGAGAGTGAAGGAGCGGGGGGAGAGAGAGAGGGGGCAAGTGAGAGATAGAGTGAGATGCTGGAGGGCAAGAGAGGGGAGTGAGGGAGGGGAGGGAGAGAGAGAGGGAGGGAGAGGGTGACAGAGGGATTGGGAGAGAGGGGGAGCGCGAGAGAGGGGAGTGTGGGAGGGAGGGTACGAGAGAGGGGAGCGAGGGTGGGGAGGGGGAGAGAGGGAGGGAGAGGGCGAGAGAGGGGATGGGGAGAGGGGAGGGAGGGAGGGGAGGGAGAGAGAGTGGGAGGGAGAGGGCGAGAGAGGGGATGGGAGAGAGGGGAGGGAGGGATGGAAGGGAGAGAGAGAGGGAGGGAGAGGGCGAGAGAATGGAAGGGAGAGAGGGGAGGGAGGAAGGGGAGAGAGAAAGAGGGAGGGAGAGGACGAGACAGGGGATGGGAGAGAGGGGGAGGGCAAAAGAGGGGAGAGTGGAAGGGAGAGGATGAGGGGAGGGAGGGTGGGGAGGGCGAGAGAGGGGAGAGGTTGAGAGAGGGGAGGACGAGACAGGGGAGGGAATTAGGGGAGGGTGAGAGAGGCGATCGTGAGAGAGGAGGAGAGTGAGAGAGAGAGAGAGGAGAGCGAGAGCGGGGAGTGTGATAGACGGTAGGGCGAGAGAGGGGAGGGAAGGGAGGGGAGGGCGAGACAGGGAGGAGGGCGAGAAAGGAGGAGGGCAAGAAAGGGGGATGGTGAGAGAGGTAGGTGCGAGAGAGGGGGAATGATGGAAGAGGGGGGTGCAAGAGAGGGGGAGCGAGGTGAAGGTGAGAGGGATGGAGAGGGCGAGAGAGGGGAGTGCCATAGAGGGGAGGGAGGGGAGGGCAAGAGAATGGTGAGGATGAGAGGGGGAGTGTGAGAGAGGGGGGATGGCGAGAGAGGGGAGTGAAGGACGTGAGGGCGAGAGGGAAGGAGAGGGCGAGAGAGGGGAGGGCGAGACAGGGGGGAGGGCGTGAGAGATGAGGGAAGGAGGGGAGGGCGAGAGGGAGAGGGGGAGCAAGAGAGGGTAGGGAGGGAGGGGAGGGCGAGAGAAGGGTGAGAGTGAGAGAGGGGAGGACGAGATAGGGGAGGGTGAGAGAGGGGGGGAGAGGGAGGGGAGGCGAGAGTGACAGAGAGGGTGAGAGAGGGGAGTGAAGCGAGGGTGAGTGGAGGGGAGAGGGCGAGAGACGAGGCTAAGTGAGGGGAGGGAGAGGGTAGAGGGCGAGAGGGGGATGGTGGCAGGGGAGGGCGAGCGAAGGGTGGGAAGGGAGGGCAAGAGGAATGGAGAGGGTGAGAGAGGGGACAGAGGGAGGGGAGGGCAAGAGGAAAGGAGAGGTTGAGAAAGGTGAGGGAGCACGAGTGAGGGGGAGGGCAAGAGAGGGGGAGGGCGAGAGAGGGGAGAGGGAGGGGAGGGCGAGAGGGAGGGAGAGTGTGAGAGAGGTGACGGAGGGTTTGCAGGGCGAGAGAGGTGGAGAGGGAGGGGCGAGAGAGAGAGGGGAGAGGTTGAGAGAGAGGAGGACGAGACAGGAGTGGTAGGGAGGGGAGCGCGAGAGAGAGGGAGAGTGTAAGAGGGGAGTGTAAGAGAGGGAAGTGCGAGAGAGGATGAGGGCGAGAGAGAGGAGGACCAGAGAGAGGAGGGCAAGAGAGAGGGGAGAACGAGAGAGGGGGACAGAGAGAGGGGGGACAGAGAGAAGGGGGACAGAGAGGGGGACAGAGAGGAATGGAGACAGAAAGAAGGGGGACAGAGAGAAGGGGGACAGAGAGAGGGGGGACAGAGTGGGGGGGAAGAGTGCGGGGCGGACAGAGAGAGGGTGGACAGAGAGAGGGGGGACTCAGAGAAGGGGGACAGAGGGGGGACACAGAGAGGGGGGTATAGGGGGGGGGACAGAGAGGTGGGGGACAAAGAGGTAGGGACAGAGACAGGGGTCAGAGAGAGGGGGTTAGAGAGAGATTACTTTTAGATTAGTTTAGATTACTTACAGTGTGGAAACAGGCCCTTCGGCCAAACAAGTCCACACCGCCCCGCCGAAGCGTAACCCACCCATACCCCTACATCTACATCTACCCCTTACCTAACACTATGGGCAATTTAGCATGGCCAATTCACCTGACCTGCACATCTTTGGACTGTGGGAGGAAACCGGAGCACCCGGAGGAAACCCACGCGGACGCGGGGAGAATGTGCAAACTCCACACAATCAGTCGCCTGAGGTGGGAATTGAACCCAGGTCTCAGGCGCTGTGAGGCAGCAGTGCTAACCACTGTGTCACCGTTTCGCCCACGGCACAGAAAGAAGGGGGACAGAGAGGGGAGACAGAGAGGGAGGAGACAAAGGGGAGACAAAGAAGAGGGGGACAGAGAGGGGTGTACAGAGAGGGGGGAGAGAGAGGTGGGGGACGGGGGGCAGAGAGGTGGGGCACAGAGAGACGGGGGACAGATAGCGGGGGGCTTGGGATGGAGATGGAGCGAGGGGTGGACAGAGAGAGGGGCTCAGAGAGCGGGGGACAGAGAGAGGGGGACAGAGAGAGGGGGACAGAGAGAGTGGGGTCAGAGACAGTGGGGTCAGAGAGAGTGGGGTCCGAGAGAGGGGGACAAAGAGAGGGGGACAGAGAGAGGGAGAACAGAGAGAGTGGGGTCACAGAGAGTGGGGTCAGAGAGAAGGTGGACAGGGAGAGTGTGACAGAGAGAGGGGGATCAGAGAGAGTGGTGTCAGAGAGAGTGGGGTCAGAGAGAGGGTAGACAGGGAGAGAGTGGACAGGGAGAGAGTGGACAGATAGAGGGTGGACATACAGTGGGGGACAGAGAGAGGGGGCACAGAGAAGGGGACAAGATGATTAGGGGACAAGATGATTAGGGGTTTAGATAGGGTTGACCATGAGAACATTTTTCCACGTACGGAGTCAGCTATTACGAGGAGGCATAGCTTTAAATTAAGGGGTGGTAGGTATAGGGCAGATGTTAGGGGTAGATTCTTTACTCAGCGAGTTGTGAGTTCATGAAATGCCCTGCCAGTAGCAGTGGTGGACTCTCCTCTTTATGAGCATTTAAACGGGCATTGGAAAGGCATATGGAGGATAGTGAGCTAGTGTAGGTTAGGTGGGCTTGGATCGGCGCAACATCGAGGGCCAAAGGGCCTGTACTGCGCTGTATTCTTCTATGTTCTATATTCTATGGGACAGACAGCGCGGGAACAGAGAGAGGGGGTGCAGAGTTGAGGGAGAGAGAGCTGGGGGACAGAGAGTTGGGGGAAAGAGAGATGGGGGACAGAGAGAGAGGGACGGGGGCGCAGAGGGAGAGGAACAGAGAGAGGGGGGTAGAGAGTGAGGGCTGACAGAGAGATAGGAGGTCAGAGAAAGACGGACGGGGGGGGCAGAGAGAGCGGAACAGAGAGGGGGGGATAGAGAGAGGGGGAACAGTGAGAAGGGGGTCAGAGAGAGGGGGACAGAGAGAGGGGGATAGACAGAGGGGGAACAGAGAGAAGGGGGACAGAGAGAGAAGGACAGAGAGAGAGGGACAGAGAGAGGTTCGACAGAGAGAGGGGACAGAGAGAGGGGGACGGGGGGCGGAGAGAGGGGGACAGTGAGGGGGGACAGAGAAAAGGGTACAGTGAAGGGGGAACAAATAGGCGGGACAGAGAGGTGAACAGAGAGTGGGGGGACAGAGAATTGTGGACAGAGACAGGGGAGACATTGAGAGGGGGGACAGAGGGGAGGAACAGAGAGCGGAAAAGAGGGGGGGCAGAGATGGAGTACAGAGAGATAGGGACATAGAGAGGGGTGACGGTGAGAGGCGGGACAGTGGGGGACAGAGAGAGGACAGAGAGACGGTAACAAAGAGGGGGAACAGAGAGTGTTGGACAGAGAGAGGGGTGACAGAGAAAGGGGGACTGAGGGGGGGTACAGAGAGAGGGGGCAGAGAGTGGGGGGGCAGAGAGGTGGGGCACAGAGAGACGTTGGACAGATAGCGGGGGGCTTGGGATGGAGATGGAGCGAGGGGTGGACAGAGAGAGGGGGCCAGAGAGGAGAGGGACAGAGAAAAGGGGGCAGAGAGAGAGGGACAGAGAGAGAGGTGGGACAGAGCGGGGGGGGGGGGGGGACAGAGAAAGGGGGTCAGAGAGAGGGGGGCAGAGAGAGGGGGCAGAGAGAGACGGGGCAGAGAGCGAGGTGGGACAGAGCGAGGGGGGACAGAGACAGGGGGGACAGAGACAGGGGGACAGAAACAGGGGACAGAGACATGGGGGGATAGAGAGAGGGGGGACAGAGAGAGGGGGGCAGAGAAGGGGGCAGAGAGCACGGGAACAGACAGAGGGCGGACAGACAGAGGGGGGACGGGGGCACAGAGAGAAGGGGGACAGAGAGGGGAGACAGAGAGGGAGGGGACAGAGGGGAGACAAAGAAGAGGGGGACAGAGAGGGGCGTACAGAGAGGGGGAGAGAGAGGTGGGTGACGGGGGTGACAGAGGGCGGGTACAGAGAGGGGGAACAGAGAGAGGGGGGACAGAGAGAGGGGGGACAGAGAGGGGGTCACAGAGAGGGGGGACAGAGAGAGGGGGACAGAGAGAGGGGGGAATAGAGAGGGGGGACAGAGAGAGGGGGACAGAGAGAGGGTGGACAGACAGAGGGGGCAGAGAGAAGAGGACAGACAGCGCGGGAACAGAGAGAAGGTGGACAGAGAGAGGGCGTGCAGAGAGTTGGGGGATAGAGAGTTGGGGGTAAGAGAGATGAGGGGACAGAGAGAGAGGGACGTGGGGGCAGAGAGAGCGGGATAGAGAGAGGGGGGCTACAGAGAGGGGGAACAGAGAAAAGGGGGACAGAGAGAGGGGGGACAGAGAGGAGAGGGACGGAGAAAGGGGGAACAGAGAATTGGGACAGAGATAGTGGGACAGAGAGGGGGTGCAGAGAGGGGGGGCAGAGAGAGGGGGCAGAGAGAGACGAGGCAGAGAGAGGGGGGGCAGAGAGCGAGGTGGGACAGAGCGAGGGGGGTCAGAGAGAGGGGGACAGAGAGAGGGGGGAAAGAGAGAGAGGGAGGACAGAGAGAGTGGGGGGACAGAGAGAGTGGGGGGAAAGAGAGAGGGGGACAGAGAGGGAGAGGACAGAGGTGGTCAGAGAAGAGGGGGACGGGGGGACAGAGAGGGGGTACAGAGAGAGGGGGGATAGAGAGTGTGGGGTCAGAGAGACAGGGGTCAGATAGAGGGTGGACAGGGAGAGGGTGGACAGAGGGGGCTGAGACAAGGGGACAGACAGCGCGGGAACAGAGAGAAGGTGGACAGAGAGAGGGTGTGCAGAGAGTTGGCGGACAGAGAGTTGGGGGTAAGAGAGATGGGGGGACAGAGAGAGAGGGAAGTGAGGGCAGAGAGAGAGGGACAGAGAGAGGGGGGATAGAGAGAGGGCTGACAGAGAAATGGGGGGACAGAGCGAGACGGACGGGTGGGGCAGAGAGAGCGGGACAGAGAGAGGGGGGCTAGAGAGAGGGGGAACAGAGAAAAGGGGGACAGAGAGAGGGTGGAAAGAGAGGAGAGGGACAGAGAAAGGGGGAACAGAGAATTGGGACAGAGATAGAGGGGACAGAGAGGGGGTGCAGAGAGGGGGGCAGAGAGAGGGGGCAGAGAGAGACGGGGCAGAGAGAGAGAGGGCAGAGAGCGAGGTGGGACAGAGCGAGGGGGGACAGAGACAGGGGGACAGAGACAGGGGGTACAGAGACAGGGGGACAGAGACATTGGGTATAGAGAGAAGGGGGACAGAGAGAGGGGGTTAGAGAGAGGGGGGCAGAGAGAGTGGGGTCAGAGAGAGTGGGGTCAGAGAGAGTGGGGTCATAGAGGGGGGTCAGAGAGAGTGGGGTCAGAGATAGGGGACAGAGAGAGAGGGGAGAGAGAGGGGGACAGAGAGAGGCTGGACAGAGAGAGGGTCAGAGAGAGGGGGCAGAGAGAGGAGGTTAGAGAGCGTGGGCACAGACAGAGGGTGGACAGAGAGAGGGGGTGCAGACATGGAGGTGCAGAGAGAGGGTGGAAAATGAGAGGGCGACAGAGAGAGAGGGACGAAAGAGAGAGGGGCGACAGAGAGAGGGGGTAAACGTGAGAGGGGGCTGGGAGTGCAGAGAGAGGGGGGGGGACAGTGAGAGGGGGGAACAGAGAAAGGGGTATAGAGAGGGGGCAGAGAGGCGGGACAGAGAGGTGTACAGAGAGTGGGCGGACAGAGAGTTGGGGACAGTGAGAGGGTAGACATTGAGAGCGGGGACAGAGAGGGGGGAACAGAGAGGGGAAACAGAGATGGGATACAGAGAGACGGGGACAGTGAGAGGCGGGACGGGGGGGACAGAAGGGGGAATAGAGATAGGGGAACAATGAGGGTACAGAGAGTGGGCGACAGAGAGAGGGTCGATAGAGAAAGGGGGCAGAGAGTGGGGGACAGAGAGACAGGTGACAGATAGCGGGGGGCATAAGAGTGGGACGGAGCGAGGGGTGGACAGAGAGAGGGGGTGCAGAGAGTCGGGGACAGAGTTGGGGGACAAAAAGTTGGGGGAAAGAGAGATGGGGGGACAGAGAGAGGGACGGGGGGGCAGAGAGAGAGGGACAGAGAGAGAGGGGACAGAGCGAGGGGGGCAGAGAAAGGAGGGACAGTGAGAGGGCGACAGAGAGGGGCGGCAGAGAGAGGGGCGACAGAGAGTGGGGGTACGGGGGAGCAGAGGGGGGGACAGTTGGAGGGGGACAGAGGGGCGTTACAGACAGCGGGGCACAGAGAGAGCGGGGACAGAGAGGAGTGGGGACAGAGAGAGTGGGGCAGAGAGAGGGCGACAGAGAGAGGGGAACAGAGAAGGGGGGCAGCGAGAGTGGGGGACAGCGAGGGGGGGCGGACAGCGAGAGGGGGGAGCAGCGAGAAGGGGGACAGCGAGAAGGAGGACCGAGACAGGGGTACTGAGGGAGATGGGATAGAAAGTGGGGGGACAGAGAGTGGGGACAGAGTGAGAGGGGCAGAGAGAGGGGGCACAGAGAGAGAGGGGGTCATGGAGGGGCAGAGACAGGGGTCCATGGAGAGCGGGTCAGAGCGAGGGAGTTCAGAGAAAGGGGGAATGAGCGAGGGGTGAACAGAGAGAGAGGGACAGAGAGGAGGGGGACAGAGAGGAGTGGGAGAGACAGAGGGGCAGAGAGAGGGAGGCACAGAGACAGGAACAGAGAGTGGGGGACAAGAGAGAGTGGGGACAGAGAGAGAGGGGCAGAGAGAGAGAGGGGCAGAGAGAGGGGGGAAGAGAGAGAGAAGGGAACAGTGAGCATGGGACACAGAGTGGGGACAGAGAGAGGGGGACGGGGGGCAGAGAGAGGTGTTCAGGGAGACAGCGAGAGGGAGACAGAGAGGGGGGACAGAGATGTTGGACAGAGAGAGGGGACAGGGAGAGGGGGACAGAGAGAGGGGGGACAGAGAGCGCGGGAACTTAGAGAGGACGGAGAGAGACGGGGGTACAGAGACAGGGGGACAGAGACATGGGGGATAGAGAGAAGGGGGACAGAGAGAGGGGGTCAGAGAGAGGGGGCAGAGAGAGTGGGGTCAGAAGAGTGGGGTCAGAGAGGGGGGGTCAGAGAGAGTGGGGTCAGAGATAGGGGGACAGAGAGAGAGGGGAGAGAGAGGGGGAACAGACAGAGGGGGACAGAGAGAGTGGGACAGAGACACGGGGACAGAGAGAGGGGGACAGGGAGTGGGGGACAGAGAGGAGGGGACAGAGACAGTTGGGACAGAGAGAGTGAGGACAGGGGGGGCAGAGACTGGGGGGACAGAGAGAGGGGGACATGGAGAAGAGAGAGGGGCACAGAGAGGGGGACATGGGGGCAGAGAGAGGGGGACATGGGGTCAGAGAGAGGGGGCACAGAGAGGGGCACAGAGAGAAGGTCACAGAGAGAGGGGGACAGAGAAAGTGGGGACAGAGAGAGGTGGGCAGAGAGAGGGAGAGAGAGAGGGGCGCAGAGAGAGGGGGACAGATGGGGTGAGAGACATGGGTGACAGAGAGAGTGGGAACAGAGAGAGGGGGGACAGAGGGAGGGGGTACAGAGAGAGGGGGACAGAGTGGGGGGACAGAGCGAGAAGGGGACAGTGAGAGGTGGATAGTGAGAGTGGGGACAGAGAGAGAGGGTCAGAGAGAGGGGGACAGAGAGAGGGGGCACAGAGAGGGGGTACAGAGAGATGAGGGACATATAAGCGGGTCATAGAAGGCAGAGAGAGGCTTTCAGGGAGGGGACAGAGAGAGGGGGGACAGAGAGAGGGGGACAGAGAGGGGGGACAGAGAGGTGTGACAGAGAGGGGGGGCAGAAAGAGGGGGCCAAGAAAGGGGGACAGAGAGAGGAGGGACAGAGAGGGGGGAACAGAGAGGGGGAGAGAGAATGGTTGGACAGAGAGCACGGGAACAGAGAGATGGCGACAGAGAGACGGGGGACAGAGAGAGGGGGTCATGGTGGGCAGGAAGAGGGGTAACAGAGAGAGGGAGCAGAGCGGGTGGGGACAGAGAGAGGGGCACAGAGAGGGGCACAGAAAGAAGGTCACAGAGAAAGTGGGGACAGAGAGAGAGGGACAGAGAGAGGGGACAGATGGAGAGGCAGAGAAATGGGTGACAGTGAGAGCGGGGACAGAGACAGTTGGGACAGAGAGAGTGGGGACAGAAGGGGGGGGGCAGAGAGTGGGGGGAAAGAGAGAGGGGAACATGGGGGCAGAGAGAGGGGCACAGAGAGGGGCACAGAGAGAAGGTCACAGAGAGAGGGAGACAGAGAAAGTGGGGACAGAGAGAGGGGGGCAGAGAGAGGGGGAGTGAGAGGAGGGCACAGAGAGAGGGGGACAGAAGGGGGTGAGAGCCATGGGTGACAGAGAGAGTGGGGACAGAGAGAGGGGGGCCAGGGGAGGGGGGACAGAGGGAGGGGGGACAGAGGGAGGGAGGACAGAGAGAAGGGGACAGAGAGAGGGGGTACAGAGAGAGGGGGGACAGAGAGGGGGGCAGAGAGAGGGGGGACAGAGAGAGGGGGACAGAGGGAGGGCGACAGAGAGGGTGGGGTGAGAGGGCAGGGACAGAGAGCGTGGGAACAGAGAGATGGGAACAGAGAGACGGGGTACAGAGGGAGATGGGGTACAGAGAGAAGGGGGCAGAGAGAGAGGGGGGCAGAGAGAGGGGGATAGAGAGGGTGGGGACAGAGAGGGGGGACAGAGAGGGGAGGGACAGAGAGCGTGGGAACAGAGCAACGGGAACAGAGAGATGGGGTACAGAGAAGTGGGTGGGGGCAGAGAGAGAGAGGGGTCAGAGAGAGAGAGGTGGACAGAGAGAGATGTAGACAGAGAGAGTGGGAACAGAGAGAGTGGGAACAGAGAGAGTGGGGACAGAGAGAGTGGGGACAGCCAGAGGGGGGACGGGGGCACAGAGAGAAGGGGGACAGAGAGGGGAGACAGAGAGGGAGGGGACAGAGGGGAGACAAAGAAGAGGGGGACAGAGAGGGGCGTACAGAGAGGGGGAGAGAGAGGTGGGGGACGGGGGTGACAGAGGGCGGGTACAGAGAGGGGGAACAGAGAGAGGGGGGACAGAGAGAGGGGGGACAGAGAGGGGGTCACAGAGAGGGGGGACAGAGAGAGGGGGGACAGAGAGGGGGTCACAGAGAGGGGGGACAGAGAGAGGGGGACAGAGAGAGGGGGGAAGAGAGAGGGGGGACAGAGAGAGGGGGACAGAGAGAGGGTGGACAGACAGAGGGGGCAGAGAGAAGAGGACAGACAGCGCGGGAACAGAGAGAAGGTGGACAGAGAGAGGGCGTGCAGAGAGTTGGGGGATAGAGAGTTGGGGGTAAGAGAGATGAGGGGACAGAGAGAGAGGGACGTGGGGGCAGAGAGAGCGGGATAGAGAGAGGGGGGCTACAGAGAGGGGGAACAGAGAAAAGGGGGACAGAGAGAGGGGGGACAGAGAGGAGAGGGACGGAGAAAGGGGGAACAGAGAATTGGGACAGAGATAGTGGGACAGAGAGGGGGTGCAGAGAGGGGGGGCAGAGAGAGTGGGCAGAGAGAGACGAGGCAGAGAGAGGGGGGGCAGAGAGCGAGGTGGGACAGAGCGAGGGGGGTCAGAGAGAGGGGGACAGAGAGAGGGGGGAAAGAGAGAGAGGGAGGACAGAGAGAGTGGGGGGACAGAGAGAGTGGGGGGAAAGAGAGAGGGGGACAGAGAGGGAGAGGACAGAGGTGGTCAGAGAAGAGGGGGACGGGGGGACAGAGAGGGGGTACAGAGAGAGGGGGGATAGAGAGTGTGGGGTCAGAGAGACAGGGGTCAGATAGAGGGTGGACAGGGAGAGGGTGGACAGAGGGGGCTGAGACAAGGGGACAGACAGCGCGGGAACAGAGAGAAGGTGGACAGAGAGAGGGTGTGCAGAGAGTTGGCGGACAGAGAGTTGGGGGTAAGAGAGATGGGGGGACAGAGAGAGAGGGAAGTGAGGGCAGAGAGAGAGGGACAGAGAGAGGGGGGATAGAGAGAGGGCTGACAGAGAAATGGGGGGACAGAGCGAGACGGACGGGTGGGGCAGAGAGAGCGGGACAGAGAGAGGGGGGCTAGAGAGAGGGGGAACAGAGAAAAGGGGGACAGAGAGAGGGTGGAAAGAGAGGAGAGGGACAGAGAAAGGGGGAACAGAGAATTGGGACAGAGATAGAGGGGACAGAGAGGGGGTGCAGAGAGGGGGGCAGAGAGAGGGGGCAGAGAGAGACAGGGCAGAGAGAGAGAGGGCAGAGAGCGAGGTGGGACAGAGCGAGGGGGGACAGAGACAGGGGGACAGAGACAGGGGGTACAGAGACAGGGGGACAGAGACATTGGGTATAGAGAGAAGGGGGACAGAGAGAGGGGGTTAGAGAGAGGGGGGCAGAGAGAGTGGGGTCAGAGAGAGTGGGGTCAGAGAGAGTGGGGTCATAGAGGGGGGTCAGAGAGAGTGGGGTCAGAGATAGGGGACAGAGAGAGAGGGGAGAGAGAGGGGGACAGAGAGAGGCTGGACAGAGAGAGGGTCAGAGAGAGGGGGCAGAGAGAGGAGGTTAGAGAGCGTGGGCACAGACAGAGGGTGGACAGAGAGAGGGGGTGCAGACATGGAGGTGCAGAGAGAGGGTGGAAAATGAGAGGGCGACAGAGAGAGAGGGACGAAAGAGAGAGGGGCGACAGAGAGAGGGGGTAAACGTGAGAGGGGGCTGGGAGTGCAGAGAGAGGGGGGGGGACAGTGAGAGGGGGGAACAGAGAAAGGGGTATAGAGAGGGGGCAGAGAGGCGGGACAGAGAGGTGTACAGAGAGTGGGCGGACAGAGAGTTGGGGACAGTGAGAGGGTAGACATTGAGAGCGGGGACAGAGAGGGGGGAACAGAGAGGGGAAACAGAGATGGGATACAGAGAGACGGGGACAGTGAGAGGCGGGACGGGGGGGACAGAAGGGGGAATAGAGATAGGGGAACAATGAGGGTACAGAGAGTGGGCGACAGAGAGAGGGTCGATAGAGAAAGGGGGCAGAGAGTGGGGGACAGAGAGACAGGTGACAGATAGCGGGGGGCATAAGAGTGGGACGGAGCGAGGGGTGGACAGAGAGAGGGGGTGCAGAGAGTCGGGGACAGAGTTGGGGGACAAAAAGTTGGGGGAAAGAGAGATGGGGGGACAGAGAGAGGGACGGGGGTGCAGAGAGAGAGGGACAGAGAGAGAGGGGATAGAGCGAGGGGGGCAGAGAAAGGAGGGACAGTGAGAGGGCGACAGAGAGGGGCGGCAGAGAGAGGGGCGACAGAGAGTGGGGGTACGAGGGAGCAGAGGGGGGGACAGTTGGAGGGGGACAGAGGGGCGTTACAGACAGCGGGGCACAGAGAGAGCGGGGACAGAGAGGAGTGGGGACAGAGAGAGTGGGGCAGAGAGAGGGCGACAGAGAGAGGGGAACAGAGAAGGGGGGCAGCGAGAGTGGGGGACAGCGAGGGGGGGCGGACAGCGAGAGGGGGGAGCAGCGAGAAGGGGGACAGCGAGAAGGAGGAGCGAGACAGGGGTACTGAGGGAGATGGGATAGAAAGTGGGGGGACAGAGAGTGGGGACAGAGAGTGGGGACAGAGTGAGAGCGGCAGAGAGAGGGGGCACAGAGAGAGAGGGGGTCATGGAGGGGCAGAGACAGGGGTCCATGGAGAGCGGGTCAGAGCGAGGGAGTTCAGAGAAAGGGGGAATGAGCGAGGGGTGAACAGAGAGAGAGGGACAGAGAGGAGGGGGACAGAGAGGAGTGGGAGAGACAGAGGGGCAGAGAGAGGGAGGCACAGAGACAGGAACAGAGAGTGGGGGACAAGAGAGAGTGGGGACAGAGAGAGGGGGGCAGAGAGTGAGAGGGGCAGAGAGAGGGGGGAAGAGAGAGAGAAGGGAACAGTGAGCATGGGACACAGAGTGGGGACAGAGAGAGGGGGACGGGGGGCAGAGAGAGGTGTTCAGGGAGACAGCGAGAGGGAGACAGAGAGGGGGGACAGAGATGTTGGACAGAGAGAGGGGACAGGGAGAGGGGGACAGAGAGAGGGGGGACAGAGAGCGCGGGAACTTAGAGAGGACGGAGAGAGACGGGGGTACAGAGACAGGGGGACAGAGACATGGGGGATAGAGAGAAGGGGGACAGAGAGAGGGGGTCAGAGAGAGGGGGCAGAGAGAGTGGGGTCAGAAGAGTGGGGTCAGAGAGGGGGGGTCAGAGAGAGTGGGGTCAGAGATAGGGGGACAGAGAGAGAGGGGAGAGAGAGGGGGAACAGACAGAGGGGGACAGAGAGAGTGGGACAGAGACACGGGGACAGAGAGAGGGGGACAGGGAGTGGGGGACAGAGAGGAGGGGACAGAGACAGTTGGGACAGAGAGAGTGAGGACAGGGGGGGCAGAGACTGGGGGGACAGAGAGAGGGGGACATGGGGAAGAGAGAGGGGCACAGAGAGGGGGACATGGGGGCAGAGAGAGGGGGACATGGGGTCAGAGAGAGGGGGCACAGAGAGGGGCACAGAGAGAAGGTCACAGAGAGAGGGGGACAGAGAAAGTGGGGACAGAGAGAGGTGGGCAGAGAGAGGGAGAGAGAGAGGGGCGCAGAGAGAGGGGGACAGATGGGGTGAGAGACATGGGTGACAGAGAGAGTGGGAACAGAGAGAGGGGGGACAGAGGGAGGGGGTACAGAGAGAGGGGGACAGAGTGGGGGGACAGAGCGAGAAGGGGACAGTGAGAGGTGGATAGTGAGAGTGGGGACAGAGAGTGAGGGTCAGAGAGAGGGGGACAGAGAGAGGGGGCACAGAGAGGGGGTACAGAGAGATGAGGGACATATAAGCGGGTCATAGAAGGCAGAGAGAGGCTTTCAGGGAGGGGACAGAGAGAGGGGGGACAGAGAGAGGGGGACAGAGAGGGGGGACAGAGAGGTGTGACAGAGAGGGGGGGCAGAAAGAGGGGGCCAAGAAAGGGGGACAGAGAGAGGAGGGACAGAGAGGGGGGAACAGAGAGGGGGAGAGAGAATGGTGGGACAGAGAGCACGGGAACAGAGAGATGGCGACAGAGAGACGGGGGACAGAGAGAGGGGGTCATGGTGGGCAGGAAGAGGGGTAACAGAGAGAGGGAGCAGAGCGGGTGGGGACAGAGAGAGGGGCACAGAGAGGGGCACAGAAAGAAGGTCACAGAGAAAGTGGGGACAGAGAGAGAGGGACAGAGAGAGGGGACAGATGGAGAGGCAGAGAAATGGGTGACAGTGAGAGCGGGGACAGAGACAGTTGGGACAGAGAGAGTGGGGACAGAAGGGGGGGCAGAGAGTGGGGGGAAAGAGAGAGGGGAACATGGGGGCAGAGAGAGGGGCACAGAGAGGGGCACAGAGAGAAGGTCACAGAGAGAGGGAGACAGAGAAAGTGGGGACAGAGAGAGGGGGGCAGAGAGAGGGGGAGTGAGAGGAGGGCACAGAGAGAGGGGGACAGAAGGGGGTGAGAGCCATGGGTGACAGAGAGAGTGGGGACAGAGAGAGGGGGGCCAGGGGAGGGGGGACAGAGGGAGGGGGGACAGAGGGAGGGAGGACAGAGAGAAGGGGACAGAGAGAGGGGGTACAGAGAGAGGGGGGACAGAGAGGGGGGCAGAGAGAGGGGGGACAGAGAGAGGGGGACAGAGGGAGGGCGACAGAGAGGGTGGGGTGAGAGGGCAGGGACAGAGAGCGTGGGAACAGAGAGATGGGAACAGAGAGACGGGGTACAGAGGGAGATGGGGTACAGAGAGAAGGGGGCAGAGAGAGAGGGGGGCAGAGAGAGGGGGATAGAGAGGGTGGGGACAGAGAGGGGGGACAGAGAGGGGAGGGACAGAGAGCGTGGGAACAGAGCAACGGGAACAGAGAGATGGGGTACAGAGAAGTGGGTGGGGGCAGAGAGAGAGAGGGGTCAGAGAGAGAGAGGTGGACAGAGAGAGATGTAGACAGAGAGAGTGGGAACAGAGAGAGTGGGAACAGAGAGAGTGGGGACAGAGAGAGTGGGGACAGCCAGAGGGGGGACAGAGAGAGGGGGGACAGAGAGAGGGGGACAGAGAGAGGGGGACAAAGAGAGTGGGACAGAGAGGGGGTGACAGAGAAAGGGGGACGGGGGGACAGAGAGCGTGGGAACATAGAGATGAGAGCAGAGAGATGGAGTACAGAGAGATGGGGTACAGAGAGACGGACAACAGAGAGACGGGGTACAGAGAGAGAGAGGTGGACAGAGAGAGTGGGAACAAAGAGAGTGGGGACAGCGAGAGTGGTGGACAGAGAGAGAGAGAGAGGTGGACAGAGAGAGAGAGGTGGACAGAGAGAGTGGGAACAGAGAGAGTGGGGACAGAGAGGGGGGGTGCAGGGAGAGGGGGCAGAGAGAGGGGGACAGAGAGGGGGGACAGAGAGCATGGGAACAGAGAGATAGGACCAGAGAGACGGGGTACAAAGAGACGGGGGACTGAGGGAGGGGGACAGAGAGAGGGGGACAGAGAGAGGGGGGACAGAGAGATTGGTCAGAGTGAGTGGGGCAGAGCGAGAAGGGGACAGTGAGAGGTGGACAGGAAGAGTAGGGACAGAGAGGGGGCACAGAGAGAGGCGAAAGAGAGATGAGGGACAGAGAGAGGGGGGTCATGGGTGCAGAGAGAGGGGGAACAGAGAGAGGGTCACAGAGAGAGGGTCACAGAGAAAGTGGGGACAGAGGGAGGGGGAAAGAGAGAGGGGGCAGAGAGAGGGGGACAGAGAAAGCGGGGACAGAAAGAGGGGGGACAGAGAGAGGGGGACAAAGAGAGGGGGACAGAGAGAGGCGGAAAAAAGAGAGGGGCAGAGAGAGGGGGGACAGAGAGAGGAGGACAGAGAGGGGGGTAACAGAGAGTGGGGGGAACAGAGATAGGGTGACAGAGAGAGAGGGGCAGAGAGAGCGGCACCTAGAGAAGGGGGGACATATAAGGTGGGGACAGAGAGAGGGGAACAGATGTTGGGGAAGAGAGATGGGTGACAGAGAGGGGGGGACAGAGAGAGGGGGACAGAAAGAGGGGAGGCAGAGGGAGGTCAGAGAGAGGGGAAACAGAGAGAGCGGGGACAGAGAGAGCAGGGACAGAGAGGCGGGGACAGAGAGACGGGGGACAGAGAGAGGGGGAACAGAGAGAGAAGAATAGTGAGGAGGGACAGAGAGAGAAGGGGACAGTGAGAGGTGGACAGAGAGTGTGGGGACAGAGAGCGGGGGGACAGAGAGAGCGGGGACAGAGAGGGGGGACAGAGAGAGGGGGACAGAGAGAAGGGGACAGAGAGAGAGGGGGCAGAGAGGGGGACAGAGAATGGGAGGACAGAGAGCACGGGAACAGGTAGATGGGCACAGAGAGACACGGGACAGAGAGACGGGGGACAGAGAGAGGGGGGATAGTGAGGAGGGACAGAGAGAGAAGGGGACAGAGAGAGAAGGGGACAGAGAGAGAGGGACAGAGAGCGGGGGCAGAGAGATGAGGACAGAGAGAGTGGGTACAAAGAGAGGGGGAAAGAGAGGGAGGGGAAAGAAATGGGGGACAAAGAGAGGGGAACAGAGAGGGCAGAGAGATGGCCGACAGAGAGCACCGGGGCAGAGAGCGTGGGCACGGGGGGGAGGACAGAGAGGGGGGTACAGAGAGACGGGGTCAGTGAGGGGAGGGACAGAGAGAGAAGGGGACAGTGAGCGGTGGACAGAGAGAGTGGGGACAGAGAGAGGGGTCAGAGAGATGGGGACAGAGAGACAGGGGACAGAGAGACGGGGACAGTGAGAGGAGGGACAGAGAGAGAAGGGGACAGAGAGAGGGGGGACAGAGAGAAAAGGGGACAGTGAGAGGTGGACAGGAAGAGTAGGGACAGAGAGGGGGCACAGAGAGAGGCGAAAGAGAGATGAGGGACAGAGAGAGGGGGGTCATGGGTGCAGAGAGAGGGGGAACAGAGAGAGGGTCACAGAGAGAGGGTCACAGAGAAAGTGGGGACAGAGGGAGGGGGAAAGAGAGAGGGGGCAGAGAGAGGGGGACAGAGAAAGCGGGGACAGAAAGAGGGGGGACAGAGAGAGGGGGACAAAGAGAGGGGGACAGAGAGAGGCGGAAAAAAGAGAGGGGCAGAGAGAGGGGGGACAGAGAGAGGAGGACAGAGAGGGGGGTAACAGAGAGTGGGGGGAACAGAGATAGGGTGACAGAGAGAGAGGGGCAGAGAGAGCGGCACCTAGAGAAGGGGGGACATATAAGGTGGGGACAGAGAGAGGGGAACAGATGTTGGGGAAGAGAGATGGGTGACAGAGAGGGGGGGACAGAGAGAGGGGGACAGAAAGAGGGGAGGCAGAGGGAGGTCAGAGAGAGGGGAAACAGAGAGAGCGGGGACAGAGAGAGCAGGGACAGAGAGGCGGGGACAGAGAGACGGGGGACAGAGAGAGGGGGAACAGAGAGAGAAGAATAGTGAGGAGGGACAGAGAGAGAAGGGGACAGTGAGAGGTGGACAGAGAGTGTGGGGACAGAGAGCGGGGGGACAGAGAGAGCGGGGACAGAGAGGGGGGACAGAGAGAGGGGGACAGAGAGAAGGGGACAGAGAGAGAGGGGGCAGAGAGGGGGACAGAGAATGGGAGGACAGAGAGCACGGGAACAGGTAGATGGGCACAGAGAGACACGGGACAGAGAGACGGGGGACAGAGAGAGGGGGGATAGTGAGGAGGGACAGAGAGAGAAGGGGACAGAGAGAGAAGGGGACAGAGAGAGAGGGACAGAGAGCGGGGGCAGAGAGATGAGGACAGAGAGAGTGGGTACAAAGAGAGGGGGAAAGAGAGGGAGGGGAAAGAAATGGGGGACAAAGAGAGGGGAACAGAGAGGGCAGAGAGATGGCCGACAGAGAGCACCGGGGCAGAGAGCGTGGGCACGGGGGGGAGGACAGAGAGGGGGGTACAGAGAGACGGGGTCAGTGAGGGGAGGGACAGAGAGAGAAGGGGACAGTGAGCGGTGGACAGAGAGAGTGGGGACAGAGAGAGGGGTCAGAGAGATGGGGACAGAGAGACAGGGGACAGAGAGACGGGGACAGTGAGAGGAGGGACAGAGAGAGAAGGGGACAGAGAGAGGGGGGACAGAGAGAAAAGGGGACAGTGAGAGGTGGACAGAGAGAGTGGGGACAGAGATTGGGGGACAGAGAGAGTGGGGACAGAGAGAGGAAGACAGAGAGAGTGGGGACAGAGAGAGGGGACAAAGAGCGGGAATAGAGAGAGGGGCAAAGAGAGGGGCGACAGACAGAGGGGCGACAGAGAGCGGGGGACAGAGAGGGGGGACGGAGCGAGGGGTGGACAGAGAGGGGGTGGACGGGCAGACAGAGAGAGGGAAAGTCAGAGACTGGGGGACGGGGCGGCAGCGAGAGGGGGCACAGAGAGAGGGGGGACAGAGAAAGACAGACAGAGAGAGGGGGACAGTGCGAGGGTGGTCAGAGAGAGGGGGGACAGAGAGAGGTGGACAGAGAGAGGGAATCAGAGAGAGAGGGGTCAGAGAGAGACCGGTCAGAGAGAGTGGGTCAGAGAGAGGGGGGTCAGAGAGAGGGGGACAGAGAGTGGGGAAACAGAGAGTGGGGGACAGAGAGTGGGGGACAGAAAGGAGGGGACAGAGAGGAGGGGACAGAGAGAGGGGTGACAGAGAGAGGGGGCAGAGAGAGGGGAACAGAGTGAGGAATATTCAAAGGGGGACAGAGAGAGAGGAGGAGCAGAGATAGGGAGACAGAGAGAGGGGGGAACAGAGCGAGGGGTGGACAGAGAGGGGGTGGACGGGCGGACAGAGAGAGGATGGTCAGAGACTGGGGGACAGAGAGAGGGGGGCAGAGAGAGAGAGCGACAGCGAGAGGGGAAAAGAGAAAGGGGGACAGAGAGAGAGGACGAGCAGAGATGGGGGACAGAGAGATGGGGACAGAGAGAGGGGGGGCAGAGAGTGCGGGACAGAGAGGAGGGGATAGAGAGGAGGGGATAGAGAGGAGGGGACAGAGAGGAGGGTGACAGAGAGAGGGGTGACAGAGAAAGGGCTGACAGAGAGAGGGGTGACAGAGAGAGGGGGGGCAGAGAGGGGGGCAGAGTGAGGGGGCAGAGAGAGGGGGCAGAGAGAGAGGGGCAGAGAGAATGGGGCAGAGTGAGGGGGGCAGAGGTGGACGGTGGGGGGACAGCGAGAGGGGGGAGAGAGAGGGGGATAGTGAAAGGGGGACAGAGGAGGACAGGGAGAGTGGGGACAGAGAGTGGGGGACAAAGAGAAAGGAACAGAGAGAAGGGGACAGAGAGAAGGGGACAGAGAGTGGGTGGACAGAGAGAGGGGGACAGTGAGAGGGGGACAGTGAGAGGGGGACAGAGAGAGTGGCGCAGAGAGAGTGGGGACAGAGAGAGGGGGGGCAGAGAGAGGGGGACAGAAAGAGGGGGACAGAGAGAGGGGGGACGGAGAGAGTGGGGACAGAGAGAGGGGGACAGACAGAGAGGTGGACGGAGAGTGAGGTGGACAGAGAGAGAGGTGGACAGAGAGAGTGGGAACAGAGAGAGGGGGCAGAGGGAGACAGGGACAGAGCGTGAGGGACAGAGAGAGTGGGGACAGAGAGCAGGGGAAAGAGAGAGTGGGGACAGAGAGGGGGAAAGAGAGAGGGGGACAGCGAGAGGGGGACATAAAGAGGGGGACAGAGAGAGTGGTGACAGAGAGCGGGGAAAGAGAGAGGGGGACAGAGAGAGGGGGACATAAAGAGGGGGACAGTGAGAGGGGGACAGAGAGAGTGGCGCAGAGAGAGTGGGGACCGAGAGAGAGGGGCAGAGAGATGGGAACACAGAGAGGGGGCAGAGAGAGGGAGCAGAGAGAGGGAGGGCAGAGAGAGGGGGACAGACAGAGAGGTGGACGGAGAGTGAGGTGGACAGAGAGAGAGGTGGACAGAGAGAGTGGGAACAGAGAGAGGGGGCAGAGGGAGACAGGGACAGAGCGTGAGGGACAGAGAGAGTGGGGACAGAGAGCAGGGGAAAGAGAGAGTGGGGACAGAGAGGGGGAAAGAGAGAGGGGGACAGCGAGAGGGGGACATAAAGAGGGGGACAGAGAGAGTGGTGACAGAGAGGGGGGAAAGAGAGAGGGGGACAGAGAGAGGGGGACATAAAGAGGGGGACAGTGAGAGGGGGACAGAGAGAGTGGCGCAGAGAGAGTGGGGACCGAGAGAGAGGGGCAGAGAGATGGGAACACAGAGAGGGGGCAGAGAGAGGGAGCAGAGAGAGGGAGGGCAGAGACAGGGTGGCAGAGAGGGAGGGGCAGAGAGAGGGAGGTAGAGAGAGGGGGGCAGGGTGCAGAGAGAGGGGTGGCAGAGAGAGGGAGGCAGAGAGAGGGCTGGCAGAGAGAAGGCGGACAGAGAGAGGGGGCAGAGAGGGTGTGCAGAGGGAGGTGGACAGAGAGAGAGGTGGACAGAGAGACGGGGGTCAGAGAGAGGTGTGACAGAGTGAGACAGGGACAGAGAGAGGGAGCAGAGAAAGTGGGGACAGAGAGAGAAGGGACAGAGAGAGGGCGACAGTCAGAGGCGGACAGAGAGAGTGGGAACAGAGAGAGTGGGGACAGAGAGAGGGGGGACAGAGAGAGTGGGGACAGAGAGAGGGGGACAGACAGAGAGGTGGACAGAGAGTGAGGTGGACAGAGAGAGAGGTGGACAGAGAGAGTGGGAACAGAGAGAGGGGGCAGAGGGAGACAGGGACAGAGCGTGAGGGACAGAGAGAGTGGGGACAGAGAGCAGGGGACAGAGAGAGTGGGGACAGAGAGGGGGAAAGAGAGAGGGGGACAGAGAGAGGGGGACATAAAGAGGGGGACAGAGAGAGTGGTGACAGAGAGGGGGGAAAGAGAGAGGGGGACAGAGAGAGGGGGACATAAAGAGGGGGACAGTGAGAGGGGGACAGAGAGAGTGGCGCAGAGAGAGTGGGGACCGAGAGAGAGGGGCAGAGAGATGGGAACACAGAGAGGGGGCAGAGAGAGGGAGCAGAGAGAGGGAGGGCAGAGACAGGATGGCAGAGAGGGAGGGGCAGAGAGAGGGAGGTAGAGAGAGGGGGGCAGGGTGCAGAGAGAGGGGTGGCAGAGAGAGGGAGGCAGAGAGAGGGCTGGCAGAGAGAAGGCGGGCAGAGAGAGGGGGCAGAGAGGGTGTGCAGAGGGAGGTGGACAGAGAGAGAGGTGGACAGAGAGACGGGGGTCAGAGAGAGGTGGGACAGAGTGAGACAGGGACAGAGAGAGGGAGCAGAGAAAGTGGGGACAGAGAGAGAAGGGACAGAGAGAGGGCGACAGTCAGAGGCGGACAGAGAGAGTGGGGACAGAGAGAGTGGGGACAGAGAGAGGGGGACAGACAGAGAGGTGGACAGAGAGTGAGGTGGACAGAGAGAGAGGTGGACAGAGAGAGTGGGAACAGAGAGAGGGGGCAGAGGGAGACAGCGACAGAGCGTGAGGGACAGAGAGAGTGGGGACAGAGAGCAGGGGACAGAGAGCAGGGGACAGAGAGAAGGGAAGAGAGAGAAGGGGACAGAGAGAAGGGGACAGAGAGAGGGAGGGCAGAGAGGAGGGGGGCAGAGAGAATAGGGCAGATAGCAGGGGGGAAGTGAGCAGCGGTGTCAGAGAGAGGGGGGACAGAGAGAGTGAGGGACAGAGAGAGGGGGAAATAGAGAGGCGGACAGAGAGCGTTGGGACAGAGAGATGGGCAGAGAGAGGAGGGACAGACATAGAGGAACAGAGTACCGTGGGGACAGAGTGAGGGGGATCGAGAGAGGGGAAACAGAGTGAGGGGGGACAGAGTGAGGGGTTCGGTGAGGGGTGAGTGGGCGAGAGGGGACAGAGAGACAGGGGGACAGGGAGGGTGGTCAGAGCAAGGAAGCAGAGAGGGGGTTAGAGAGAGGGGCAGAGAGGGGGGTGATAGAGAGTCATGGGACAGGGAGGGGAGGACAGAAACAGGGGGACAGAGAGAAAGGGACAGATAGAGGGGGCAGGGGGCAGAGAGAGAGAGGGGGACAGTGAGAGAGGGATAGAGAGAGAGGTGCAGGGAGAGTGAAGAGAGAGGTGGCAGAGCGAGTTGGGACGACAGAGAGAGGGTGACAGAGAGAAGGGGACAGACATGGTGAGAGAGAAAAAGGTGGACAGAGAGGGGGGGAAGAGAGGGGGGGACAGAGAGAGGCGGGACAGAGAGACAGTGTACAGAGAGACGGGGACAGAGGGACAGGGCCAAAGAGAGAGTGGGGCAGTGAGAGATGTACAGAGAGAGTGGGGACAGAGAGAGGGGGACAGAGAGAGAGAGGACAGAAAGAGGGGGTAGAGGGAAAAGGGGGACAGAGAGGGGTACAGATGGAGGGGGACAGAGAGAGTGGGGACAGAGAGAGGGGGGACAGAGAGAATGGGGACAGGGAGGGTGCGACAGAGAGAGGAGGGACAGAGAGAGGGGTCAGAAAGATGGGGACAGAGAGAGGGGTGACAGAGAGAGGGGAGACAGAGGGAGGGGGACAGAAAGAGGGGGCAGAGAGAGGGGGACAGAGAGAGGAGTGACAGAGAGAGTGGGGACAGAGGGGGGGGAAGAGAGAGGGGGACAGAGAGAGGAGGACATAAAGAGGGGGACAGAGAGAGGGGAACAGAGAGGGGGAACAGAGAGATGAGTGACAAAGAGAGGAGGTCATGGGGGGCAGAGAGAGGGTTTCAGGGAGGGGGCAGAGAGAGAGAGGCAGAGAGAGGGGGCAGGGGTGCAGAGAGAGGGGTGGCAGAGAGAGGGAGGCAGAGAGAGGGCTGGCAGAGAGAGGGCGGGCAGAGAGAGGGGGCAGAGAGGGGGTGCAGAGGGAGGTGGACAGAGAGAGGGGGGTCAGAGAGAGGCGGGACAGAGTGAGACAGGGACAGAGAGAGGGGGCAGAGAAAGTGGGGACAGAGAGAGAAGGGACAGAGTGAGAGAGGGACAGAGAGGGGGGGCAGAGAAAGTAGGGACAGAGAGAGAAAGGACAGAGAGAGGGGGAAAGTGAGAGGGGGACAGAGAGAGTGGGGACCGAGAGAGGGGGCAGAGGGAGACAGGGACAGAGAGTGAGGAACAGAGAGAGTGGGGACAGAGAGCCGGGGACAGAGAGCAGGGGACAGAGAGAAGGGAACAGAGAAAAGGGGACAGAGAGAAGGGGACAGAGAGAGGGAGGGCAGAGAGGAGGGGGGCAAAGAGAAGGGGGCAGAGAGCGGGGGGTAGTGAGCAGCGATGTCAGAGACAGGAGGACAGAGAGAGTGAGGGACAGAGAGAGGGGGAAATAGAGAGGGGGACAGAGAGCGGTGGGACAGAGAGAGGGGCAGAGAGAGGGGGCACAGACATAATGGAACAGAGTATCGTGGGGACAGAGTAAGGGGCATCGAGAGAGGGGGGACAGAATGAGGGGGGGACAGAGTGAGGGGGACAGCGAGGGGTGAGCGAGCGAGAGGGGACAGATAGACAAGGGGACAGGGAGGGTGGTCAGAGCAAAGGAGCAGAGAGAGGGGGACACAGACAGGGGGCAGAGAGGGGGGTGACAGAGAGTCAGGGGACAGGGAGGGGAGGACAGAGACCGGGGGACAGGGAGAGGGGGAAAGATAGAGGGGGCGGGGGGCAGAGAGAGAGGGGGGCAGTGAGAGAGGGATAGAGAGAGAGGGACAGGGAGAGTGAAGAGAGAGGTGGCAGAGCGAGTTGGGAGGACAGAGAGAGGGTGACAGAGAGAAGGGGACAGACTTAGTGGGAGAGAAAAAGGTGGACAGAGAGAGAAGGGCAGAGAGAGCGGGGACAGAGAGATGGGGGACAGAGAGACAGGGTACAGAGAGACGGGGACAGATGGACAGGGCCAAAGAGAGTGGGGCAGTGCGAGATGGACAGAGAGAGTGGGGACAGAGATAGGGGGACAGTGAGAGAGGGGACAGAAAGAGGGGGTAGAGAGAGAAGGGGGATAGAGAGGGGGACAGATGGAGGGGGACAGAGAGAGTGGGGACAGAGAGAAGGGGACAGAGAGAGTGGGGACAGAGAGAGTGGGGACAGAGAGATGGGGGACAGAGAGATGGGGGACAGAGAGAGTGGGGACAGAGAGGGTGGGGACAGGGAGAGGGGGAACAGAGAGAGGGGAACAGAGAGGGGGGGACAGAGAGATGAGTGACAAAGAGAGGAGGTCATAGGGGGCAGAGAGAGGGTTTCAGGGAGGGGGGGCAGAGAGGGGGTCGCAGAGAGAGGGGCAGAGAGAGGGGGACAGAAAGAGAGGCACAGAGAGAGGGGGACAGGGAGAGGAGGGACAGAGAGTGTGGGGACAGAGAGGGAGGGACAGAGAGAGGGGGACAGAGAGATGGGGACATAAAGAGGGGGACTGTGAGAGGGGAACAGAGAGGGGGGAACAGAGAGATGAGTGACAAAGAGAGGAGGTCATAGGGGGCAGAGAGAGGGTTTCAGGGAGGGGGCAGAGAGGGGGTCGCAGAGAGAGGGGCAGAGAGAGGGGGACACAGAGAGGGGACAGACAGAGGGAGGGCAGAGAGAGGGGGGCAGAGAGGGGGGCAGAGAGAGGGAGGCAGAGAGAGAGGGGCGGCGGGGCAGAGAGAGGGGTGGCAAAGAGAGGGGACAGAGGGAGGGCGGGCAGAGAGAGGGCGGGCAGAGAGAGGGGGCAGAGACGGGGTGCAGAGAGAGGTGGACAGAGACAGACAGGGACAGAGAGAGGGGGCAGAATGAGTGGGGACAGAGAGTGAAGGGACAGAGAGAGGGGGACAGTGAGAAGGGGACAGAGAGTGTGGTGACAGAGAGTGGGGACAGAGAGAGGGGGACAGAGAGGGAGGTGGACAGAGAGAGTGGGGACAGAGAGAGGGGGCAGAGGGAGACAGGGACAGAGAGTGAGGGACAGAGAGATTGGGGACAGAGAGCAGGGGACAGAGAGAAGGGAACAGAGAGAAGTGGACAGAGAGAATGTGACAGAGAGTGGGAGGGCAGAGAGGAGGGGGTCTGAGAGAAGGGGGCAGAGAGCCGGGGGTAAGTGAGCAGCGGTGTCAGAGAGAGAGGGGGGACAGAGAGAGTGAGGGACAGAGAGTGTGGGAAATAGAAACGGGGACAGAGAGCGGTGGGACAGAAAGAGGGGCAGAGAGAGGGTTGACAGACCTAGGGGAACAGAGAACCGTGGGGACAGAGTGAGGGAGATCGAGAGAGGGGTGTCAGAGTGAGGGGTACAGAGTGAGGGGGGACAGGTAGAGGGGGCGGGGTGCAGAGAGAGAGGGGGACAGTGAGAGGGGGACAGAGAGAGTGGCGCAGAGAGAGTGGGGACCGAGAGAGAGGGGCAGAGAGATGGGAACACAGAGAGGGGGCAGAGAGAGGGAGCAGAGAGAGGGAGGGCAGAGACAGGGTGGCAGAGAGGGAGGGGCAGAGAGAGGGAGGTAGAGAGAGGGGGGCAGGGTGCAGAGAGAGGGGTGGCAGAGAGAGGGAGGCAGAGAGAGGGCTGGCAGAGAGAAGGCGGGCAGAGAGAGGGGGCAGAGAGGGTGTGCAGAGGGAGGTGGACAGAGAGAGAGGTGGACAGAGAGACGGGGGTCAGAGAGAGGTGTGACAGAGTGAGACAGGGACAGAGAGAGGGAGCAGAGAAAGTGGGGACAGAGAGAGAAGGGACAGAGAGAGGGCGACAGTCAGAGGCGGACAGAGAGAGTGGGAACAGAGAGAGTGGGGACAGAGAGAGGGGGGACAGAGAGAGTGGGGACAGAGAGAGGGGGACAGACAGAGAGGTGGACAGAGAGTGAGGTGGACAGAGAGAGAGGTGGACAGAGAGAGTGGGAACAGAGAGAGGGGGCAGAGGGAGACAGGGACAGAGCGTGAGGGACAGAGAGAGTGGGGACAGAGAGCAGGGGACAGAGAGAGTGGGGACAGAGAGGGAGAAAGAGAGAGGGGGACAGAGAGAGGGGGACATAAAGAGGGGGACAGAGAGAGTGGTGACAGAGAGGGGGGAAAGAGAGAGGGGGACAGAGAGAGGGGGACATAAAGAGGGGGACAGTGAGAGGGGGACAGAGAGAGTGGCGCAGAGAGAGTGGGGACCGAGAGAGAGGGGCAGAGAGATGGGAACACAGAGAGGGGGCAGAGAGAGGGAGCAGAGAGAGGGAGGGCAGAGACAGGATGGCAGAGAGGGAGGGGCAGAGAGAGGGAGGTAGAGAGAGGGGGGCAGGGTGCAGAGAGAGGGGTGGCAGAGAGAGGGAGGCAGAGAGAGGGCTGGCAGAGAGAAGGCGGGCAGAGAGAGGGGGCAGAGAGGGTGTGCAGAGGGAGGTGGACAGAGAGAGAGGTGGACAGAGAGACGGGGGTCAGAGAGAGGTGGGACAGAGTGAGACAGGGACAGAGAGAGGGAGCAGAGAAAGTGGGGACAGAGAGAGAAGGGACAGAGAGAGGGCGACAGTCAGAGGCGGACAGAGAGAGTGGAGACAGAGAGAGTGGGGACAGAGAGAGGGGGACAGACAGAGAGGTGGACAGAGAGTGAGGTGGACAGAGAGAGAGGTGGACAGAGAGAGTGGGAACAGAGAGAGGGGGCAGTGGGAGACAGCGACAGAGCGTGAGGGACAGAGAGAGTGGGGACAGAGAGCAGGGGACAGAGAGCAGGGGACAGAGAGAAGGGAACAGAGAGAAGGGGACAGAGAGAAGGGGACAGAGAGAGGGAGGGCAGAGAGGAGGGGGGCAGAGAGAATAGGGCAGATAGCAGGGGGGAAGTGAGCAGCGGTGTCAGAGAGAGGGGGGACAGAGAGAGTGAGGGACAGAGAGAGGGGGAAATAGAGAGGCGGACAGAGAGCGTTGGGACAGAGAGATGGGCAGAGAGAGGAGGGACAGACATAGAGGAACAGAGTACCGTGGGGACAGAGTGAGGGGGATCGAGAGAGGGGAAACAGAGTGAGGGGGGACAGAGTGAGGGGTTCGGTGAGGGGTGAGTGGGCGAGAGGGGACAGAGAGACAGGGGGACAGGGAGGGTGGTCAGAGCAAGGAAGCAGAGAGGGGGTTAGAGAGAGGGGCAGAGAGGGGGGTGATAGAGAGTCATGGGACAGGGAGGGGAGGACAGAAACAGGGGGACAGAGAGAAAGGGACAGATAGAGGGGGCAGGGGGCAGAGAGAGAGAGGGGGACAGTGAGAGAGGGATAGAGAGAGAGGTGCAGGGAGAGTGAAGAGAGAGGTGGCAGAGCGAGTTGGGACGACAGAGAGAGGGTGACAGAGAGAAGGGGACAGACATGGTGAGAGAGAAAAAGGTGGACAGAGAGGGGGGGAAGAGAGGGGGGGACAGAGAGAGGCGGGACAGAGAGACAGTGTACAGAGAGACGGGGACAGAGGGACAGGGCCAAAGAGAGAGTGGGGCAGTGAGAGATGTACAGAGAGAGTGGGGACAGAGAGAGGGGGACAGAGAGAGAGAGGACAGAAAGAGGGGGTAGAGGGAAAAAGGGGACAGAGAGGGGTACAGATGGAGGGGGACAGAGAGAGTGGGGACAGAGAGAGGGGGGACAGAGAGAATGGGGACAGGGAGGGTGCGACAGAGAGAGGAGGGACAGAGAGAGGGGTCAGAAAGATGGGGACAGAGAGAGGGGTGACAGAGAGAGGGGAGACAGAGGGAGGGGGACAGAAAGAGGGGGCAGAGAGAGGGGGACAGAGAGAGGAGTGACAGAGAGAGTGGGGACAGAGGGGGGGGAAGAGAGAGGGGGACAGAGAGAGGAGGACATAAAGAGGGGGACAGAGAGAGGGGAACAGAGAGGGGGGAACAGAGAGATGAGTGACAAAGAGAGGAGGTCATGGGGGGCAGAGAGAGGGTTTCAGGGAGGGGGCAGAGAGAGAGAGGCAGAGAGAGGGGGCAGGGGTGCAGAGAGAGGGGTGGCAGAGAGAGGGAGGCAGAGAGAGGGCTGGCAGAGAGAGGGCGGGCAGAGAGAGGGGGCAGAGAGGGGGTGCAGAGGGAGGTGGACAGAGAGAGGGGGGTCAGAGAGAGGCGGGACAGAGTGAGACAGGGACAGAGAGAGGGGGCAGAGAAAGTGGGGACAGAGAGAGAAGGGACAGAGTGAGAGAGGGACAGAGAGGGGGGGCAGAGAAAGTAGGGACAGAGAGAGAAAGGACAGAGAGAGGGGGAAAGTGAGAGGGGGACAGAGAGAGTGGGGACCGAGAGAGGGGGCAGAGGGAGACAGGGACAGAGAGTGAGGGACAGAGAGAGTGGGGACAGAGAGCCGGGGACAGAGAGCAGGGGACAGAGAGAAGGGAACAGAGAAAAGGGGACAGAGAGAAGGGGACAGAGAGAGGGAGGGCAGAGAGGAGGGGGGCAAAGAGAAGGGGGCAGAGAGCGGGGGGTAGTGAGCAGCGATGTCAGAGACAGGAGGACAGAGAGAGTGAGGGACAGAGAGAGGGGGAAATAGAGAGGGGGACAGAGAGCGGTGGGACAGAGAGAGGGGCAGAGAGAGGGGGCACAGACATAATGGAACAGAGTATCGTGGGGACAGAGTAAGGGGCATCGAGAGAGGGGGGACAGAATGAGGGGGGGACAGAGTGAGGGGGACAGCGAGGGGTGAGCGAGCGAGAGGGGACAGATAGACAAGGGGACAGGGAGGGTGGTCAGAGCAAAGGAGCAGAGAGAGGGGGACACAGACAGGGGGCAGAGAGGGGGGTGACAGAGAGTCAGGGGACAGGGAGGGGAGGACAGAGACCGGGGGACAGGGAGAGGGGGAAAGATAGAGGGGGCGGGGGGCAGTGAGAGAGGGATAGAGAGAGAGGGACAGGGAGAGTGAAGAGAGAGGTGGCAGAGCGAGTTGGGAGGACAGAGAGAGGGTGACAGAGAGAAGGGGACAGACTTAGTGGGAGAGAAAAAGGTGGACAGAGAGAGAAGGGCAGAGAGAGCGGGGACAGAGAGAGGGGGGACAGAGAGATGGGGGACAGAGAGACAGGGTACAGAGAGACGGGGACAGATGGACAGGGCCAAAGAGAGTGGGGCAGTGCGAGATGGACAGAGAGAGTGGGGACAGAGATAGGGGGACAGTGAGAGAGGGGACAGAAAGAGGGGGTAGAGAGAGAAGGGGGATAGAGAGGGGGACAGATGGAGGGGGACAGAGAGAGTGGGGACAGAGAGAAGGGGACAGAGAGAGTGGGGACAGAGAGAGTGGGGACAGAGAGATGGGGGACAGAGAGATGGGGGACAGAGAGAGTGGGGACAGAGAGGGTGGGGACAGGGAGAGGGGGAACAGAGAGAGGGGAACAGAGAGGGGGGGACAGAGAGATGAGTGACAAAGAGAGGAGGTCATAGGGGGCAGAGAGAGGGTTTCAGGGAGGGGGGGCAGAGAGGGGGTCGCAGAGAGAGGGGCAGAGAGAGGGGGACAGAAAGAGAGGCACAGAGAGAGGGGGACAGGGAGAGGAGGGACAGAGAGTGTGGGGACAGAGAGGGAGGGACAGAGAGAGGGGGACAGAGAGAGGGGGACATAAAGAGGGGGACTGTGAGAGGGGAACAGAGAGGGGGGAACAGAGAGATGAGTGACAAAGAGAGGAGGTCATAGGGGGCAGAGAGAGCGTTTCAGGGAGGGGGCAGAGAGGGGGTCGCAGAGAGAGGGGCAGAGAGAGGGGGACACAGAGAGGGGACAGACAGAGGGAGGGCAGAGAGAGGGGGGCAGAGAGGGGGGCAGAGAGAGGGAGGCAGAGAGAGAGGGGCGGCGGGGCAGAGAGAGGGGTGGCAAAGAGAGGGGACAGAGGGAGGGCGGGCAGAGAGAGGGCGGGCAGAGAGAGGGGGCAGAGACGGGGTGCAGAGAGAGGTGGACAGAGACAGACAGGGACAGAGAGAGGGGGCAGAATGAGTGGGGACAGAGAGTGAAGGGACAGAGAGAGGGGGACAGTGAGAAGGGGACAGAGAGTGTGGTGACAGAGAGTGGGGACAGAGAGAGGGGGACAGAGAGGGAGGTGGACAGAGAGAGTGGGGACAGAGAGAGGGGGCAGAGGGAGACAGGGACAGAGAGTGAGGGACAGAGAGATTGGGGACAGAGAGCAGGGGACAGAGAGAAGGGAACAGAGAGAAGTGGACAGAGAGAATGTGACAGAGAGTGGGAGGGCAGAGAGGAGGGGGTCTGAGAGAAGGGGGCAGAGAGCCGGGGGTAAGTGAGCAGCGGTGTCAGAGAGAGAGGGGGGACAGAGAGAGTGAGGGACAGAGAGTGGGGGAAATAGAAACGGGGACAGAGAGCGGTGGGACAGAAAGAGGGGCAGAGAGAGGGTTGACAGACCTAGGGGAACAGAGAACCGTGGGGACAGAGTGAGGGAGATCGAGAGAGGGGTGTCAGAGTGAGGGGGACAGAGTGAGGGGGGACAGGTAGAGGGGGCGGGGTGCAGAGAGAGAGGGGGACAGTGAGAGAGGGACAGAGAGAGAGGAACAGAGGGGGACAGAGAGAGGCAACAGAGAGACAGTGGGACAGGAAGGGTGGACAGAGCGAGGGGGCAGAGATCGGGTGGGACAGAGAGAGGGGTGACAGAGAGAGAGGGTACAGACTTAGGGGGACAGACAGACGTGATGATGGGGCGACAGAGAGGGGAGACAGAGAGGTGGGGACAGAGAGAGTGGGAGACAGAGGGGGACAGGGAGAGGGCGGACAGAGAGAGAGGGGGATAGAGAGATGGGGGATAGAGAGCGCAGGGACAGAGAGTGGGGAGACAGAGAGACGGGGGACAGAGAGAGGGGGGACAGAGAGTGGAGGGGACAGAGAGAGTGCGGACAGAGAGAGGGGGGCAGAGAGAGGGGACAGAAAGAGGGGACAGAAAGAGGGTGCAGAAAGAGGGGGCAGAAAGAGGGTACAGAAAGGTATGTCAGAGATGTGGGGCAGACAGAGGGGCAGAGAGAGGGGGATATAGAGAGGAGAGACAGAGAGGGGGGCAGAGAAACGGGGGACAGAGAGCGCAGGAACAGAGAGGTGGGGATAGAGAGACGGGGGACAGAGAGAGAGGTGCAGAGAGGGGGCAGAGAGAGGGCGGACAGAGAGAGATTGACAGAGAGAGGAGGGACAGAGAGGGGGACAGAGAGAGGGTGGACATAGAGCGCGGGAACATAGAGATGGGGATATAGTAACCGGGACAGAGAGAGAGGGGGACAGAGAGTGGGGGAGAGAGAGCGGGGAACAGAGAGGAGGGGGACAAAGAGGAGCTGGACAGATAGAGGTGGACAGAGTGAGGAGGTCAGAGAGAGGGGGGCAGAGAGTGGTGGAATAGAGAGGGGGAAATAGAGAGAGGGACAGGGAGGGGGGTCAGAGGAGGGGGCAGAGAGGAGGGGACAGATGGGGTGACAGAGAGCGGGGGACAGAGAGCGCGGGACAGAGAGCAGGGTGACAGAGAGGAGGGGGGCAGAGAGAGGGGGACAGAGCGAGGGGTGCAGAGAGAGGGGGGCAGAGACAGGGGGCAGAGAGAGGGGGAGAGAGAGAGAGAAGGGACAGAGAGAGAAGGGACAGAGAGATCAGGAACAGAGAGAGGGACAAAGAGAGGGGCGACAGAAAGAGGGGCGATAGAGAAGGGGACAGAGAGCGGGGGACAGAGAGAGGGGGACAGAGAGAGCAGGAATAGTGAGAGGGGGACAGAGAGAGGGGCCTCAGAGAGAGGGGAACGGGGGCGACAGAGAGAGAAGGGGCAGAGATAGTGGGACAGAGGGGGTGGTGCAGTGGGGGGTTGCGGGGGGGAGGACAGAGAGGGGGCACAGAGAGGGGGACAGAGAGAGGTGGGTTAGAGAGAGGGGGACAGAGAGTGGGGGAATAGAGAGGGGGAAATAGAGAGAGGGACAGGGAGGGGGGTCAGAGGAGGGGGCAGAGAGGAGGGGACAGATGGGGTGACAGAGAGCGGGGCACAGAGAGCGCGGGACAGAGAGCAGGGTGACAGAGAGGAGGGGGGCAGAGAGAGGGGGACAGAGCGAGGGGTGCAGAGAGAGGGGGGCAGAGACAGGGGGCAGAGAGAGGGGGAGAGAGAGAGAGAAGGGACAGAGAGAGAAGGGACAGAGAGAGAAGGAGAGAGAGAGCAGGAATAGAGAGAGGGACAAAGAGAGGGGCGACAGAAAGAGGGGCGATAGAGAAGGGGACAGAGAGCAGGGGACAGAGAGAGGGGGACAGAGAGAGCAGGAATAGTGAGAGGGGGACAGAGAGAGGAGCCTCAGAGAGAGGGGAACGGGGGCGACAGAGAGAGAAGGGACAGAGATAGTGGGACAGAGGGGGTGGTACAGTGGGGGGTTGCGGGGGGAGGACAGAGAGGGGGCACAGAGAGGGGGTACAGAGAGGGGGTACCGAGTGGGGGACAGAGAGAGGTGGGTTAGAGAGAGGGGGACAGAGAGAGGGGGTACAGACAGGTGGACTGTGGGAGGGGGGCAGAGAGAGGGGGCAGAGAGAGGGGGGAAATTGAAAGGTGGACAGAAGGGGGACAAGAGAGACTGGGACAGAGAGCGGGGGACGGAGAGGGTGGGGACAGAGAGGGGGGACAGAGCGGGGGGACAGAGAGGGGGTACAGAGAGACGGCTGACAGAGAAAGGGGGTCATAGGGGGCTGAGAGGGGTGTTCAGGGAGGGGGGGACAGAAAGAGGGGGTCAGTGAGAGGGGGGTCAGAGAGAGAGGGGACAGAGAGAGGGGGGACAGAAAGAGGGAGACGGGGGCAAAGAGAAGGGGACAGAGGGGGGTGAGACAGAGGGGTGACAGAGAGTGGGGTACAGAGAGAGCAGGAACAGAGAGAAAGGGACAGAGAGAAAGGGACAGAGAGAGGGACAGAGAGAGGGGTGACAGAGAGAGGGGGGACAGAGACAGGGGGATAGTGAGAGGGGATAAGGAGAGTGGGACACGGAGAGGAGGAAAGAGAGAGGTGGGCAGAGAGGCGGGGGACAGTGAGAGAGGGCGGACAGAGAGAGTCGGGACCAGGGAGAAGGCTGAGAGAGGTTAAAAGAGAGAGAGGGACAGAGAAAGAGCGCGGACAGAGAGAGGGCGGGCAGAGAGGGGGACAGAAAGAGGGGAACAGAAAGAGGAGGGGTAACAGAGGCTGGGCACAGGGGGGGCAGAGAGAGTGGGGACAAGGAGAGAGGGGGACAGAGAGAAAGGGGGTCAGAGAGAGAGAGGGGGAACAGAGAGAGGGGGACAGAGAGAGAGGGGACAGAGAGAGGAGGGACTGAGAGAGTGGGGTCAGAGAGAGGGGGACAGAGAGATAGGGGACATAGAGAGAGGGGGACAGAGAGAGGGAGACAGAGAGAGGGGGGGACAAAGAGAGGGGAACAGAAAGAGGGGGACAGAGAGGGGGAAAGAAAGGGGGACAGAGAAAGGGGGGACAGAGAGAGGGGAACAGAAAGAGGAGGGATGGGGTGACGGGGGGGGGACAGAGGGTGTGTACAGAGAGGGGGGACAGAGAGGGAGACAGAAATGGGGACAGAGAGACGGGGACAAAGAGACAGGGGACAGAAAGACGGGGGTCACAGGGAGCAGAGAGAGTGGGCAGAGAGTGCGGGACAGCGAGGGGGGACAGAGAGAAGGGGACAGAGAGAGGGGGACAGAGAGGGGGGGACAGAGAGATGGGGGACAGAGAGTGCGGGGACAGAGAGAGGGGGGGACAGAGAGAGGGGGAACAGAGAGATCGGGGACAGAGAGATGGGGGACAGAGAGATGGGGACAGAGAGTGCGGGGACAGAGAGAGGGGGGACAGTGAGAGGGGGGACAGAAAGAGGGGACAGAAAGAGGGGGCAGAGAGGTGGGACAGAGAGAGGCACAGAGAGAGGGGCAGAGAGAGGGGCAGAGACAGGGAACAGAGAGGGGAGGGCAGAGAGAGAAGGGACAGAGGGAGAAGGGACAGAGAGAGAAGGGACAGAGAGAGGAGGAGAGAGAGCAGGAATAGAGAGAGGGACAAATAGAGGGGCGACAGAAAGAGTGGCGACAGAGAGGGGGACAGAGAGCCGGGGCAGAGAGAGGGGGACAGAGGGAGGGGGACAGAGAGAGAAGGGACAGAGAGAGGAGGAGAGAGAGAGCAGGAATAGAAAGAAAGACGAGTGGGGTGACAGAAAGAGGGGCGACAGAGAGGGGGGGACAGAGAGCGGGGGACAGAAAGATGGGACAGAGATGTGGGACAGAGAGAGAGGCAGAGAGAGGGGCAGAGAGAGGGCGACAGAAAGAGGGGGACAATGAGAGAAGGGACAGAGGGAGAAGGGACAGAGAGCTGGAATAGAGAGGGACAAATAGAGGGGCGACAGAAAGAGGGCGACAGAGAGGGGCGTCAGAGAGCGGGGGGCAGAGAGACGGGGGACAGAGAAACGGGGTCATGGGGAGCAGAGAGAGTGAGCACAGAATGATGGAGAGCGAGGGGGGACAGAGAGAGGGAGGAGAGAGGGGTGATGGGGGGACAGAAAGAGGGGAACAGAAAGAGGAGGGACGGAGGACAGAAGGGTGGAACAGAGGGTGAGTACAGAGAGGGGGAAAAAAAGGGTGGGGACAGAGATGGGGACAGAGAGACAGGGGACAGAGAGACGGGACACAGAGAGACGGGGGTCATGGGGAGCAGAGAGAGTGGGCAGAGAGTGAGGGAGAGTGAGGGGGGACAGAGAGAGGAGGACAGAGGGAGGGGAACAGAGAGAAGGGGGACAGAGAGAAGGGGGACAGAGAGAAGTGGGCAAGGGGTGCAGAGAGGGGGGAACAGAGCAAGGGGGGACACAGAGTCGGGGGACACCGAGAGGGGGAAAGAGAGAGGCGGGCAGAGAGAGAGGGGACAGAGAGAGAGCGCGGACAGAGAGAGGGCGGACAGAGATGGGGGCAGAAAGAGAGGAACAGACAGAGGCGGGACAGGCGGGACAGAGAGAGGGTGACAGGGAGATGGGGGCAGAGAGAGAGGGCGGAGAAAGAGGGCGGAGAGAGAGAGTGCGGACAGAGTGGGGGGTAGAAAGAGGGGAACAAAAATGGGGGACAGAGGGGGGACAGAGAGCGGGGCACAGAGTGGGGGTGACAGAGTGTGGGGGACACAGCGGGGGATAGAGAGAGGGGTACAGAGAGGGGGGACAGAGAGAGACAGGGATAGAGAGAGGGGGACAGAGAGAGTGGGGACAGAGAGAGGGAGGTCAGAAAGAGGGGGACAGTGATGGGGACGAGAGTGGGTTATAGGGGTTCAGGAAGAGGAAGGACACAGAGAGGGGGGAACAGAGAGGAATTGGGGGAAAAAAGAAGGGGGCAGAGAGCAGGGGGACAGAGCGAGGAGGTGACAGAGTGAGGGGGAGACGGAGACAGGAGACAGGGAGGGTGGGACAGAGAGAGGGGCAGAGAGGGGGGGCAGAGAGAGGGGTGACAGAGAGAGGGAGACAGAGAAGGGGGCGGGACAGAGAGAGGGGGGGCGGGACAGAGAGAGGGGCAGAGAGAGGGGGAACAGAGAGAGGGGGACAGAGAGTGGGGGACAGAGAGAGGGAGACAGAGAGGGGGGCAGAGAGAAGGGGGACAGAGAGAGGGAGGACAGAGAGAGGGGGGACAGAGAGAGGGGGAGGAGAGAGAGAGGGGGGACAGAAGGGGGAGAAGAGAGAGGGGGACGGGGAAAGGGAGAGAGTGACAGAGGAAGGGGCAGTCAAAGATTGAGGACAGAGAGAGTGGGACGGGGGGTGGGGAATAAGAGAGAGATAGAAAAGAGAGGGGGGTCAGGGAGAGAGGGACAGAGAGAGTGGGGGACAGAGAGAGCGGACAGAGAGAGCGGAGCAGACAGTGGGAGACTGGGGGGACAGAGGGGGACAGAAAGAGGGCGACCAAGAGAGGGAGAGAGAGAGAGGGGGGACCGAGAGAGGGGCAGGAGAGAGAGAGAGGGGGGACAGAAGGGGGAGAAAAGAGAGGGGGATGGGGGACAGGGAGAGAGGGGCAGTCAAAGATTGAGGACAGAGAGAGTGGGACGGGGGGGTGGGGAATGAGAGAGAGATAGAAAAGAGAGGGGGGTCAGGGAGAGAGGGTCAGAGAGAGTGGGGGACAGAGAGAGGGGACAGAGAGCGCGGAAAGGGAGAGGGAGAATGGGGGGACAGAAAGAGGGGGACCAAGAGAGGGAGACAGAGAGAGAGGGGGACAGAGAGAAGGAAGAGAGGGGGGGGGCAGATAGAGGGGGGAACAGAGAGGAATGGGGAATAGAGAGGAAGGGGGACAGAGAGGAGGGGAGCAGAGAGCAGGGGGACAGAGCGAGGGGGGACAGAGCGAGAGGGGGCAGAGAGGGGGGAAAAGAGATAATTGGGGGACAGAGAGGGAGGGAAAAGTGGGGTGTGGGGGAGAGAGATGGGAGCAGAGAAAGGGGGACAGAAAGGGGCAGAGATAGGGCAGAGAAAGTGGGAGAGTGAGATTGGGGGAGAGAGTGGGGAGCAATTAAGAGAGAGAGAGGGAGAGTGAGAGGGTGAGAGAGGGAGGGGGAGAAAGAGGGTGGAGAGAGGGGGAAAAAGAGGGGGAGAGAGAAAGAGGGAGAGGGAGAGAGGGGAGTGAGATGGCGGTGAGAGTGGGGGAAGATATTGGGGAGAGATTGGGGAAAGACAGCGGGGAGAGAGGGGTGAGTATGAGGGTGAGAGAGGGAGGGAGTGAGAGAGGGAGGGTAAGAGAGGGGAGAGATTTAGGTGACAGAGTGGGGGAGAGAGTTAGTAAAGAGATAGAGGGGAGAAAGAGATTGAGGTGTAGAGAGAGGGAGTGAGCGGGGTGGAGAAAGAGGGTAGAGAGAGGGAGTGATGGAGGCGTTTAGAGAGAGGGGGAGAGAGAGAGGGGAGTGAGTGAAGGTGAGACAGGGGAGTGAGTGGGGGTGAGAGAGGGGAGAGTGAGTGGGAGGGAGGGAGAGAGGGAGGGAGTCAGAGACGGAGGGAGAGTGAGGTGACAGAGTAAGGGGAGGGAGCTAGTGAAGCGAGAGAGATGGAGAGAAAGGGGTAGAGAGAGGAGGTGAGAAAGAGAGGGGAGGGAAAGGGGAGAGAGAGAGAATAAGGCAAGAGAGAGCGTGAGACGGGGGACAGAGGGGGCGAGACAAAGGGTGTGAAAGAGGGGGACAAGAGAGAGTGGGCGAGAGAGAGGGGGTGGAGAGAGGGTGCAGAGAGAGGGGTTGAGAGAGAGAGGTGAGAGAGAGGGGGAGAGAGGGGGTAGAGAGGGGGAGAGAGTGTTTGGGAGAGTGGGGGAGAGAGAGGTTGGTGTAACGGAAGAGAGACGGGGAGGGAGATGGGTGAGACAGAGGGTGTGAGAGAGGGTGTAAGAGAGGGGGTGAGAGAGGGGGAGAGAGTGGGGTTGAGAGAGAGAGCACGCGAGAGTGGGGCGAGGGAGAGGGTTGAGAGAGAGGGGGTGAGAGAGAAGGGGAGAGAGCGGGTGAGAGCGAGGGGATGAGAGAGAGGGGGTGAGAGAGAGGGGGTGAGAGAGAGGGGTGAGAGAGAAAGGGGTGAGAGAGAGGGGTGAGAGAGAGTGGACGGGGGAATTGTGGGGGTTGGGGGAGAGAGAGGGGGCAGAAAAAGGGGGGAGAGAAAGGGGAAGAGAAAAATGGTGAGTGAGATTGGGGGATAGAGTGGGGAGAGAGTTGGAGGGAGAGAGGGGAGAGTGAGTGGGTGAGAGACGGAGGAGGAGAGAGGGGAAAGAGAGAGGGGAGAAAGCTGTGGATGAGAGTGGGGGAAGAGAGTGTGGGAGAGAGTGGGAAAAGACAGTGTTGGAGAGAGGAGAGAGTGAGGGGGGAGAGAGGGAAGAAGTGAGAGAGGGAGACGAGAGATTTAGGTCACAGAGTGGGGAGAGAGTTAGTGAACAGAGAGGGGGGAGAGAGATTGATGGGTACAGAGAGGGGGTGAGCGGGATAGTGAGAGAGGGTAGAGAGAGGGGTGAGATAGGGGCGTAGAGAGAGGGGGAGAGTGGGGGGAGAGAAGGGGGAGAGTGGGGGACAGAGACTATAGTGAGTGATAGGATGAGGGACGGAGGGAGGGAGAGTGGGAGGGAGTGAGAGAGGGAGGGAGAGTGAGGTGACAGAGTGAAGAGAGAGAGAGAGGGCAGAGTGAAGGGTAGAGAGAGGGGGCTAGAGAGGGAGGGCGAAAGAGGGGAGGGAGAGGAGGCAAGGGAGAGGGGGCAGAGAGGAAGAGAGAGAGAGGCGAGAGAGAGAGGAGGCAAGGGGGAGAGACAGGGAGGGGGAGAGAGGGGGTGTGGGGAGAGTGGGTGGAGATAGATAGAGAATCGTGGGGAGAGAGGGGGTAGAGAGAGAGAGGCAATAGAGAGAGAGAGGGAGTACAGAGAGGGGGCAGAGAGCAGAGGGATTAAAAGCGTGAAGAGAGAGGGTGGAGAGTGAGGGGGAGATTGAGGGGGGAGAGTGAGGGGGGAGAGTGAGGGGGAGAGTGAGGGGGTGAGAGCGAGAGGTAGAGAGAGGGAGAGAGGGGGTTGATAGAGTGGGGTGAGAGAGCAGGGTGAGAGAGTGGGGGTGAGAGAGCGGGGGTGAGAGAGCGGGGGGTGAGAGAGCGGGGGTGAGGGAGCGGGGTTGAGGGAGTGGGGGTGAGGGAGTGGGGATATAGAGTGTGGGGAGAGAGAGAGGGGGAGAGGGGGAGAGAGGGTGGAGACAGTGGGGTGGAGAGAGTGGGGTGGAGACAGGGGGGAGATAGAAGGGGAGAGAGAGGGTGGGAGGGAGGGAGAGAGAGAAGTGGGAGAGAGAGACGGCAGAGAGACAGGAGAGGGGGGAGAGAGACAGGAAAGTGGGGGGAAGAGGGGGAGAGAGAGAGAGAGGAGGACAGAATGGGGGTTACGGAGGGGGAGAAAGAGCGGGAAGAGAGAGGGAGAGAGGGGGAGGGAGAGAGAGGGGTAGAGAGGGAGGATAGAGGTGAGAGTGGGGAAGAGGGTGGAGAGAGGGTAGAGAGGGAGGAGAGAAAGTGGGGAGAGAGGGGGGAAGAAAGGGGGAGAGGGGGGAAAGAGGGCGGAGAGAGGTGGGAGAGAGGGGGAGAGAGGGGGAGAGAGAGGGGGAGAGAGAGAGGAGAGTGAGTGGGAAGAGAGGAAGAGAAAGAGAGGAGAGTGAGTGGGGAGAGAGTGGCGAGAGAGTATGGAGCTAGAAATTGGGCGAGGGAGAAATTATGGGGAGAGAGATGGGGAGAGAGTCGGGAAGAGACGGGAAGAGAGTTGGGGAGAAAGAGGCAGGGAGAGAGAGGCGGGGAGAGAGAGACGGAAGAGAGACGGGGAGGGGGACAGAGGGGGCCAGAGGAGGGGAGAGAATGAGCGGAGACAGAGGGGGAGGTAGTAGGCGTGGGAAGAGGGGAGAGAGATGGATGGCGAGAGATGGGTGGAGAGAGAGGATGAGGGAGAGGGGGCGAGAGAGAGAGAGGGGATGAGAGTGATGGGCAACAGAGATGAGGCAAGAGAGGGCGAGAGAGGGGGAGAGAGAGGGAGAGAGAGCGAGAGAGGGGAGAGACCGGGGAGAGAGGGGTGTGAGTGGGGGAGAGTGAGAGGGAGGAAGGGAAAGAGAGGGACGGTGTGAGAGAGGGAGGGAGAAGAGGTGATAGAGTAAGGGGAGAGATGTAGTGAAGAGAGAGAGATGGGGAGAGAGAGGGGTAGAGAGGGGGGTGAGCGAAGGAGGGGGCGGGAGAGGGGAGTTAGAGTGGGGCAAGATAGACGGGAGACGGAGATCGGAGGGGGCAAGAAAGAGGGGGCTAGAGAGAGGCTGCGAGAGAGATTGGGTAGAGAGTGGGGAGAGAGGGAGAGAGAGGGTGAGAGGGGGAGAGAGAGGGGGAGAGAGAGGGGAGAAAGAGGGGAGAGTGTGGGGATAGAGAGGGGGAGGGGGAGAGAGGGGGGTAGAGAGGGGGACGGGGGGCAGAGAGAGGGCAGAGGGGGGGAGAATGTGGGAGGAGAGAGAGGGTGAAAGAGAGAGGCGAGAGAGAGGAGGCTAGAGGGAGGAGAGAAAGGGGAAAGAAGGGGTGAGAAAGGGGGAGAGAAAGAAGGAGAGAGAGTTTGGGGATAGAGAGGAGGGGAGAGGGGGAGAGAGAGAGGGTGAGAGAGAGTGAGTGCAGAGAGAGTGGGGCAGAGAGAGTTGGGGGAAAAGTGGGGGTGAGACTGGGGGAGAGAGAGAGTGGGGAGAGTGGGGAGACAGAATGGGGAGGCAGAGTGGGGGACAGAGTGGGGAGAGAGTGGGGGAGAGTAGGGGGAGAGAGTGGGGGAGGGAGAGTGTTAGGGAGGGAGAAAGAGGGAGCGAGTTAGGTGACAGACTGGGGGAAGGAGTTAGCGAAGAGAGAGGGGAGAGAGAGAGTAGAGAGGGGGGTGAGAGAAAAGTGTAGAGAGAGGGTTTGAGAGAGAGACGGTAGAGAGAGAGGGGAGAGAGAGGGGAGAAAGAGGGGGAGAGAGGGGGGGGCAAGAGAGAGTGGGAGAGAGGAGGGGAGAGATGGTGAGAGAGAGGGCGAGAGAGGGGTGTGGAGAGAGTGTGGAGCGAGAACGAGTCATGGAGAGAGGGGGAAGAGAGAGGAGGCAGACCGAGATAGAGACTGGGGAAGAGAGATGGGGAGAGGGGAGGGGGGAGAGTGAGGGGAAGAGAGGGTGAAGAGAGATGGGGAGAGAGAAGGGGAGAGAGGGGGAGAAAGAGAGGTGGTGGAAGGAGGGAAGTGGAGAGGGGGAGTGTGGGTGTGAGCGAGGGGAGAGAGAGAGTGAGAGGTAGAGAGGGGGTGAGAGAGATAGAGGTGTGGAGAGAGGGGTTGAGAGAGACAGACGGTAGGGAGAGAGGGGAGAGAGATAGGGAGAGAGAGTGGGAGAGAGGAGGGGAAAGATGGTGATAGAGGGGGCGAGAGAGGGGTGAAGAGAGAGCGGGGAGTGAGAGAGAGAGCCGTGGAGAGAGGGGGAAGAGAGAGGCGGTAGAGCGAGATAGAGACTGGGGAAGAGAGATAGGGAGAGGGTAGAGGGGGGAGAGAGGAGTGAGGGTGAAGAGAGAGGGGGAGAGGGGAGGGGGGAGAGTGAGGGGAAGAGAGGGTGAAGAGAGATGGGGAGAGAGAAGGGGAGAGAGGGGAGAGAGGGGGAGAAAGAGAGGTGGTGGAAGGAGGGAAGTGGAGAGGGGGAGTGTGGGTGTGAGCGAGGGGAGAGAGAGAGTGAGAGGTAGAGAGGGGGTGAGAGAGATAGAGGTGTGGAGAGAGGGGTTGAGAGAGACAGACGGTAGGGAGAGAGGGGAGAGAGATAGGGAGAGAGAGTGGGAGAGAGGAGGGGAAAAATGGTGATAGAGGGGGCGAGAGAGGGGTGAGGAGAGAGCGGGGAGTGAGAGAGAGAGCCGTGGAGAGAGGGGGAAGAGAGAGGCGGTAGAGCGAGATAGAGACTGGGGAAGAGAGATAGGGAGAGGGTAGAGGGGGGAGAGAGGAGTGAGGGTGAAGAGAGGGGGGAGAGAAGGGGAGAATGAGAGGGGGTGGAGGGAAGGAAGTGGAGAGGGGGAGTGTGGGTGTGAGAGAGGGGGAGAGAGAGGGGAGTGAGAGGGGGAAATAGAGGATCGCGAGTGACAGGGTGAGAGAGAGAGGGAGGAAGAGAGGGAGGGAATGAGAGAGGGAGGCAGAGTGAGGTGACAGAATGAGGGGAGAGAGGTGCAGAGAGAAAGGGGCGAGAGAGGGAGGGTGAAAGACTGGATGGAGATGAGGCAAGGGAGAAGGGGCAAGGGAGAGGGGAAAGAGAGTCAAAGAGAGAGGGGGAGAGAGACAGACGCCAGTGAGGGGGCAAGGGAGGGGGAGAGAGAGGGGAGAGGGGAGGGGGAGAGAGAGATGGGGAGATAGAGAGGCAGTAGAGAGTGAGAGGGGGAGAGACGGGCAGAGAGCGGGCGAGAAAGAGGGTGAAGAGAAATGGGGAGAGTGAGGGGGAGAGTGAGGGGTGTGAGAGAGTGGAGGTGAGAGAGCAGGGGAGAGTGAGGGGGTGAGAGAGCAGGGGACAGTCAGGGGGTGAGAGAGAGAGAGAGGGGGAGAGAGTGGGGAGAGAGAGGGGGAGACAGACTGGGAGAAAGAGGAGGAGAGAGGGGGGGGATAGAGTGGGACAGGGGGCAGAGAACGGGATGAGAAAGAGGGGGAGAGAGTGAGGGGAAGAGAGTGAGGGGGAGAGAGGGATGGGGAGAGAGGGATGGGGAGAGAGGGAAGGGGAGAGAGATGGGGAGATAGTTGGGGAGATAGATGGGGAGACAGATGGGGAGAGATGGGGAGAGAGTTGGGAAGAGAGTGGGGAGAGAGTGGGGAGAGAGAATGGGGAGAGATAGTGGGGAGAGAAAGTGGGGAGAGAAAGTGGGGGGAGAAAGTGGGGGGAGAGAGATTGTGGAGAGAGTGGAGGAGAGTGTGGCCAGTGAGATTTGGGGGGGGGGAGAGTGGGGAGGGAGAGGTTTACGGAGGGAGGGAGGGAGAGAGAGAGAGGGGAGACAGTTAGGTGACAGGGTGTGGGAGAGAGTTAGTGAAGAGAAAGAGAGAAGGGAAGACAGAGTGAGGTGTAGAGAGACGGGGTGAGAGAGACAGTATAGAGAGATGGGGAAAGAGGCGGTGAGAGAAGGAGAGAGGGAGAGAGGGGTAGAGAGGGGGGACAAAGGGGGAGAGCGATGGGGAGATTGAAGGGGAGAGAGAGGAGAGAGAGAGGGTAGAGGGAGAGAAGTAAAGAGACAGGGGAGTGTGTGTTTGAGAAAGGGGAGAGGGGGGGCAGTGAGTGGGGGAGAGGAAGGATAGTGAATGACAGGGTGAGAGAGGGAGGAAGGGAGAGAGGGCGGGAGTGAGAGAGGGAAGGAAAGTGAGGTGACAGAGTGAGGTGAGAGAGGGGCAGAGAGAAGGTCAGAGAGAGAGGCGAAAGAGAGGAGGGAGAGGAGGCAAGAGAGAAGGGGAGTGAGGAACGAGAGAGGTGGAGAGAGAGGGAGAGGGGAGACAGAGGGGGGAAAGAGAGTGGGGAGAGAGAGGGGAGAGTGTGCAGGAGAGAGGGAGCAGAGAGCGGGGGAGAAAGAGGGGGAGAGAGAGGTGGAGAGTTGGGGGGAGAGTGCGGGGGAGAGTGAGGGGGGCTGAGAGAGAGAGGGGGAGAGAGTGGGAGAAAGAGGGGGAGAGAGGGGGCAGATAGAGTGGGAGAGGGGGCAGAGAACGGGGCGAGAAAGAGCGGGAGAGAGTGAGGGGGAGAGAGTGAGGGGGAAAGAGAGTGAGGGGGAGAGAGAGAGGGGGAGAAAGAGGGTGGAGAGAGAGGGGGAGAGAGAGGGGAGAGAGAGAGAGGGGGTAGAGAGAGGGGAAGAGAGGGAGGGGGAGAGAGAGAGGGGAGAGAGTGGGGGGGACGGGCGAGTGAGAGGGGAGGGTGAGGAAGGGGGAGACGGTGTGGGGAGAGAGGGGGAAAGAAAGGGGGTGAGGGAAAGAGAGCGGGAAGACAGAGAGGGAGAGCGGGGGGGCAAGTGAGGGGGTCCAGTGAGGGGGTTAGATTGAGGGGGTTTGAATGAGGGGGTTCAAGAGGGGGAGAGAGAGGAGGAGAGAGAGGAGGAGAGAGATGGGGAGAGAGGGGGAGAGAGGAGTGAGAGAGGGGGAGAGTAGGGTAGATTGGGGGAGAGAGTAGGGTAGAGGAGGGAGAGAATGGGAGGGGGAGAGTAGGGGAGAGAGGCGGGGGAGACGCGGGAAAGAGAGGGTATAGACAATGGGATGTTGAGAGAGTGGGTCGAGTGAGGGGGGCCACGTGAGGTGGGGTTGAGTGAGGGGTTCGAGTCAAGGGCTCGAGTGAGGGGGTCGAGTGAGGGAACTGAGAGAGGGGGTCAAGAGAGGGGGTTTGAGAGAGGGGGAAAAGAGGGGGAGAGAGGGGATCAAGACAGGGGGAAAGAGAGGGGGAGAGAGGGGATCGAGTGAGAGAGAGGTGGAGGGTGGGGGAGAGAGCAGGGGTTCAAGTGAGGTGGTTCGAGTGAATGGGTCGTGAAGTGGGATCGAAAGAGGCGAGTCGTGAGAGGGTGTGGAGAGATAGTGTAAAGTGAGGGGGTTTGTAAAAGGGGAGGTCGAGAGAGGGGTGTCAAGAGAGAGGGATGTCAAGTGAGGGAGAGAGAGGGGAAGAGGGAGGGGGAGAGAGGGGAGGAGACAGACGGGGAGAGCGACGGGGGTGAGAGAGGGAGATACAGAATTAGTGAGAGGGGGAGGGTGAGGAAGGGGAGAGGGAGTATGGAGAGAGGGGAACAGAAAGGGGAGAGAGAGTGCATTCTAAGAGCGGGAAGAGAGAAGGGGAGAGAGGGGTGAGAGAGGGAGTCGAGAGAGGGGGAGTCGAGAGACGGGGTGGAGTGAGGGGATCGAGTGAGGACGTCGAGTGAGGGGGTTGAGAGAGGGGGAGGGGGGAAGATGGGGAGAGAGGGATGAGAAAGAGGGAGTCGAGAGAGGGGGTAGAGTGAGGGGGTTGAGAGAGGGGGAGAGAGGGAGGAGGGGGAAAGGGGGTGGAGGGGGGATAGAGGGGTTGGGAGAGCGAGAGGGAGTCGAGAGAGGGTGTCCAGAGAGGGAGTTGAGAGAGGGGGTCGAGTGAGGGGTTTGAGAGGGGGAGAGATGGGGAGGGGGGGGAGAGAGAGATTGGGGAGAGAGGGGTGGAGAAAGGTGGGTAGAGAGAGAAGGGTTGAGAGCGTGGGGTCGAGAGAGGGAGTCGAGAGAGGGGGTCGAGTGAAGGGGTCAAGTGAGTGGGTCGAGAGAGGGTGTGACAGAGGGTGTGACAGAGGGGGTGAGAGAGGGGGTGAGAGAGGGGTGAGAGAGGGGTGAGGGAGAGGTGTGAGAGAGAGGTGAGAGAATGGGGTAAGGCGGGGAGAGAGAGGGGAGAAATTGTGGAGAGAGGGCAGAGAGAGAGAGGGGGCGGAGAGAGGGGGAGAAAGTGATAGAGAAGGAAGAGGGTAAAGGGAGAAAGAGGGAGAGAACGAGGTGTGAGCAAGAGAGACGGGTGAGAGATGGGGCGAGCGAGAAAGAGAGAGAGTGAGTGATGGGACGGAATGCGAGAGAGACTCTTGGAGATCGAGAGAGCGAGAACGATAAGAGGATGTGAGAGAGAAAGAGAAAGAGAGTAAGATAGAAAGAGGGGAGAGCGAAATAGGGAGAGATACAGGGCGAGCCAGTGAGAGAGGGACATGAGGGAGAGGCACGCGAGGGAGAGAGAGAGAGGTGCAAGTATGAGTGAGCGAGGGGACGAAAATGAGAGACAGACTGAGAGATCGAGAGATAGCATGATAAGGGGACAAGAGAGAGAAAGAGAAAGAGAGTAAGATAAAAAGAGGGGAAGAGCGAGCTAGGGAGAGATACAGGGTGAGCCAGAGAGAGAGGGATGTGAGGGAGAGGCACGCGAGGGAGAGAGAGAGAGTTCGGTGAGAGACAGGAATGAGGTGGAGAGTGAGTGAGGGGTTGGAGCAAGAGTGAGTGAGAGGGTGAGAGAGAGAGAATGAGTGAGGGGAAGAGATTTGGAGAGAGAGGGTGAGAGGGGGTGAGAGAGAGAATGAGAATGGGTGGGTGAGAGAGGGGATAGAGAAAAAGAGAGAGAAAGTCAGAGAGAGATGTCCCAGGGAGGACCAGTACAGCAGAGGTGAAAGCAGGTCCCTCACAAGATAATGTGAATGAAGCCGAGAATGTAGCTGTTCCTTACCCAGCTCTGTGTCTATATCCTGTCTTCCAGGTCTGAATATAGAAGGTCACTAACCCCTCCCTGTGCTGTTTACTGTGAGTGATCTTACCGGCTGCAGGATTTGCTGAAGGCTCCAGATCTCCCTCTCTGTCTATCTCTGGCTCACCAAGCATCTTTGATGTGGTTATGGACGAGACAGGAGTTAGGAATTCGGCTAAGACAGGAACATCCTGATGACCTACAGGAGGCAGAGAAACAGACAGAATGTGAAATTCGGCTGATGCAGTGAGGTTTACACATGGAGAATGGCCCTGAGTCCCACAGAGATCTGGAAAATCCCAGTCTCCATCCCTGGCCTGTGCAGTTGCTTCTCTCTGGAGTGGGGAATTCTGTTGGCTCAGGATCTGGAGTAGCTGCAAGAGCGAGAGACACTGACAGAGGCAGCAATTAGACCCACACAGTGAGGGATATCACATGGAGAGAGACAGTGATATCACCAGAGTGCAGGAAGGTATCAGGATCACACAATGGTCATAGTGAAAGGGGTTTGATTCATGCTGCATTGGGATCAGTACTCTGACGGTTGAACTATGAGTGGGACAGGTGATGTCCTCGTGCTATTCTCACCCGACTGTTCATCCAAACTTTAATACCAGAGTGCAGTATACCCATCTAACTGCCTCATATCCTTTCAGGAAGGAAATCTGTTATGGGCAGCGGGTCTGGCCTACATATGAATCCCGACCCAGAGCAATGGGGTTGACTCTCAACTGCCCCCTGAAATGATCCAGCAAGGCACTCAGCTCAAGGGCAGCTCGGGGTGGACATGTGATGCTGGCCAGCCAAAGACAGCAACATCCCATGAGAGAATTAAACATAACATAACAGTGTCCTGGCCAATCATGTCGGTAAGCTTATGGACAGGACTTTAAACTGACAGAGATGATGCAGGGCCAGGGTTCAGGTGAAAGGACCTTTCCAAATCCAAAGAGAAAATGGTGATGGAGCTGAAGACAAGCAGAAAGGAACAGGGAGAGACAGAGTTTAACTGAAACTGTACATCAGTGAATTGGACTGTGACAAGAAATTGTGGAAAGAGTCAATCGTAATGTTCTTTTTTTGTACTGGATAATGTCTCTGCAATAAGGTGGATGGACTGTGGCACAGAGTTAAATGAGATTTAGTGGTGACAGGGTAACAATAGATGGAACATGAATATTCTATCGTCCACCTCCTTGAGGGGTGTCAGGGAGTGCGGGATGGGGAACCCTGACAGTAATGGGGAACAAAGGCATTACAGAGAAAGCATTTGGCCTCAGATGATGCAGCTGAATCAGTCTGAATGCAGATTCTGGCTAACACGTGTCAAAAACACAAGCAGGAGAACAGTTTTTAGGTGACCTAACAGCTTTTCAATGCTCAACCCTGTTACACATTCCTGTGTAATACAAAGGTACTGTGATAATTCTGGGAGACTTCAGTCTTTGTATAATCTGGGACAGTCACATCGGCAAAAATGATGTTCTCCGAACTCCTCTTTGCATGTTTGTGTCAGTGTTTCTTTGAATAAGACGTTGTGCAAACGGCCAGAGAGGTGACTATCTCAGATCGACCATTGGGTGATGACACTGAGTGAAGGAGTAATGTCACACTGAGATATCCTCTGGGAAATTGTATTGTAGCGGAATTCAGCAAGATGATGGATTTTTAAAGTGACCATAAAGCACACCTAACAATCACAACCAAAGCCATTGACATGTGTTTGAGAGGAGAACTGACCAAGGTAAACAGGGGAAACAGTGAAGTGTATGGCTGGTAATGGACAGTGGAAAACATTCAGTCATAGAGATGTACAGCACAGAAACAAATCATCCACGCCACCAACATATCATATCATAATCTCATCACATTTGCCAGCACTTGGCCCAAATCCCTCTCAACACTTCCTGTTCGTATACCCATCCAAATGCCTTTTAAATGCAGTATTTGTACCAGTCTCCACCACTTCATCTGGCAGTTAATTCCATACACGCAACACCCTCCACATCAAAACGTTGTCCCTTATGTTCCTTTTATATCTTTCCCCTCTCACCCTCAACCTGGGCCCTCCAGTTCTGGACTACACCACCCTAGGGAAAAGAACAAGTCTGTTAAACCTATTGATTTGTCTCATGGTTTTATAAACCTCCATATGGGTGACCCCTCAGACTCAGACATTCCAGCGAAAACAGGCCCAGCCCATTTCACCTCTCCCTGTAGCTCAAATCCTCCAATCCTATCAGCATCTTTGTAAATCTTTTCTAAACCCTTTCAATTTATACAACATCCTTCCGATAGGGAGCAGACAAGAATTGCACACAATATTCCAAAACTGGCTTATCCAATATCCTGTATAGCCACAACATGACCTCCCAACTCCTCTACTCAATGCACTGATCAGTAAACACAAGCATACCAAACACCTTCTTCACTATCCTATCGACCTACAATTCTCCTTTCAAGGAACAATGAACCTGCACTCCAAGGTCTTTTTGTTCAGTAACACTCCATGGAACATTAACATTAAGTGTATCAGTCCTGCGAAGAGTTGCTTTTCCAAAATTCAGCACCTCCCATTTATCTAAATTAAACTCCATCTGCCACTCCTCAGCCCATTGGCCCATCAGTTCACCATCCCATTATAATGTGATGTAACATTCTTCACTGTCCACTACACCTGCAATTTTGGTGTCATCTGCAAACTTACTAACAATCCCTGCCATGTTCACATTCAATTCATTTATATAATTAATGGAAAGTAGTGCACGCAGCACTGATCCTTGTGGCACTCCACTGGTCACAGGTCTGCAGTCTGAAAAAAACACCACCCACAACCACCCTCTGTCTTCTACCTTCGTGCCAGTTCTGTATCCAAATGGCTGGTTTTCCCTGTATTCCATGAGATCTATCTTTGCTCTCCAATCTCCCATGTGGTATATTTTCGAATACCTTACTGAAGTCCAGATCACTCACATCCACTGCTCTGCCCACATCAATCCTTTTGGTACTTCTTCAAAAAACTCAACATCTTGAGACATGATTTCCCACGTACAAAGCAATGCTGACGATCCCCAATTAGACATTGCCTTTCTAAATACATGTAATTCCTGTCCCTCATGTATCCATCTTTCCACGTGCCCATGACTGACGTCAGGTGAACCAGTCTAGTTCCCTGGCTTGTCCTTACCAGCTTTCCTAAACAGTGGCACCACGTTAGCCCAACCTGCAGTCTTCTGGTACCTCACCTGTGTCTATCGATGATACAAATATTTCAGCACGGGGCACAGCAATCACTTCTCTAGCTTCCCAGAGATCGAGAGTATACCTGAAAAGGTCCTGGGGATTTATCCACCTTTAACCATTTCAAGACATCCAGCACCTCCTCCTCTGTAATATGGACAGTTTGCAAGATGACATCATCTATTTCCCAATGCTACTTCCCAAACTATCCTTCTATTCTACATCATCCATGTCCTTCTCTACAGGAAATACTTGTTCAGTTTCTCTCCCCTTCTCCTGCAGCTCCACGTGCAGGATGCCATGATCTTTGAGGGCTCTATACTCTCCCCAGTGACCCTTTTGTCCTTCATGGATTTATAAAGACGTTTTGGATTCTTCTTAAATCTATTTGCCAAAGCAATTTCATGTCCCCTTTTTGCCCTCCTGATTTCCCTCTATCCCTACACAACACTGCACTCACCCCCTCCCTGACTGATTCCTACCCAACACTGCAATCTCCCCATTCCTTACTGATCCCTACCAACACTGCACTCACCCCATTCCCTGACTTGATCACTAACCAACACTGCAATCTCCCCCTCCCTGGCTGATTCCTACCCAACTCTGCAATCTCCCCCTCACTGACTGATCTCTATCCAACACTGCAATCTCCCCCTCCCTGAATGATCCCTCCCCAACACTACAATCTCCCCCTCCCTGACAGTTCTCTACCGAGCACTGCAATCTCCCCGTCCCTGACTGATCCCTTCCGAACACAACAATCTCCCCCTCCCTGAATGATCCCTACCCAACACTGTAATCTCCCCCTCACTGACGAATCCCTATCCAACACTGCACTCACCACATCCCTGACTGATCCCTCCCCAACACTGCAATCCCAGCACACTTGACTGTTCCCTACCCAAAGGTGCAATCTCCCCCTCCCTGACTAATCTCTACACAACACTGCAATCACCGCCTCCCTGAACAATCCCAACCCCACACTGCAATTTCCCCCTCCCTGACTCATCCCTACACAACACTGCAATATACCCCATTCCCTGACTGATCCCTACCCAACACTGTACTCAACCCCTCCCTGACTGATCGCAATCCAACACTGCAATCTCCCCCTCCCTGACTGATACCTACCCCACACTAAATAAAGCCCCTCACTGACTGATCCCTACTCAACACTGCAATCTGCCCTCACTGACTGATCCCTACCCAACACTGCAATCACCCCCTCCCTGACTAATCCCTATCCAACACGGCAATCTCCCCCTCCCAGACTGATCCCACCCCAACACTACAATATCCCCCTCCCTGACTGATCCCTCCCCAACACAACAATCTCCCCCTCCCAGACTGTTCCCTACCCAAAAATGCAATCTCCCCCTCACTGACTGATCTCTACCCAACACTGCAATCACCACCTCCCTGACTGATCCCTACCCAACACTGCAATCACCCCCTCCCTGACTGATCCCTATCCAACACTGCAATCTCACCCTCCCTGACTGATCCCTACCCCACACTTCAATTTCCCCCTTCCTGAATGATCCCTAGCCAACACTGCAATCTCCCCCCTCCCTGACTGATCCCAACCTAACACTGCAATCTCCTCCTCCCTGACTGATCCCTACACAACACTGCAATATATCCCATTCCATGACTGATCACTAACCAACACGGCAATCTCCCCCTCCCTGGCTGATTCCTACCCAACACTGCAATCTCAACCTCCCTGAATGTTACCTACCCAACACTGCAATCTCATCCTCCCTGAATGACCCCAACCCAACACAGCAATCTCACCCTCCCTGACTAATCCCGACACCACACTGCAATTTCCCCCTCCCTGAATGATCCCTAACCAACACAGCAATCTCCTCCTCCCTGACTGATCCCTACCCAATACTGCAATCTCCCCCTCCCTGACTGATCCCAACCTACCACTGCAATCTCCTCCTCCCTGACTGATCCCAACACAACACTGCAATATATCCCATTCCCTGACTGATCCCTACCCAACACTGCAATCACCCCCTCCCTGACAGATCCATAACCAACACTGCAAACTCCCCCTCCCTGACTGATCCCTCCGCAACACTGCAATCTCCCCCTCCCTGACTGATCCCTCCCCAACACTGCAATCTCCCCCTCCCTGAATAATCCCATCCCAACACTGCACACACCCCCACCCAAACTGATCCCTAACCAACACTGAAATCCCCCCTCCCTGACTGATCACTTCACAACATTACTATAGCCCCCTCCCTGACTGATCCCTCCCTAACACTGCAGTCTCTCCCTCACTGACTGATCCCTCCCTAACACTGCAATCTCTCCCTCCCTGACTGATCACAACCCAACACTGCAATCTCCTCCTCCCCGACTGATCCCTACACAATACTGCAATATACCCCATTCCCTGACTGATCCCTATCCAACACAGTAATCACCCCCCCCGACTGATCCCTACCTAACACTCCAATCTCCCCCTCCCTGACTGATCGCTATCCAACACTGCCATCTACCCGTCCCTGACTGATACCTAGCCCACACTAAATAAAGCCCCTCACTGAAATATCCCTACCCAACACTGCAAACTCCCCCTCGCTGACTGATCCCAACACAACATTGCAAACTCCCCCTCTCTGACTGATCCCTAACCAACACTGCAATCACCCCCTCCCTGACTGATCCCTAACCAAAACTGCAATCACCCCCTCCCTGACTGATCCCTAACCAAAACTGCAATCTCCGTCTCCCTGACTGATCCCTACGCAACACTGCAATCACCCCTCCCTGACTGATCCCTAAACAACACTGCAATCTTCGCCTCCCTGACTGACCCCGACCCAACACTGAAATCTCCCTCTCCCTGACTGATCACTACCCAACACTGCAATCTCCCTCTCCCTGACTGATTCCTACCCAACACTGTAATCACCCCCTCCCTGACTGATGCCTACACAACACTCCACTCTCCCCCTCCCTGACTGATCCCTACCCAAAAATGCAATCTCCCCCTCCCTGACTGATCGCCACGCAACACTGCAATCACCCCTCCATGACTGATCCCTACCCAACACTGCAAGCTGCCCCTTCCTGACTGATCGCCACGCAACACTGCAATCACCCCTCCCTGAATGATCCATACCCAACACTGCAATCTCTCCCTCCCTGACTGATCCCAACCCAACACTGCACACACCCAATCCCTGACTGATTCCTACCCAATACTGCAATTACCCCTCCCTAACTGATCCCTAACCAACACTGAAATCTCCCTCTCCCTGACTGATCACTCCCCAACACTGCAATCTCCCCCTCCCTGAATAATCCCTTCCCAACACTGCACACACCCTCCCAAACTGATCCCTAACCAACACTGAAATCCCCTTCTCCCTGACTGATCACTTCAAAACATTAGAATATCCCCCTCCCTGACTGATCCCTACCCAACACTGCAATCTCCCCCTCACTGACTGATCCCAGCCTAACACTGCACTCTTCCCCTCCCTGCTTGATCCCTAACCCACACTAAATTCAACCCCTCACTGACTGATCCCTACCGAACACTGTAATCACCCCCTCCCTGACTGTTCCCCACCCAACACTACAATCTCCTCCTCCCTGACTAATCCCTCCACAACACTGCAATCTTCCCCTCACTGACTGATCCCTACCCAACACTGCAATCACCCCTCCCTCTAATATCCCTACCCAACACTGTAATCACCCCTCTCTCACTGATCCCTACCCAAAACTGCAATCAACCCCTCCCTGACTGATCCCGGCCCAACACTGCAATCACACCCTCCCTGACTGATCCCTTTCCAACAGTGCAATCAGCCCCTCACTCTCTCATCCCTACCCAACACGAAAATCCCCCCTCCCTGAATGATCCCTACCCAGCACTGCAATCTTCCCCTCTCTGACTGATTCCTCCCCAACACTGCAATAACCCCTCCCTGCCTGTTCCCTAACCAACACTGCAATCTCCCCCTCCTTGACTAATCCCTACCCAACACTGCAATCTCCCCCTCCCTGACTGATCCCTACCCAACACGGCAATCTCCCCCTCCCTGATTGATCCCTATCCAACAGTGCAATCAGCCCCTCCCTCTCTCATCACTACCCAACACGACAATCCCTCCTCCGTGAATGATCCCTACCCAACACTGCAATCTCCCACCTCCCTGACTGATCCCTACACAACACTGCAATCTCCCCCTCACTGACTGATCCCTCCCCAACACGGCATCTTCCCCTCCCTGAATGATCCCAACAGAACACTGTAATCTCCCCCTTAGTGACTGATCCCTACCTAACACTGCAATCTCCCCCTCCCTGACTGATCCCTACCCAACACGGCATCTTCCCCTCCCTGAATAATCCCAACATACAACTGCAATCTCCCCCTCCCTGACTGATCCCTCCCCAACACGGCATCTTCCACTCCCTGAATGATCCCAACATAACACTGTAATCTCCCCCACACAGACTGATCCCTAACCAACACTGCAATCTCCCCATCGATGACTGATCCCTACCCAACACTGCTCTCACCACCTCCCTGTTTGATCCCAACACAACACTGCAATCTCCCCCACCCCGACTGATCCCAAACCAACACTGCAATCGCCCCATCTCTGACTGATTCCTACCCAACTCTGCACTCACCCCCTCCCTAACTGATCCCTACGAAACACTGCAATCTCCCTCTCCCTGATTGATCCCGAACCAACACTGCAATCTCCCCCACCCTGACTGATCCCTAACCAACACTGGAATCTCCCCCTCCCTGACTGATCCCTACACAGTACTGCAATCTCCTCCCTCCCTGACTGATCTCTAACCAACAATACAATCTCACCCTCCCTGTCTGATTCCGACCCAACTCTGCACTCACCCCTTCCCTGAATGATCCCTACCCAACATGCAATCACCCCTCCCTCTCTCATCCCTACCCAACACTGCAATCGCCCCATCTCTGACTGATTCCTACCCAACTCTGCACTCACCCCCTCCCGAACTGATCCCTACGAAACACTGCAATCTCCCCCTCCCTGATTGATCCCGAACCAACACTGCAATCTCCCCCACCCTGACTGATCCCTAACCAACACTGGAATCTCCCCCTCCCTGACTGATCCCTACACAGTACTGCAATCTCCTCCCTCCCTGACTGATCTCTAACCAACAATACAATCTCACCCTCCCTGTCTGATTCCGACCCAACTCTGCACTCACCCCTTCCCTGAATGATCCCTACCCAACATGCAATCACCCCTCCCTCTCTCATCCCTACCCAACACTGCAATCTCCCCCGCCCAGACTGATCTCTACCCAACACTGCAATCTCCCCCTCCAAGACTGATCCCTCCCCAACACTACAGTCTCCCCCTCCCTGTCTGATTCATACCCAACTCTGCACTCACCCCGTCCCTGAATGATCCCTACCCAACACTGCACTCAGCCCCTCCCTGACTCTACCCTACACAACACTGCAATCTGCACCACCCAGACAGATGTCTCCCCAGGACGGCAATCTCACCCTCCCTAATTGATCCCTACACAACTCTGCACTCACCCGCTCCCTGACTCATCACTACGCAACACTACAATTTCCACCTCCCTCACTGATCCCTAGCCAACAATGAACTCACCCCCTCCCTGACAGAACCCGACCCAACTCTGCACTCATCCCCTCCCTGACTGATCCCTACCGAACACTGGATTCACTCCATTCCCTGACTGATCCCTCCCCAACACTGCAATCACCCTCTCCCTGACTGATCCCTACCCAACACTGCAATCACCCCCTTCCTCTAACATCCCTTCCCAACACTGTAATCACCACTCTCTGACTGATCCCTACCGAAAACTGCAATCAACCCCTCCCTGACTGATCCATACCCAACACTGTAATCTCCTCCTCCCTGACTGATCCCTTTCCAACACTGCAATCAGCCCCTCCCTCTCTCATCCCTACCCAACACGACAATCCAACCTCCCTGAATGATCCCAACCCAACACTGCAATATTCCCCTCTCGGACAGATTCCTCACAAACACTGCAATCACCCCTCCCTGACTGTTCCCTACCCAGCAATACAATCTCCTCCTCCCTGACTAATCCCTCCCCAACACTGCAATCTCCCCTCCCTGACTGATCCCTACCCAACACTGCAAACTCCCCCACCAAAATGACCATTCCCCAACACTGCACTCACCCCCTCCATGAATGCCTACCCGACTCTGCACTCACCCCTTCCCTGTGTGATCCCTACCCAACACTGCAATCACCCCCTCCCTGACTGCTCCCGAGTCAACACGGCAAACTCTGCCTCCCTGACTGATCCCTACCCAACACTGCACACTTCCACTCCCTGACTGATCCCGAACCAACTCTGCACTCACGCCCTCCCTGACTGATCCCTACCCACCACTGCAAACTCCCCCTCCCTGACTGATTCCTCCCCAACACAGCAATCCCCCCTATCTGACTGATCCCTAACCAACTCTGCAATCACCCCCTCAATAATGTGATCTCTACCCAACACTTCAATCACCCCTCCCTGACTGATCCCAACCCAACACTGCACTCATCCCCACCCTGACTGATCTCTAACCAACACTGGACTCAACCCCCGACAGATCCCTACTCAACACAGCAATCTCCCACTCCATGACTGATCTCTACCCAACAATCCAATCTCACCCTCCCTGACTGATCCCTCCCAACACTGCAAACTCCCCCACACTGACTGCCCACTCCTCAACACTGCACTCACCCCCTCCCTGACTGATCCCTACCCAACTCTGCACTCACACTCTCCCAGACTGATGCCTAACCAACACTGCACTGTTCCACTCCCTGACATATACCTACCCAACTCTGCACTCACCCCCTCCCTGACTGCTCCCTACCCCACTCTGCACTCACCCCTTCCCTGACTAATCCCTACTCCACACTGCAATCTCCCCCTCCCTGACTGATCCCTACCCAACACTTCAATCACCCCCTCCCTGGCTGATTCCTACCAATCACTGCAATCTCCCCCTCCCTGACTGATCCCTACCCAACTCTGCACTCACCCACTCCCTGACTGATCCCTACCCAACACTGCAATCTCCGCCTCCCTGAGTGATCCCTTCCCAACTTTGCAATCTCCCTCTCCCTGAGTGATCCCTACCCAACACTGCAATCTCCGCCTCCTTGACTGATTACCTACCCAACACTGCAATATCCCCCTCCCTGACTGACCCTACCCAACACTGCACTCTCCCCCTCCCAGACTGATCCCTACCCAACACTGCACTCACCCCCTCCCTGAATGATCCCTACCCAAGACTGCACTCATCCACTACCTGACTGATCCCTACCCTAAACTGCAATCACCCCTACCCTGACTGCTCCCTACCCAACACGGCAATCTCCCCTACCCTGACTGTCCCGTACCCAACACTGCACTCAAACACTCCCTGACTGATCCCTACCCAACACTGAAATCTCTCCTACCCAGACTGATCCCTACCCAACACTGCAATCTCCCCCTCCCTCACTGATCCCTCCCAAAACTGCAATCTCCCATCCCTGACTGATCCCTACCCAACACTGCAATCTCTCCTCCCTCACTGATCCCTACCCAACACTGCAAACTCCCCCTCCCTGACTGATCCCAACCTAACACTGCAATCTCCACCACCCCCCCGACTGATCTCTAACCAACACTGGACTCACTCCCACCGACAGATCCATACTCAAAACAGCAATCTGCCCCTCCCTGACTGATCCCTCTCAACACCTGAAACTCCCCCTCCCTGAATGATGACGGCCACACACTGCAATCTCCCCTCCCTGACTGATCCCTACCCAACATTGCAAACTCCACCACCTGACTGACCACTCCCCGACACTGCACTCACCCTCTCCCTGACTGATCCGTACCCAAATCTGCACTCAACCCCTCCCTGACTAATCCCTAACCAACACGGCAATCTCCCTCTCCCTATCTGATCCCTACCCAACACTGCAATCTCGACCTCCCTGACTGATCCCTAACCAACACTTCAATCACCCCCTCCCTGACTGATTCCAAACAATCACTGCAATCTCCTCTCCCTGACTGATCCCTCACCATCTCTGCACTCACCCTGTCACTGACTGTTCCCTACCCAACTCTGCACTCACCCTCTCCCTGACAGATCACTACCCAACTCTGCACTCACCCTCTCCCTGACTGATCCCTACCCAACTCTGCACCCACCTTCTCCCTGACTGATCCCTACCCAACGCTGCATTCTATCCCTCCCTAACTGATCCCTACCCAACACTGCAATCTCGCCCTCCCTGACTGATCCCTAACCAACACTGCACTCACCCCCTCCCTGACTGATCCCTAACCAACACTGCAATCTCGCCCTCCCTGACTGATCCCTAACCAACACTTCAATCATCCCCTCCCTGACTGATACCAACCAATCACTGCAATCTCCACTCCCTGACTGATCCCTCACCATCTCTGCACTCACCCTGTCACTGACTGTTCCCTACCCAACTCTGCACTCACCCTCTCCCTGACTGATCACTACCCAACTCTGCACTCACCCTCTCCCTGAATTTTCCCTACCCAACTCTGCACCCACCTTCTCCCTGACTGATCCCTACCCAACACAGCAATCGCCCCCTCCCTGTGTGATCCCTACCCAACAATGCAATCTCCCCCTCCCTGTGTGATCCCTACCCAACACGGCAATCTCCCCCTCCCTGAGTGATCCCTACCAAATAGTGCAATCTCCCCCTCCTTGACTGATCCCTACCCAACACTGCACTCTTCGCCTCCCTGACTGATCCCAACCCAACTCAGCACTCACCCCCTCCCTGACTGATCCCGACCCATCTCTGCACTCACCCTCTCCCTGACTGATCCATACACCCCTCTGCACTTACCCTCTCCCTGACGGATCCCTACCCAACTCTGCACCCACCTTCTCACTGACTGATCCCTACCCAACACAGAAATCTCCCCCTCCCTGTGTGATCCCTACCCAACACTGCAATCTCCCCCTCCCTGAGTGATCCCTACCCAACAGTGCAATCTCCCCCTCCTTGACTGATCCCTAGACAACACTGCAATCTCCCCTCCCTGACTAATCCCTAACCAACACTGCAGTCTTCTCCTCCCTGACTGATCCCAACCCAACTCTGCACCCAACTTCTCCCTGACTGATCCCTACACAACACTGCACTCATCCACTCCCAGACTGATCCCTACCCAACACTGCAATCTCCCCTACCCTGACTGATCCCAACCCAACACTGTACTCATCAACTCAATGACTGATCCCTTCACAACACTACAATCTCCCCTACCCAGACTGATCCCGAACGAACATTGCAATCTCCCCCTCCCTGACTGATCCTTCTCAACACCTGAAACTCCCCCTCCCTGAATGATCACGGCCACACACTGCAATCTCCCCTCCCTGACTGATCCCTACCCAACATTGCAAACTCCACAACCTGACTGACCACTCCCCAACACTGCACTTACCCTCTCCCTGACTGATCCGTACCCAACACTGCACTCAACACCCCCCTGACTAATCCCTAACCAACACGGCAATCCCCTCTCCCTATCTGATCCCTACCCAACACTGCAATCTCGACCTCCCTGACTGATCCCTAACCAACACTTCAATCACCCCCTCCCTGACTGATTCCAAACTATCACTGCAATCTCCTCTCCCTGACTGATCCCTCACCATCTCTGCACTCACCCTGTCACTGACTGTTCCCTACCCAACTCTGCACTCACCCTCTCCCTGACTGATCACTACCCAACTCTGCACTCACCCTCTCCCTGACTGATCCCTACCCAACTCTGCACCCACCTTCTCCCTGACTGATCCCTACCCAACACAGAAATCTCCCCATCCCTGTGTGATCCCAACCCACACGCAATCTCCCCCTCCCTGAGTGATCCCTACATAATAGTGCAATCGCCCCCTCCTTGACTGATCCCTACCCAACACTGCAATCTCCCCCTCCCTGACTAATCCCTACCCAACACTGCACTCTTCTCCTCCCTGACTGATCCCAACCTAACTCTGCACTCACCCACTCCCTGACTGATCCCGACCCATCTCTGCACTCATCCTCTCCCTGACTGTTCCCTACCCAACTCTGCACTCACCCTCTCCCTGACTGATCCCTACCCAACTCTGCACTCACCCTTTCCCTGACGGATCCCTACCCAAATCTGCACCCACCTTCTCCCTGACTGATCCCTACCCAACACTGCAATTTCCCCCCTCCCTGAGTGATCCCTACCCAACAGTGCAATCTCGCCCTCTTTAACGGATCCCTACCCAACACTGCAATCTCCCCCTCCCTGACTAATCCCTACCAAACACTGCACTCTTGTCATCCCTGACTGATCCCAACACAACTCTGCATTCACCCTCTCCCTGACTGATCCCTACCCAACACTGCACTCATCCACTCCCAGACTGATCCCCACCCAATACTGCACTCATCCACTCCTAGACTGATCCCTACCCAACACTTCAATCTCCCCTACCCTGACTGATCCCAACCCAACACTGTACTCATCAACTCAATGACTGATCCCTTCCCAACACTACAATCTCCCCAACCAATACTGATGCCTACCCAACACTGCAATCTCTCCCTCCCTGACTGATCCTTCTCAACACCTGAAACTCCCCCTCCCTGAATGATCCCGGCCCCACACTGCAATCTCCCCTCCCTGACTGAACCCTACCCAACATTGCAAACTCCCCCACCTGACTGACCACTCCCCAACACTGCACTCACCCCCTCCCTGAATGATGCCTACCCAACTCTGCACTCACCCCTTCCCTGTGTGATCCCTACCCAACACTGCAATCTCTCCCTCCCTGACTGATCCCTAGTCAACACTGCAAACTCTTCCTCCATGACTGAATCTTACCCAACTCTGCACTCACCCTCTCCCTGACTGATCCCTACCCAACACTGCACTGTTCCACTCCCTCACTGATCCCTACCCAACTCTGCACTCACCCCCTCCCTGACTAAACCCTACCCAACACTGCACTCATCCCCTCCCTGACTGATTACTACCCAACACTGCAATCTCCCCCTCCCTGACTGATCCCTACCCAACACTGCAATCTCCCCCTCCCTGACTCATCCATACCCAACTCTGCACTCACCCTCTCCCTGACTGATCCCTACCCAACTCTGCACCCACCTTCTCCCTGACTGATCCCTACCCAACGCTGCATTCTCCCCCTCCCTAACTGATCCCGACCCAACACTGCAATCTCGCCCTCCCTGACTGATCCCTAACCAACACTGCACTCACCCCCTCCCTGACTGATCCCTAACCAACACTGCAATCTCGCCCTCCCTGACTGATCCCTAACCAACACTTCAATCACCCCCTCCCAGACTGATACCAACCAATCACTGCAATCTCCACTCCCTGACTGATCCCTCACCATCTCTGCACTCACCCTGTCACTGACTGTTCCCTACCCAACTCTGCACTCACCCTCTCCCTGACTGATCACTGCCCAACTCTGCACTCACCATCTCCCTGACTGATCCCTACCCAACTCTGCACCCACCTTCTCCCTGACTGATCCCTACCCAACACAGAAATCTCCCCATCCTTGTGTGATCCCTACCCAACACGGCAATCTCCCCCTCCCTGAGTGATCCCTACCTAATAGTGCAATCTCCCCCTCCTTGACTGATCCCTACCCAACACTGCAATCTCCCCCTCCCTGACTAATCCCTACCCAACACTGCACTCTTCTCCTCCCTGACTGATTCCAACCCAACTCTGCACTCCCCCCCTCCCTGACTGATCCCGACCCATCTCTGCACTCACCTTCTCCCTGACTGTTCCCTCCCCAACTCTGCACTCACCCTCTCCCTGACTGATCCCTACCCAACTCTGCACTCACCCTTTCCCTGACGGATCCCTACCCAACTCTGCACTCACCCCCTCCCTGACTTATCCCGACCCAACTCTGCACCCACCTTCTCCCTGACTGATCCCTACCCAACACTGCACTCATCCACTCCCAGACTGATCCCGACCCAATACTGCACTCATCCACTCCCAGACTGATCCCTACCCAACACTTCAATCTCCCCTACCCTGACTGATCCCTACCATCACTGCAATATCACCTACCCTGACTGATCCCTACCCAACAATACAATCTCCCCTACCCTGACTGATCCCAACCCAACACTGTACTCATCAACTCAATGACTGATCCCTTCCCAACACTACAATCTCCCCAACCAATACTGATCCCTACCCAACACTGCAATCTCACCCTCCCTGACTGATCCTTCCCAACACCTGAAACTCCCCCTCCCTGAATGATCCCGGCCCCACACTGCAATCTCCCCTCCCTTACTGAAACCGACCCAACATTGCAAACTCCCCCACCTGACTGACCACTGCACAACACTGCACTCACCCCCTCCCTGAATGATGCCTACCCAACTCTGCACTCACCCCTTCCCTGTGTGATCCCTACCCCACACTGCAATCTCTCCCTCCCTGACTGATCCCTAGTCAACACTGCAAACTCTCCCTCCATGACTGATTCTTACCCAACTCTGCACTCACCCTCTCCCTGACTGATCCCTACACAACACTGCACTGTTCCACTCCCTCACTGATCCCTACCCAACTCTGCACTCAACCCCTCCCTGACTAATCCCTACCCAACACTGCACTCACCGCTTCCCTGACTAATCCCTACCCAACACTGCAATATTCCCCTCCCTGACTGATCCCTACCCAACACTGCACTCACACCCTCCCTGACTGATCCCTACCCAACACTGCACTCATCCCCTCCCTGACTGATCACTACCCAACACTGCAATCTCCCCCTCCCTGACTGATCCCTACCCAATATTGCAATCTCCCCCTCCCTGACTGATCCCTACCCAACTCTACACTCACCCTCTCCCTGACTGATCCCTACCCAACTCTGCACCCACCTTCTCCCTGACTGATCCCTACCCAACGCTGCATTCTCCCCGTCCGTCACTGATCCCTACCCAACACTGCACTCTTCTCCTCCCTGACTGATCCCAACCTAACTCTGCACTCACCCACTCCCTGACTGATCCCGACCCATCTCTGCACTCATCCTCTCCCTGACTGTTCCCTAACCAACTCTGCACTCACCCTCTCCCTGACTGATCCCTACCCAACTCTGCACTCACCCTTTCCCTGACGGATCCCTACCCAACTCTGCACCCACCTTCTCCCTGACTGATCCCTACCCAACACAGCAATCTCCCCCTCCCTGTGTGATCCCTACCCAACACTGCAATCTCCCCCGCCCTGAGTGATCCCTACCCAACAGTGCAATCTCGCCCTCTTTAACGGATCCCTACCCAACACTGCAATCTCCCCCTCCCTGACTAATCCCTACCAAACACTGCACTTTTGTCATCCCTGACTGATCCCAACACAACTCTGCATTCACCCTCTCCCTGACTGATCCCGACCCAACTCTGCACCCACCTTCTCCCTGACTGATCCCTACCCAACACTGCACTCATCCACTCCCATACTGATCCCCACCCAATACTGCACTCATCCACTCCTAGACTGAGCCCTACCCAACACTTCAATCTCCCCTACCCTGACTGATCCCAACCCAACACTGTACTCATCAACTCAATGACTGATCCCTTCCCAACACTACAATCTCCCCAACCAATACTGATGCCTACCCAACACTGCAATCTCTCCCTCCCTGACTGATCCTTCTCAACACCTGAAACTCCCCCTCCCTGAATGATCCCGGCCCCACACTGCAATCTCCCCTCCCTGACTGAACCCTACCCAACATTGCAAACTCCCCCACCTGACTGACCACTCCCAAACACTGCACTCACCCCCTCCCTGAATGATGCCTACCCAACTCTGCACTCACCCCTTCCCTGTGTGATCCCTACCCAACACTGCAATCTCTCCCTCCCTGACTGATCCCTAGTCAACACTGCAAACTCTTCCTCCATGACTGAATCTTACCCAACTCTGCACTCACCCTCTCCCTGACTGATCCCTACCCAACACTGCACTGTTCCACTCCCTCACTGATCCCTACCCAACTCTGCACTCACCCCCTCCCTGACTAAACCCTACCCAACACTGCACTCATCCCCTCCCTGACTGATTACTACCCAACACTGCAATCTCCCCCTCCCTGACTGATCCCTACCCAACACTGCAATCTCCCCCTCCCTGACTCATCCATACCCAACTCTGCACTCACCCCTTCCCTGTGTGATCCCTACCCAACACTGCAATCTCCCCCTCCCTGACTGATCCCTAGTCAACACTGCAAACTCTTCCTCCATGACTGAATCTTACCCAACTCTGCACTCACCCTCTCCCTGACTGATCCCAACCCAACACTGCACTGTTCCACTCCCTCACTGATCCCTACCCAACTCTGCACCCACCTTCTCCCTGACTGATCCCTACCCAACGCTGCATTCTCCCCCTCCCTAACTGATCCCGACCCAACACTGCAATCTCGCCCTCCCTGACTGATCCCTAACCAACACTGCACTCACCCCCTCCCTGAATGATGCCTACCCAACTCTGCACTCACCCCTTCCCTGTGTGATCCCTACCCCACACTGCAATCTCTCCCTCCCTGACTGATCAATAGTCAACACTGCAAACTCTCCCTCCATGACTGATTCTTACCCAACTCTGCACTCACCCTCTCCCTGACTGATCCCTACCCAACACTGCACTGTTCCACTCCCTCACTGATCCCTACCCAACTCTGCACTCAACCCCTCCCTGACTAATCCCTACCCAACACTGCACTCACCACTTCCCTGACTAATCCCTACCCAACACTGCAATATTCCCCTCCCTGACTGATCCCTACCCAACACTGCACTCACACCCTCCCTGACTGATCCCTACCCAACACTGCACTCATCCCCTCCCTGACTGATCACTACCCAACACTGCAATCTCCCCCTCCCTGACTGATCCCTACCCAATACTGCAATCTCCCCCTCCCTGACTGATCCCTACCCAACTCTACACTCACCCTCTCCCTGACTGATCCCTACCCAACTCTGCACCCACCTTCTCCCTGTCTGATCCCTACCCAACGCTGCATTCTCCCCGTCCGTCACTGATCCCTACCCAACACTGAATTCTCCCCCTCCCTGACTGATCCCTACTCATCTCTGCAATCACCCCCTCCCTAACTGATCCGTACCCAACACTGCAATTTCCCCCTCCCTGACTGATCCCAACCCAACTCTGCGCTCACCCCCTCTCTGACTGATCCCGACCCAACACTGCAATCTCCCCTACCCTGACTGATCCCTACCCAACACTGCAATCTCCCCTACCCTGACTGATCCCAACCCAACACTGTACTCATCCACTCCATGACTGATCCCTACCCAATACTACAATCTCCCCTACCCAGACTGATTCCTTCCCAACAATGCAATGTCCCCGTCCCTAACTGATCCCTCTCAAAACATGAATCTCCCACTCCCTGAATGATCCCTACCCAACACTGCACTCACACCCTCCCTGACCGATCCCTACCCAACACTGCACTCATCCCCTCCCTTACTGATCCCTACCCAACACGGCAATCTCCCCCTCCCTGACTGATCCCTACACAACACTACAATCACCCCCTCCCTGGCAGATTCCTACCAATCACTGCAATCTCCCTCTCCCTGACTGATCCCTACCCAACTCTGCACTCACCCTCTCCCTGACCGATCCCTACCCAACACTGCAATCTCCCCCTCCCTGAGTGATCCCTACCAAACATTGCAATCTCCCCCTCTCTGAGTGATCCCTACCCAGCACTGCATTCTCCCCGTCCGTCACTGATCCCCACCCAACATTGCAATCTCCCCCTCCCTGACTAATTCCTACAAAACACTGCAATCTCCCCCTCCCAGACTGATCCCTACCCATCTCTGCACTCCCCCCCTCCCTGACTGATCCTTCTCAACACCTGAAACTCCCCCTCCCTGAATGATCCCGGCCCCACACTGCAATCTCCACTCCCTGACTGACCACTCCCCAACACTGCACTCGCCCCCTTCCTGAATGATGCCTACCCAACTCTGCACTCACCCCTTCCCTGTGTGATCCCTTCCCAACACTGCAATCTCCCCCTCCCTGACTGATCCCAAGTCAACACTGCAAACTCTCCCTCCCTGACTGATTCTTACCCAACTCTGCACTCACCAACTCCATGACTGATCCCTACCCAACACTGCACTGTTTCACTCCCTGACTGATCCCTACCCAACTCTGCACTCAACCCCCCCTGACTGAACCCTACCCAACTCTGCACTCACCCCTACTCTGACTGATCCCGACCCAACACTGCAATCTCCCCCTCCTTGACTGATACATACCCAACACTGCACTCACCCCTCTCTGACTGATCCCTACCCAACACTGCAATCTCCCCCTCCCTGACTGATCCCTAACCAAAACTGCAATCTCCCCTCCCTGACTGATCCCGACCCAACACTGCAAACACCCCCTCACTGACTCATTCCTACCCAACATTGCAATCTCCCCTCCCTGACTGATCCCTATCCAAAACTGCAAACTCCCCCTCACTGTCTGATCCCTACCCTGCACTGCAATCTCCCCCTCCCTGACTGATTCCTCCCCAACATAGCAATCCCCCCTATCTGACTGATCCCTACGCAACACTGCAATCACCCCCTCAATGATGTGATCTCTACCCAACACTTCAATCACCCCCTCCCTGACTGATCCCAACCCAACACTGCACTCATCCCCACCCTGACTGATCTCTAACCAACACTGGACTCAACCCCCGACAGATCCCTACTCAACACAGCAATCTCCCACTCCATGACTGATCTCTACCCAACAATCCAATCTCACCCTCCCTGACTAATCCCTCCCAACACTGCAAACTCCCCCACACTGACTGCCCACTCCTCAACACTGCACTTACCCCTCCCTGACTGATCCCTACCCAACTCTGCTCTCACACTCTCCCAGACTGATCCCTAACCAACACTGCACTGTTCCACTCCCTGACATATACCTACCCAACTCTGCACTCACCCCCTCCCTGATTGCTCCCTACCCAACACTGCACTCACCCCTTCCCTGACTAATCCCTACCCCACACTGCAATATCCCCCTCCTTGACTGATCCGTACCCAACACTGCACTCACCCCCTCCCTGACTGATCCCAAACGCCACACTGCAATCTCCCCCTCCCTGACTGATCCCTACCCAACTCTGCACTCACCCTCTCCCTGACTGATCCCTACCCAACAAAGCAATCTCCGCCTCCCTGAGTGATCCCTTCCCAACTTTGCAATCTCCCCCTCCCTGAGTGATCCCTACCCAACACTGCAATCTCCCCCTCCTTGACTGATTCCTACCCAACACTGCAATCTCCCCCTCCCTGACTGACCCTACCCAACACTGCACTCTCCCCCTCCCAGACTGATCCCTACCCAACACTGCACTCACCCCCTCCCTGACTGATCCCAACCCAACTCTGCACTCATCCCCTCCCTGAATGATCCCTACCCAAGACTGCACTCATCCACTACCTGACTGATCCCTACCCTAAACTGCAATCACCCCTACCCTGACTGCTCCCTACCCAACACGGCAATCTCCCCTACCCTGACTATTCCGTACCCAACACTGTACTCAAACACTCCCTGACTGATCCCTACCCAACACTGAAATCTCTCCTACCCAGACTGATCCCTACCCAACACTGCAATCTCCCCCTCCCTGACTGATCCCTCCCAAAACTGCAATCTCCCATCCCTGACGGATCCCTACCCAACACTGCAATCTCTCCTACCCAGACTGATCCCTACCCAACACTGCAATCTCCCCCTCCCTGACTGATCCCTCCCAAAACTGCAATTTCCCATCCCTGACTGATCGCTACCCAACACTGCAAACTCCCCCTCCCTGACTGATCCCTGCCCCACACTGCAATCTCCCCTTCCTGACAGAACCCTACCCAACATTGCAATCTCCCCTCCCTGACTGATCCCTATCCAAAACTGCAAACTCCCCCTCAATGTCTGATCCCTACCCACCACTGCAATCTCCCCCTCCCTGACTGATTCCTCCCCAACACAGCAATCCCCCCTATCTGACTGATCCCTACCCAACACTGCAATCACCCCCTCAGTGATGTGATCTCTACCCAACACTTCAATCACCCCCTCCCTGACTGATCCCAACCCAACACTGCAATCTCCACCCCCCCCCCCGACTGATCTCTAACCAACACTGGACTCACTCCCACCGACAGATCCATACTCAAAACAGCAATCTCCCCCTCCATGACTGATCCCTCCCAACACATGAAACTCCCACTCCCTGAATGATCCCTGCCCCACACTGCAATCTCCCCTCCCTGACTGATCCCTACCCAACACTGCAAACTCCCCCACCCAGACTGACCACTCCCCAACAAAGCACTCATCCCCTCCCTGAATGCCTACCCAACTCCGCACTCACCCCTTCCCTGTGTGATCCCTACCCAACACTGCAATCGCCCCCTACCTGACTGCTCCCTAGTCAACACTGCAAACCCTCCCTCCCTGACTGATCCCTACCCAACACTGCACTCTTCCACTCCCTGACTGATCCCAACCCAACTCTGCACTCATCCCCTCCCTGAATGATCCCTACCCAAGACTGCACTCATCCACTACCTGACTGATCCCTACCCTAAACTGCAATCACCCCTACCCTGACTGCTCCCTACCCAACACGGCAATATCCCCCTACCTGACGGATCCGTACCCAACACTGCACTCACCCTCTCCCTGACTGATCCCTACACAACACTGCACTCACCCCTCCCTGACTGATCACTACCCAACACTGCAATCTCCCCCTCCCTGACTGATCCCTACCCAACATTGCAATCACCCCTCCCTGACTGATCCCTACCCAACACTGCAATCTCCCCATCCCTGACTGTCCGTACTCAACACTTCAATCACCCCCTCCCTGCCTGATTCCTACCAATCACTACAATATCCCCCTCCCTGACTGATCCCTACCCAACTCTGCAATCAACCTCTCTCTGACTGATCCCTACCCAACTCTGCACCCACCTTCTCCCTGACTGATCCCTACCCAACACTGCAATATCCCCCTCCTTGAGTGATCCCGACCCAACATTGCAATCTCCCCGTCCCTCAGTGATCCCTCCCAACACATGAAACCTCCCCTCCCTGAATGATCCCTGCACCACAATGCAATCGCCCCTCCCTGACTGATCCCTACCCATGACTGCAATCTCCCCACCCTGACTGATCCCTACCCAACACTGCAATCTCTCCTCCCTGACTGATCCCTACCCAACACTGCAAACTCCCCCTCCCTGACAGATCCCTGCCCCACACTGCAATCTCCCCTTCCTGACAGAACCCTACCGAACAGTGCAATCTCCCCTCCCTGACTGATCCCTACCCAACACTGCAAACTCCCCCTCACTGACTGATCCCTACCCACCACTGCCATCTCCCCCTCCCTGACTGATTCCTCCCCAACACAGCAATCCCCCCTCCCTGACTGATCCCTACCCAACACTGCAATCTCTCCTCCCTGACTGATCCCTACCCAACACTGCAAACTCCCCCTCCCTGACAGATCCCTGCCCCACACTGCAATCTCCCCTTCCTGACAGAACCCTACCGAACAATGCAATTTCCCCTCCCTGACTGATCCCTACCCAACACTGCAAACTCCCCCTCACTGACTGATCCCTACCCACCACTGCCATCTCCCCCTCCCTGACTGATTCCTCCTCAACACAGCAATCCCCCCTCGTGACTGATCTCCACCCAACACTTCAATCACACCGTCCCTGACTGATCCCAACCCAACACTGCAATCTCACCCCACCCCCCCGACTGATCTCTAACCAACACTGGACTCACTCCCACCAACAAATCCATACTCAAAATATCAATCTCCCCCACCATGACTGATCCCTCCCAACACATGAAACCTCCACTCCCTGAATGATCCCTGCACCACACTGCAATCTCCCCTCCCTGACTGAACCCTACCCAACACTGCAAACTCCCCCACCAAAATGACCACTCCCCAACACTGCACTCACCCCCTCCCTGAATGCCTACCCGACTCTGTACTCACCCCTTCCCTGTGTGATCCCTACCCAACATTGCAATCACCCCCTCCCTGACTGCTCCCGAGTCAACACGGCAAACTCTGCCTCCCTGACTGATCACTACCCAACACTGCACACTTCCACTCCCTGACTTATCCCTAACCAACTCTGCACTCACGCCCTCCCTGACTGATCCCTACCCACCACTGCAAACTCCCCCTCCCTGACTGATTCCTCCCCAACACAGCAATCCCCCCGATCTGACTGATCCCTACCCAAATCTGCAATCACCCCCTCAATAATGTGATCTCTACCCAACACTTCAATCACCCCCTCCCTGACTGATCCCAACCCAACACTGCACTCATCCCCACCCTGACTGATCTCTAACCAACACTGGACTCAACCCCCGACAGATCCCTACTCAACACAGCAATCTCCCACTCCATGACTGATCTCTACCCAACAATCCAATCTCACCCTCCATGACTGATCCCTCCCAACACTGCAAACTCCCCCACACTGACTGCCCACTCCTCAACACTGCATTCACCCCCTCCCAGACTGATCCCTACCCAACACTGCACTCACACTCTCCCAGACTGATCCCTAACCAACACTGCACTGTTCCACTCCCTGACATATACCGACCCAACTCTGCACTCACCGCCTCCCTGACTGCTCCCTACCCAACTCTGCACTCACCCCTTCCCTGACTAATCCCTACTCCACACTGCAATCTCCCCCTCCCTGACTGATCCCTACCCAACACTTCAATCACCCCCTCCCTGGCTGATTCCTACCAATCACTGCAATCTCCCCCTCCCTGACTGATCCCTACCCAACTCTGCACTCACCCTCTCCCTGACTGATCCCTACCCAACACTGCAATCTCCGCCTCCCTGAGTGATCCCTTCCCAACTTTGCAATCTCCCTCTCCCTGAGTGATCCCTACCCAACACTGCAATCTCCCCCTCCTTGACTGATACCTACCCAACACTGCAATCTCCTCCTCCCTGACTGACCCTACCCAACACGGCACTCTCCCCCTCCCAGACTGATCCCTACCAAACACTGCACTCACCCCCTCCCTGACTGATCCCAACCCAACTCTGCACTCACACCCTCCCTGACTGATCCCTACCCAACACTGCAATCTCCCCCTCCCTGACTGATCCCTACCCAATACTGCAATCTCCCCCTCCCTGACTGATCCCTACCCAACTCTGCACTCACCCTCTCCCTGACTGATCCCTACCCAACTCTGCACCCACCTTCTCCCTGACTGATCCCTACCCAACGCTGCATTCTCCCCGTCCATCACTGATCCCTACCCAACACTGAATTCTCCCCCTCCCTGACTGATCCCTACTCATCTCTGCACTCACCCCCTCCCTAACTGATCCCTACCCAACACTGCAATTTCCCCCTCCCTGACTGATCCCAACCCAACTCTGCGCTCACCCCCTATCTGACTGATCCCGACCCAACACTGCAATCTCCCCTACCCTGACTGATCCCTACCCAACACTGCAATCTCCCCTACCCTGATGATCCCAACCCAATACTGTACTCATCCACTCCATGACTGATCCCTACCCAATACTACAATCTCCCCTACCCAGACTGATTCCTACCCAACAATAGCAATGTCCCCGTCCCTAACTGATCCCTCTCAAAACATGAATCTCCCCCTCCCTGAATGATCCCTACCCAACACTGCACTCACACCCTCCCTGACCGATCCCTACCCAACACTGCACTCATCCCCTCCCTTACTGATCCCTACCCAACACTGCACTCATCCCCTCCCTTACTGATCCATACCCAACACGGCAATCTCCCCCTCCCTGACTGATCCCTACACAACACTACAATCACCCCCTCCCTGGCTGATTCCTCCCAATCATTGCAATCTCCCTCTCCCTGACTGATCCCTACCCAACTCTGCACTCACCCTCTCCCTGACTGATCCCTACCAACACTGCAATCTCCCCCTCCCTGAGTGATCCCTACCAAACATTGCAATCTCCCCCTCTCTGAGTGATCCCTACCCAGCACTGCATTCTCCCCGTCCGTCACTGATCCCCACCTAACACTGCAATCTCCCCCTCCCTGACTAATTCCTACAAAACACTGCAATCTCCCCCTCCCTGACTGATCCCTACCCATCTCTGCACTCCCCCCCCTCCCTGACTGATCCTTCTCAACACCTGAAACTCCCCCTCCCTGAATGATCCCGGCCCCACACTGCAATCTCCACTCCCTGACTGACCACTCCCCAACACTGCACTCGCCCCCTCCTGAATGATGCCTACCCAACTCTGCACTCACCCCTTCCCTGTGTGAACCCTTCCCAACACTGCAATCTCCCCCTCCCTGACTGATCCCAAGTCAACACTGCAAACTCTCCCTCCCTGACTGATTCTTACCCAACTCTGCAGTCACCAACTCCATGACTGATCCCTACCCAACACTGCACT